>NC_137940.1:29260561-29860561 GCF_963969265.1 Rhamphochromis sp. 'chilingali'
CCATAGAAAATCTGTGGCGGGAGTTGAAAGTCCGTGTTGCTCGGCGACAGCCCCAAAACATCACTGCTCTCGAGAAGATCTGC
This sequence comes from Rhamphochromis sp. 'chilingali', assembly GCF_963969265.1. Classification (NCBI taxonomy): domain Eukaryota; kingdom Metazoa; phylum Chordata; class Actinopteri; order Cichliformes; family Cichlidae; genus Rhamphochromis; species Rhamphochromis sp. 'chilingali'. Next base: position 29,260,645 of record NC_137940.1, read on the forward strand.
ATGGAGGAATGGGCCAAAATACCAGCTACTGTGTGTGCAAACCTGGTAAAGACCTATAGTAAACGTTTGACCTCTGTTATTGCCAACAAAGGTTATGTTACAAAGTATTGAGTTGTATTTTTGTTATTGACCAAATACTTATTTTCCACCCTGATTTACGAATAAATTCTTTACAAATCCTACCATGTGGATTCATGGATTTTTTTTTTTCACATTCTGTCTCTCACAGTTGAAGTGTACCTCTGGTGCAAATTACTGACCTCTGTCATCATTTTAAGTGGGGGAACTTGCACAATCGGTGGCTGACTAAATACTTTTTTGCCCCACTGTACGACTCGGTTCTGCTTCTATGCCCCATCTATGTTTACTATTTCCCACCGAGGCGTCTAGACTTCTGATTGGCCAACATTTCTACACGGTTAGGAATATATCGCCACGTGTTGCTTTGGCATGTTCCTAGCAGCGTTTTTCTTCATTTTTGCGTTTACGTGTGGACGGGATTATTTTTTAAACAAAAAACGGAAAATCTCTGTTTTCAACAATACCCGTGGACGTAGCCTTAGAGAAAATGATTTCTTCAAGTAATTGCTGATAAAAATAGTTATACAAGCTATTGTATAACATGAGGTGTGTTTAGATTACACACACTGCTTCTGCATTTTGGCTTAGATTTTGTTAAATAAATATTGACACACTGTAAAATGTCATGTGGTGTTGCTTATCAGAAGTTGATTTTAAGGCATGCTAAGCATTAGATGATTTTTTCCATAATATGTAAAAATGACAGAGGATTTGCATTCTTTTTACCATGACTGTGACCTATCCAGACTTATGCCTACTTACACTGGTAACTATAGGTCACTAGTACATACAAAGATGTCACTATGACAAAACAGACTGTCAGTCTTTCCCTCTATGACATTATTACCTGCATAGGGTAAAGCTTGCTTTAAATACATAAACTTAAATGTTTTAATGTCCTGGAACTCTCTGGCTCTATGTGAAAAATGTCCAAGTATCCAAGGGCAGAAAAAGACTCATTATCCATTTTGCTTTAAGTGTCAACTTGGTTTTAATTTATAACATTAAGGCTACTGATTTATTTAAGAGAGAATAAATTCTTCATTCAGAATTCGGATTTTAAACCTGATAAAATGTCAGAAAAGACAGTAAAGAAAATTGTTAATTTTTCCTTATACTTATAGTAAATGAAGTAATACAGTAAAAAAAAAAAAAAAATTTCCCCAAAATGTATTATGCTTAATATTTAACACTGTGAAAATTAGCATAATTCTTGATCATATTATTTTGTTTAGTGCACTGTACAACCCAGCCACAGGAGGGGAACACAAGCCAGTGGACTCCTGGTGCCATTCCCAAGCCTACATAAATGGAGTCTGGAAATCAAAGGCATGATGTTGAATGTTGTCAGTATGCATGACCCACAAGTTGGATATAAGTTAGAAAAAAAAGGAATTTTGAAGTAAGTTAGCTAATCAACAGAGTCTCCAATCGACATGTAGGTGAAGGGAACAGGAGTGATGAAGAAGGAATAGGCATTTTTATAAAATAATATTTTTCACATTGCTTTCATACAGTAGGTTATTCTCGACATAACTGTGCTTATGCTCTTTTATGAAATACACAGAAAACCAAGTAAAATTAATTGATCCATACCATGATATGTTGTTGGGTGTTGATTTATCCTTTAATGATTTCACTGAATTATGAAATAATTAAAATTATTTCAAACAACATGTTTTTGAAATTTTCTTGTTTACTTTTAGTGAGTATGGTGCTTCCCACATCCCTGAAAATCAGAAATACAAACTTATGATTTAAAAATATGTAACAGAATTAGAATCATTAAAACATTAGAGCATGTGTCATGATGTAACTTTCTGACTGGTAAAACCCAATTATAAACCCTGAAAAGTAGAATCACAGGGGATAAAAAAGGTTTTAAAACATGAATTTGCCACTATTATCATGATTTTAAAAATCTAATTTTTAAACAATTTAGCTAAAATATAGGGAATCAACAACCTGTCAGCCTTTTGTCCTCATTTTATCTCCTCATAATGCTCATATGTGATGACCAGGTGAAATAAGGACTAGCTTGCCTGGCCAGGAGAGCTCCCATTCACAGCACAGCAAGCACCATCCATTTCCAAGTGACAGATCATTACAGCTCTGATGGTCGACAGATGGTGATGAATTGGCACTGATACTGGAGCTGGACAAATTTAGAGGCAGTCAGTTGCGCAAACTGCTTTATCACACTTTCTCCATGATGTTGCCATCCAGTGGGTGCCAAATGATGTCAGAAACACCACAAACCTCCTCCCACTCTCCAAGCTCCCGAGAGAGTAATACTGAAGGGATCATCCTTGAGCTTGTTATTTGAAGCATAAACAGATGTTTGATTGGATAGAAACAGTCACAATTCACTAAAGACGCTGAATAACATCCACCATATGGCAGCCTAATAACATCTAACAAATTGCATGCCACATTGATAATACAAACACACAACAACACCTGACCTCATCCCGCTGAGTAATGCAAAGAAACAGAAGCTCTAATGATCTCATGTAGTTCACCAGTTAAAAGGAATAAGTAAGACGGTGAGGAAGCCATTTATTTATGTATTAACCAATGCTGTCATCTAGTGGTCTAAATCTAAAGGCTTGAGTATTCCTTAACTTCTATTTATGTTTTTTTTTTTCTGTGTAGAAGGAAAAACCTCAGATTAACTATCCTGCATCCATTAATGTATTTATATAAGTGTCATTTAGGATTTCTTTGAGACTTTTATTGCCGCTCAGTTTTCATATATATTGTTTGTAAATACATGGTCTTTTTAGAACAATAGTGATGATGTCACGGTGACACATCATATCTCATTTCTTCTACTGGACTATACAGATTGGATTACTACTAGATCAGCGGTCCCCAACCTTTTTTGCGCCACGGACCGGTTTATGCCCGTCAATATTTTCATGGACCGTCCTTTAAGGTGTCGCGGATAAATACAACAAAATAAAACTAGTACCGGTACCGAAAAAAAGAAAATTTATTCATAACACAGGTGAAAAGACCAAGGAAAACCGAGTAAACGATAAAAACGATAACAAAATAACGCTGAAAACCGATTAAAAACCCTGAAAACTATACATTTCACACCTGAACCTCAACTCTCGCGGCCCGGTACCAAACAACTCACGGACCGTTACCGGTCCGGGGGTTGGGGACGGCTGTACTAGATTATATGCAATACATTGATTATAGAATTTGTTGTAGAACATATTTTAACACACAGACACATGCAATATGAACCTGCTGGCTCAGTGATTAATCAGTGACTTGACCTAACCACACAATGGTTACTCTGCATTCACACTACAATTTTAGGCTGAAACAGCTCATCCAGTAGCTTACACCTGCGTCATCAACCGAAACGGCAGAAACAGATCAGGTGACTGACTTGACACACCATTTTTTAAATGATATTATTTGGAAAAACACTTCTGTACTATCACTCACGCCAACTGAAAGCCAATCTCTCTCTAGTGCATGCAATGGGTGTCATTTACTATATGGGTCATTATCCATATGGGACAGCATTGCTGCAAAATTGCTGAGGGAGCCATCTTAAGCCAAAGTGGCAGTTAAACGTAATATCTGGTTGATGAGCATCAACACTAGGACTGAAGACAATGAAAAGACTTCATTAACTGTATTACCTATGTACTTACCAAAGTGACTTACTTAAACACTGATAAACAGCATGTGTGGACAGTCTTTTTAAGGAGTATATGCGGTGTTGCTTTTGTTCCTTTTCGAGTGTAAAATGCATTTATAAGTCAAAGGACTGCTGTAAGTAGAATACAGTGGCAGTATATAGTAAGAGTTTCAGGATAAAAAAAGCCCAACTGAGTACATTTTGAGTACATCTCTTCTTTTTTGTTAACTCCAAATACAATTCTTCAAACTAAAGTCATCAGAAGGCGTGTGCTTAGCAAAAGGAAACATTTGATTATAAGGTTTTAGTTGAAAATCTATCCTATCCTTTAAACACCCCAGTCGGAGAGATAAATGTAGGTTAAGTGGTATGTTGTTATGTAATTTTCTGACTGGTAAAATCTAATGATTTAGACTACTTTACCGGACAAGGGGGTCACTGTTGTTTCGCACCAGTGTGCATATGGCATAGAGCTAGCCATCAATACATCAACCATTAGCTGGTAAAGTAAAGTCCCACAATGAACCTTTAGTCTGAGTGGCTTGACGATCACCATTTGCATTTGGCTGAGAAGATGAGAAAATCTATCCTTGACTTATGTATCACAAGGTAGAGATATTTTAAGCATAACATTTACTTTTGATTGAAAAACCTCTTACACTCTCTTGCTTTGTACCTTAGTATAACAACTCCTCTGTAGCCAATATATTGCAATAAAACATGTTTCCCCTGCCTTGCCATTTTCTATACTGCCCTGTATTATGTTTTCCTACAAGCTAAATAGTTGAGTTTAATCCTATGACCCATTGTTAACCCAGAAAATATGATTCCTTCCCTTCCTTTTCTCCTTATTGTCTTGAATTTATCATTTTTTCCTGAATACTTTTTGTCCCTGTTTCCCACCTGTGCTGCCATTTCTTTTTAATAATATTAGTGCATTTACTTCCAGTTTACAAAATGCCACCTCCACCCGATCTCATTTAAGTTACTCCTTGGCCAAAGCAGCTGCCATCTGATTTCCCCTAATACCGAAATGTGCCAGTACCCAAATAAATTTAATTTCACTCCCCTCCTCCACTAGGTAGAAATACAGCAGGAGTGCTTCTGTAACAGGCCCTGTTGTTGTGAGCGTGAAGACGGATTACAGTCCTGTAAAACTAGAGAAATAATGAGCAGAGGAGACGTGCCTCCGCTCGCCTGGTCAGTCTTGCCAGAATTTATTACACAGGCACCAGCAAACATCTTTGCTTCTTTTGTTACTTAGTTTACCTATAGCTGTCTGGTTTCCATCAGTTGTGTTCACCATTAATCAACGAACAAAGAAGGCAAATTTGGTTTTAAAAAAATCCATCCACTCTCCTCTGCTTATCTGTGTCAAGGTCACAAATACAACAACAAATACAAAATGGAACCCACATTATCATGCTAATGGTTTGTTATGAAGGAAGAAATCTACATCCTTACATACTGAACTTTCTAACATTTCTCATGAAATCTAGAAGAAATTAACCAAGTGCATTGAAACTAAACATTAAATGAACTGAAGCTTTGGATCGTATGGGAGTGACAGTGAATACTAAAGGACAATAGTGTCTGCCATTACCCACACCTATAGTGTACTTACTCAAAGTGGAAGAGCCGACGTAGCCTAGATAAACACAGTGAAATGCACTGCACATCATAAACTCAGCCTCAATTAACATGAGATAAACGTCACAGTATTCAGTGTCTGAGTGAAGTCACTTGGGTGAGTAATGAACTGTTTCTCCCATCTAAAAGAAGCTGCACAGTCCTGAAAATAAATAAATAAATAAATAATAAAAATCTTTGAATAGAGGAAAACAAGAGTTACTGAAGACAAAACTAAAGGAAGATAGACCCACAAACAAGCAGCAATTAAAAGAAACTGGATTAAAGGCTTGGCACGAAATAAAGCATTTTGGTGATGTCCATAGGTTCATCCAGTTATTCAAAACTATCCTTATATTTAAAATTATGTCATGTTCATTTACTTTTAAGCCCCTGGAAAAAGAGGGCAGTGTATAACAAATGGTTAGAACTTCTAAACAACAAGAGTCATGTATGGACATATTAGTTTTGCAAAATCAGGTAACTTGTTTTGCAAGTTTGACTTTGACTACAAGCCCCATAATCCACCTATTACCAGCTTTGGCGATATTCTTTAGGTTCCGTCCAATTGTTATTGAGATTCTACAATTGACACGGCAGCTAAGGCATGTCATTGGTTTCTAAGTGGTTTCCAGGAAGTGAACGCCACCGATCTAACCACCTCCCACATGTGAGCCCCCGTCGTTAGCACCACGCGCAGCGTGTAGAGGAGAGAGAAACCGGTCGGAAAGCAACGTCATTCCTCGGACCACCGACTTGACGTAGCGCAGCAGACAGAGAGCGGAGCGGAGCCGCGTTGTCCGAGGCAGGTAAAGTACCATCCAGTATATGCCAATATTCATAGGGTCTAAAAAGCTGGCAGTTGGTTTCCATATTGTTTCCAGGGGAACACGAGGAAAGTAGGTCGTATTAGATAAGAACAGGGTGGACACTAGGGCCTGGTAGACTGTAGGCCTGTTTCCCCCGCGCTCTGCATTGAGCAACACATCCCGGTTTGAGTCTTTCCTTTACGGTCAGTCCAGCTGCCAGCACTGGCAAGGTGCCTTAACGGACACCGCGCCACTAGTTTGGAGAGGTACACGGTTCAGCGATAGATAAATTAATTTATCCGATAACACTGTAAACGATAGTCAGTTTGTTAACTGGCGGGTGCAGCGCAGATGTTTAGCTCTTCTTTTTCCACGTCTTTCAGGTGCTGAAGCGATCACAGCAGAAAGATGGCGGACGACCCCAGCGCGGCGGATAGGAACGTGGAGATATGGAAAATCAAGAAGCTGATCAAAAGTTTAGAAGCTGCCCGTGGGTAAGTAATACATTTTTGTCACATTTCGAGGTAATTGTCTGGTCGGCAGTACTTGAGTTTAAGGGTTCGGGTGATTGTGTCAATGTATACCGCCGCAGCAGCTGGAAATGGTATAAATGGGGCCGAATTTGGGAGTGGTTAGCTTAGCATAGCTAACTTAGCTAATCGTTGCTTTTGCTTGTCGCTAGTTAGCCAATTGCTAGGCGCTAACGGATGTCGCATTTAATCTCCCTGGAAGTTGAAAACATGGTTTATTTTGGACAAAACACATTTTTTTGTCAGTGTTTATATTTTGTAGCTGGCATTCCGAAGATTTTTATTCAGTTCAAGCTAGTAAGGTTGATGCTAGTTTTGTTGCTAATGAGAACCGCTAATAGACGTCATCTTTGGAAAGAGGCCGGCATGGGTGTCTTAAACAAAAAAAGCAGAACGTTGACGAAAAAGGGAAGGCCGGCAAGCTTGTAGTTACAGTTTCACAGTCCAAATGACGTTCGTCTGCTCTTTTTACACGCAAATCATACGACAGAGCCTCTTAATTTCCTCTAGAGTCCACTAAGTTAGTCACCTCATGGCAGCCGAACTGCTTGCCAGTTCATTACAGCGTTACTGGTTTCAAACTGGTCAGGTCAAAAAGAATTCGAGATCAGTTGTTGGCCGACTGGGACATTGTGGGCCTCTTGAATTATCAAACAAGGCATGTGAATGTGGGTGTTACTTCACTGGCTTGTAGCTTGCTCTGCGACAGTTTGACGTCTAGTGTTGCGCAGAATTTGCTGTCCTGTGCTCCCCTGCCTGCCATGTCACACACTCAGTTGACTGTTTGCCCTACATTTATCCAGCCTCTTCTACCTGGCTGTGTACGTGTCAGCCTGTACTGCTGTGATTCATCTGTTGATTGGTTGTAAATGAAAGGACAACAATGCAAAGTAGCAAGACTTAGTCCTTGTTTCAAGGACAAAGATTGTGTACTGTGTAACTGAAAGCCCATACCATTTGTCCCTCAACCTGCCAGACCTTGTCAAGGTGATATTTTGCCAAGAAGCGTTGTGTATTTACAAAACTAAATTAGAGCAAACAATTACGCTATCTTGGAGGTAATCAACTGGTAATAAACATGGCTCAACTGGTTTGGCATAATCAAAGTTGATTATTATATGGCCTTGATATTAGATGCCAGTTTCACTATGGCATACCTAGGAGTGGCATAATTGTCAGTTATTCAGTCTATTCCATCACTTCTATGGCTTCTTGGCTGTGTACAAATGCTGTTATATGCACTAACATTACATCCTCACTTTCTCTATAGTAATGGCACCAGCATGATCTCTCTGATCATCCCTCCAAAGGACCAGATATCAAGAGTGGCCAAGATGTTGGCTGATGAGTTTGGCACTGCTTCCAACATTAAGAGTCGCGTCAACAGGCTCTCTGTTCTCGGGGCCATCACCTCTGTACAGCAAAGACTAAAACTCTACAACAAGGGTATGCATGTAAAAGAATGCCTATTTTCTTTTGGGAAATGGTAGTGGTTCTTGGGGGCAACAAAAGAAATTCATATTGGCATATCATTGTATTATTGTAATATTTTCAGCTATAATTGTTCCAAGGGGGTTTTTGAAAAAAGAGACAACTTAAAACATAGGATGTATTTACTTTCAAAACATTCAGCTCCAGTCCTCCTTTGAATATTCATGGTCTCTGGCTTTTTTCTTCCCTTCCCAGTGCCACCCAATGGCTTGGTTGTGTATTGTGGCACAATTGTGACAGAGGAAGGCAAGGAGAAGAAAGTCAATATTGACTTTGAGCCTTTTAAACCAATCAACACCTCCCTGTACCTCTGTGACAACAAGTTCCACACCGAGGTGAGAGAATTTCCTTAGTATTTTGATGCACATGCAAAATATTTTTTTAGAGAAACTCTGTGGTATGTAAACATCGCCTTGGTCTTTTTATTATTCTTTCTGTCTTCTGCATTCTTATGATCCGTTCTTCCCTCACTAATGTCCCAACACAGGCATTGACAGCCCTGCTGTCTGATGACAGTAAGTTTGGCTTTATTGTGATCGACGGTAGTGGGGCACTCTTTGGCACACTGCAGGGCAACACCAGGGAGGTGCTGCACAAGTTCACTGTGGACCTACCCAAGAAGCACGGTACTGAACTGGAATGTTTAGAAAATACATTTTACGTTGTTTGTTTTGTTTTTGTTTATTTGTTGTTGGGTTTTTTTTAATCTTTGCTTTGCTCTTTCAGGCAGAGGAGGACAGTCTGCTCTGCGTTTTGCTCGACTGAGAATGGAGAAGAGACACAACTATGTGAGAAAAGTAGCTGAGACAGCTGTCCAGCTCTTTGTGTCCAATGACAAAGTTAATGTGGCAGGAATGGTCTTGGCTGGCTCTGCTGATTTCAAGACTGAACTCAGCCAGTCTGACATGTTTGATCCAGTAAGTATGATGTAATGAAACAACTTTTTTTTTCCCACAAATTTCTCACTGCAGTGAATAGATGTCCAAAAGAAGGCTGGTGATCTTTTAAGTGTTTTCTCTGAGTTGTATAAATAGGTATATTTAATAACTATCTACTATTGTAAGAAATAAACACTGGTATTTGGTAGTAGTGATGAAATAGTGACATAGCAAGTTTATTTTAAACTTGGCACATGATGTGTGCAGCCATACTGTAAATGGAAAGTGCCTTCTTTAATTTGCCAGTAAGCCACTGATATAGCTAACTCTTATGTCTTTACAACCAATAATGGAATGTGGTTGCACAAACAAAGAAAGAGACAGATATGAAAATCTGCATATCCCACACTTCACTGCAAGCTTTGGTTAGCAGTTAATGAGTTTGAGGGATTTTCCAAGGCTTTGGGGAATATAACCAGCAGCATAGTCTATCATTATTGTCAGCATATTTATTGTGGTAGCTTTCTCTATTTTCTTTATCTTGTCAGCAACTTTGTTTGGTTCCTACTTTGTCTGTAAACGTTACTAACAACTCTTTGATTTCTACAGAGGTTACAGGCAAAGGTTCTGAAGCTAGTGGACATCTCCTATGGAGGAGAGAATGGTTTCAACCAGGCTATTGAGCTTTCAGCAGAGGTCCTGTCGAATGTGAAGTTCATCCAAGAAAAGAAGCTCATAGGTGAGTGTGTGTGTGTGTGTGTGTGTGTGTGGTTTTCTTTTTTTTGTTAAAGGTAAAATCTTCAAACTTTTTCCTGATGATTCTTCTGTATTTACAGGGCGGTACTTTGATGAGATCAGTCAGGATACAGGGAAATACTGCTTTGGTGTAGAGGATACACTGAAAGCCCTTGAAATGGGAGCTGTGGAGATTCTCATAGTCTATGAGAACTTAGACACCATGCGTTATGTTCTTCGTGTGCATGGGGCAGAGAGCAATGGAGCAGAGAATGGTAAACAAACAACTACAGTGTTATCTGCAGTAGCTGAGACAAAAAGCAGTAAATGAATTCTAATTGTGATCCTACAATTCAAAAGTTTCTTCTTTGTTCTTCAGATGAGAAGACTTTGTACCTAACGCCAGAGCAGGAGAAAGACAAGTCTCACTTCACGGACAAGGAGGTAAGTGCTGCGGAAGAGGAACTGATCTCTGGGAGTTAAGTTGGACCCATTGCCTGTGATGTTATACCTTACTAACGCTGGTTGCGTTTCTAGACGGGGCAGGAACATGAGCTGATCGAGAGCATGCCACTACTGGAGTGGTTTGCGAACAACTACAAGAAATTTGGAGCCACGTTGGAGATAGTAACAGACAAGAGTCAGGAGGGGTCCCAGTTTGTCAAGGGCTTTGGAGGCATTGGGGGTGAGCACACTGTTGTTTAATAACAGTTGAATGTTTGATCAAAATGAAGTTAGGAATATATTTGATATATGTGGTTCAGTGATGATTTCGTCATTGGGTTGTTATGATGATCTAGTAATTGTACTCGAGTATAATTCATGTATTATGCACTTGAAGATAGTAGCAGTAGAGAAGATAAACAGTTCCTCTTCTGCTTATTCTGATTCATGCTTCATCTTGGTACAGGTAAGGCCTCATATAGACATTGTTGTACAGTAGAAATTTGTATTATAGAGGGCTTCACCATGTAAAATAGGAGAATTGGGGCAGAGGCACTGTTGAATTGTTAGTTGTATAAAAAGTAGAGATACTTGTGGCAATTTAAATTGGTTTAGTGGTGTAATACATTTTAATGAGGATCCTAAAAGGATTTCAGGACTTTGTGCTTTTCACAATAGAAACACCATCATTCCAGGACCCCTAAAAGCACTGTTGTTTTTTTTTTGAAGAAGTAGTAGTTAAATTGTTAATTTTCACCTAATATTTTAAATTAGAAGTAATTTTAGACAAAGGAAGCATTTAACTATTAGGGGTTTTATTAGTTATGCAAATGATTTAGGTTATTTAATTATAGGTAATAAACAAAATATATTTTAGAATTCAGTAATAAACAAATGGTACAAAACTATAATACCCAACACATCTAAATAATTGAATTATTATAGAAGAAAACTGTTATGGACAAGTTGAAGGAATTTTGCGTAACAGGTTATGGTCGTTATGCTAAAACAAAAGCATTTATTAGGAAAAGAGCACTATTGTGAAACTATTTGAATTTGACTGACGTCACAGTTGGCTGAAATAAAACAAACACAATTTCATTAATTATTGTGAAGTTTTATCGCAATGCACCTACACCTGTCTTATCCATCATCCACACTGTTCCACCTCAGTTTGTAGCTCAGCAGGCCTTGGACTCATTCATTTTAGGTATTCTGCTTTGGACTTTGCTTTTTATTAGGCCTGAGTAGATCGCCACACTCAGGGTTCTCTGCTCAGTTCAGCAACCCGTCTGGTTCTCCACATTCCACACTTCTCCGGCTCCATATCCCATCCATGACCTGTTCAGCCTGGCAGACATTCCTCGTCTTCTATCCAACTACAGTCCCCTGTATATTTATCAATGTTATCTAGCCAGCTCTGGCTTATGCAGTCTTCATATCAAAATGAGTGTAAATGATACATGTTGCTAGGCAACTGGGCAGGGTGAGTGGATTTTACATTAATTTCTGTGGGGTCAAAGTGACATGTGGTAAGTATATCTTTTTATTCCACACACTCCTAAATGATGAGTGAATCCATTTTTAGTTAGTCATGAAATCTTTTTTGTCTTCAGAGTTTTGTTTGTTTGATAACCCTAAAATGACCCCCTTGGCACTTCTAATACTAAAGTCTAATACTTTCAGAATTCATGTTTTCCCCTGCCACTGTTTAGCCAAAACAAGTTGCCATCATATCACACTACTTAATCTCTCATCTTTTGTATTCCTCAGGTATCTTGCGGTACAGGGTGGATTTCCAGGGCATGGAGTACCAAGGAGAGGACGATGAGTTCTTTGATTTGGATGACTACTAGGTAGTCTTGGACTGATATTGGGAGAAAAAAATGAATGAAGAAATAAGGAAATGAAAATGCCACCTCTCTTGCAGCAAGCGAGAGGTGCAACTGTGTTGACCTATATATATGACAGACACACCTTCCAGTTCACCTGTTGCATACACAAACTTGCACATACTTACACAACAAAATGCATCACACAGGCCGAAGAGGAGTGAGATTTTCTTTCATCCAGAGAGGGAGAAAGCCCTTCCTGAATAAATCCCTGCCTTAGAGTGCTGGTTCCTTCCCCTAGTTGGATTGGACTTGACTCATTTTTGTTCTTTTTTTTTTTTTTTTTTTTTTTTCTTCCTCCCCTCGATTTTGAATGAACACAACAGCAAGTTCCCAGATTCCTCGTTGCCGCTGTCCCCGGTCCTAAGATGAACTTTGGATTCACTCCTGACATACAGAAAATATATTTTCCTTTAATGCATCGTCATGTCCCTATCCCCTCTCCCTTCCTTCTATGCTTTCTCTCTCTCTCTTTTTTTTTCTTTTTTGCATTTCATTTTTTTACTGGTAACTGCTGCTGTTGTATTTTATGAGAGTGGGGGATTTTTTTTACCTGGGTTTCTGTAGAGAAAGGGGGACAAAGTATTAAATTTCAACTGCTGAAAACCATTGCTACCTCCTCATCTGCTGTGGTCTCACTCCTGTGCCATCTCATTTACTTAAAAGGCTGACCTTTTCCTGACAACAAAATTGATATGTTTTGTGAGTGACGCGTGCATGACTTTTAGACAGTTTAGTCATCTTATTCAATCGTCAGACTTGCCACATAATGTTGAAATTTTCTACATTTTAAATTTCAAAAGGCAGTAAAATCACATCTTTAATACAGCTATTCATTATAAATCTTGGCCTTTACATGCAGTCATCTCTTTAAATGAACTTCCCTTAAATGAAATATCCCGTGTACACATTGGATTGCATTTGTACATTTATCTGACCACTTTTATAAATCTAAATTAATTAAAAATCTCAATTTGTCATTGCATTCCTGCCGACAGTTTTTATAGGATGTGTTGGTCTAGAAAGTTGGTTTTGACATTTGCGTGTCGAATAGGGGAGCAAAGGTAAGAGCAAATGACCAGGTTCTCATTCATAATGCAAAGAGCAGAATTCGTGAAGACGTGTTCCCTTAAGATTTGTAGAGAATGACCTTGGTAAATCATGCCTTAGATTATAAATATAGCAAGCTGAGGAAGTAAACCTACACTGGTGAATGATGAGTTTTCTGGCTCCAGTTGCTGAGAAGGCAAACAAACTGACCTGCTTATTATGGTATTAAACCAATGATGGCGTAATAGACCGGAGGGTTGGGGATGTGAGTAATTCAAACCCATACACTTCGCAGGGATTCGCAGGAAAGCAACAACAGTTCAGCTAAGGTGAAGTTATCCCAAAGATCCTGGTTTATTGCCTTGTCTGGATTGCTCGGCTTAAAAGACGAAACAAAAAATCTGGACCAGGCTTTCCTGCGTCTGTATTGATGGAGTTTCAGGTTTTAAGCTGCAATGTTAATTCATCTATTGAACTGGTTTCTGGTTGTTAGTTGTTCTTGTTACCAGTTTTGATTATCTGTCACTACTTCGTTGAATTTGTTTTACCCATGCATAATCCTGAGTTTGCTAAAGTGTGTATTTGAGAACTTTAAATTAAGCGTCATAAAGTATCTGTTTCTGTCATGCCACATATTTAAAATAGCCAACATCCTGCAGCATCTCAGAGAAAAGCTATGCGGATGATTGATTTTGCCTTGGTGTATTCCTCTTCAGGATAGCAACAGCATCTTCATCAGTTTGCCTTTTTGTTTGGGGGAGTCACCGGGGAAGCCTTGGTAGCACGGCAGGCCAATCAATAAAAGGCAAAGAGGCGAAACCACGCCCACTTAGCCAAAATCTATCCAATCGGCGTGTTATTAAAGTCCATGGGCGTTACCATCCCCCACCCACCTTTTTGACACTGCCCTACCAAAGCTGTGTGGCTGAGCGAAGTGGATGACGTCTCTGAATTTGCGGGCCGCCGACGCAGGGCTGGGTTTCCATTTTCATAGCGAGTTTCGGGGGGGATCGTCAACATGGAGCAGGAGATGGAGGACAAAACGGTGGAACTGGTGGTAAGATCTTTTTCTATACGGCATTATGAACAACCGAATTGATCGCTGTCAGTGTTTTATTGAGGAAATCGCCGAGGCTCGATTCGACGCCAGGAACGGGCTGAAGCGACTTGTCGGGAGAGGTGGAGGAAAAAGGAGGGGGAACCAGAAATCAGAGGGAGGGCCTGAAATTATCGATACATTTTGCTACGAATGCTCCGCATACTGGTTGGATTGATTAACAAGTCTTAGACATCTCTCTCTGATAAATTTAAAACCTGTGTTGGTTTGGGTACAGTTTGTACATAATGGGAAAAATTAAGAGGTTGATGTGCAATCGTCGGTCGAAGGCAGACGAGAATTCTTGGGGTAGCGTTTACTGCGGTGACGCTGCGCCACTTTAACTGGGCCCTGCCTGATTCTTAGCTAGCCGCCATGCTAACACTGACTAGAATGTCGTGAAGTACGTAAATTTACGGGCAACGCGATGTTATATCATGTAGTTTTAGGGTAAGACGACTTACTCGATAAATGATGTGTCAGTCACATTTTTATACTTTATGTGAACATAGATAAAATCATAACAATGCGTTGCTTGTGTGTTTATATTTTTTTAAAGTGCGTAGAAGGAAGTGTATTGCTTTTTCATTCACACAGCGTTACCTCCACTAGCGAGCATTAGCAATTAGCTTAATAGCAAGCTTGCTAAATACGCTGCTTGACACCAACTTCTACATTTAAAAACAAACTGCTGACTATGTCTAGAAAAACTATTTTTGTAGCCACAAACATAAATTAAGACGACGGTATTATTTTCATTTTTAGTCAATTAAATTTTGCCAAAAACTATTGGGTTTATTGTATATTGATTTTCTGCCTCGATAAACTAGCCAGCTAGGCTAACTGTAGCCTACCAGCCGCTAACATTTACTCTGTGGGGTCAAAGTGGTCGTAAGGAAGACGTCAATTAATACGAGGATCTGATTTGTTATGTCAGCGAAACTGACCTTTAAAAGAATTTCAGTTTACACGTGTTTGGAAGATCTATCGGTTTGTGCAAGAAATACAGTGGTACTGTACAAATTAAAGGTTGAAAGCCGGGCCTAGTAAATAATGTCTTATATTCCGTAGTAGATAATAAGATGTAGTCCTGTTAAATTGGAAAAAAAGTTTCGTAAAAGAGCACCTAATATGTACTTGTACTAAAGAGTCATTTGCTTAAGCATTACAGGTGTCTATAGCCGCTGTCTGCCAAATAGTGATTCCCCAGATGTTTGCATTCGTTTTTATGTCTAATATACTTGCTAAATGTAATCAATAAGATTTGCTAAATGTAATCAATAAGATTTACGAAGGGGCTATTATAAAATAAAGAAATTATGTGTATTGTAAGTATATAACTCTACAGTATTGTACCTGCTCTTCTTTCTAAATATAGTCAAGCCAGTTCTTTTTTTTCCACTTAAAACATTTCTAGAGCTGGTATGTTGTTTGTTGTAATATCTGTTGCTTTCTTATCCAGATGTCTTAAAAACATGCTGTTAATCTCAATTAGACTTTTTAAAGGAGGGATAAAAATCACAAAATTGATGTCAAAAATATTTCATGAATGATAAACTATATTTTAACACGCCATTCACAACAGTTTGAGAATCCGCAATATTTTTTTTTTTCCTTTGACAAATAATCACTTTTTGGTACAACATCTATGAATGACCTAAATCATTCCTCAGTAATTAAGAGCAAGTTGTCTTAAATTGGTAATCTCACCATACATCACAAAGGGGCTTAAAAGTTTATCTGGAAAAATTGGAGGTTTAAATTGCAATGTGGGTAGATAAAGTGACCTTTTTGTATGATTTGAGTAGTAATTTGGCCTTTTAGTTGAAGTAAATGGTAAAACTTAAAACTGAATTTAAGTGCTTGAACAGCCTTAGAATATGTGTCTAGTGATAAAAGCTATTTATCATCTATTCAGCCCATGGTTTTCAATTCAACGCTTGGTCATAATTTTCTTGACCAAGGAAAAAAAAGCTTAACATGTGACTAAAGTCATTAAATTACACTAAAGAATAAGACAAAGTGGAGCATAAATTGTTTACCTACACAGAAAATTGAGAATTTTGTCTGGGTTGTGTTCATGTGTTTAATTTAATTTATTTATTTGTCCCAGTGTTATTCACTAACCTCTCATGAGAGTGGGGATGGCAGAACAGTGGGTGGGGCTCATGTCAAAGCGAGAGTGACATTAATTGACGATTAATACCATTGCCCCTCCCTCTCCTCTACCTATCCCCACCCAGTTCATGTCTAATAATGCTTCCGTGTGTATGTTTATCAGTCTGTATCTGTGTGTGACGGGGTGTGTGTTCCTGCGCTCACCGTGCCAATGTGTGTAGCTCTAATACTGGTTTTTCCCCCTCACTATCCCCCACCTCTCTTCCTCCTCTCTCTCCACCTTTGATGGTTACACGCTCACGTCCTCTCAATTTCAAACCAAACCGTATTTATTTATCCATTCTTTTTGTCCCGTTACACACATTTACACTTCACTTGTCCTGCTTCTCACTCCCCACCACTTCCATCCATCTATCCATTCATTGATCCATCTATTCACTCACCCTTTTTGGTTTCCACCTCCCAACTTCCCAACATCCCCCCCCCCCCTCCTTTACTTCCCACGTCTCTCTTGCTCTTCCCTTTCTCTTCCTCCCTCACCCTGTCCACTTCGTTCTCCTCCTCCCTTCCTCTCTCTCTTTCACACAGTGCTCTGTGCCTCGCTCTCTCTGGCTGGGCTGCTCCTCGGTGGCTGAGAGTTTGTGTGCACTCAGGTGCCTGCAGAGCATCCCCTCCACCCGGGCTCACAACCAGGTTCTGCCTCTCTCCTCTTAATTCTGCTGCTCCTCCTCCTTTCCCCTCCTCCCTTGCCATCTCCTCACCCTTTACTTTTTCTTTGCCCACCCCACACAACTCCTCATACCACCTTGGTGCACACAGCACCCACTCACCCCCTCACCCTCCTACCTCCTCACCTTCCGTTGTCCTGTCCTCCCTGTTCGAAGCACTCTGCTCTTGGGTTCTTCTTTGGTGCCTCCTCAAACACTCTGCTTAAAAGTAATTTTATTTATACAAAGTATAACATACTACTTTCAGATCTTTTGAAACAGAACAGTGAAAACGATAAAGTTGCCAGTGCTTTGTCTTGTTTAACCAAAAAAATTAAATAATCTGGATATGCCAAGTTTGAATAGTAAACTATTTCCTCAGTACTTTGGTATGGTAAGAGAAGGGATGCAAGGGTACCAAAGAATAACCATGCACTGAGGAGTATTGTTTTCTCTCCTTCTACCTGGAGGTGTGAGGGACGAGGTGGGGGTCCTCCTTCAAGCTCTGAGAGGCTACATGTTTGCTTGCTTGCCTGCCTAGCTAAACCTGATGTCTTTTTTGTGTGTGTGAATTTTATTTCTTTTTGCTTTTTCTTTTCTTCTATGCATGATCATTAACACTAGTAAGACCACCATCGCTTCTTATCCTGTCTGCTTTGGTAATTGAGAAGACCATTATGGCTTCTTATCCCATTTGACTTGGAACTTGAAAAAAATCCAAGTACAAAGTCTTGGTATTTGGATCTTTTTGTTTGTGTGGTTGTACTGATTGCAGCCACTCAGTTCTGTTGATTTTGCTCAAGCTCTTCCTGTAGCAGCATCACCAAAAGATGGTTATCTGCACTGAGCAAACTTGCAACAGCTCACACTTGAAGTATAAAAAAAGTAAAATAAACAACAGTGTCTACATGACCGTGCAAGCAGCTTTCAGGATAGAGCTTGTTTATACTGCAAAGAAAACTTTTCAGCTCCTGAAAAAAGCTTTAACAGATGGGCTTTTATAATGTATGGACCAACAGGTACACACTGTAGATTTGTTTTACCCCCCTGACATTACTGTTTTCAGATGATACCTATGGGTCATTCATCACCCACACATGTATACAATAGCTCTGACCCTCTCTGAGGTAAACCTCTTCCTGTTTGGGAACCTGGGGATACAAAAATGTAAACATTAAGTATAGCAGTAAACCTATAAATTACATCGATGAATTGGTGTGTTTCAAATGTAGATATGATTTAGATGGTTTTTGCTTTTTTATTTTTGCTGAGTGTACAGTTTGTTGTGAAGGCCTGTTAGCTCAGGAATATGCTTTTTTTAAAAAAAAAAAATTTTTTTTAATTAAACTGTTAATCTTACAGAGTAGAAACAAGCCTCATAACATCAGCAGTTCGTATTTTTAACAACTCTAAATGATAAACCAGGAGCCCCCAAGAGTACAGTTGGTCTGTGATTTTTGCTGGATGGGTCTAATTAGGAATAACAATTGCTGTCTGCCTTTGGCTTCCAAACAAATATACATACTCTAAGGAGTCTAATAGTTTTAGTTGAATGTACAGAACATGTCAGTACATGAGCTGTGGATAACAATGTTAGTATTAAAGTTTCTATAGCATGTTTGCAGTCAATTTACAAAGGATGCTAGAAATAGCTTAATCTTATTTTCTTTCTATCATTTGTTTCTCAAAGACCAATATCTCTTTTATTACAGTTATACCTGAGCTGAGTGCCAGTGACATACCCAAGATTTTGCCTTTTAATTTCCTGTCCAGACTATTTGACCCACATCACAGACAAGCAAGAGGATAGATTCTTTGTTGCAGCGCTTTTTCTCTTTTCTTATTTTCTTTTCTTTCCTCACTTTGTGTGCGTGCGTGCGTGCGTGCGTGTGTGCGTGCGCAAGGCTGTTTGTGCGGGCACGTCTCAGAAACTTGATGGTTACCCCCTCCTTGGCTGTGTTTGTTGCATTCTTGCGCCAAACGCTATCCACACTGCTGTCCCAGCTCTGAAAGTGCCTTTAAACACAGACTGAGTGAGAATGAAACACTAACCTGGGGCACGTCTTTGTTTTGTTCTTTATCCACAGAACACATCAGGGATGGAGTCACAGAACCTTGTGGACGATCTGTCGCCAAAGAAGAATACAGTTCTCAAGGTGTGCTTTATTACACTATTTCAAATGTACATACAACATTGGTATGGTTTATTATTTAAGAATTGTTTTAACTTTTGTTAAAGCTTCAGCTGACTTTAAAACTATTACGATTTGGACCTTTTTGGATTCTTAAAATACAGTAACCTTTGATATTTACATGAAAGGTTTTGTTGTCTCCTGCTGCAGTTCAAATGAAAACACCACTAATCAGTCTCTCTCTCTTTCTCTCTACTGTGTGTCTGGAGCTTTATTGCGTGGCAGTAAAAATTTATTTTGAACTTTGGGCAGCATTAATCCCCTTCATTCACGCCTATACATGGGCTTCAATAAGCACAGCAACTTTGAGCTTCGGTGTCTCCCCCACCTTTTTTGCCTCAATGTATTTATTTTTATTTAGAAAGCTTTCTAGACGGGAAAAATAAAATCATTTAGTAACATTAGATTGCATTACTTGAAAAACTACATTTGAGTTCAAATTTTTTTAATGCCATGGTGTTAGCTGGGAAACTATGCACTGAAGAACTTCAAGTAAGTTCACCAATCCACAGGTGACACTCCCAGTCAGCATTTTCTCTTCATACAAAAATGAGCTGCTGCTCAAAGTTTGGTATACAGTTGAAATGATTTCCTGTGTCACAGCAGGAGCCTGAAAGATTTAACTGACTGGATTTGCATTATGTGACTATTTATCAACATCTTCTCAGTCTAACACAACTAGACATTTAATCTTCATGTGCTCCTGATATTTACAGCTTAGTAACGGTCCTGTTGTGGGATCTCGTAAACGCCCGTCAGAGGGGAACTATGAGAAGGAGAAGGAGCATTGCATCGCCCTGTTTGACCAGTGGTCGGAGGCCGAGCAGGTGGAGTTTGTTGAGCGCCTGATTTCCCGTATGTGCCACTACCAGCACGGCCACATCAATTCCTACCTCAAACCAATGCTGCAGAGGGATTTCATTACTGCGCTGCCAGGTACCAACAGAGATTAGTGGATGTTTGTTACCCACAGGTTTTGCATGACGTGCATCTTCCCTAACGGCATCGTAGCTCAACAAAGTTGGGTGGTCAAAAAGTCTTTGACCACCCAACTGTGTGTATATATGTGTGTATAAATTTTATTTTTTTTTATTTTAAAAGGTAAACAGAAACATAAAACCCTTTTTAACCTTTTAGAAGCATTTTAAAGGAATAAACGCAACTTGATTTATTGATTGTCTTTGAACAATTCAGAATAAATGAGCTCTGGGGACAGATAAACTAACGAGGTGAGGTAATGTCACTGCTTGCACTTGGTCATCTCTTTTCCCCCTCTGTCTAGCCCAAGGCTTGGATCACATAGCGGAGAACATCCTGTCTTTCCTGGATGCACGCTCGCTGTGTGCAGCAGAGCTGGTATGTAAGGAGTGGCAGAGGGTCATCTCTGAGGGTATGCTGTGGAAGAAGCTCATTGAACGCATGGTCCGAACTGATCCGCTCTGGAAAGGCCTGTCCGAGAGACACCAGTGGTAAGACCGAATGCAGGCACTCCCAGATGCAGGTTAATAAGAAAATGAAAATGATATTGTAATGTGTATTGAAAGAAATCTGTTTAAAATATGGGTAAAAAAAAATGTAAAAGGTTAATTTTACATACAGGAAAGCCTGAGGATAAAGTGGAAAGGTTATCCTTGGTTGGGCTTTAGTGTGTGCTTCACATGCAGAAATTCCCAGTGCACAAAGGAGAGTGTCATTCTCTCTCTCTCTCTCTCTCGCTCTTCCCCCCCAGGGAGAAATATCTGTTCAAGAACCGCACCTCAGAAATCCCACCCAACTCCTACTATCACTCCCTCTATCCCAAGATCATTCAAGATATAGAGGTAAGTCATAACGCCTAACGTGATTACATTCTCATTATTTTTATGACCTTCGATTTTTTTTTTTTTTTTTTTTTTTTTTTAATCAGTTTGTATTATTGCACCAGATATTATTTGTCATCATGATTTTAAAAAATGGACTTAAGTAAGCAAACCATTTATAGGCATAACTGTATAAGTTTGAAAATAACAATTAGTTACTGAGCTTTACATGGATTATTATTTTGGATTCAGCAAAGAGCAATGTGAATGTAATTATCCTCTCGAATGATTAATGTCTAAAGTTTTATTTTCACGTTCACATTTTGCTACACTTGTACAAATACTTCTTGATTATGAGTAATAAATGAAAAGATGATTTATTGTTTTCGTGTTAAATTATCATCACAATAATGCTGAAACCATTTTGTAGCGTGGTAGATGTTGCATCTGTTACAGACCTCTTTGTTTCTCTTTCCATCTAGACTATTGAGGCTAATTGGCGATGTGGCAGACACAACTTGCAGAGGATTCAGTGTCGCTCAGAAAACAGTAAAGGGGTTTATTGTCTCCAGTACGATGACGACAAGATCATCAGTGGCCTTAGAGACAATTCAATCAAGGTAACCGAGACTTGGTTATAAATAAAACATATTATTCTTGTGTTTTTTCTCTTTATGGCTTACCATCTTACTGTGTGTGGTGTTGGTCTGGACCAGCAGAGTGAGACAGAGAACAAGTGAATTATAGGAAAGAAAGTCTCAACTCCAGGCATGCTGTGTGTTCCACTTATCTGTCTGCCTGTGAGGGGCCTGCAAGAAGATGAGGATGAAGAGAAGGGGTGGATAGGGGAGGAGAAGAGCAGATTTGTCATCTTATTGTTATGTAGGAGGCTGACGCACAGCAAGGGAACAGCTGAATGGCTCTTATGCACATCAGTGCAGCAGTAGGGAAATGGGGCATGAATGCTGCTGTGAGACTGGGCCATTCTTAGCATGACCCAAATCTGCATTCTTTAAAAAAAAAAAAAATTCTTTCTTTGTCTAAATCTTCCTGTGCTTCACTCATATCTTCCATTTTTTTTTTGTTTTTTTTTTTGTTTTTTTTTTTGTGCTCCTTTTAGATCTGGGATAAACAGACTCTGGAGTGTCTGAAGATACTGACCGGTCACACAGGCTCAGTATTGTGTCTCCAGTATGATGAGAGAGTCATTGTGACCGGGTCTTCTGACTCAACTGTCAGGTACAGCGCATCTTTTTCCAGAAATAACACAGGGTGTTTTTTGGAGTAGGTCAAAGCTATGTCAGCAAGCTGAACAAATGGTTCAAGTTACTGAAGAGAAAGTTGTGGAAGTCTGAATAAAGCAGAGGATACCACTCAGTATGAATACATCGTATCTCTATATTTACTTCTGCTTGTGCTACAGTTTCAGTTTCAACACTCATAACTTTAACATTTTAAAAACGGTCTCAAAAGGCAGGCAAATATCTGAAAATAACCTTCTTCTTTTTTTTATAAACCTTTTTTTTTCTTTTTTCTTTTTTTACAATCCCATGGCATGGATATCTATGTAGGTAATTGGAAGTTGGTTTAAAGCCATAGGACAGGGCTGTCAAACTCAATTGCACAGGGGGCCAAAACTCAAGGCACACTTTAGGTCGCTGGCCAAACAAGATAAAGATTTATTGAACACACTAAAACAATGTATTTTAAAAATAAATATGAATAAAAACAGACAGGAATATTATTCCAGATTAAATAAACTTAAAAAAATGAACTTTAACTTTAAATATTTTGCTCTTCATAAAAATATATCCTGTCAAAATTATGCAAGTTAGAAATATGAACATGCTGCCAGAAACCCCAGAAAAAATAAATGAAAGCATACACAAGGTTGGAGCCGCATGTAGACGGAGCTGGGACATTGCTTCAGGAATGGAACTAATAAACTGTGCGGGCCATTCATTGTCGTACTTTGCCTTGAGTGTATCATTACACTGCAGCTCCATCTGAATCTGCACAGGTGCAGTTCAGCAAAGTGCGCTGACTTGGTTCAACATTACTTTGCAACAGGGAAAGTGAGGCAGGTTGCACTAGTGCATTTGTGACAGCTTCACTTGAAATGCCTTCACTGCATCATACATGCCATGTCCATGAACTGACAGATTTCCTTGCTGAGCTCAAAAACTCTATTGAGAACTTTTCCCCAACTCAGCCAACGGACCTCTGTATGATAAGGAATGTCAGCAAACTCTGAATCTATTTCCCACACATCCCACGATTGTGTTACGGTGATCATTACATGCTCCATTTTTAGGACTTTACCACACAACGTTTCCTGGTGTATGATGCAGTGATATGCTGTTAACTCACCAGTACATTTCTCCTCTTGCATCTTTACTCGCATTCTGCCGACTAGTCCGCTTTTTTTCACCGCACAACACCGGCGCTCCATCTGTTGTAAGTCCAACAAGTTTGTCCCAGGGCAGTTTCATGTCGGTTACACTTTGATATACGTTTAAAAAAAAAAAAAAAAAAAAAAAGGCTTTTCCTGTCGTTGTCCCGTGCATCGATTTAATGTTCAATATTTCCTCTCCATGGATGAAGATGGTCAGCTGTGCAATGCATGTCTATACTCTCATCCATAGCAAGAGAGTATGCAATGAAGTTTTTGCTTCTTTCACACAACTGTGTTCTTAACTCATTCACTGCCAGCCATTTTCAAATCAGGTAACTCCCCACTGCCAGGGTTTTTGAGCATTTTTACTCATTTATGAAGAGCCACAGAAAACTGTGTGTTATGATCATATAAACGCTGAACCTACCAAAATGAAGAACAGACTCTCTTCTTTCATCCAAAAAAAAAAGCTTGTTTCTACCATTTTCCATTCTTTAGTAATCAGCTGTAGAGGAGAGGTGGGTTCCACCAAAAATGCCTGTTTTGACCAAAAAAAGGGAGAAAACGAGCTTTTTGTGAAAAATACATTTCAAGCAGAAAAGTGCCTTTGACACTAATATTTCTTGCTTTGTGACACCTCTAACATATAAAATAGTTTTTCACTTCTATAAAACAGAAATAACACTGAGAAAGGTTTTGTTTTATCAAAACAATTTATTTACAAATATATGGAAAAATAAAATGTACATAGTGAAACATTTATTCACAATGAATAATTCACTTTTGTGTGGTAATCATTATAACACTTTCCGGGATGCAAGGGCACACAACAAGACTTGCACCACATTTTTGTCTCACTGCGCAATCCCTTACGTGCGCAAACCCTGCACCTCCTTGCAGGTCTACTTTTACTGCTGGTGGGCTTCAGTTTTCACTGACAAGCTGCCCGAGGTTGTATTCTAGCCCCTCCCATTGAAAAACGTAATTGACGTCTATAGACGTCAATGGCAGTCAACGTAAGTTTTTCAATTGACGTCTATAGATGTCAATGGCAGTGAATGAGTTAAATCAGTGGCCATCTCACAAACCCGATCAGCAATTGTATTTCTCCTCGGGCTCACATTTGCCAAAATCTGCGTTTTGTCTGGACACAAGACGTCACACACCTTCATCATGCAGGCTGATTTGGCTCATCTGCTACAATAAAACTTGCTTTCACAACAGCTTCACTTTGCGATTTTGCTCTGGTGAAAAATGTCTGCTGAAATGTCAGATTCTTCTTTAGCTCTTCTACTTTCTGTAGTTTCTGCATTTAGGTTTTTCAGCTTATCCTGACGTTTTGTCTCGTAGTGCAGTCTTAAATTAAATTCCTTAATTACAGCCACATTAGTTCCACTAATAAGACACATGGGTTTACCAGCAATGTCTGTAAACACATATTCAGTCACCCACTGGTGCTGAAAGGCTGTGCTTTCAGAATCAACTTTTCTCTCCACCATTGTGAGCGGCTAGCTTCGCAGTAACAGAAGTTGGACTTGATTGACGCGGGAATGTTCCCAGTTAGCCTAGCGTTCAGCAAGGAGGCTGCAGCGCTGCATTATGGGATCTGTAGTTTGTATATTATTAGCGCCTCATATCGCCGGGCCATGCATAACATGGTACATAGTACATCTATATAAAATAATCTCGCGGGCCGGATATAAATGTACGCCGGGCCAGATGTGGCCCGTGGGCCTTGACTTTGACACATGTGCGATAGATCCTATGTGGTACAGGGTTTGTTTGTTTTGTTTTTTTTTTTTTTTTTTTTGTTTGTTTTTGTTTTGTTTTTTGTCTGCATTTTCTTTTAGATCTCTTAGATTGGTTACTGATGCATCCAAAGTAAAACATAAAATTCAGTGTAAGAACATGACCTAGAACCTGGACTTTTTTCCAGCAAAGAGCTCCAATTGGATTAGAAAGAAAAAGCAACCACTCAGAATCCTTTACACTGTTCTCCCATCTACACAGCAGCAGTTTATGCTATGAGCTTGAAATCCTTGTCTCATGTCCACACTTACAGCCAGGTTAATATTCCCAGCTAACATAACTTGCATGTCTTTGGACTGCAAGAGAAAATGAGAGCTCCTGGAGATTTTTAGTAGTCTTATGTATTTTTTCTTTTTTTTATGTTAATTTGACATCATTTAGTAATATGTTTGGTAAATGTGCTTTTCTAACAGCATCCCATCCGTCTTGTAAAAGCTTAGAATGCTCAAAATACTTTCTGCATGTATTGAGGAATCCTAATGTGTGCTTGTTTCACAGCCGGTCATGACTACAGCTGGTGTTGTGCATCTAAGAAATAGGATATATGCTAAAGTTTTTATATTCAATCAAAATAAATTCGTTTTACTGTTTTTATTGGAGATAGTTGGATGCATTTCATTGCAGATATTGAACGTCTTGGCTTGTTGTGTATAGGTTGACACTTGCTTGGCTACTGCACACAGAAGCTCAACATTATTTCTCTTATTACTTCACACTTCAGGCGTACTCACTGGGCAGTATCCAAGGAAAATGTGACTTCACTTCCTTAGCAACAGTTTGACAGGCACTTTGTTTGTGGGATTGGTTGTCAGCTTTTCCAGAGTGTTGTGCGTTTGACTCTTGGCGCCTTAGTACAGCTCACTGTATGTACATGTCTGAAGTGTGAAATACTCTCTATTACAAATCTAGAAAAAAAACCTAAAATCTCGTGTGTCTCTATTGTTTTTCATTTTCCTTTGTTTTTCTTCCATGTCCTTTCCATCTCCTTTTTGACCTCTCTTCCTGTTGCCCCCATCTCATTTTTCTTTCCTTCAATCATTTTCCACTGTGTCATTTCTTCTTTCTTTGTTTTTACACCCCGTCCCTTGACATGTCTGTTTTTCCTTCTTGCCATGTTCTGTTTTCTTCCTCTTTCTGTCACCTTTGCCTTTAACATTCGACCCTGCTGACGTCTCCCTCCACTCTACAGGGTGTGGGAGGTAACGACGGGTGAGGTGCTGAACACACTGATCCACCACAATGAGGCAGTTCTTCATCTGCGTTTTGCAAATGGGTTGATGGTCACCTGCTCCAAGGACCGTTCAATTGCAGTCTGGGATATGGCCTCGCCTACTGACATCAGTCTACGCCGCGTCCTGGTGGGACATCGGGCTGCCGTCAATGTGGTTGACTTTGACGACAAATACATTGTGTCTGCCTCAGGGGACCGCACTATTAAGGTGACGACAGTTAGAGAAATGTTCCTTTACAAATCATTTCATCTTTCTTTTTCTTTTACAGAAATATTATCCATCTGATAAAATTTGGATTAATTTGATGTCAGAGTTTTAGTTTTATTTATCAGTAGAACAGATGTACATGATTAAAAACCCTCCGACTAAAATTTTCCTTAAATATTGTAAACTTTGTGTTGTCCCCCTGTGTAGGTATGGAGCACCAGCACCTGTGAGTTTGTTCGTACTCTAAATGGTCACAAGCGGGGAATTGCCTGTCTACAATACAGAGATCGTTTGGTGGTTAGTGGCTCATCTGACAACACAATTCGGTATGTGTGTGTGTGTGAAATTCATGGCTAAACTAGCAAACATATGTCCTCTAATTTAAAATCCGGTAGTCAGTTAAAACCACGGCCTTTGTTAGCAGATAAAGTCATGCTAAGTAATACAGGCAAGCAAAGAAGCAAAGTAATTTGGGATTATGTAGAATACCTGTCAATGTTTCACCATTAAACACCTCTTACATAAATTAAATGTCTGGCTAACGTGTTCAGTCTCCTGATGGGGCAAGATTACAGTAGCTGAGTTTATGATTGAGTATGCAAAAAAGAATGTCTGATATGTTTGTTCAGTTATGTTTACATCTTCTTTTATTTGTATTCACCATCAAATGACAGCATGAGTGTAGAGGGCAGCCAGTGTAATGAAGATCCCAGAGTTGGCTTGTTTATGCTCAGTTTTGGCAACAGACATATTTGTTAAATACTTAGGTGTGGCGTCATTCTGTGAGCAGCCATCAGCATTATTATTTTTGTGGTGTACATAAGTGGAAATCTTAGGTACCTCTTGGAGATGTGCCCCCAATCACCTGACTCTTACCTGCAATCTGTCACCTAACAGCTCAGTCCTAGTCGCTGTGTCTTATTTGAATCCCTGCAGTACTACAAACTGATTGCAGTTGAAAAATCTTTGAAGCTTTGTTCTGTTATTTTGATGGATTTTTGATGTACAGTAGAATTTGGTTCCAAAGCTCAATGTCAATAATGTGTTGCATTTCTATTTCTTAACTTGCAGTTTTCACAGGTGAGATTTTTATGTGAAGGCACAGCGAAAGGAATTGTGATTGCATCAGCATAATACACAATCAGCAAACACGTTAGGGCAAATGGATAAATATTGAGTCTTTGGTCTTAGCAGTCACTTTATTTGGCAACTAGATTGTGGCTTCGTGACTGACTTAAACATAAGGAGTTATGCACAACTGTTAGTTGTCTGTTTGAAGTCTGTCAGTTTCAAAGGTTGTAATATTTTAGCTGAATTTAACATGAACACTTTATTTACAAGCATTAGCAATTTCTTTTTCTCTCAACAAGTGAGCTGAAAGTTTAAAAGTCCCAGTTTGACTTGTCAGTGTTTGGAATGATTGCTGTGTAAAAACTGCAGGGTCTGGATCTTGGTGTTTGTTTACAAAGGCTTCTCTTTCTGCAGGTTATGGGACATAGAGTGCGGGGCATGCTTACGAGTGTTGGAAGGTCACGAGGAGTTGGTGCGCTGCATTCGCTTTGACAACAAAAGGATTGTCAGCGGCGCCTACGACGGGTAAGTCATGTAAATACACCGTTTTGTGCACAGACTTTTGTTTTGGGTTTGTTTTGTGACATTTTGATGTACCGTGCAGCAAAATTAAGGTATGGGACCTGCAGGCAGCCCTGGACCCACGAGCCCCAGCCAGCACATTATGTCTGCGCACTCTAGTGGTGAGTAACAGCGATTTAGCATCCCCAAGTGTCTGACTAATGATGTGAGTGCAGCACCTCTGGGGGAGGGGAAAAATGTAGATGTTTGCCTTTTTTATACTAAAAATACAAGGAAATTTTTAATTTGGATAATTTTAACTACCAGTAAATGTCACTACATTTAATGTGCGTATTTGTTGATATTCAACGTAGTCACCATCCAGATATTAGTTTGTACATTCACCTAAAACAAACAAAAAACATTATGAATGCTCTTGAAAATACTCTCCACTAAATCTTATTGCTCTTTATTAAATAATTTTGTGTGTGTGTGTGTGTGTGGGTGTGGGTGTGGGGAGCACTGGGCATGGATGATTCATTACAAATTAACTGTGTGACTCTGGTGGAAAACCCATTGCTTGAACTTCTAGTCGGGCCTCTTTAATTTATGGAGAACAGTAGTTCTTTTAATAATCTAGCTCTGTGTGCTAATTATGTAAAAATTATTTCCTAATTTGTTGTGTTTTCAGGAGCACTCTGGTCGCGTGTTCCGTCTGCAGTTTGATGAGTTTCAGATCATCAGCAGTTCTCACGACGACACCATTCTGATATGGGACTTCCTGAACGTCTCAACCAACGGCCAGTCAGAGGGACGGTCTCCTTCGCGTACCTACACGTATATTTCTAGATAGCAGGTACCTAGCGACACCTGGCACTGTAAAACCTTTCTATAAAAATCCAGCATTCTGTGTTTACCCTTGTGGTGCAGACCCACCTGTGTGACACTCTGGCTTTCTCTCCCAGGTGTCACCATCAACCGTACCCTTTCTTGGAGGAACCCAGGGCTGATTGGTTGATCGGTGCATCCGTCATGGAAAGGAGCCCATCTCTTCTCGTTCCTCCTTGTCATCTCTCTGTCCATCTCCCACTCAGACCCCACCACCTCCTCCTCTCTGCCAGTTCTGACAGACTCTAAGCTTGTGCCCATTGCCTGCCCAGTAAAGCGACATATATATATATATATACACACACACACAGGTCAACACTGTTGAGGATTCCCTACTACAAAACCAATGCAGCGCTCCCAAGAAGCTCACCTTCTACTACTAATTTATGTTTTGTAAAGTACACTAATGACAGTATTAACTTAGACCCTATATAAGTCACAAGCCCCCCCCCCCCTTTTTTTTTTTTTTTTTTTTTTTTTTTTTTTTTTTTTTGTCCCCTTGATACAAACTTAAAGCAGCTGCTTCTCCTCAGTTTTCAGTCCCAGCCAAAACTGGTTTCCACTGATATCGGGAATCGCTTATAGATATATATTTATAAATATATATTACATAGACACACGCGCGCGCGCGCACACACAGACACACATATGTACACGCACAGTGGCACAGTTGGACAGAGGATGACCGGAGCTGTGATGCGGGAGACAGAGACTCTTTACTCAGCTCTAGGAAAGAAGGGAAGGATGGGAGCTGGAGGGAGTGAAGGAGGGATGGAGGGAGAAGTGTTTGGGATTGCATCCCTTCCTCCCTTTCACTCTCTCTTATGTCTCCCTGTCTCTCTCTTTCTCTCCACCCACCCCACCCTTCCTACGCTCCCTCTCCCCAACCTCCAGAGATGCACACTCGTTTGGAATATGGGGGTGCGCGCACATGCACACTCAAAGTTTGCAAGAGTGTGTGTGTGTATGTGGACTTGTGAAATGGCAGAACGGAGCAGAAGCGTCACAGACATGCATGTGAGGGTGCCTTGGATACAGCATCCTGGTACACCTCTGCTCTTTTTTTTTTTTTTTTTTTTTTTCTTAAACTCTTTTCGTTTTTTTATTACTGTTATTTTCTAATTTTATTTGAGTATTTTTGGTTCTTAGTACAAAGAAAAAATCATACTAAGCGTAGTCCTTTCTTCCCACCCTCTTGCTCTTTCTCTGTCTTCTTCCTCATTCTTTCTTCTAATCTTGACCTCTTGTCCATCTGTCCCTTTCACACCATCTTTCTCTCCTTACATCATCATCATCATCGTGCTTGCTTTGGTTATGAGAGAAGCTGGAATTCAAGAGCTCAAATTTAGCTGTAAACGGAGTTGTCTTGTCAAAAATTGTGTTGTATATTAAAAATGATTTTTTAAAGAAGAAAATGACCTTATTGTGAATAAAGTACTTGACAGTGGTGGAGTGTTGAGCCAACTGTAACATGGATGAGTGTCTAGTTGTCTATCTGTTCTCGTCTGTGTGGATGGTACGTGTGGTGTATGTGTGTGTTGCACTGCCTCTCCATCTGACTGAAAGTTCATTAGGCCTTTATCTGAAGTATATTGTAAGCAGGCTAGATGGGAAGGAAGTAGCTGTTGTTACCTACAAGAAAACCGTTGGACCGAAAATACCCTTACACACAATGACACTTAATGTATTCTATCAGATTGCTTGCAGACACATTGTTTGGAGTACACGCAAATCTGAAAGAATGCTGCATGTAAATGCCGTCTGTCAACATGGAACATAGCCCTTTGATAGGTACTTATCTTTTACCCTATTGCGTTTTCTAAATAGAAATGGTGTTTTTTGGGGTTTTTTTCCTATTATTTTAAAAAATTAAAAAGGATGGCACGCATTATAAGCGCACACCTCGTTCGGAACATGTACATTAGGTACTGCACAAAATTTGAGTACAAAAATGTTTAACATAAAACCCATGGGGAAATTATCAATTCTCCCTGCTAGTGATCATCAATTTCAGTCTCCGATTAATGAAGACGTTCAGAAAATGAGTGCCAGTGGCTGAGAGTTTGAATTTAACGGAAGCCAGTTTGCATCTTGGCCTCAATAGTCAACTATGAGAGAGAAAGATATAGATTTTTTTTTTAAAAGAAAGGAATGCATGCTAGTGAGGTTGTATTCCCTGTTGCTACTGTTCAAGTATTGAATGCAGCCACCAGGTGGGGGTATAAACTCAGCTTTCTCCTACAGGCCGATCTGTTTATGAGTCTGTGCCTCTGTGACTGTTGGGTAGCAAGGTTTGGAGTCTAAACAACCTGTTACAGCAGATCACATGCCCACTGTTGTAAACACTAACTGTGAAGGAGGGATGTATACTTTAAAAAGCTTACAGTGGAGGACTTCTAGCAAAGCTCTGGGTAGTGTATTTGAGATCTATAATACATTTGTTATTGTGCAGTGTGTTTTCTCTAGGAGGAAGAGAAGGAGGGGAGGTGGCCTGCTGAGGGGGTTGGTTTTCTTCATTTCTGGGTTTAGTTCAGTATAGTAGAATGTTTCAAATTCTGGGAATAAGTTATGTGGGATGGATTTGTGCTTGGTGGAGCACCATTAATATATGATGTGTGTATGTGTTGGATATGGGTGTGTGTGCTTCCTCTGGGTCTGTGGGATTTTGGCCCATAATTCCTGCAGCTCTCAGGTCACAGCTCCGTTCTCACGCACATATTTGGCATTCCTTCCTCGACATGATTACCATACACCTTCCACTCCGGGTTTGGCTATGCGGAATATTTCCATCATTCCCGAGTGGAACTGGAGCAACGTTCCAAAAATGAACAGCTCGCCCCACCGCCACCACCCCCTACTCACTTGTCTTTATCCTATCCCTCCCACCTCACTGTCTCCTCCTTGTACAACCCCCCCCCTCCTGATTCCTGCTGCTTTGCAACAGGAATCCTCTGGTACAACCCTCCCCCCCCCCCCCCCCTGAGTCAGCTGTTTGTGTCTGCAGACATGATTGGGTCATTTGGCAGTGACATCTTTTCACTGACCTCCTGCTAGGATAGGGAAGGAAGGGGAGGGATGGGGGATAAGATGAGCAAAGAAGCAACTATTAAACTGTATCTCACTACTGCTTGTTGTCTGATCCTCCATGATGGAAATTGACTGCAAAGCTTTACAGCGGGGAAGTGACTGCTGGTTTTTGCACAGCAACTAATGCTCAGTATTTTTTTAAGTATTTTCAAATGGTTCCTGTGTTAGGCTGGTAAATCTTAGAGATGTATTTTCCATGCATTTTAATGTCTGAGCTACAGTGACTAATTCAGCCCATACTGACTATGAAAACTTGAGAACCTGTTCTGCCGAGGTCCCCTGCACCTTGACTCTGTTAGACATCTGCTGGTAAAAGAACTTCTAGTTTGGACGATGTATTTTTGTTGCTGTATTTCAACTTCCATTTCAACTTCACAGTACCTCCCAAACCTGGCTGGTGAAAAAGAGGCAGGTTTTTGCCATTACTCAGCATTCCTGTGGTATTTGCTCAGAAACCGTTTCAAAACTTTTTAACAGTTTAACAAAAAAAATGAATAAAATAATGTGCTATCAACAAATTTTAATTTGCAGCCAGTATCTTGTTATAAATGCAAAAAGTAAGCCTCATACAAATGGGCAAAATTGGTTGTTGTAAGTTATAAGTTTATATCAAAATACTCGATACTGTTACTGTGATATTTATCTCCTGCATGCTTAAAATATTAAGTTAAATACTGCAAACCCTGCTTGTCTCAGATTTACAGCATTAGATCACGAATTCTCCCACAAACATAAAAAAGAGATTAAACCTGCGTTTACTAGTGGTTTACACATTTGCCTAATAAATTAAAGATAGCTGGTTTGATTCTGGTAGGACACACAAATCCCTTGAGGGTTGCAAAAAGCAGGGCATCTTACATAAAAAACAAGCATAAGGATTGACCTGATCATAGCTTATGGAACTCAAACCTAATGCCTTCGAAAGCTTTTCAATCAAAGGTGATGTCTTGAGATTTCATCACCCAACAGTGATGAATCTGTTATTGTGTGTGTGTGTGTGTGTGTGTGTGTGTGTGTGTGTGTGTGTGTGTGTGTGTGTGAGAATATTCATCTGTAAAGAACAGAGCTCTTACTCAAATTGTTAAATTGTCTCAGAGGCTGATTGGTGACCCACAGTTGAACCCAGATATCTGTAGATATGGCCTAGACTGTTACAGCGGTTAGCTAGGTACTGGTGTTACTTAACCAGTTTGCATAGTGAGTTTCTCTTCCTCTTGTAGAAAGGCTTCTAATGCCAAAGCGTAGAACAACAAAAAACAGCTTTATTCCAGCAGCTACCACTCAGAAGTCACAATTTTGCAATCCTACATGATGCTGCATAAGTTCTATTATAATTTATCTTTCTCAGTGTGTTGTATTTAGCTTATCTTTTGTCTGCTTGTTCAGAATATCTGTATGTGAGGACCCTTAATGCAGACCAAATCTACGTAGAGGTGAGCCTGAACCTGAAAAAACAAGTTCTAAATGATATAAAACACAGAAAGCTATCGACCCATTGTATTACAGTAGCTAGAACTTACAAAACTTTTAATATTTGGCCAAATAAATTACTTAGATATTTAATTTTTAAATTAAAACAAAAAGGCTGCCAAGTGATAGGTTTTCGAACAACGTATTAATCACTAGAAGGTCAGATGAGGTGTGTCTGTGAAAGTGGCCCTTTAAACAGAACGGGGCAGGTGAAGAAGAAGTTGAATGAGGACGGGAGACAAAGAAAATGTTTCTGTAAGGTTTACTGAGTCGAGAAAGACTGCTGCACACAGAGCTGAAATAAATAAATGAAATAATTTTATCATAATAATTATAGTAACCATCATAGTAAGATTGCTTATTTAGGGTTTCTGTCTTCTTTTATATATATAATATATATATAGAACTTTCAATAAATTGTTCCCTTTAATATTTTTTTCTCCTGTGTTTATGCATGAGACTTTGGTTTGTTCCACTGAATGTCCTGGTAGCAGCACTCTGTATCCACGGTATCGCACAGGAGCATCATCCCCTGGGTCGTTTCCATAGCGATGCTAAAAGAAAAGGCACCCTCCCCGGCGGGCTCGGCCCCGGCACTCATCATCCTCTGTGCCTAAAGGCTGAGGATGTCATGTCCTGTTGGGGGGGAGGATTCATGAAGAAGGTTGTCTTCCAGTTGTCTTTGGTCAGGTTGTTAGTTTGGTTTTGCTGTGATTTTGCTGGCTGTTTTTGGTGCAGCTTGTTTGTTTTTTTTGTGTGTGTATTTTTATTCTTATACATTCCAGTTCCTAAAGCTTCAGTCCCTGCGGTGAGTTGTCACAGGTTCATGCAGGGACTACATGGTCCCTTTCCAGAGTCCCCCGTGATCCAGCTTCACTCATGGTTGTTGCACTCGCTCACTCTGACACACACACTCTAACATACATTTTCTCATTGACTTCTTGCAAACATGCAATTATTCAGTAAGCCACTCATTCGAACATTCCCTCATTCACCCTGCCATTCATCCAATAGCCTCACAGGATGGCACTAATTTAGCAGTGAGACAAATAAGTGCGACACATGTCAACAGTCCATTACTGGTCCATTTGATCTGAGCAGATCACTATATCCCTTTTGTCCATTCCACCATTTTCATGTCTTCTCCATCGTTCTTTCCCTTTATCTGCAGGCTAAGCACCCACTCTCTTGTTCAGTCAGTCTTTCTCACCCTTGTCCGTTTTGCATGGTCCAGTTGTAATCCCATACTTGACATTGTCCAGCTGGTACAGAACAGGAGACACAAAGGCCTTGTGGTTTTTGTGGTTGTGAACTAAAGGCCTTTGTAGACCCCAGGGACTCTGGCTGCCCTTCAGGTTCACTGTCAGTGTATCTAGAAAATGAAGGGAAGCACACCAGGTCCAAAGAGCTTCCAGCATTGGACCAATTATTGGTCTCGTTGGTCCAGTAAGGGGAACTTAAACTGAGAGGAATGATTATTAACTAGAGAGGCTGTAGTGGCAAATCAGGTGTAGAGCTAAACCCCATGAATGATTCATTAATATTCTGGTCAATGTTTTTCCCAACAAAGGGAAGTGTTCAGTCATGTGTGACAGAAGGAATGAAAGGGTTAGCTATTGGCAGGCTCAGGTCAAGGCTTTGGATGACAAGACAGTGGGTGCTAGAGTTAGCCACAACTAGCGGGGCCCAGTAGCGCGCACCCTCTTGCCCCGCTTGCTGACGGTGGTGAAGCGAAATGGAGTGGTGAGGTCAGGCTGCTCTCCCGGTGGGAAGCGTTTCATGAAGTGTACATCCTGCTGGTTGGGAAGCGTCTGCGGACCACGGCGAGGACGCCCTTTTTTAGTAAAGCCAACATACCAGCCCGTGTAGCGCGCTGACATTAGAGCTGTGTAGTGGTTTTCTAGGACCTTTTCCACAAAGACACAGTCTGCACTTCGATTACTGGCCTTCTGAGAGAGCAGAAAAACCACAGGTATACACACACACACATACACACACACACACACACAGAGGGAGAGAGAGAGAAAAAAAGGCTGGTCAGAAAGAAGTAAGAAGATATTCTGGATTAACATGTGTCTAAAAGAAGAAGTCTCACCTTTCCTACCAGCTTCCCACGGCGGTTCATGCACAGGTAGAAATTGGTTTCTTTGCCACGGATTCTCACCTGGCTACCAAAGGTATCAGCCTCCACTACGAGCTGGGCTTGTGAAGGGACATACAAAGGGACATACAGACATTAGAGCCATAGGTAGTGTGGACACATTATGTACTTGTATATAGTCAAGATTTAAAGACTTTCACCCCACAAATAACAAGACAGAAAGTTAACGGCGTCCTAAATTTAGGGCTTGTTTAGTTTTGCATATCGGCCTAGCCAAGAACAACATTCAAACTGACACTGACAGACCTTTTCTTGAGCACTGTAGATTACTGACTGCTGTTAAATCTAAACCAGCCCTTTAAAGCAGATAAGGCATTCATACTGAATCACAGTTGTAGGATTCATAGTTGCTATTAAACACACTGATAAATCACAGACAGATGTAAATGTCTCTGGTTGGACAGATGGTTGTCAGATAAGCCTGGTCACACACATGGATGTGAGGCCGCTGACCAGAAATGGGCCTTGTAAAAAAGATAAGAGCCAAGACTAGATGGAGCACCGTGAGCAGAGAGGAGCGGGAAAACACTCAGACTGAATGTCTGTGATATTGTTGTTTTAAGATGTGTGCATGTACGCTTCTGCCTCTGAGTGTGTGCAGGTGCATGTGTGTTTATCCTTCATCCTTCCAGGCAACAGCGCTTCACTAACTACACATCTTTACAGAGCGTTTGTGCCTATTTAAAAATAAAATCCCTAAAATGGTTCCTACATGACCTTAGTCAACAAAGGGGTCAAGAGAAATCAATACCTCCCTCCCTCTTGCCCCCTTCGCCTCTCTTCCCCCAACTCTCTTCTCATCTCCCTTCTGTTCTTTCACTTAATGTTTTAGACTTTCATGCACTTGCTTTATATCTTCGCTCTCTGCACTTGGTTCCCATGTCTAATGCCTTGTTGCCACAGTTGGTCGGATTTAGGTGGATTTGCTGTCTTTCAGGTAGTATTTGTCCAAAAAAGAAATCCTCCCTATCTCTTGCATCTGGAGTCTAGTTCCTAGCTTGACGTGGTGTGTTTGTGACCTGGCACCCTTATCAATGCAAAGGATGTGCTGCTGAGCCACATGCAGAAATGTGAACTCCACTTTTATGGCTTGGCTTTCTTCTTCCCATTGATTCAGGGGGGTTAAGAATGGGTTAGCCATCATTACAGACAGAGGAGGAAGTGGGGGATGGACAGGGACAGTGTTAGAGGATGGATGGGAGAAGGGGGGTGGGTGGGGGGGTTCCTGCTGTTTTAAATCCAGAGGAGATAACAGTGAGGATGCAAAATCAATGGAGGGATCGATGAAGGAGATGAGTTTCTAACACTCAGCCAGTCACTCTACCTGGCAGGCTTCTCCATCTAACTCACACTTTATTTCACACACCAACTTCTCTCTCTCTCTTTCATTCTCTCTCTCTTTCATTCTCTCTCTCTTTCATTCTCTCTCTCTCTAACTTTCTTTTCCTCTCTAGTGAATCATTGAGTCAGCAGCCAGTCGATGAGGTCTTTGTACTCCCAAGACAAGCTCCACTGCCCCTCTGCCAAAGCCTGGGGAGATGTGTGTGTGCTTTTGTGAGTGTGGCTGCACAGTTGCATTCTGTCTCCATTCATGCATGCACTTGGTCAACCTTTAAGTCTTTGTACTTGCAGCTGTTAGATAGTGTGAGTGTGCACTTTGGTGCGAGTAAGCATCTTTCTCAGCGTGCATACACACATAACATTTAAACTTGTCCACTTTGCACCGTACCCACATGTTTGTGTGTGTGTATTACCATATTTGTCTCCATCTTCACCCCGGGCACTGATTTTGCGTCCCAGCACCTGGACGTGCTTGCCGCTGGTTCGGCTGTAGAGCTGGTATACTCTGTGGTGTCGCCGACTCATAGTGTCTCGCACCTGTGTCTGGTTCTCCACATGCACACTGAAGTTGACTCCATCCATACCAAGTACCTGCTGGAACACCCACACCCACCCATGAGTAAAGATCAATATACAACTTCATGCCGCACAATCACTCTTTGTCATGCCTGCTGTTTCTCACCTGTAATGGATTGCACATCACCAGCAACATCTGGATACATCTGAAATAATATAAAACAGATGAGCTTAGAAGAATGTAAGCAACACTGAATGCTGGAAGAGTTAAGCATGACACCATCATTTCCATCTCTTTCTTCTCTGCCGTTCTTTCTGTTCAACATCTCATTTCCTTATTGGGTCATTACTCACAGTTCTGGGTGTGCTGCTGGCACAGCAACTTGACATAAAGACAGGCAGATGTCCAAGGATCAGCAGACAGACAACACCCAGAGCAGTGTTTATTGTAACGCTACCAGCCTTCTGCCCGAACCCAATTTCTGACCTGTCTATGACTTTTGCTACACCAAAATCTGGCCTGCAAATGACCTGATTGGAGCATAGCAAAAAATGGCAAACATGCCAAGACAGCTAGAACATGTTTTGGTTCGGACATCTAAGGGAGCGGGCTGGCATATTTGGCTGCTCTGCATATGTAGACAGCTGAGTTGGACTACAGGTGTACATTCTACTGTGATGTGGCTTTTAAGAGCTGTGGACTGTGGTTAAATTTAGAAATGAATAGACGAGAGCAAGAGCTACTGAAACACGTGGAAAGATAATTTATGAAGGAATTGACTGGTGGTGATGCAGCAGGCAGAAATAATAAATACCGCACACGTAAAAGTATACTTTTGCGTGTTATTTCTTATTTGTTATCGCTCTCTAGCTAAACATTTAAATAATGTTTAGATTTAAACACTTAGTTACAGTTACAATTATAATTTTTCTCACTTCATCACATTGCTTAATTGAAGCCTGGACCTTGACCTTGGATATATTGAATGTTATTTACAGCCTCAGTAAGGGAGTGATTGTGTTGCGCAAAGCCTACTTTGGCAGTTCTTGAACTGTTCTAAATTAGTGGCTGAAGACTTGATGAAGTTCAGAACCCAGTGTGTGGGCTGAAAAGCAATTCTACGAATTTTGTCTTTCCCCACCTCATCTTATGCTATCTCTCTGTGTGCCTCTTCTCTCTTTCTGCTCCACTCTTTTCCTCTCCTCCCTATCTCTCTTCAAACTTCATGGTTTCTCTGCGAACTCTACCTATTCCTATCCATGCCTGCCTCCTATCTTCCTTTATGTTTAGAGTTAGCGAGGCGACTCCTCCACACTGTCATGGGCATGCACACAGATGTGCAGATGTGTGCATGTGTGTGTACAGGAGAAGCAGGCAGCTGACAGCTGGGCTAAAGCAAAAGGAATACAATCTGCTGAGAGAGGAAGAGAGCAAGGAGATGAGAGAAGTGTACAACGACAGAGGAAGGGAGGAAGGGAGGAAGGTGAACTGAGAAAAGAGAAAGAGAGACAAAGTCAAAGAAGGCTGACAGAGAATAAAAGAGGTGGGAGATAAAATCAGAAAGAACAGGCAAATGCGCAGATGTGAGGTGGAGGAGACACGCTGGAAAAAAAAAAACAACACAACACAAGGTTATGCATCTCAAAATTGAGAGACACGTTTAACCACAGTGTAGACTGATGTGAGAAGTAGAGAAAAAGATAAATAACAGGAAAGAGAAGAGGTGTTCGGTTCATGCCCATGGTAACACGCTACTGCCTCCTGTCACACACACATGTATAAACAAAACGTCATCACAACCCTTTTGTTTTCTTTCTCTTTTCCTTCTTTCTCAGCGTTGCCTTGCGTTGGCTTCTGAATCGTTCTAATAGATGCAGACATCCTGGGAAATGCAGTAGAGCATTGGCCCTCACATTTTGCCTGCGCAGGCGAAAAAACCTGAGCGCCTGTGCATTGTGAGGACTCTCAGCTGTTAAAACACCACGGCTGCACTGCTGCCGAGGACACTGTAGGAAAAGTGCCTCAGCACTGGATTCTCCCGCTCCCACAAAAACCACAGACACTCCATATTATGCCAGCCACAGAGAGAAAAAGAAGCAGAGAGGAAAGAGGGAGACAGGATCAGCCAGGAGTGGGGGAGGGATGAGAATAGGAGAGAGTAAAAGTTGGGGAGAGTAAAGACAGAAGGAGGTATGGAGAGAGGGAAAGCCCGGTACACCTTGGCCAGTGGCCAAAGCAAGCAATGATCTGACATCATAAATGTGCGTCCCAGCAGATCTACCATATGGAGTCTGTGGTTAGACGAGCAGGCCTCAGTATCGAGGACTGGGCACCGGTGTGGAGTGAGAGTGGTCGACCTGGTGGGACTTAGCACAGAGCAGCGGTTTCAGCTGTGTGTAGCAGTGGTTAACGTGGTAGGCCAACGCTGGAGCAGTGGGCTTCAGCACAGTGCAAAGAGTTTCAGATGTTCTGCGGCAGGCCTTAAGAATACTGGTTCAGCGAGTGGGTGTGTGAGTGGTATTGGCAGTAACAGGGCTTACAGCGCAACATTTGTGAGAAAACCAGAGGGCCTAGACATTGTTCTGTGGCTTTAGCAGAAGAGCAGTAACAGGTTGTTGTGGCTAAAGGCCCTTGGTTTTTCTCACTGGCTGAAGAATTATGATGAAGTTGGTTAAACAGTATGTAGATGAATAAATGGAGCTGTTGTAAAAATGATAGGTGAGGCAGAGATGAGTGGAGAGATGATTGGCTCAGGGAGACCTAAACTAAAACCAGCAGACTAAACAGTGAGTCTGCTCATCTTCAGACACTGCCAGGGGCGTCATCATTCATCAGTTATTAATTCATACTTTTTTCTTTTTTCTTTTTTCTTTAACTGAGCAAGTATCTATGGAAAAAGCATTATAGGGAAGAAAGCAAGACAGATGTATGCAGTTAGATGGGTAGGTGGAGAGAGGGTGAGGGAGACACACAAAGAGAAGGAAAGTCAGGAAGACACCAGCAGCAGCAGGAGCACACACCCTGTCCAGGTTGTGTGAGGAATGAGAAGTATCTGGAGATGACTGCCATCTGGGAGAACACCGCCGACACAAAGAAAGAAAAATAAACCCCTGGCTTTTAACAAGACACACCTCCAATGGGCAAACTCGAGCCCCTTGAGCCCATATCCTCCTCCCTTAGATTTCCTCTTGGCACTTTATCATTTTCCTATCACACTAGATAAAGCTTGTGTTATTTGACTTCTGAAATATTTTCAATAGGAAAAAACATTTTCTTGGAGATGAGAAATGGTCTTTTCTAAGCCAGCCTGGCCATCCCTGAAGTAAATGCAGATGGTGATGGAGATGTTTATGGCAGGTTTTATGAGTTACACGGCCCTGACTCTGACCCAGTGACCCTGAACTGTCAGCCAATCAAAACAGGGCTCTATGGCATGTTTTCTATGGGGACTGATTAGGAGTGATGTAATCGCTAGATTCTGCAACCTTTCTCTCCATCGTCTTCTCGCCTACCCAGAAACTAGTTTAAACAACTGAAACACAATAGAACCTGAGGAGTGAAGCAATAATATTTGATGATAAAGTGATAGAAGTGACTTACAAGACGGTCAGCGTGGAAAGAAGGGACCACATTGCTTCCCCCCTCCACTATGGAACTTGTCCCAGAGACAGTCTCCTCGCTCGGTTTGAGCCAGTCCGACAGAGTGGCTCAGAGTCCCCCTCTGTGTTTTGAAACCGGTGGACGTTGTGCAGAGTCAAAGAGTGAGCGGACACTCCTGTTGGCATCGGCGGCGTTGTGCCCCGGTTGCCCCGGCGTAAGTAAATGTGCGGGCACAGGCAAGTTGGGGTCTGAAGCTGGGTGAACTGTGCCACTGTGACCGCCGGGCAACCTCTAACAGCTGTCCAGACCGGGGAAGGAACGGATGGGCGGAGGAGCAAAGAGTTAGAATTTTAAACGCTCGCTGCGCGTACCCGACAAGGAGAGGAACAGGTGAAAGCGCGCTCACGCCTTAAAGATAGCCAATTCCAGTCGACCCTGTTGACCCTCAGAGTGATGCTTGGCCGAGTGAACAGATGCGGCGCGTGCGTAATCTTTTGTGTAATCCAATGCGTAACGTTTAAGCGTAACAGCAGGCTCCCGGACACCAAAATGAGTTATGTGGTTGCTGGGATGAGACGGGTTGTTTGCCACGCCGCAGACGGGAGCAGGAGGCAGGTTTAGTCCCAGTAGAGCAGGGTCAGTTGCTGTTGGAGGTGGGGTACCTGGGCGTGCTGGTGGACGAAACTGCGACCTGGAGAAGGTTGCTCTGCGGGCCCAGGGTAATGCAAGGCGGGCACGGTCATGTCTGCGTCCCCACGCTGACTCAACTGGTCTGTGGCTCAGGTGACACCGACCAACAGCGTATGACAAAGTGGGTGATAAGGTCCCGGAGCGGTCCAGCTCAGAGGGGTATATGGAGAGTGCTGAATGAGAATCGGAGGGGGAAATAAAGGGGAAAGAAAGATGAGGAAGGGAGGGGTGGCTGGAGATGATGGGAACAGCTGTGACTGGGTGGCGGACTCAGCCACCCGCGACACGGCGAGGAAATGACAGCCGCACTTTGCACCTGATTTTCCGGACTTCCCCGCTTTCCTCAGCCGCTGGTTACCGCCTGGCTGCAGTAGTCCTCCCTGCGCCCTCTCGACACAATACCTGCCAAAACACAGCACGATGACATCACCTCCAAAATGTTTGAAGGGGGAAAATGCAATCCGATCTTTTTATTTATTTATTTTTTTCAAACGCAGAAAGTTTAAGCAGTTTCTCTGAAGGGGGGAAAACACCAAAGTCTCTTCGTTCCGAGAAAAAACAACTCCGCGGTGGAAGAGGAACGGAGTCGAGTTCACCAGTTTGAGAAGGACTAAAAGTTAACGCGAGCTAGCAGGAAACATGTTTACGCAAAATCTCACTGACAGATCGACTCCCAGTGCAAACCCTGCACACCTCCTCTTTCCCATATATCTGTTTCTGTTTCCCTGTTTCATTCAGGCACCAGAGGAGGAAACGAAGGAGGGAACGCAAAAAGAATCCAGCCGTGCGCTTTTATCCACTTCACTGGTATTATGTAGATTCTTCTCCCTTTCAAAAAATTCCAAGGTTTCTTTTCTTAAAAAAAAGAGAAGCTCTTCTTGAGGGGGGCTGCACAGGAGAGGCGCGTCGGCAGGCACAGACCTCACTCCAAGAAAAACCAGAACAAGATTTTAACAGACGCGGATCAATCCTCCCTCCCTCCCACCCCTCTCGCTCTCTCTCTCTGCCTCTCTCTCTCTTTCTTGCTCTCCTTCACACACACACACACACACACACACACACACACACACACACACACACACACACACACACACACACACACACACACACACACACACACTTACTTATTGGATCAAAATGGGATTAGTTGGTCGCTCTGCCCTGCCGACCAAAACTTACACTACACAAATATTCATTTTAACAAGTGCTCCGTTCCATGTGAAAACATCTGGTAATGAGGTGAGATAATTTCAGTTGTTTACAATACAAACCGTTTTGTTTCAATGATTTTATCGAATCGGGCACTTTTCCTCTGTACTTTGTCTGTCCAGTTACAGCTAATATTTGTTTGTGGCAATTCTTGAATCAAGCTAAATCAAGCTTAACTCTGTAACTTCTGTTAACTCTGTAACTTCTGTTAACTCTGTAACTTCTGTCGGTGCTGTGCTTTTTTGGAAATCGAATTTCCCAGAGGAACCCACCCGAGGGATTAATAAAGTTCTATCTAATCTAAAATGCATTGGAAACAATTAGAATGATGTCATAGTACCGGGAGTAATTCGCTTTTCAAAAAAAAAAAAAAGTCCCTTTCAGAACAAATGGGCTTGTGAAAGTATTTTTGGCCAAAGAGAATGTAAAATAAAAAAGTGCATTTAAAAGAAATCTCACAACACAAACACCTGCCTTAGCCAGGTGAACAAATCTCTGATCACCAAAGCAGACTTCTTGCCCTCCGTCATCTCTCCAAAAGATAACATCACCTCCGTAGCCTCAGTGGCCCCGGATTTTGGATAAAGGTTGTAAGGTGGAGAGGGCAGAGCTCCATATCTCTCTCTCTGTCTCTCTCTATTATTCTCGCTCAAACACGCGCACGCGTTCACACACCCTTCAGAGTCGCCGCACTTTTAAGTGATGTATTTTGA
The DNA here is from genome assembly GCF_963969265.1 of Rhamphochromis sp. 'chilingali'. Classification (NCBI taxonomy): domain Eukaryota; kingdom Metazoa; phylum Chordata; class Actinopteri; order Cichliformes; family Cichlidae; genus Rhamphochromis; species Rhamphochromis sp. 'chilingali'. The sequence goes on from NC_137940.1 coordinate 29,304,651, forward strand.
CTCTCAATTTCATAACTTTTAAGTTAAACCTTAAGAAGGAAAAATGAAACGGAGAATGAGAGACAGTCGGGAGGGCGGTATGTAAGCACGGACACGGATCCAAAACGAACATTTCTCAGGGATTTCGGCAGCAACGCCCGCTCTGCGCTCCCAAAACTCCCTCTCACCGCCGCACAACCGCAGACGGTCAGCCAAGCCAACACAACACTCCTGCCATACCTTTCACACACACACACACACACACACACACACACACACACACACACACACACACACACACACACACACACACACACACACACACACACACACACACACAGGGAAATAATAGAGAGACAGAGTAAATTTATCCTTGTGTGTGTCTGTATCTGTGTGTGTGTAACAGAGGTTGGTGGGTGTTGGCTTTATACATCAGGGACACTTATCTTGGCTCCAAGTGCAGGCTTATTCTTTTCAACATTGTAGGCTACTTTCAAATCACACACACATGCAGAGACTTCTGCAACTGGACAGAGTTGAGCTGGGCTGGGTAGGGGTTGACTGTGGTTGAATGCCTTTCCAGTCATGCTCCATAGACAAGCCTCTGGCCTTCTTTCCTACTACTGGCTCTCTCTGTCTTTGCACCTGTGTCTGGGCTCTTTTTCACCACTCACCACAATGCTGCAAGGGACACGAGTGTAAATGTTGTGAAGAGGGATTTGAACCACATTTTGGTGATGAGGTATGGGCCTGTCTGGTACTCTTAAGCCCAGATGGAAGGGTTCAGAGCAGGAACTATAGCACATCTTGAAGTAAGAAAAAACAGGCAGAGTAGCTCAGATCTATTCATTTACAGTATAAAAAAAAGCCTAAGCGTAGTAGGCCTTTTGGCTTAACAGTAGAAGGAGATTTGTATTTTGTAGTAACAGATTTTTCCAAAGGCTCTCATTGTGAAATGAAATTTATGCTACACAAATGATCTATTGGAAACGAGCAATAATGTATCTTAGGTCATCAGTACTAACTGGGTGCAAAGAGAAAAACAAAAGACAACTAAAAGGCAGTAGAAGGAAAATCTGGGGTATGTTCCCCAGGTTTTTCAGGTTTGATACTTTTCACTGGGACGATTTCATGTTTTCCTTTCACGCCAGGGACCAAGGGAGATGGAGCTCTGTATGTCTGTATGTTCCCAAACTTTGGACCTGTCCCTCTCTTCTGACATCAGAAATGTTGACATAAAAGGACAATTTTAGTCATTACTCAAAATCAGCACTTTGGTGTCCCCCAGAACTTTGCATCGTCTTAATTTCACTTTTATTTACATTGTGTTTCACGCAATAGGCTTAAATCTATGTTGATATTGTTAGGAACTTCCTGTATGTTAGGCACTTTAAAAATATAAAAAAAATAAGGCCAGTCTTCACAATAAGCAGTTACATCCATGTATGTTACCTCTGCATGCTGCTGAAAAAAAACCCCAAACTACATTGACAACCTTTAAAATAACAAAGTTCAAGAAAACGTCACATGAAGCCAACCAGACCTTTTCTTTGCTCTTCTCTCCTTCTGTCACCTTTCTTTGCCCATTCATTTTCTGCCTGTCCTATCTGTCTTTAATCTCTCTGGCTGTTTTTTTTTTTTTTTATCTGCTTGCTCTGTCCCTCCCTCTGTTTGCAGCCAGCATATTGATTGCCCATGTCTTTGCCTCTGCAGCTCCTGCTTATTGATCCTTAACTAAGACACACAAACTTGTATGCACAAACATCCTCAGATACATGGATGTACCCTTCCCATTTCCCAATAGCCCCAAAACCATCTTACTTTGCAGCCCAGTTTTGTCACACACATTATTCATACATGTACATGTGCCTGCGCTCCCATGTGCATAAACAGAACCAAAGCAGCACTCACCAGGACACCAGATATTTTTTGCATATACCCTCTGTTGTGTTGAATAGACTTGGCATTGATGGACGTTATGCCTTTGTGCTCCTCTCATGACTCATTAAAGTGAATGAGACCCGTGTGTGTTTGTGTTGGTGTGAGTCTGGGGCCCTGTAGCTGCTGTAGGTCTGGGCCCAGCTCTCTCTTCGTATTTTTCTCTTTCTCTTTGACTGGGCCTGCAGGCTTCTTCCAGGGAGCCTGGTCAATATGGTCATTCTGTCAAGCAATTAACATCGATCAGCGCTCGTCAATACCGTCAGCACCCAGACAAAGACCCAGGGTGCATTGCGTGCGCTCGCCCTTTCTCTATCACAGTCCAACAAATCCCCAAACAGCACTCTCATTATATGAGGGCATTCTGCCCTGACCCCAAGGTCATCATGCAGGATTCAATGTTATGGGTGACTGGAGTACAACCTAATGCAGAGCTCAGAGGGTTCTGAGCCGCAGGCCAGTTGTTGACTCATTATTGCAGTTGTGCATACGTGTGTGGAGGTGTGGAGAGGGAGTCAAATAGTTTGGTTTAGATATAGGCAAAGACAAGTTGGCAGGCATGCAATATCGTCCCCCTGCTGTTTATTCCAAAGCGCTAGACATTTTGAAAACTTTGAACAGTATAAATGCAATCCATCATTCTGATGACATACTGTGCAGACTTGGAAATTTCAGATGTGTCAAGTGCAGTGGATTGTGTCCAATTAACTTTGTCTATAAGATATGGGCTGTATATGTTAGCATGTGAAGAGGGATCAGGTCTGTGTGTATGTGGGACCTCCAAAGGGAGAAGAAGACTTGTGGCTTTGATTAATACCTGCAGACATGGACCCTAAACTTCACATCAGATGTTGAGATGTCAGCCTAACATTGGTTTCTGGTATAGATATCCCTACTCTGTTAATCATGGGCCAAGTTTAAACTGTTCCCCAATGTGTAAATGTATGAGACACTTAATAAAGGCCCTTTGATGACAGGGGGCCCATGCAAAGTCAAGGAATGTGTACAGTGTGCCTGGCTTTGAAATGAGAACCTGTTCGCCACTTGTCTGCATCTGCAAGATGAGAGAATCGACAGCTGCAACTAAGCAAGAGCAGGAATTAATTAGTGGAGAGCAATAGCGAGCCATGGCTGAGATGAAGAGAAGAGCAAAATATTGTTTTTATTAGCAGCGATGTTGGTGGTGCACAGCCTGCTCCCTTCTCTTGCTTAGGAAGATTAATCCAGTGAATATGAACGTTTACTCTGCTCCATCTCGGAATCCATTGCAGCTGTTGTCTCTATACATAGCCCAGCTGAGGCACTGGAATAACTTTACTTTGACACTTTCAAGTTGGAGGGTTTGATGCTGCTTTGGACTCATGTCAGGGTAATTATTCACGCAATCTATCTTGTCAGTGTTAGGCCAAGTCCTAGTCCTACAGAGTGAATTGTGCTCAGGTAGTCGAGTTTCTCAGACAACACCTGTATTCTGGTCAGCAGTACAATTTTAATTATGTAAGTTATTTAGTGGTTTATTGTCATTATTCTGAGTGAGGTCTGACAAAGTACATAATAATACAAAACATCTGTACCTTGATTAACAAAGAGCATAACGCTGCCTCTACAGTATATCCAGAAACATATCAAATCCAGCAGCGGGACTGTCTCATCTTTGCCTCTGTGCCATCTGGCAAGACCACTTGTTGAAGTTTGGATATTTTGCACTGATGAAGTGGTATGTGAAAAAAAAGCATAAAAAACCAAAACAAAACAAAACAAATACATAAAGACATCAAACTTGGAAGGCACCATCTTTATGCACCTGGATCATATATCAATAACATAAGGAACTCATGACAGAAACTCATACCAGAGGCCAACTATTCAAAAACGTTCGACCATCCCAATAGAATTAAACTGGAGGCTGAAATGAATTTCATCAACAACAAGGAACAGCTGAACATTTAAACTGACATTGATGTCCAAAATAGCAATATATGCTACAAAACTACAAGATAAACTACTAAAAATCAAACGGCGAGATGTAGAGATGTACGACAGGAGTGGCATTGCACTCTGTGACACAGCTGAGGCTGTTTTGTGTGCTCTGCGAGGATGTACAAGTTAATTGCTTTTGACCAATGATGTTTTACATAAATATGCAATGCTCTGCGACTGGGTGGATGTTTGTTTAATTATGGTCCTTGTGGTTGTGTGTGTTTGGTTGAGGGAGTGTGCCATGACCCTCAGTGACAGCCTGTGCACAGCTGAGCACGTGGGGTTTGTGGCTATAGTGTGAATGGTTACTGGTTATATGAAAAGACTGTGTCAACAGGGGTATGCATAAAGTTGTACGTTCCATGGCTGAAATGTGTGTAAGAGAGTTCTCCTGCTTCCCATTCACTGTGATGTGAATTGCAGCTGTGGTTTGTGTTGGACGCTGATGTGGCGTGGCTGTTTTTTTTCTTCCCGTTTCATGTTCAGATGCTCAGTGATGGAATCCATGAGCATGGTAACCTTCACTCCTGTCATCTTTTTCTGTTCATGTCTTCCACACTCCTCCCTTTTCTCTTCCTCCCCCTTGTTTTCAGTAAGTGCCCTTTACTCTTCCCTTCTCCTCTGCTCTGCTCTCCTTTGTTCTGCTTCAGCTCCTGCTCAGTGGGTCCGTTTCTCCCATTCTGTTTTTTCCCTTTCCCTGCCTCTTTAGCCTTGCCACTGGGCAGAGGAGGAACTGTAATGTTTATGAAACCCTTTAATGTGCTATGTAATTACCCTGGCAACACCTCCCATCATTACTCATGCCAATAAAGCACCTTCAAATTGACATGTCAGAGTCGGAGAGAAAAAGAAAGAGCGAGGGGGCATAGCACACACTTTCCATCATCTGCCCTCTTTTACCATTAATCTCTCTCCTTTTCTGGTCTTTCCGCAGTCTCCATTTGTTCATCTTTGTTTTGTCATTTCTTTCATTCTTTCCATCCACAGTTCCTTCCTCCCTGTCTGCATTGCCTTCACTCTGGCTATCTGTGACTTCTTCCAGATGCCCAGGTGGCGGGCAATTACAGCAGAACTGCTTTTGGAATAATATTAATAATAGTGATAAAAAAAAAAACATTCTTAAACTTCCTCCATTGAGTCTGTTTTAGGAATACTTCTCTGTATGTTGGAAAGAGAGTGAATGGGCAAGAAAGGAGAGGAGGAGAGTGCAAATTATAAAAAAGAACACTTAAGGTAGGAGTGTAAATGAGGATGCATAAAACAGGCAGGGAGCTGCTGAAGCAGGCATGAATGATGCATTCCAGAAACTAATTGTTGTGAGTAATGCAGAAATGTTTGTTTATGCTAAAAACTTCCATATGCAATTAACACATAGTCTTACAGCAGTCCCACCCTTTCCAGTGCACCCACCCATACTAGTCCTCCGGTCACTATACCTCCCACTTAGACAGCTAAGGCCCTAGCCCTTCTTGTGTTAGCACTTATGCTAAGACCCCAAGCTTTTCCCAAACTGTAATGTGAATGCTAAAGCCCCCTTTAAGCTCTTACTCTAATACCCTTTGCACACCTTCTTTTCATTATTGTCTTATTCTGCCTTTGTCCTGGAAAAGATCATCATTTGTAAGACAAATATTATAACAAATTAAGCAGCAAAACAATGGGTGGGTGTCTGCCTGACGTCAGCCTGCATTTCATTAGCATTCGCTAGGCTAACACAATCCATATGGAGTAGCCTGCAGGGTAGCCCCCTGCTGCCCAGGCTCAGCCCAGCCCAGCCCAGCATGGCCCAGCTACACTTGGTTGCCACAATCTGCCCCCACCCTCATTCTCAGTCGGCCCCCAGTTTGGACCCCATCCGGGCCCCCGCCATTATGTCATCTTTAATTTGGACTTGTCACACATCACCTGACACCTACCCCCGTCATGCTGTAACCTTTTGTCCCGTTGGAGCAAAAAAGCACTCCGGAGGATTTCTCCCCTCTCTTTTTCTCTCCCACTTTGCCTGTTGTTTTATTCTCCCTTTTCTTCTCATTCTTCCTCTTTCTCTCATGCTCTCTCCCCTCACTCACACTCTCTCTGTTGCTTCTGTCACTTTCTCCCTTTCTCTCCTCAGCCTCTCACTCCATTTAGGCCCACCTGCCTTTCACCATTCAAACACAGGTCCGATGTGTGCCCGTGTATGTGTTAGAATTGGTGGGAACAATGAAGAAAAATTGAGACAGGATTTTGATGACACATCGGCTCAGTCACCCAGAGCCCTTTTTCCTAGACCCCCGACAAATGAGCTGAATGACGATGATGTATGGGAAGTGACAGTCACAGGGAAAGTAAAGTGTTCTGGAGAGAGCTAAATTATAGACCATGACAGGATTCTGGAGTGAGACGAGGGTGTTGGACAGAGCGGTGGACTTCTGGAGAGCAGCACGGCCATGGAGCTGTCTCCTGTGATGGAAACATGGAATGTGATGGATCTCTGGAATTTACTTGAGGAAGAACAATAGACAAAAAGAAATGCAAAGAAACATAGAAACAAAGAAGAGATGCATGACAATAATCAGGAAGTTATGTGTTTAGTGTGTTCTGAAACAAACCTGTGCTTATAGCATATTGTTCTTGGGTCTGCACATACATATACATACTGAGCATCGCTTGTATGTGTGTCTGTGTGTGTAACCATGTGTGTTCCATAAGGCCCCAGTGCACTAGCGTTGCCTTGTACACACCCATGTGACTTGCTGGGTGTCTCTGGTAGCCATCCCTCATCACTGCTCTGTTCCCTCAGGTTTCTGTTTTGGCTTAAATCTCCAGTTCTGCTGTGCTGCTTTGTGTTAAGCACTATTCTATTGTACTCTAATCTATTCTATTGTTTAAAGCGTAACTACCTGGGGCACTTTGTTATAGTTTGTTACAAATGATATGATACGTTTTTTATTATCTTTGACTGCTTTGAAAGGCTAAGAAGGACTGATGGAGGATTAAACTGTAGTGACAATAAACTGAGTTTTTAGAGCTCTATTTTTGTAGTGTGCAAGTCATGGGTTCAATTAGCCTCTGTAATAAAAGGATGAATGAATCAAGTAGTGACAGCTGGTAGACAACCATTAGGTTAAATTATTCTCTTCAGCTCAACAGCCTGTATTCAGCTGTATTGGGGGAAAGTAATTTTTATTATGAAGGAACTATTTTGGACCCTAATGATCCTGTGAGAACTGCACTGACCCAAGTGAAAGGAAACTTCAGAGGCTATAAATACCCAAACAGCTACACATTGGATAAAATACTGAAAGTGGAAAAAGAACAGAGAAACACATAACAAAAACATCAAATTGACTTGTGGTTTTGATATAATTCTTTAGTCTCGCTATCATCCAAAGCCAAAAAATATTCCCACACAGCCACCAAATGCTAAAGAAATCAAATAATTAAATGCTTTCATATAAACCCATGGTTCACAGCATGGAAATCATGGCCTTTATAGGCACAATGATTATCTTTGAGAGGCTTTTGTGGAATAGGGTAACTTGTTATTACTGAGAAAACAAAAAATGAGAATAACCTGCAAGAAACTGTATACAGGTATGTAAAAAATATATTTTTTACTCTACACTCTCTATTTTGGTTGCTGCTTTTAGAGGTCACCACAGCATATCATCTGCCACCATCTCATTTTATCCTTCTTCTGCCACACCAACACTCTGTATGTGCTCCATCACTACATCCATAAATCATCTCTGTGGTCTTCCTCTTTTCCTCGTGCCTGGCAGCTCCATATTCAGTATAATTTGCTCAGTATATCCACTAACCCTCCTCTGCACATATCCAAACCACCTTAACCTGGAAAACTAAGTACATCCCATGATTCAGTAGCTTGCAGAACTGCCTTTAGCAGCAATAAATTTAAGTAATTGGTTTTTGTTTGGCTTTATCAGTCTCTCATATCTTTGTGGAAGAATTTTAGGAAACTACCCTTTACAACATTGCTTCAATTTTTTTTGCAAACATTCATTTATCCACAGCTCTGTTATGGTCCAACCACAGCATTACAGTTGTGTTGATATGTAGACTTTGACTAGGCCTGTAGTCAAGTCATTTTTCCTTTTACTGCTGTAGTTGTGATCATTTTCCTTCCCAGTTTGGGCCAAGCTTTACCTGCCAGACAGATGGCCTCACATATGATTCTGGAATACTTTGGTATAAAGACAAGTTTATGTTTCACTTAATGGCTGATGGTGTCCACATTCTGTGGCTGCAAAACAAGCCCAAATCATCGCCCCTCCACCACCATGCTTTATAGTTGATAGAAGATGTTTGTGTCCTTATTCTGTGAATGGTTTTCTTCAAATGTAGCACTGAGCATTATGGGCACACATCTCGACTTTGGTCTTGATGTCTCCAATGGGAACTGTTCCAGAAGTCTTGAAGTTTGTTCAGATGCAACTTTGCAAACCTAAGCCCTGCTACCCTGTTGTTTTCAGAAGAGTTCTTAAAGGCTCTTTCAAAGGAGATTTTCTCCTTGAACTCCTTCCAAACAAGCCTTACTTGTTCAGTCTTTTAATATTTGTGATGTCATGAACTTTAACATTTAACATGCTGAGGCCTGTAGAGTCTTAGATGTAGCTTTTGGCTTTTTTGCAATTTCTCTGAGAAATGCACCGTCTGACACTGGAGTGTATTTGCTGGGACGTCCACTCCTGGGAAGATTGTGGTATTTAGGTGTGCTAACAAACACACCAGGCCAGCACCCTGCCAAAATGTCTGTTTTTATAGGGCTGCTAACATTTGCTGATGATAAGTTAATCAAGTGGTTTTGATTAGCAACACCTGGCTCCCACTGACCTTTTTAATTCCTGTGGAAGCTGTAAGGGTGTGCTTAGTTTTCACAGAACTGCGAAGAATCTTATGAAAAGATTCTTTTTAAGATGAATGAACAAATGCATAAAAGAGGAATTTAAAACAAATATGTTCCAGCAGTGCAGGCTTTAGAATGTACAACATAGGTAGGTGATTACAGACCGGTCCAAAAAAACAACTCTATCGCTAATTTTCCTCACTCATGACAAATATACTTTGGATGGACTTTTATGTTACTCACTTTTTTACTGGCTGCTTTGATTGACAGGTGGTATCAATCAAAGCAGCTTGCAAATGTTTATTGAAAACTTAGGAGTTTGCTCTTTTATCCTAAGATGTTTACTTTTGATCCCAGTGATGGCAATGGGGTTTCCAAACTACTGGGTGATATCATGGTGGCTTTTTGCACCTTTTTAAAAAAAAAGAAAAAACAAGAAAATCCTATCATATACCATAAACGGACCCAGGACAACTGCTTTCAATTCACAATTCCAGTATTTGGACTGCAGTACACTGAGTTGTCTTTTCACATAAAATAAGACAATGAATATGAATCTGTTTTTCTTTTTTTGTATCATTAGTTTCTGAGTTCTGTTTTGTCTACATTACACTTCATTTATAGATCTCATATAGATAATACATGAAGGTTTTCACCTTTTTTCTGCAATGAAACAGAGATGTAGCACTGCAGCTGTGTTTCCAACCAATAACTGTCACATTATGTGAGCTGTACTTTCAGCACACAGCTAAAATCACAATGCTTACGTATTCAAAGTAGTGCGACTGGCTTATAAAATGACAGTGGTGGAATGGTAAATACCAGAGTGACAACATCAGACGTTTGTTTAGTGAGTTTCGAGTGTCTGGTTGCACAGTATGCTCAGTAGCAGAGTGTTTTCAGTGGCTGTGGTCTGTGTGTGTGCGTGTGTGTGTGTGTGTGTGTGTGTGTGTGTGTGTGTGTGAGAACGTACAGTTTGCTCATATGAGTGCACTTTATAATAAGCGTGTGTGTATGTTTGTTAATCGAGTCAGTAGCTTGTTCATCCAGTAGCTCTGTGTGTGTGCGTGTGTGTGTGTGTGTGTGTGTGTTGGCTCTCTGTGGGGTTGTCGGTTTTTCATGCTGGTTGGAAGTTTATGATCAGTATTTTCCGGCTTGCATGACTTAGCGTGTGAAAATCCATTCACACCCAACACAAACACACACACACACACACACATGCCTACACAAAAACACCCACACATAGACACACACACAGTAATGGTGTGGATCTTGATGATATTCCATGTTGTGTCCCTTACAGTATGGTAGTCTTGGTAGCGGTGCTTTGTGGGGGGAGTCAGTGTGTGTGTGTATGTAACTTTGTGTATTTGTGAGTGCAGCTCCATGTCGGTGTGTGTGGAATGAGTGTAAAAGACATCAGACACCGCCGCTAATGGGTTTAATCAATGACAGATGAAATTCTTGTTGTTTTTCTCACCGCAGCACTGTCTGCTCCAATAGGAACAAGGCACAGAATGTGCAGAGAGGTTGATGGGGAGGACTGAGTTTGAAAATCTCATTTATACGTTCAGCCCCTATACATATACTAACAAACACTTGCACACATATTCATAAACCCAGGGAGGAAAGTAACTCTATTGGCATGAACCTGCTTGCATTTTGCTCTGCCATAGAGTTTACAAACTGCATGAAATATGCATATTACAAATAAACTATGCATAGACTGGTTACTCATATATGTCCACACACACTCACTCACATACACGCACTTGCCAAAGTCTTTTCTGTGCTCCAGCTGGGGACCCAGCTGCAGTGATGTCATTGCTTGCTGCCACTTTGCTGATTGTGACTCTTATTGAAAGCAGAGCAATTTGATTCAGCTTCAAGAGCGGTCACAGTGCAAAGACATGCACATGCATACACACAACGCACCAAAACTAAAATAGATTATGCACGTACGCTCCTGTCGGTTCATTCCATCAGCATATTTTGAGTGTGCACACACGGACACACAAAGTGCTTTAATGTCGGCTCATAGTGCCACATCACTTTCACAGCACTTTTCCAAAGTAGACAAACAGATTGAATGCTCAGGAGATGAGATGGAAAGCAGGGTTAGAGAGAAAGAAAGAAGAAAAATATGCCCTTGAAGACTTGATTTTGACAAAGAGAAAGATAAGAAGAGAGACAGGTGGGAACGCAGTATTGACAGTTTACTTTGAGAGCTGAGATAAGAGAGATGAATTTACGCAATGAGGGAATGTCTCCTTCTCCAGGCCATCCCCAAATACATCCATCTCTTTCACACATACACGTTTATGCACACAAACAGCTACCACACTGCGCACTGACAAATAAAATCTTATAACTGTGTGCAGATTTGCGTACGTACAGGCACACACCCCAAATAGTTCACCAGAACTTTTTTTAAATGATCAAGCTTTTCTTCAAAACATCATTCTCTTCTTAAGCTTCTCATCTCACACACACACACACACACACACACACACACACACACACACACACACACACACACACACACACACACACACACACATTGACAAAATCAGTTACAAGGCTCTCTGAAAGTCCTGCCAGTGTAAAACCTGCAAACATATGAGAACAGGCCTGAACATCTGGAGTTGTCCCAGCAACCCCCCCCCCCCCCCCCCCCCCCATTCTGGTCTTTGCACTGTGTCCTCAATGCCAGTGGCACAATTTCAAGTTCTTAACCCTGCATCAGCTCCTCCGTGAGACCTTTCTACCCATTCATGTCCTTTTCGCCTGGTCCCCTTCACCGTCCCCCTTTTGCTGCCATCCCACCTATTCCCTCCTCCCTTCCTCTGCCTTGTATACACTCGTCTGTTGGCATGTCCTCTGTCTTTCCAACCTTTGAAGGCTTTTCAGGCTGCTAATAAAAGACAGGTCCCCACCACAACAAAAGAGCTCAGCGCTGCCTTTGAATAAACAGTTTATTTCGCTCCGCTCCCCCCACCCACCCACCTCCCATGCACCCTACCCCACCCCTGTGTGTGCTTTTTCACTCTTGGCTAAGGGGGAAATATGTGCACTTGCTATGTTTTTTTTCCATGTGATCACAATGCTCTGGAACAGATTAACAGAAGACGAGGGAGGGAGAGAGCAATGAAAAAGAGCAGAAGAACAGAATGAGAGAGCAGGTAACTGTGGCAAAGTTGGCTTTTTTTGTATGTGTGTATGTCTGTATCTATCATTCTATCAATTGCATATTGGAACAGATGCTCTCCTCCCATCTCAGCATCTTATCTTCAGAGCATGACAGCACACTCCTACAAGCACCTGTAGTCTGCACTCTGAGGTAAACTCCCTAAACCACATTAGGCCTGTGTACACTGGCAACACCTGGCTTTTCCCAGTGGGATTCAAATAAACATCTAGTTGAAGAGAGACCTGTTTTGTTGGATAAACTGGAACAACCTAGCTTTGAATCTGAGCATAATCCACCACATCCAGGAGAATCACGTCAAAGTTAAGTTGACAATTTGTGCTGTTTACATGTGTAGAAATATTTCTCTGGCTAGAAGTGACTTGTAAGGCATATTTGAAAAGGCGTATTTTCCCCCAAATGTAAATAAGTTCTCAGTTTGTTGGACCTGGACCGAGTGTGGCCCTGAAAGCTGGAAAGACACTCAGCTACTGAACGGAGCCCCAACAGCTGGGCCAGGAGCAAGCTGGGTAGGACAAAATGCTCACTCCAGCAGACCTGTACAAACATAAATATGATTCAAAATATTTGAACTGCTTGAGGTGAACCTTAATTTGCCTCATCAAGACACTTACAACCTCAACATGGCTGAAAATCACTTGGAAGATAAGTTTATTAAGCACTTGTTATATGTGTTTTTTGAGCAAATTCACCTACTCGCCCCCCCTACTCATTGCAACCCAACCCACACAAGCCACAGCCAAACTGTAATACAACCAAATGCTGCACTGGACCAAACCACAACTCACTACTTAACATCCACCAGCAAACTCTTTCAGTGTCTCATAACCTTTAGCTCTTTAGGGCTCTTTCTTTTCTTGTTTGTCCACTGCTCCTCCCTCTGCCCGCTTCTGTTTTAGCCTACCTTTGGCCTTCCTGTCCTCTCCTCTGGTTCACTCTTAGAGTCTTTCTGTCTTTCTTTATAGGGTTGCACAAGAACACTGCCAGTTTTCCCAAAATAAACTTTTTTTTTGGCTATTTTGACACTATAATCAAACCCATAAAGGCTAATGCTCTCAAATAGCCAGATGCATTTCTTCTTTAATGAGCGCAAAAGTTTTCAGCTGTGCTAACATTGCTGAAAAGGGGTTTTCTAATGATCAATTAGCCTTTTAACATGATAAATTTGCATTCGGTAACAGTGTGTGCCATTGGAACACAGAAGCAATGGCTGCTGAAAATGGACCTTTGCACAGCTACATAGATATTCCATTAAAAATTATAAATGATTTATAAATAATTATGTCATTAATCATTAATTGCCATGTACATGTCTGATCAATTTTATGTTATTTTAATTAAAACCAAATGTGTGTTTCTTTCAAAAACAACAACATTTCTCAATAAGTAGTTTTCAGTGGTACCATACATACTTATATAAGTATGTGTTCATGTGTGTGTGTGTGTGTCTGTATGAGCCACCACAGGCTTGTTGGAGCTATTAGAGTGCTGGCTGAGGAGCACAGCATAGAAGCTCCAGATGGGCAACTTGAGGTAGACACATGTAGATTCACATAACACATACACACCATAAATACACACAAAAGACATACAATGTCCACAGACACACTGTGCATATTAATGATGACAGAGTGACCGGAGGAAAATTAATACCTACAATACACACAAGTTCATAAACAGACTTTGAAATGTATGCAAGCAGTTGATTGCACACACACGTTCACTTGCACACAGCTGGTATGCACAGCTGCTGCACACTCGCCCCATGATGCTCGCAGTGAATGATGGACAGAGTGAAAGTGAGGACGGGTGACACAAAAGAGCATCCCTTCATCTCTGTCACTCAGCTAATCCCTCTCCTCTCTCGCCCATTACTTCACTCTACTTCTTGCCAGCAAACCCCCTCCCCCAAAACCCTTGCCCTGTTCTGTGCGTCAGCCGCTAACTCTTTTCCTTTTCTGTTTTCCTACTTTCCTCTCCAACATCTATCTTTTTCTCTCTTTTCCTTTTTCCTACTCCTACTTTCCTTTGTTTGGTGCAAAAAGAGGGAAAATTTGGCTTAAAATCAAAGTAAAAGCAGTGATGTACTACAATGGTAGTGGTCAACATTTCAATACTGTAACTGCAACATTTTTAGCTACTATTTTATAGAAACATTACATTCAAACTAATTAGCAAATGCAGCTGTCAAATAAGTTCACTTCTATTAAAAGTAAAATCGCTCTTATGAATTTAAAGTATACAGTACAGTACTTGAGCAGATCTCATTTTCCACAATGGGTTACTAGCACCTACACAGACAGGGATGTTTTGAAATGCTTTAAAATCAGTGTGTTTTTCTCTGTCCTATAATTTGTAACATTTATTTGCCTCTATAACCCAATCTCTTACAGTTGTGCACTATGATTTGTTGCATAAGGCATTTTAAAAAAAAAAAGTTTTTGAAAATATGATTCTCTCCACCTTTGTGCTTTACAGCGTTCATTGTGTTGGTGTAAACTTTTTTAACTCAGCTTTTTTACTCTCATTAACTACAGCTCACACTTATTTTTTGTACAGCAGCCTGGCTAGAATTTACTGCTAGCTCCAGTGTTACCCCTATGGTTCTCCCATTTGTCATCCGTCAGGCCCAGCAAAGTTATTGGAACGTTGCAGTTGCTCTTCCCGTGGCGTGGATGCGGCTGGCGGGCACGTTCTTGGGGTTACAGTAAAACAAGCATCTAATGACACCCCCTGTAACCACAGCAAAGGGGGGCCACGCGTCACCAGTGCTAACCCAGGAAATGCTTTGGTTGGCCACAGGGTAATTGGGACTGTCCCATGTAATTTGGGCAGAGAGGCAGGCAAGTCTGGCCAAAACTCCTGCACTTGTCTCTCCCTGGCTGTTGGTCAACCCCACAGCACCACAGAAATGACAAAGAGATGGAGAGCTGAAGGAGATAGGGTACCGAAAAGAAATTGAAAGAACGAGTTGAGACAGAATACTGAGAGGCTGCATGAAAAGAAATCAGTGAATAGAGCAGAAGGAAAGTGCAGAGATTGACAGACTGGATTAGTGGTGTGTTGATGTGTGTGTGTATGTGTTTAAAGAAGTGTCACAGCAAAGGAAGAGAAAGTGAAGCGTGGCGTGTGTATGGTGGGCATTATTTTTCCCTGTGCAGGTTCCCCTGCGCTGAGGCAGATGGAAAATAGGAAAGGGGAGCAGGGGGAAATTCAGCTTAGTCAGGTCTTCTGCTCCAGCAGTGTACCCATCAGTGTGTGTGTGTTTTCTCTGACTGTCAGGTCCTCTTCACAAGCTCCGCTCACTTTAAGTGGGACAGACAGCTCAAAGACTAAAGAGCTCTCTGTGTGCTGGCCTGAAACCACAGGTGTGTGTTTGTGCACAGACACTTGTATCTACTGTATGTGTGTCTGTGTGTAAAAATTTTATGTGCATATATTTCTATTTTCTGTGTGCAGGTTTAAATGTGGTTATTATGCATCTGTGTGTATTTAGACATTTTTTGTAGTGTGTCTGAGTGTGTATGCCTTCATTTAACACTGTTTAGCTTTGATGTGACTAGTTATCAGGTGTTTCTGTGTATGTGTGCATAGCTGTCTGCATGTGCACCTACGTATGTGTAGCCTTAAACCTCACTAAACACAGAACTACGTACTAGAGTGTGTGTAATGTCTCTCTCTGTGTTTGTAATGGCTACTGTGTTATACCTGTCTGTCTCCAAAGATCTTTTCGTATTAGTGGAATTAGACGGCTTCTTCCGCATGTTGTCTGCGTGTGTGTGATCTGTCTGTGTTTCTTTAGTTCACTTGTGTCTGTGCTTGTGTAGCTAGGGAGCAATATGTCCACTTACTGCGTATGCATGTGCATGAGTGTGCATATAGAAATGTGCAAGAATGTGTGTTTCAGGCATCGGGGTCACCGACAGGTCCTCATCTGCTCAGACCAGACCAGACAATGAGGAGGGGAGAGGCATGGTGTGGTGCAGAGTACATCGGTGTGTCGTGGAGCAGCCTCCAATCTGGGACATGGCCTTGGGCTGCAACTAAATGAAAAATCAAAGAGCACAGCAGCAGGGCCTTAAATGTTTGTAAATCTGAGACTGACTAAACCGTGCTAAACATAAAAACATACACAGAGGAGACTTTAAGCAGATCTCCCGCAGAACAGCACCCCATGACCTGCTTTCCGGGCCTCGTTTTGGCTCAAGTCCAAACCCGGTCAGGTACACACCGAAGGCAAATTCCCCACTAGCAGGCTCCCTTTATTTACCTTTCCAATGCTGCTTTGTTTTCAGGATTAATCAGAGTGTAGCATTCACAAGAAGAATCCATGACTGTAATTGAATGCATTTTTAACTTCAATAAACAACATATTTAGCAAGTGTTGTTGTTGTTTTTGCCCCAGATGCTTGCGTAACAGTAATATGTTTAACAAAGCACAGATGCTGAATTAGCCTGAAGACATAGGTCTGCATTACAGAGGGAGAAAGACGAGGAGACAAACTGTTTAAGAATGTCCCTACCTTTCACATTGCTACAAAACACACTACCTCATCAAGCCAAGGCCAAAGGCTGAGTCCAAAGAAAGAGAAAAAACCCCCAAAACACTCTGACCTTTCTTGAGATCAGGCTGACCTATTAAACTGGTATCATGTTTTGTTTGTGACATTTGGGCTGTGCGCTCCACATGTAGCTCATGGGGGGAAGGGGGGGAGGGGGTATTACAGGAATAGGCTTAAGTGAAAACACAGGGGAGGCGGAGAGAAGGAGATGGTGTAAAATGTGATGAAAGAGGAGATGAGAAGGAACACAAAGGGAGAAATATACAGAGTGAGAGTCTAAATGGGTTGGGATGAGGCAAACGTGTTCTGTCATACAGAGGGAGTATGAGGTACTAATAGAATTTTAAGCCTTTTGTGCTGCAGTTGAGGTTTCAATTCAGGAAGGACTCTCCAAAACTGTTCCAGTACTCCTGCACCAGTACAGCAGACAACGCCAAAGCTCTGCACAGCTGGGAAAGTCCAATCTGACTCATTTGTGGACTTCATTCAAATTCTATGCATCTACAGATGGAGAAATAGTGCTGCAGTGCAAATAAGTTTGGAATACTGAAATGCAACGGTGTGCAGCTCACATTCTCTTCTCGTCTATTTTGATGGTTAACCCCGGTGATGTGAAACAAAAGCAGTAGCATCTTTTATTCTTTTTGGTTTTTTTGGCTTGGGTAAAGAATATGAGGAAAACATAAAGGAAGCAAGAGTAATTGCTAGAACACAGTATATGCTTTGCAGATGAGACTTACTGATTATGTGGACACATCCATCCATCCATCCCTCCATCCATCCATCCATCCATCCATCCATCCATCCATCCATCCATCCATCCATCCATCCATCCATCCATCCATCCATCCATCCATCCATCCATCCATCCATTCATTCTCTTCCATTTCTCCTTTACTCCTCTTTCTACACTCTCTTCCCTCCCTCCTTCTCCCTCATTCACTGTCCTCTTTCATCTCAGGCCAGACATGCCCAACTGCACCCAATTAGCATTTTTCTCCCTCTTTTCTTTCTCCCCCTTATCCCCTCCATTTTTGCCCTCTCTTCTCTCCTCTCTGTTTGTTGTGTAAATTAGATTTGGGGGCTCTAGACAGATTTTGTACTGTTTAAGCTCTCTCTTTCTTCTGCTCTCTCTCTTTCTTAACATGTATAAACCTGCTGGCAATTAAACATTTATAGAACTGGCATGCCCCCATTTATCCCATCTCACTCCGTCTTTTCTCTCTCTCCCGCCCACCCTTCTGAGCCATTCACCTCTAACCTGCTTTTATCTTGCTCTGACACTCTCTCTTTCTTCTTGAATTTTCAGCCTGACACTTGTATTGTGTCCTGCCTCCTCACCTTTCAACACCTGCTATACAGGTCGTGCAGTCCCCACGTTGGTCTGTCCTCATCCTTTAGTTCTCCCCATCGCTCTCTCTCTCTCTCTCTGAGTGGAATAGGGGACTGATTAGTAAGAACACATTCAGATTTTCCTTCCATGTGTCGTGCCAGTGAAACGCCTGCGTGCCCGCAGCATTTAGGACAGCTGTGCCAGGGAAGAAGTGGTGTTTGTGTGTGTACGTGTGTATGTGTGTGAATGTGTAGGCAAGCATGATAGTGTGGATCTTAAGCGTTTGAGAAACAAGGGTTAAAAAGCAACAGAGCACTAAAGAGCAGTTGCATAAATGAGGAACTATGTAACTGGTTGTACAATGTGTGTGGTAGCTGAGTGTGTGTGCATAAAAACTGTATATTGCACTGGTATTTATGGTGGAGAATATGCACATGCTGACTGTTTACACATCACAGATGTTTGTGTACCAATAGTGGTTTATCAAGGTGTTTGTCAATGCATGTGAGTAGGTGTAGGCTACGTGTTTTCAATTGTGGGAACTTTCATTCAGCCCTTGCAGCCCATGTAATGCATGGTACTGTGAAATCTGACCCCCCCACTCAATGCACACACACTCGCTTACACACCAACTATAGCAGCCCTTCTCCTTGCTTGTCCTCCAGAGCCGCCCAGAACTCTGCATTAAGACACATGTGGAAACAATTCAGTCAATGCTCTGAGCAGGGTAGCCCTCACACACACAAACAGACATATACACCCCCCCCCCCCCTCCACACACACACACTGACACAAGAGACATGCTCATTTCACGCTCACCCTTTACATATACTACACACAGACATACACACACTCAGCATGCGATCATATGTTACTCTTATCTGTTCCTTGTTGAGGTGCTCATTGCTTGGCATTTGACAGTGTGTTAACTCTACTGTGATCCTAAACTGCTATCAGGTTGTCTTCACTCAATCACTGAGTCATGTGTATCCCCAGGATTTCTCAGGGTTTATGGCGGAGGTGAGCAAGAGGTCTACACATTCAAAATCATATGTGCCGAAAGAAAACTATAGATTGATAGATTGTAAGCGATGTTCTAACACTGTAATTGTTGCTAGCTATGCTATGCTAGTTTCCTGGGTCATACTGCAGTCTTTGACATTAGCAAGTTTTCTGCTATGGCAGAAAAGGTATTTCTTTATTATTCAATAAAGAAATACCTTTTCCACATCATGTGCAGCAGTGTTGTGCTTGAGATCATTTGTTTGAGGGGTGGTCTCATTTATTAGGGTTTCCTTCCTGTTCCAGGCTTCATCATCATCAAAACAGATGATGTCACATTTCTGTGTAATCTCATAATGATCAGTTCAGATAACACAGAATAAACATCCACTCGCTATGTCATCTACCTTTGCTGATACTCGCATGCTTAAGGCAACAAGCACTGTACTAATAGACAAAACTGCAAGCAACAAAACATTATTCAGAGGAAGCAACTGGAGATCTAAAGTGGTTTAAAAAAGTGCTGTGAAATGTTCAAAACTCTGTCATTCTGGTTTGTTATTTTTTCTGTTTTTGTATTTTTACATTTTGCTGTTTGACTTGAAACTCTATTATTTTACTCTTGTGTCTAATAAGTTTCACTGTGGATGTAACTGGCTAGCCTTCCTGTGTTATGACACTGGATTTATAACTTATGCAATATGCTGAGTTATTGTAGCATGCTGAGTTTTGAAGACATGATCACTAACTATGTGACGTTAGCTATCACACCACTGCACGTGTAACAATGTAGACATTGAAACACACAAACCTAGAGACTCGTCCGCAACCATTTGACAACCACCGGTTGTGGGGGGAAAATGTGTGTTTCCCCAACTTGTTGCGAGTGATTGATGGAGATTGATGGCAGTCGCTAAGAAAATTATTGCTAAAGACCAGCCATTGAGGCCTACAGACATGGTCAGTGACTCTGTGGTAATGCCCTGTCACCAGGGAAAAACATGTATTCCCCAACTGATTGATGAAAACCTCCTTGTAATTGCTTTGGTCGCTAAGACATTGCTGCATTCTGAGTTTGAATGGAAGTAGTGAGCTGGTCTACAAACACTGTGCACATACTCGAGCTATAGTGAAACTGTAAAAAGTGTGACACAACTGGAAATGAGAACTGTTTGCCTTCAAAGTAAAATCTGCAGCTTATGAAACATGTTGGCTGCACTCCTGAAGCACACATTTCACTTTGAAGGTGAACCTCTATTTTGGTTTGCATCACACTTTTTTATTACCACTGGGCTAGTAGTTGGCAAATATGGGCAGACACACATGAAAAACTACAAGCAACCAATGCAAACAGGTTTTTGATGCAGCACTTTCTTTGCAACTGACTTCACCCAGTGACAACAAGCAATCTACATGAATCACTGCCAAGCAACCAGTGATTGTACCATGTTCTATATGTTACTGCCTCAAAAACTGACAATCATGAATTTGATTTGATCTGACTTTAATTTGATTTGACTGATGGCACCTCCTTTAAACCTGACATAGACACATTTTGGCCATGGTGATTCTAGCATACACTGTAAAAACTGTGACTTGGGTTAATTAGTATCTAATAGGAAAGTAATAGTAACTATTACTCAGTAAAAACCTGTATGTCTCGTTTTAATTAAATCTAAGCATAATTAAACATTTTTGAGATTTTCAGTTATTTAAATGTACACACTTTTGTTTGGGGTAAATTAAGCAATGGTTTGTTGAGCAGATTTAACAAAAATGTATGAGTACCGTGAAAAATTAAGAAATCTAACTGATCTAACTGATGAAAGCATTTTCATTTTCATCATTGTACACTTCCACCCATAGTTCGTTGTGCCATGTGCATAAAATTCTTACGATTTTATATCGCTTTGTATACTAGCAATGCTGTTAGCCACTGAAGCACTTGGAGATTTCTCTGCACAACTGGTTATGCACTTCTTTACTGGAAATTAAATCTGATTTACACATTAGCATCACATTAGTTGGCATCTTTAGTGTTAATACGCTTATTCTTTTATTATTATTTTTTATAAAGAAATAGAATTCACAAGATGTTTTTTGTTTGTGGATGTTTCTTCTTAATTTCTAGATTATTTTGGACTGCTATTGATAACCGCAATAGTTAGCAGCATGGATAATGCTAACAATACTGCACAAAGCAATATCAAATCCCAATAAAGTCCTTTTAAACTCCAACTACACATTTCAGTGGTATGGTCATACGAAAATACTAAACTAAGGCTTGTACTATGAAGCACGATTTCAACGTATTCAGTTATATTAGCCTTTAATAGTGTATCTATTTGTAGTTGCTGATCTCACTTGTCATCTGCAGTCTAAGCATATATTTGAATTCTGTTTTTTAAATTCTTTATTCGCACTCTGTGAAACACCACTGAGGCTGCAGCTGACAGAATAAAAACTAAATGCGTTTTAATGTTAATTTAATGAAATATTATCCCATTTTTTAATGATAGAGCTATGATACTACATTTTTCAAGTAACGAGTAAAGTAAGGCATTACTATTGCAAAAAAGTAATTAGTTACTTTCTCGTAAGTACGCTGTGTTACTGCGTTACCAAACCGTGATTTTGTTTGTGAGAATGACAATGACAATAATGTATGAGTGTGTGACGTCTGTGTCAGCAACAGACGTGTGTAGATCAATAATAATATGGAGTGTGGGAGAGAGTACAGCCATGCAGTGTTTAAAGCTTGGAAGTACTTAAATTACTTTGAGTTTGGGTCGGTAAAAAGTGATGAAACGTTAGCGTCCGCTGTACACTCTGCGTGGGAAATAAACTTCTTTCTACAGTTCAAATCTGAGCAAGCACCTAGCACGCTGCCATGGGAATGTGAAATTCACAGAGAAACCCTCGGATCCCCCCACTGACATGACTGCTGCGGCAACGGGCAAACCTCCAATGGCCCCACTCTTGCTAAACAAGTGAAAATAGATTTAAGAGCGACAGGACTTAGTGCCGCTGAATCTTTGATTTTATGTTTTGTTTTTGTTTTTTGCTGTGTTTTACTTGCATCTATTTGAAAGAGTGAGTGTGAACACAAAAAATAATTTTATTTTATATTCTGAAATCTGCAGAAAATAGGTTTAAATGTTAAACAAATTTCTTCAAGTCAAAGAATGTTACGTATAATTTAATGTTTGCTTGATGCATAAAGTTAAAAGATTAAAACAAATAGAACAATTTTTAAAAAGAGACTTTTTTATTTTGATTCAATTTTATATGATGGATTATGCAGAAAAAATAGAATTGGGCTGAAAGGTCTACTGCTTTATAAATAAGTAAACAGTAAAGTAACAGGATTACTTTCCTAATCAGTAATTAGTAACAAATTACTATTTTCAAGTACCTTGACCAACACTGCTCATAACTCACAGAGTTGGCATTTTCACTGGCTTTCATTATTGATTTCAAATAGGCTAAACTTATTATAAACTTTCATAATAGGAGCTACTCTACAGTGTTTTCAATGCCCCACACACTACTGTATTGCTTTCAATCTGTTCAGTCTGGGTGTTCAACCTCTTTATATTCATCCCAAATTATAGTTTAATGTTGAGTTGAAAAATCAGGAACTCTGTTGCCAGTACACATATCAATAATTGTGAATGGTGTTGCTGTATCTTTAAAGTTTACTTTTTGTCACGGAAACAGTATTATGTCATTGCCATTGCGCCTTTTTATTTTCGGACAAAATGCATCCTGGGATACTCGGCTGCACCTGGTACACACAAGTCACTACCAATGCATCCTCAATAGAATAGGCGGTGCAACAACACATCTTTTCATTGTGAGCATTTTCTGACTTGAATTGGAACTGTACTTAGGCTGTGACTGGTGACATTTCTCAAGTCCATACGATCACAAGTATGAATTTTGAGAAACCAAAAGGTACCATGGGTGCGTTGAACTTGTTTTGTAGTACAGGCCTCTCTTTAGCAGGCAGACATGTTTTGTGACTGATCAGTAGAAATAATGCCAGTTGGCTGTCTGTTTTGAAGCACCTTAAATCCCCAAATTCATCATGTAAATGCTTGTCCCAGATTAACTGTTTCTTTGTCCCATCTTCTTTCACCCTCCCACTTCTCGTTCTTTTGATAAAGCAGCCCTTTTTCTTTGGGGTGGTTGCATTTCTAACAGTAGAACTATTCATGTATCCGTAAAGCAAATTAACTAACGGTACCAAATGTACCAGTATCTGTACAATGGATTGCACTATCTAGCAGCTTTAAGAAGTAAACTAGCTCTAGAGCTTACTGCTGAAATGTATCTGTTGAGTTTAACAGAGAATTATTAGGGTTTTGTGTTGCTTTTTACAGTAGCAAAACTGCTAGCCACTGAGCGCTTGTTAGCTTCAAAGTGCTAGCTAGCCACTAAATGCTTTCAGATTTATTTGTGCACTTGGTGACATTTTCTTCTTTGCCATAAATTACATCTGATATAGTGCAGGGATATTCTAACCTGGCAATCTGATGGCAGCTCTGAGAGAAAGATTCATGGGGAACTAATCTAATGATGTCATTTTTCCGATGATGTCATTTTTCTATGCCGTTTACAAAAACAAACGCCAATAGATTTCATTAAAGACAGGTTTGACAAAAACTGCTATCTAAAGCTTCTTTAAACTGTGGCCTGACTAGGCTGGCCTCACTCCACCTCCAGCTGTCAACAAGATAGTGCCATACTAAGCAGTACTGTGGCACTAACAGTTCGTATAATCATTGTTATTGTAGCCATGAGGGATATCTACCCTTATCTACCTGAATGCATGCAATGCACTTTAACTGACTATGATCCCAGTTATAAGTTTAAAATTGATACTGATTGATTGATACTACTATTCAAATGTATTAAAAGTAAATAATTTGAATTAAAAGAATTGTCTTAGACTGCACTTCATAAAATGTTGTGTTATTCAGTGATAAAATCTATTTAAAACATGAAAAAGGTATTTTAAATACTTTCAGAAAAGTGCTGAAGGGAAAATTTTCGAAAAAATATGTATCAAGAAATCTCTGTATCTATTTGCATACAGTGCTTTATCTTTCAAACATCGATTGCCCATCTGAGTTAGTTTTGTGGGGTTCACTATCTAACCCAAAGTTTCTGACAGACCTTATGATTAGTGAACAGCCCACTCTCTCGCCAAAGTCACAGCCTTCCCAGGAAGAAGCTAAGTAGCATGAGGACAATGTCAAGTTGGTGGTCTCATTTTTGAAATATTCTCTTTTTTTTTGCTAGAAAAAAGACTTAATTATTAATATAAAGGCTCAACAAGAAAAAAAAAGGAAATCCACAAAATCTAAAATTATCCTCCTTAGAGTTTCACTGAGTTCATCTGACTTTCCTATTGTTCTGAGTATTGGTCAGTTTAATGAGTGCTGTCAAACAAATCCTGCTTATGCTGGCAAAGTTAAACCAGCTGCAGTCAATCATGATCGCTAATGAGAAGCTAGCCCATGGCCCTTTTCAAGTGAAAAGACATTGTATGTATATATTTAAACCTGTAGGTATACTTTTGAGCCCGTGTTGATTACAGAAATTCAAACCTTCATCCATCCATTTGCTCCTGCTTATCCTTTTCAGAGTCACGGGGGGCGCTGAAGCCTATCCCAGCTGTCATAGGGTGACAGGTGGGGTACACCCTGGACAGGTCGCCAGTCTTTCGCAGGGCTAACACACAGGGACAGACAACCATTCATGCTCACATTCATATGGGCAATTTGGATTAACCAATTAACCTATCCCCACTAACTGCATGTCTTTGGATGGTGGGAAGAAGTCGGAGCACCCAGAGGGAACCCACGCAAACTTCACACAGAAAGACCCCAGCCTGATGGTGGAATTGAACTCAGGACCTTCTTGCTGTGCAGCACCAGTGCTAACCACCGTGCCACCATTCAAACCTATCCACCCAATTCTTGTGTTTTTAAAGTTATTAAAGGTAAAGGTGTCATTCATCCCTGGAGAAAGAACTTTTCAAATAAATCATTAAAAGCCCTAAATTACCAAGACATCAATACCCATGATACATTTATGTAAATTCCATCCATAACTGTAAATAATATATGAATACATTAAGAATGAACCCTACCCAGACAGCACCCTCCATCACTGCAACATTGGCAGTATTCATTCAATCACGCTTCATCCAGCACAGCGCTGTGACATGTTGCAGACATAGCATATTTGCCCTATGTGGGTGGTGTTAGCCCCTACATAGCAGTGACATGTGTTTGCTCATTGGGAAGTTTCTACATCACTTAGCGCTGCTTTGCCTACATTCTACCTGTCTCTGCATGACCCACATGAAGAGGGATTTGGTAGTGCACTGGGTAGCTTGGCGATTGCTTGGGGCTCATAAATACTGTATTTGAAACAACAGATTTGGATTTGAAACTCAATCAGGGAATCCAACAATGGCTCCCCCCATGCTAACCAAGGGTACTTGGGAATATGAGCGAGAGATAACTAAAGCTTACCAGCTTGGACATCACCCAGATTAACAAGGTTTGTGTCAGGTGTTGAGGAACAAGGATATACTGATGAGAAATGGGCTACTGGAACAAGGCATACATGGAGAGGGGTTATATGTAACACATGTGGGAACTATGGCTGGATAGATCATTTTTTAATACTGAACAGATGTTTGTAGTAGCCTACACATTGAATTTTAGCATGTAACTGTAAAAGTATTTAGGTGTTATATTTCTCTATTTGTTCAATTAATTAAAGATTATTACCATTTATGTAGATGGCAGAATATAGGAAAGCTTGATGCATTTTAAAGCATACATTAGACAATAGTTTTGGTGAGATACAAGGAAGATCATTGGCTTTTGAATATAACATAGAGAGCAGTAGGAAGTTGCTGTTACATGTTACACCTTTTTAGTGAGAAAACAATGTCAGTGCTATCTGATGCCTCCCTTGTCAGATTGCGCAGACAGCGTCAGTGAAGTGGAGGTAGGTGACACTGCCCCGACGTCTTGCCTATTAAAAAGATACATTAATTCTACCGAATCCCTCTCTATGTGGGTTGTGCAGAGAGAATTTGAATGTAGACAAAGCAGTGCTAAGCGGTAAAGAAACAACTTCTTTCCAATGAGCAAACACATGTCACTGCAATGTAATTCCTACCACTACCCACACAGCAGATATATGTCAGTAATACATTGTTGTGCTGTCTGGGTAGGCATAGAGATAAATACTACTTCCATATACGGATCAGTTACAAATGGTGGCCTGATGTGGTTGTCTCACAGCAAGAGGGTCCTGGGTTTGAATCCATTGGCTGACTGGGGCCTTTCTTGTGTGGAGTTTTCATGTTCTCCCTATTCTTGTATGTTCTCTCTCTAGGTACTGCTCTTACAAAGACATTAGGTTTTTCGGTGATTCTAAATTGGCCGTAGGTGTAAGTGTGAGTATGAATAGTTTTCTGTCTCTTTGTATTAGCCTACATGACAGCCTGTCCAGGGTTGTCCTCTCTCCTCCTTTGACAGCTGGGATAGGCTCTAGCCCTATCATAAATCCTGAATTGGATAAGCGGAAGAAAATGGATGGTTACAAATGAAAGGAAAAACCTAGTGAGGGGATGGATCCATTAGCTAGAGTATGCTGTCTGGGATCATTTTTGCTAAAATGGTTTGGGTCCGCTTGTCCCCTTAGAGAGGCAGTTTGAATGGGTTCTTTATCCATGATGAAACTCTTCTCTCCTGATATAGATTCCAGGATAACAATCGATCCACGAACAGGTCACCAGGGGTCAGTGAGCAGTTCACCGAGTGTAAAAATGATGTGAATCATATGCCATGGCCTTCCCAGTAACATCCCAACCCAACTGAACACCTATAAGAGTTTTGGGACTCATGTGTGAGCCAATACTCTCCACTCCCAGCATGTAAGATGATCATCAAAAATGATTAGATGCTGGGGATAATATTCTCAGTGAGGGAATATCTTTGAGAAAAATAGTGCTTAATCTCTCAAGCTGTGTTCCAGAGACCTGGAGAATTAATAACAAGGTTCAGTGAAACCGTTCTGGTGGCACGTGGCAGGCCAAAACTTTATGTTGGTTTTTCCTTCAATTTGTCACCTATCCCCATATACAATTTCATCTGAAATGAATTGGCTTGAAACACACAATTTTAGGCCTAACTTTATTTCCAGAACCTCCCAGTTCTGGGAATAAACATGAAGTAAACTTTCAATGATGTTTCATTTCATGTTTTTGTTCCAAACCTGCAATGATGAAATGGTCGTTTGACTTAAGCTTAGTAAGCGCTTACATGGAGCTGGCATTTAAAGGGACTGCATTTCAATATACTTTTTCATCTCCAAAATCCGTGCAATGATTGCTGCTCGTCTCTGATTTTGAGCTACATCAAATGAAAACTTGAACACATAGTGATAGCTCTGTTTTCAAACAAATGATAAAGGCCCTGGACACAAGATAGCTGTTGAATAGTCACACATATTTCAAATGTTGTTATCTAAAAGTGTGAATGTGTGTGTGTGGCAGGTCAAGAAAGAGCAGAGGCTGAGTTGTTTTTTGATGTAGCCAAAGTGCAGAAACAAGCCAATTTCTATAATTTTATATTTCACTGCCTTCACATCTGGAGCTGCATGTAAAAATGGAAAATAGAGGGGTGGGATAAAAGACTGACATGAAGAGAGGGAGGAAGAAAGAGTAGAGAAAAATACACCCGCTTCTCCAGCACACGCATCCCTAACCTTCATTCACTCACCACATGCTTGTCTGAGCACACACTTTTCACAGTAACAGAGGATGCATACGTGCTGCATATACTTCTTATATTTCGTTTTTCTTTCCCTCTCTCAATCTCAGTCTGCCTTTTTTTTCTTAGACACACATACACACACCACTCTGGAGTGACTGGTGTTGTAAGTTGGCGTGAGCGTGTAGGTGATCTGGGTGTGATTACTGCTTGGCTCCCCGACAACTCTGATGATGACATTCAGTGCTTTGAGCTCCTCTGGCCTGGGCCTGCTCCAAACACAACCGGGCAGAACAGTCTCTCTACCTCACAACCATGCATACATATGGCCTACATACTACTGAAATGCACATTTTCTGTCTGAAAGCTATAACGTTTAGATGTCCTTTTGGGTTTTGGTATGACAGTGTGAAGTTAGGCGGTGACAAAAAGAGGGAACAAAACAAAATGGCAACAACAACAACGAGAAAAAGAAATCGTGTCACCCTTCTCTGTCTCAAACTTTACTCTCTATGCACATCACTGCTTTGTTGTTTACTCAAGTTCAACCTGCTCTTGAGTCCGCTGCTGCTCCTCAAATCTCTTCGATCTGTCTGTGTTGTCACCGCCTCTGTCTGTATTCCATTTGAATCAAGTGTCTGTTTGCCTCATTGAAATGCCAAGCTCAGAGAGCAGCTGTGTGTTGGATCGTTGCTATCAAGACAGAGTCATTATATGTACACACACACACTACTCTCGAAGTTGTAGGGCTTTATGCCCAGATTGTGTTAATCCTCTCTGTCCTCCACACATTTCTCTACAGCCATCAACGTCAACGCCGCTTTGATGAAGACACACACGCGTGCACACACACACGTACTACTCTCCATCATTATCATTGTTTCAGCTGGAGAAGAGTCAGCGCTTTTGTTTGTAATTACAGGGGTTTGAAGTGAGAGGGAAGAATTTTCAAGAAGAGAGAAGAGGATGGATGGAAAAGAGAAAAAAAGAAATAGCAGGTCAGAAAAAAACACACACCAGTATGTCTGTGACATATTAGTCACATTTTACCGTAATTGTTGTTCGACCCCATCCCACACTTGTAAAAAGAAGAGAAATACTTTGGGAATGTGCTTTGCAGTGGATGGCTTCCAAGGTTTTGTCTGGTGTGTTTCTGTACAAAGGGTAAAGGAGCTTTGTGGCTGGCTGGTATGGCTTTAAAAACATTACAGCTAAGGGTAGAGGCCTTTTCGCTTCCTAAGCCGAGGGCTTCAGTTAGGATTGACCCCATCAAAGCAGAATAGATTGTAGCATTTGTAAAGGTACTAAAGATTTTTCAGCTTTTGCTTTCCCTAAAATCTAAATGAATCCCTTAGTGCAAAACCCAAGATAAAGGAAACATGAAACCAGCTTGGTTCTTTTCCATCTGGACATGAAGAGATAAGCCAACCTGAGGATCTTGAAGACAGAAAATCCAATTGATTGATGAACAGGGTGATTTTTCAGCAAATCTATTGATTCATCAACAGAAACAGTCTGTTTGGCAGCAGCATGTTTGACTGAGCCACAAAAATGTTCAAAAACAACACTGCTGAATGATGACAGGCACGTGGCACAGTGCAACATCCACACAGCTTGTTGCGATCCCTCAGGGTTCATAAAACACAAGCCTCGTTAAAGCCAGCGCCCCCACTGTGACAAGCAAGCCAAGTTCACAGTTGAGGGATAAGGGTCGCCATGAGTAAAATCAGAGGACAAGGGAGACTTACTGTAGTAAACACTACTTGTCAGTCCTACCACTAATCCATCTCTTTGGGATTTTCCTGCTGTGAATATAACATCATGCCAGATTTCTGCACTTGGTGTGCCTTTGCTCTCTTAGATCTTTAGTTTTTTTGGACAGTTTTGCACACTGCTATGCTACATTCATCGTGCAACAATTCGTGCAACATTTTGTAAAATAAGCACCGGTTTCACTTTTTTTTGCACGAGCACTGTTCTAGAAAGTGTAACGTGTTGTGCAAAAGCACAACAACGTACAGCAGAAGCATATGTACAAAATGCATACATTCACACATGCATCTACTTTCGAACTGGGGAGGTGTGTGACCGATGTACGTCCTCTCCTGACTCCCGATGTTGCCCAACAGGGAGTGTTTGTGTGGTTTCCAAAGGCAACGGTTAGAGAGGGTGGGGGAGGCTGAAGCAGAGAGGCAGGGCTGCAGCCACACGTTCTGCTCTGGTTTGTTTGCATGTCTGATTGCTGTATGCATATGTGTGTGCCTGTAGAAGCTGCAGGTGGGCTTTTTGCACGATGTCACTGAATGGCTGTGTTTGTGTATGGTTGTATGTGCATATGGTTCGATGTGCATATGTGTGTGCCTGAGCACAGTGTGGAAAGTGTTGTTGTCTACAGGCTAACTGTTACTGACAAGCACACACTGACTACTGGAGTCAAAAAGTTAAATGCACTCTATGCTCTTTTCTTTCCCCGGAGGCTCCCTCTTTCTGCCTCTCTAACTTTCTCTCCTCCCATTTTTATTTTCTATATTTTTCTCTCTGTCATTCTCTCCTGCTTTTTCTCTCTCCCTGACGATTTCTTTCTTTTGCTCCCTCCCCTCTCCCTCCATCTCTGATGATTTTAGCAGAGGTGTGACTCATTGGGCATCGAGCCACAATGTCAGGTAGTGAGGGGAGAGCGGGAATGAGGTGGCGAAAAAGAAAGACAAAAAGAGAGAATTGGGGGGGGGGGGGGGGGGGGGGGGGGGGGCAAGTTGTGTTAAGAAGTGGTGAGGTATAGTGGAAGGGGGAGAGTCAGAGATATGCAAAATGGAGTGGAATGTGCAAGAGGAAAAGAGTGAGAGTGAAAGAAAGAGACTGGGGAAAGGGAGGGGTATAGAGTCAGCATAAGGAAAACATAAAAAAGGAGGGAAATGAATAATTTCTGCAAACAGTTTCCGTCACAATTGAGTTTTTTCTCCTCCTTGCATGTTTTCTCGATTGCTGTGCATGTTTTGGCCATGCAGCGCACTCTCTGAGCTGAACAACGTGTTTATGTGCAAACCTGTTCATAGCTTAGTCTCCATTCATGACTTTTTTATGCTTTAAAGTAGCTAATTACCATGGGGGTCATTAATATACTCTCAGCAAAGTAGGCCAAGAGGAAGCAGAGAGGTGGTCAAAAGAGTAAGAGGGTAGAAAATGATGGGGACTGGAAAGAGGGGAGCTGGAAGTAGGGACAGGTGGAGTGGAAGCACAAAAGAGGAAAGGTGGTGTGAATACAAGAATTTAATACAGAGAGGTTTACACAGGCACATTCATGTTCATGCGGCTTGTCAATCAACTGTCTTTGTTGCCCCTAAGGCAGGGGCTCTCCACTCTCATCTCTGCCTTGGCACTCACCCACCGACATACACGCACATGCACACCCAAACACAGACACACACACAATCTTGGCTGATGTAACGGACATTCTGGAATTTTCTGTTTTGTAATGAAACATTGTACTGAATGATTTTTTTTAAATAAGTCCTTAAGTTCAGGTCACCCTGAAAACACACACATACGAGGGAACAAACACACACATACTTAACCTTTGGCATCTGTCCTCAGTAGACACTGCATTTGTGCCAGCTCTGTGTCTCTGTCTCCTCTCTGTCTCTTCCTTATTTCCTTCCTCGTGTTTTTCTTCCCTCCCTCCAACCTCAGATCATCTTGTTGACAATCTTGGGAAAAATATAAACATTAAAAGATCAAAGTCGACTGTGTCAAATTCTGCTGTTTTATTTCACCTATTACACTCCTATTAAGGTATTTGTAATGTTTCAGGTGTAACCCAACTCAGCTCCCTTTGGGTTCCCTCAACACTGCCCCCTTCAGACAATTTTCTCTCACTGAAAAAAGCTCCCAAGACTCTGATTTACTTTGGCAAGAAAACGCAGGGAAGAGTGGGTAGAAAAACATTAAGCATAGTATAAAAAGAATTCCATGCCACTTATTTTCACCTTGCTCCACAAAAGCAACATTTTTACTGTGCAATTATTTTGCTGTGGCACTGTACATATTGGAATAGATATGCATTATGATTAGCATGTCCTGATCCATCCACTGTACTTCAGTGGTGGTGACAGAGGCACGAGGAAGATCAAAGTCATCCTAATAGATTTCTATCACCACTCCCACCTGTTCCCTCCGGAATTTCCTCTCTTCCCAGCATGTGTGCATGCGTGTGCACGTCTGTTATGTCTATCAGACTGTTTGTGTTTCTGCATGTGTGCCTGAGTTTGCATCTGTTACCAAGTGGTTATGGACCTGTATGCCAGTGAGTGTGCATATATCTGTGTGTGTATGCATGTGTATGTGTGTAGTCTGTTTCAACATGTCTACTACTTGCGGGAATCTTATAATCTGGAACTGGAATATGTGCTCATGTCTGTGTCTGTCTAGCCTTGCTCCACCTCTCTCTTTCTCTTCCTTTCTCTTACTCTCCTTGACAACTCTAATAAGTTTGGTAGATCAGGTTACACCCCTTGATACAACATGCCAGCTTCTCCCTTTTTTCCCCCTGTTTTCTCTAATTTGGTCTTCTTTTTCTTGCCCATTTCATATAACTGCTCTGTCTCAACAACAGACAGTTTCTCACGAACATGAGGAGACACACGCACAGCAGACGCACACAGACACTGACGGGGAGTGAGACAGACTACATGCACACGTCTGTCTCTGTAGGCCTCTCAGGTTGCTGACATTTTCCATTTTTGCGCATATAAAGTAATAATAATAATATTAGTGGGTGTGACAGAGCAAGGGTCCATTCACTACCGCTGCCAGCCTCCTATAAATATCCCCCTTCTTCGGGGGAATCCGAGAAGCAGCAGAGACCTTCAGTTTACACAGCTGAGGAGCATGTGGACGAAAATCTCTATTCTTTCTCTTTCCCTCTTTTTCCTGCCTCTCCTTTCCCCTATCCCTACTCTTCATTTTCCCATCACTTCACTGCTTGGTTATGTGACCATGTGTCTTTAACATTTTTTCCTGATCTCTTTGTCCTCGCTTGTCTCTTCTCACCTGTCTCCCTCCCTCATGATTTCATGATATCTCTTAATCTCGCATGGCCTCCCACCTTTCCTGTCACCTTTACATCTACACTTTTCTGTTAGTCTTCTCTGATGGATATTATGGAGAAGCACCAGACAATATACAGCAGGTTATTATGGGAACTGCAGAGTGATGAGGTGAAGCTAACTGCAGGTGGAAGTCATCCTCCCTTTCATCACATCTCTCTATTTTGTCTCCTGACTCACCCACTTCCCTTTGCCCCCCAACACACGTGCTGACACTTGCTGAGCAACATCTGCTTAAGTAATCAAAATAATCTCTCTCTCTCTCTCTCTCTCTCTCTCTCTCTCTCTCTCTCTCTCTCTCTCTCTCTCTCTCTCACACACACACACACACACACACACACACACACACACACACACACACACACACACACACAAGACTTATAGTAAGATGTCCAAATATGATATGTATTGGCCCATTTTCACGTGTGTGTATCAGATTGGGAGACAAAATCTGGAAATAGACTTCGCAGGTACTTTGTTGGTCTTTGGCTCCTCCTAGTGGATATTTGGTGATAACGTGGCTCTATTGTTTCCTTCACTTTCTGAAAAGGAAGACGTCATTTAAAGCCCACCTGTGAAATGTCATCACTCACGTCCCGGTTTCACTTTTAAAGAAACTAGCAGTTGACGTGTAAAAGCAAAGGGGAGTAGAGAAATTAATGCGGATTGTTAACCATTGTGATGCCAGTTAATTACCCGAAACGCTAACTTGTTTGTCTGCGCTCAGTTACGTGATCACCCTAACACTAGCATTAACCCCAAAAATCAGTTCAAACCAGCCATGACACAGCCCGAGACGTGCTCACACTGATAAAGAAGTTGTAGGGTACTCATAAATCCGTCGCATTCATAAGCCTGACGACGATATTTTTTCATCTCTGTAAGGTTTTCTTTTGCAGTGCCTAACTTTACATTTTTGTCGTTGAGCTTCTCTTTAAAACTGCAGTAAAATTCCTTAAATGTGTAACTTTGTGACGTAAAACACAGATCGTATACAGTTCTCCTTGACAGTGTATATAAATCATTTACACCATGCGTACACCATGCATGACAAAACAGCGTAACACAAGTATAATTAATGATAATAGACATAGAGTGGTTAAAAATGATACCTAAAAAATGTAGAAAATTATTATCTGACACACACACAGATTAATGAATCAGACAATAAATAAGATCAACGGAAAGTAAGTGTATAAGGTGTATACAGTTTGGTGCTCTTTTGTTCCTGTTTCTCTGACTGTTATGCTGATGAATATCCGGTAGATGGCCCCCTAGGATCACAGAAAAAAGTCTCAAGCCAGAAAACGATGGCTTCTGGAGCGAAGTGACATGGCTCCAGAAACCTTTGACAATTCAATTCAATTCAATTTTATTTATATAGCGCCAAATCACAACAAAAGTCGCCTCAAGGCGCTTAAACAATTTCACATCGGTGCTTCGCTCCTTTAGCAACTTTTAACTGAGAAGTATGTTCTGTGAGAAGGACACCCATGCAATAACTCTCATGTAATCCTGTTCAATACGATCATTTCACTAATAGTTACATCCAGCTTCAACGCGTTGGGTTCCCCCAATGATGGAAAATACAGGCGGAAACATGCTGGTTTCATTAATAAACTCCTTTAGTTAAAACCATGAACTAGTGTTTGCTGAGCCAATTTATTAATGTGGTATCACCGAAACACAGATTGAAGCAAATATAGTTAAAAGATGATGCTATGCTTTAGTGGAAGGGTGATTTGGGGGCCATCATTACCTAAAAACACACAAGATGAATAATTAATGTTTTATGCTTTAGGGTGAAATGTGCAGGATTAATTGTATGGAGTAGATACTGATAAGGATTCATTTTTAATACATCTAAAGCTATGCGAACAACACTGTGAGCAAATGTGAGCACTTTAAGACTAAACACATTATGGCCTCCACTAATAAGCTTATGTTCAGTCTTCCTTGTGTTTCTCTTGATTTCCTGTGAGGTGCAGAACTACAGATAACTTTATCCGATTTAATTTTGTATCAGCAAAAATTATCCAGTGCTGTTAAAGAGAAGCAACACTTTTCTTTGGCACACAATACATTTTAAACCGTTCCATTTATTGCGGTATCGCATATTGTCCGATAGATGGCGCCACAAGATCACGAATGGAAAAGAAATATAGCGTTTTAAGTGCACTTACATGTGGACATTATGAGCCAAATAAAACATAGACGGCACTAAAGTGGAACTGAAAGCGCTTATAGAGAAAACAGCCCCCTTTATTTCAAGTGCATAAAAAAAACAAATGAGTTTCTAACCACTTTACCATCCTTCATCCACCCACCAGTACTTTTTCATTCTGTGGGGAGGAACGGGTCACGGTCAGATGGCTTCTGAGCGGTAGTTCAGAGAAAGTAGTCTTTCTGTCGGACAATTGGGTGAGCGAGGCGATAGGGGCGGATGAGTCCGGCTTAATGCTGCGTGTAATGCATGTTAATGTTACAGGCACCGAGGGACCGCCGGCCCGAGGGCTCTGGGATTATTTATCACAAAACATTTGTATTCTTCCGTCGGAGAACGGTTGATCCCGGATAACTGCACACTAATCCTTCACTCCGTTAATTAAAAAGAAGGGAAAAGCAATGGAACTGGTGGTGGTGGTAATTTTTTTTCTTTTTCCAGAAATGTAATCATTTCTGGAGAAGCTTAACCATCTGCTTGAGGTTAAGTCTACAAGCAGATTGTATTTTCTGCTTATTTAAACCTGGGGATTTTAGTTTTTCCTGAAAAGGGGAGGGAAATGCATGCCAGTGCTGCTTATTGGAGAGATAGAAGTGCAGCAACTTTAGTTCCCAGGGGAAGTAAAAGTAATGCTTTTTTTCCTGCGATTTCTTCCTCCGGGATGAGGATTTATGGTTTGATAGCATTGCGGTTTTATTCAAAAACAAGTAGTGACCTTTCTTACCTCTCCTTTAAAAACCCAGCTGAATATGAAGAGGGAACGTTATTCTCTCAGTTGCTTAAGAGAGAAATGTCAGAAACAACCACTGTCTTCAAGTGGAAGTATTCCCTTTGGCCCTGTTTGATTTGTTTTGAAAGTGAAAAGATCGCAGCAACATTAGACTTTGTTTCCCTGATCACCCTCAAAGAGGACCAACCATCAACACGATTTTCCACAGAGGTTTTAGTCCCCAGGTTGTTGGGAGCAATTTATAGAAAAATGCAGCGTCTAGTGTAAAAGGAAATGCTGCCCCTAAGAAGCAGAAATGTTTGTTTCTTGTTCTTTCTCTCTCATCTCCTTCTCGCTTCTTTTCCTTTTTAGTTGCTAACAAGCCCAACGCTGCCCGGGGGCCAAGGCTGTGTCGTCAGTCCCATGAAGAGACTTTCAGATTTCCACCATTTTTTTTGGCATTAGGATGCTAGTCGTGTCTGTCTGGAGAAGAACCTGAATTCACAAAGGCAGCCTTTGGTCGCACTCTAACTCTGTCTTTAACTGCTCCCTGCCGCTCACTGCTTGTCTAACTGACCAGGATATACAGGAAAGCGATTAGATGTGAACAAACATGCGCGGTGCTCTAAAGAGTTGTTCTCTTTATCTCAAAACTATAATGGCACTCTGATACAGCCTTTTCTGTTTATGCCAGTCTGTAAACAAATCATCTATGAGATATTTATCTAATCCCAACCACAGTATAATACCTGATTAGAGACAAGTATGATTGAGGCTTTATGACACTGCTTTTACGTTGATTGTGTTGATACATGTACAGACCCACTTAAGTGAATTAAAGGCGTGTAATGCGTATTTGTATTGGTCTTTTGTCCGTTTATGATTCTCAAAGTAATCGTTTTAAGTTCCAGGACCTGTAGCTCACACTCATTTAAACACTGATTAAAAATGAATACTCTGACCTATCAAAGATTCTTTTTGTAAAACCCAATTTCGCATGTGATGATTAATGAATGGGACTGTTTTATAGTGTTTGTATTCATCTTCAAAGGGCTCTAATTCAAAAGCATTATGAAGTCCCAGGAGCCTACTGTTAGTGGCCACTGGGCCATTTGAAGCAGAGCGAGTGAGTGCTTAAGCTTGTGTGTTTTGTTTACTGTATTTCAACACGTACTCATGGGACCTCAGAAGAATAGTTTATTATTTTTCTGAAGGTGCAGTGGGGATTGCAATAAAACAATAACACGATGTTGGCTATCACCACGGTCCTGGCGCAGTAAGGAGCTGGGAAAACCAAGACAAATCCTTACTCATCCTCATCTAGTAAACCCAGCCTAGGAAAGGACACCCGTGACACACTTTGACTCCTAATCCAAATCTGGCTCTGACGTCTGGTATCAAACTTACGCCCTGTCCTCACTTTAATGGGTCAGGCGAACAGACACGCGGATGTGAAAGGGTTAAACGTCTACAGTAATTAGAGTCGTATTTCGCGTCAGCGTCCTCCAATACGGAGCTGCGAGAAGCCACGTCCACCCCCTCCATCTCTCTTTCCATCTCTCTCTCCCTCTCTCTCTCTGTCACACACACACACATACACACGCACCTCCCCACCGGCTCCTCCAAGTGCCTAATACACTGTAAAATCAAAGCGCGAGCCTCCCCCGTTCATACCGGTGTTGCGCGTGGAGCACAGCACCGAGAGAGGTGCTTTCACTCTGCTCCCGCTCTCTCATTCTAAGTATTTGGCAAAGTTACCCATACAAATAAATGTGACTAACTTCAATCTTAGGACAGGCTCCTTTTCTCTATTATGTACAGCTGAATGTCTTTATGAGGCGAAAGATGTCCGTGTGAGGTGCTTTACGCACGGGGCTGAAATGGATCACATTCTCTCCAGAGGCAGCTGGGTGCCGGTGACTGGCCTGGTTATATGTCTGCTTCTGTGCGCGTGTGTCGTGGACTTGGTTCTCGCGCAAATTCGCTACTCTATCCCAGAAGAGCTGGAGCATGGAGCTTTTGTGGGCAACATCGCCGAAGACCTAGGTTTGGATGTGGCAAAGCTGTCAGCCCGTCGGTTTCGTATCGTTTCTGGCGCAAAGAAACAGTACTTAGAAGTGAACTTGGAGAACGGGATTCTCTTCGTCAACGAAAAGATAGACAGAGAAGAGCTTTGTGAACGAAGCCCAAACTGTTTTTTGCACTTACAAGTGGTCATAGAAAACCCGTTAGAACTATACAGAGTTGAAGTGGAGATTTTAGACGTGAATGACAACTCCCCCAGTTTCCCGTGGAGCGAGTTTAATCTTGACATCACAGAGTCCGCTGCGCCCGGCTCTCGTTTCCCGTTGGAGAGCGCCCAGGACCAGGACGTTGGCACCAACTCTCTGCGCTCATACCTGCTGAGCGCAAACGAGCACTTCGCACTGAACATCCAGACGCGCAATGATGGGAGCAAGTTTGCTGAGCTCGTGCTGGACACCCCACTGGACCGGGAACAGCAGAAAAAGCATGAAATGGTTCTGACTGCTTATGACGGGGGCTCACCGGAACGCTCAGGGACAGCGCTGATAACTATTACAGTTTTGGATGCCAACGATAACGTGCCTGTGTTTGACCGCGCAGTTTACCGCGCGAGCCTGGTGGAGAACGCACCGAGAGGGACGCTGGTGCTGAAACTGAACGCCACAGACCTGGATGAGGGCTCGAACGGGGAGGTTACTTATGCGTTCAGCGGGCACGCACCACTCAAGGTGCGCGAACTGTTCAGCGTGGACCCCTACATGGGTGAAATCCGAGTGAACGGTATTGTGGACTATGAGAAAGCAAGTGTTTATGAGTTGTATGTACAAGCGAAAGACAGGGGACCCTCGGCCGTGGCCGTACACGGCAAAGTGCTGGTGGACATCCTGGATGTAAATGACAACGCTCCCGAAGTTATCCTCACATCAGTGTCCACTCCCGTTCAGGAAGATGCGCCAGCAGGTACGGTGATAGCGGTTATCAGTGTTATGGACCGGGACTCTGGAGAGAACGGAAACGTTGACTGCCAAATTCCAAACAACGTTCCCTTTCAGCTCCACTCATCTTTTAAAAACTATTACACTCTTGTGACAAGCGAGTTTCTGGACAGAGAAACCGTGTCCGAATACAACATCACCCTCACAGCACGAGACCTGGGCTCTCCTTCGCTCTCTACCAGAAAAACCATTCTCGTTCAAGTGTCTGACATTAACGACAACCCCCCGCGGTTCTCCCAACCTTCATACACAGTTTATGTGACCGAGAATAATGCCCCGGGCGCTTCCATTTGCTCTGTAACTGCATTCGACCCCGATTCTAACCAGAACGCCTATCTGTCTTATTCTATTCTGGAGGGTCAGATTCAGGGCATGCCCGTGTCCACTTATGTCTCAATCAACTCTGACAACGGCAACATCTACGCACTGCGCTCCTTTGATTACGAACAATTAAGAAACTTTCAGATTCTGGTACAGGCACAGGACGCAGGCTTCCCCCCTCTCGCGAGTAATGTCACAGTTAACGTCTTTGTCTTGGACCAGAACGACAACGCACCTGTTATCGTATCCCCACTGCCGAAAAACGGCACTGTGGCCACAGAGGTGGTTCCGCGGGCAGTAGACGCTGGCTATCTGGTTACCAAAATAACAGCGATAGACGCAGACGCGGGGCAGAACTCCCGCTTGTCCTATCAGGTGTTACAGGCTACAGACCCGGGGCTGTTCAGCGTAGCTCTGTACACGGGAGAAATCAGGACTATTCGTCGAATAGTAGAAAAAGACGCAACGAGACAGAGACTGGTAATATTAGTCAAGGACAACGGGCAGCCACCGCTTTCCGCCACTGTCTCCATTGTCCTCACAGTGGTAGACAGCGTGCCCGAGACCCTGTCAGATTTCGGGGACCTCACACTCAGCCCGCAGCCCCCTTCAAACCTCGCTCTCTACTTGATCGTGTCGCTGAGCACTATATCCTTAATATTCCTGGTGGCTATCATCGTGCTGGCTGCAGTAAAGTGCTACAAGGATAGCGAGACTCTCAGCGGGTACAACCTGCCCCCCCTATCCTGCTGCTGCTGCGGGGGGTTTCAGCCAGAGCCGCCCCCGGAGATGTTCAAAAAATCCAACCTCAACCTGCAGATTTCATCCGCCGCCAAAGTGCCCACGAACTGCATGGAGGTGAATGGAAATAGCAGTCTCTCTCAATCATATTGTTATAAAGTGTGTCTAACCCCCGAATCAGCCAAAAGTGACTTTATGTTTCTGAAGCCGTGCAGCCCGAGCAGCACACCGAGGAACAACGAGGCAAAGAGCGCGGAAAACTCGTGGAACGCGCAAAGCCGGAGCGCATCTGTGAACAACGGAGCAACTACTCCCAGTGAGGTAGAGTGAAATCAGCATATAGTATAAAACAAAGGAGAGCGAGCG
The DNA here is from genome assembly GCF_963969265.1 of Rhamphochromis sp. 'chilingali'. Taxonomy (NCBI): domain Eukaryota; kingdom Metazoa; phylum Chordata; class Actinopteri; order Cichliformes; family Cichlidae; genus Rhamphochromis; species Rhamphochromis sp. 'chilingali'. The sequence continues at coordinate 29,344,789 of NC_137940.1, forward strand.
TTTAATTCCACCCCATTCCACACACTGACACAATAACAACTATCAACTCAGTTTCCATCAGATGTGAATCTAGACTGTGACATTCTCCCATGAAGGTCAAATCGCGCATGCCATACAGGCTGGTACTCAACTTGAGGAAAACCTTCAGTAAAGTCACTCTTTTCTTCTATCACTCCCTCGTTAGTGTTTTCGCACAGCGTGTCGTCTTCACAGCGTTTTAATATAATTGTGGCAATAATGAATTCTAATTGTGCTGCCCATGTTAATGTTTTGCACCCGGGAAATGAAATGAGACGACGTGAGATTACATTTTAATTGACATGTTAATGAAAGTGTAAAGCCCCATCTTGCGAGGAGCATATGCTGTGCAAAAAACCGTGTCTGAGAACGAAGTGAGATGTCAATTACTGCACGAGAGGAAGATGAGATGTAGTTCAGGCAGTCTCCTCTGTTCAGTCTTGGTATCAATTCAAGCATTTAATAATAATTCGAGAACTAATTATAGAGATTGTGACCTGCGAGAACAATGTCTACATCATCCAGTGTTATTGCCACACAGTTTTCATGCAGTGACGTGCACACACCTGCTTCCAGCGTATCTACCTGAACAAAAAGTCAAGGTTACAAACATGAAGGTGAATGGCAGCTGTTTGAAATTGTCAGCCTTGGGTTCAGGCAATCCATGTCACGGGCACTCGGGTTTGTGAACACGCCTTCTTGTTTTCAAACTAACAATACAGGACAGATAACCTCACTAACTATGCCTCAAGGGCACAAGGACGACCGAACCATTATACCAGACACAATGTGGCGTATTCGCAAGAGGGGGGTGGCTGTCCATTATTGATGAAAAATGGCAAATGGTCGGTTTTGGGGAGACAGGGGAGGACATCGCGAGGGGAGGGGGCAAGGAGAAGGAGGGGGCGCAAGGACATGGCTGGACTGAGACGTGGACAGCCTGTAGATCGGCCCCAGCACTGTCCTCTGAATGCGAGGAGAGAAAGAGAGATGTGGCTTCATATTTGTCGAGCAAGGGTGGGGAAGAGGAGGGGGTGAAAGGGAAGGAAGGAGAGGGGAGAAATGAGACGAGGAAGGGGGGTAGTTTACAGAGGAAGGGTGTCTACGCCCGTGTTTTTTTTTATTTTTATTTTTTTTATTATTATCATAATAGACGGAGCAGCAGACCATAAATATGTGCGTAATGCCGATTCCGGTATGAATCGGCCCTGACTCTTTGTCCCCTCCGGTCTAATAGCGTGGAGGGGACAAAGAGTCAGGCCCTTGATACCAGACTCCACCAGGCTGACTGAGAAATGTCAGCCCGGTCACTGACACATACACCTCTGGCCACAAGAGGGAATTCGAGGTCACGGTGAATGTGCCGCCTGTAGCTAAACTCCTTCAGGAGAAAGTGTCCTTCTTTTTATTAATTGGCTCCACCAAATCACCCGGTAGTGCCCCTCAGCGTGCTCACGTGAGTCACAGTGAGGTTGTCTCTGGCGCGTCAAAGACAAATCACAACGAATCACAAATACTCGAAGCAAGTGCATAACCGCGCTTAAGTTGACGAATTGAAGGTGAAAAGGGAGATTAAACACACATCTAAGCGCGCACGACACACAGGAAAGGTAGGCGAATGTGATGTGTGCCACGGTGTGAATGCGTGGCGAGACGTGCTGGGTTATTCCATTTACAGCTGCGAGGGCCGCAAACTTTTCAAGGCTCTCTGCGAGACTTTTAATTAAAAACCTTGCTCGAGGAGCGTCAGGCAAATATTAATGTAAAATGATGCATAAAATCCACAAAACAATGACGTGTGTAATTTTCTTAATTTCCTCCCTGGCACGGTTCCCTTTGAAGATTAAAATCATGTTTCGTTTCATCCCGGTGGGGTTCTAATTGGTTTTGTGCACAGCTGGCTGAGGACAGTATTTTGAATACCGATTCTAATAATAGCTTACGTCGCATTCTTCTCGTTAACAACTTTAGGTGAATTAATGGAGCGTGGAATCCATACTATGAGAATCAAATTGGAATAAATATCACTCGGGTGCTCTCTTTCACCCTTCCCGCTGCGCCACGGAGGATAAAAGCAAAACTAAGTGACAGGCGAATCGTAGCTGGAGGCGTCACCACCTCTACTCTTGAAATGAGCATGTTCTGCCAAACATCCACGGGGCGGCAGCCACGATCCATCTGAAAAGAATCGTGTCTTCAATTCAGGAGGGATCCCAAGAAAGTCTACTCCTGTCAGCTATCAGTGACCTCTATCATAACAGACATCGTTTAGATGAAATTAAAAATAGAGCCACACGGAACTGATCGTTGACATGAATACCCTTCCATTAACTCTGACAATATCTTCCCTCTGCAGCTAAAGCAGCCAAACACAGACTGGACTCTCACGAAGAACAAAAACTCCTCTATTAAAAGGTATAGTTCTGAACTTTGACCTGATTTCTGTAGAGCAGCATTATGACCTGCCCCCCCCCCCCCCCCCCCCATCACACACAAACACACACACACAAGTATGTGCTCAATAAAGCTCTAAAGCATACAGTCTGCATAAAAAATGCTCATGTCAATATGATTTGCATTTTCATAAATATGAGTCAACGGTGTTGTTACACAGACTTATTTCATTTGTAGTTACAATTCCATAAACATGGATGGCACCCTCATGCGAAAAGCCATGCATGCAGACCCAGAAAACTATGTCACCTCAATGGCACCTGGACAATACTGGACCTGGGGTACTCACATGAGAGGCACGAAAGGTGAGAGAGGCTAAATGCATTCCTGCTTATGTATGCATATGGAGTATTTCATCGACACTACTTTAATATTACACACGCTGCGCATCCTCGTTCTTTAATTTTTTTACTTTTTTGTTATTCCCTTAACTCACTTGTAGCTGACGGCCTACCTCATCCTCACTAAACTGACCACTAAACAGATCACTGCTCCTTTTACTGCATTTAATCGTTAACAGTCCTTACAACAAGCTGTAAAGACATGAGTCAGTATTGAATAATAAGCAGTTGTTTCTTCTCTCCTTTCTCCTCATGTTATAGATTATAAAATGTCTCCTTCACCCAGTGGGATTCCCTCTCGCCCCTGGACTCCTCGGTGTACACCTCCTCCCCAGCAGCAGCAGCCTTCAATCCCCTCCCACCCGCACCCACACCCACCACCCGATTACCACCACAATGTGTACATCCCTGGGACGCCATCAGGCTTTTGCACCCTGAGGCCTGCCGCACAGCGAAGCGACCTAGATGTCCACAATTCATTTTCTACTTTTGGAAAGAAGCGCCGTCTCCAGATGTCGCCCCAGGGAGAGACTGCGATCATAAATAATGACCTGTACAATGACTGACTTTTCAATAACTGCCCTAGTGGATGATTAAAAAGATGGATATCCTTATATGAAAACAGAGGTAGAGCCCACCCAGTACATAAATTAATGAACATATGATTTATAAGTGGTATGAAAATAGAAAGGGAAAGAGGAATAATGTATGGACAATCTGTTTTGAAGAAGGATAATGAAGGTCTGATGGCTATTTATTTGACATACCACTGCAACATTGTCAGCATATGTGTCTGTTTTTATTATTAGAATTATCATTATTATTATTTAGACAATCAAACTGGAGCAGCAGTTACATCCAAAATAGTTTTCGAAAAAGCATTCGTGGACAATAATTTTGCACATCCTTATGAATTTATATTTTTTGGTTACATGAAAAAGAAGACGTGTTTTTCCTTTTTGTATCTTTGTTTGCTAACAGAGCTTGTGTGAATATGAAACAGTGAGTATGTATATGCAAGCTGCACCATGAAGCAGACTACTGTAATGACAGGGGAGGGTTCCTTCCTTTACACATGTACTGTATACATTTATGAAAATAAAGTATTTTTTTCATATGGCCTTCCTCTTTTCTTTCAAGCAAGCATTTGTGACCTGCTGTGATTCATAAAACATAATCCCTGCACCAAAACACAGATTCAGTCGATGTGCACGCATAAATGATTTAGATGTAAGTTTTCCAGATCTATGTTTAATTAGCCTGAGTTAATTATTTTGAGGTGAAAAAGTTCCAGAGCTACTCGTACAAGGGTGAAAAGCTTTTCGCCTTGGTAAGCTGTTTTCCACGGTGAGGAATAAACATAGTAAAATGCTAACATATGCTAATTGGAGTGCTTGCATTTCCATTTGCCCGCAGAGAATAGTGGGGTTCATTAACTGAACAAACAGAACCTCCTCTCTCGAAATATCACTTTAATTAAGACCACGAACAGGAATACAAGGGAGGAAAGAGAAAGGATGGGGGTGGGGGGCTCTTAACTCCAAATGCCACACCTGAATCTGAGCAAGGGGGCCTGTGGCTTCTCTCTCTATGTATGCCCTTTTATTTCTTTCTTCTCTGGGAATTAGTTCACAGCATCAACAGATGGGAGCTGGCCACTGGCCAGAAATGAGCAGGGTAATTAGGTTGTCCTATGGCTCAGATTGAAAATAATGTCGTTAATAAGGAAACGGGTGTCCATAGAGAGCATGAAGGGGAGCAGAGTAACCTTCTCTGTAGTAAGGTGATCCACAGGGACAGTGAAAGGGGCAGCCATTTTTAGATCGGCTTGGCTCATTTTCAGGTTTTGATCCTTGAAATAAAGTGGAAGTTGGACATTGTTTTTTTCTTTTCTGTTTTAAACACGTTCAGAAACGCCAAATTCGTGTATATAAAATAGATCACATACATATCAGCTTCCTTTAAAGTCAGCAACTGGTGAAATTGTAGTGAAATGATAAAATATAAAATCTCAACGTTTCTTCTCTTACAGCATAGCAGGACTTGTAAGGCAGACAGACTCGCTTCATTTCCACATCATGTAACCATTACTGTCGGTCGCACTGGGAGCTGTCCATTGTCATAGTGCTGAAACGGCTTTGTCCATTTGTGCCTCTAAATCCAACTGCAACGTTTCCTGTTGTCCACCAGAGGGCGCTTAGAGCACGGTGCAGCAGGCTGGATTTAATGCTTTCACAGCAGCCTCTCACATACATAAATCATGACCTCTTAAAATGTTTTGTTTTTAATTTTTAAGTAGTGATAAGAAAACAAAGTCATGAGGTGTAAATTATGCTCGTAAAATACAAATAAATTGCATACCCCTCCCCCCCTCTCTAATGTCAGTGGTAGGTTTAACCAAAAAAATACCAATAATGCAACAACATAACATTAGATGAAAACGCTGTTACAACACTGTTGCAACAACCTTGCATTCATTAATGTAAAAAAAATGCTCTACTTAAATGAAGCAATTGAATGTTGCAGCTTGCTGTGGTGAAAAGCTTTAAATACTGTTGATTACATTAATCTCTGTTTGTTCGTTTTTTTCGTTAACCACATCTTACTCTGCAAACTAACTACTACAGTTTCCCCAAAATATAAACACATAAACAAAGTAGTTGAGTAAAAAACACACAATTACACAAAGAAACATAGATGAAATGTGGTTTAAATACTCAAGTAAAGGACAAAAAAGGACAAGTGCCTCCGAAAACTACTTAGTAAACTGTAAGTTAAGTTATTTATATATTATAGATGTTTAAATTTGATTAATTTATGATCACAACGTTTTCACAGTCACTATACTGACCAGTTTTTCCACAGAATAGTTCCCCGGTAGAGGGCATCATTGAGTAAAAATTATTTTAGTGATCCACTTATTTAAAACTCTTATCCAACCCAGGGAGAAGTGTTCCCCTCCAAACAAAACTTGTTGGACAGAAAATATAACAGAAAATATTATGTGGACACCGTGTAATGTACAAACAAAACAAACAAGCAAAAACAAAAAACTGGTCGAATCTCAGTGGGAGTCATACTGTCTGTTGCATGGGCCCCCATTTTTTTGTGTCTCTGAAGCCCTTTATGACTCAGTCTGTTTGCTTAGGGTTGTTGTCATATGGGCAGATCAGATTCTTCACTAATAGTCTCATGCGTGATAACATCTGAGCCTATATTGCAAAGCCTAGTGAGTTCTTGGCAAAAAGCATAATGAAAAAGTAATTAAAAATAATTGTAATAAAATGTAATAAAACTTTGGCAGTCAAGGAGTACTACCACTACTACCACATATATTAGTGAGCCACCATTTCATGAGTAAGATGGCTCAGTGTACATTTTTAAACTTAATTTTCAATCTTTAAGATAATTAAATGAATGTAACAATCATTTCCATCAAATCTGACTTTTTATATCAAGTGTGCATGGATTTTTTAAATGTAAAATTGTGGTTTCAGATAATAAAATTTTTTAAATAAAGCATTCCAAACCATGAAGTTACATAAAGTAGTGGCTCAGACACATTCACATTCTAGTGACCAGTGCTGTTTCCAAATTAGTTTCATCTTCAACAAATCTAAAATTATTTTGACCAAGACTATTTATTAGAAAAAGTCAGGTTTCACATTTTCAGAGGCATTTTCTAGCCAATCCTTACAGTGTATGTACAAAGGAAATGGCATTTTAAGCAGTGATTGATTAGAAAATAACACATGTTGAATTAACACAAAAAATTACAAAAAGTGAAGATTACAGTTGGGTGTGACCTGATTAAAGCATCCATAGATACAGGCCAGACTCATCTAGTCCACTTGTGGGACCAGAAATAATAGATAATCAGATAACTGAGGTTAGATTGATAGAGGCTGTGATGATCACTGGCACTCCTTTTGGCTCTTTTAAACGCAGGGTTCTCCTCATCATGATGAACTGTCAGCTTAGGTCTTTAAGGGAAACTTGATGGATTCAAGGAGATTTATTGTCATTCGCATCACATGTTTACATGAGGTGGAACCTCATGTACACATGGTCCCGGAGCAAGAAGAAACAGTATTTTAAATTGTAAGTAAATTAATAGTTAAAAAAACAAATACAATTACCAGTCGGGAGAATAGATATAGAAATGTAGGTATAAATATAGGTATAGATACTTTAGCAGCAAACGGGCATAATGACCAGCATTGATAAAGTGACGGTGTCAGTAAGTGTCTTATTGTAAACTGTGATGTAATCCAGTTGCAGTACAGAAGGTAAACCAAAATACCCAAGGTATGTGTAGCTCTCTCTCTCTTCTGTGAACATGATGATCCATATACAGTGGAAGTCCCCAGTGAGCTGTTTATTACATTTATCAATCCCATTCTCCTTTGCCTTAAAACTATTGCACAAAAACACTTTTCCTTCTATGGGCTTCTCACAACAGCAGTTATGAGTGTACTTTAATGAGCAGATAATAATTTTATTGCAGCCCGGAAATACTTCCAGGCACTAAGTGTACTGAGTGTATCCTTGACTATCATAGAGCTCACACTAATTAGAACATTGCTTAACATATTTTTTTTCCATCAGTGAGATCCGCCTGTGGATCGCAGCTTGTACTCTGGCTTGCAGAGTACAACAGTCAGACTGAAATCAGGAACATAACGGTGCATGATAACTGTGCAAACATTTCAAATACACAGCCAGTGGTGGGAGGTAAAAAGCTGATCTTAATTTGCCTTTTTGTCAAGAACTTTGACAAGACAGTTATCTAAAAGGAGACGAATTGCACAGTGAGAGATTTTGCTAAGGCAGCTGCAGTAAACTCTGACACATGCTCTCTATCTTTCTCTCTTTCTCTGCCAACTGTAAACATCCTTTGATTGAGAGTATCACTCTTTCCTGATTCCAACCAGTCAGATTTTGGCACTACTCTCTGCTGCTGTCAGCTGTCATTTAGGTGTCAGATCAAGGAGGGACGCACGTCTCCTTCACACAATTCACCTCCAGGTTTTATCAGTGTCTTCTCACTGATTACATCACACCCACTCACATCTTCATCATTGTTCTTCACCCCTACTGTACCTCTCAAATGTGTAGCCTTGTTGAGTATATGTGGTAAAATCTAGTGAACACTTGACTCTACTTACACTTCAGCTGTTACTCATTGTGGATGTTTACCCTAAAAAACTTTCTGTTACTTGAGTCTCCTTAGACTGAATGCTTCCACCCCCTAAACTACTATAAAGTTAAATGCATACAATGTGTTTGTTTTAGTCCAAGACCTACTTCAACTTCACTACAATTTGGCTGCTATCTTGTAGAGACCAACTACATGCGGATTTCTTGACTGTTTCCATATTACAGGCAAAACAAAACAAAACATGTTTTAAACTTTTAAAAATTAATATAAAAGTAAATGGAAATAAAAGTCATAAACTACAAACTGTAAAATAGCATCTACCAGCACAGGTCATTTGCCAGCTTAGGGCAGACTGTAGTAGGCTGGCGTCAAGTAGTAACAGCGCCAACAGGCTTGTGTATAAAGGCACAGAAAGCTAGAAAAGGTTTATGTCTTTATTATACAATCATATACCCTAGTAATGTAGGAGCTGTTTTAAACAGCTGTTTTAAATCATCTAGTGGCATGTAAATAAAATAAAGACATGCCAACTTAAGGATAGTAGATTGTTTTATCCTCCATGATTTATTCCCTTGTTATAAAGACCTCAGACAATATTTGAAATTAATCCTTTATTATTGCAAAACAAACAACTGTCTTTTGAAGACATGCCCGATGAATGAGAGATGTTGTCAGGATAAAGCACACAGTGCTGCTCGTGCGCCTGTGTGTGTGTTTGGGGATGTCCTTCCATGCGTCAGTGCCTTGCGAAGCTGCAAAGCTGATTTCAGAGCTGAAGAATTCAATACACTATGTTTAGCGTGTATCGCACGGTGTCACTGTTGACCACTAGAGCACACTACCACACTACTCTTCTTCTCTGAAGTCATGACACACCCATTTGTAAAGGCAAAGGACTGGTTTCTTAAATGGGCGCTTATGATTATTTACACACAGAACCTTAATTCATTCTTGTCTATTGTTTTTCTGGATTTTTTTTTTTTGCAAAGATACTCTGTGAAATCTTAAGAATCACAGACATAAAACGGCTTTTAGGATCTGGCTTATTTTTTTCCTGCAAAGGAAAGGATGAGATTTTGCATTGCCGTCTTTGTCTTGTGTGCAACATGGCCAGCCGCTTTGTCGGTGACACGGTACTCCATACCCGAGGAGAAGGAAAGGGGATCTGTTGTGGCTAATCTGGCTGCAGATCTGGGACTTGAGCCAGGAGGTTTGGCGCAACGAGAGGTAAAACTTGATATTTTTTCCAACAAAAAATACCTAGATTTTAACAAAAAGACGGGCGAACTGTACATCGTAGAAAAAATGGACAGGGAATATCTTTGTCCGGCGAAACCCGCGTCCTGCTTTTTAAAGCTCGATGTGATCATAGAAAGCCCCTTACGTATCTTCAACATCGAGCTTGGAATAACGGACATAAACGATAACGCTCCACATTTCCGACGGGACAGAGTAGAGCTCGACGTTTCAGAATCTGCAACGCCGGGCGAGAGGTTCTCCCTGCCCAACGGCGTGGATCCAGATGTTGGTATAAATACAATTAAAACGTACAAACTCAGTGTTAGCGAACACTTCACAATCGAAATTCAGACAGGTAGCGACGGAACTCAGTATGTAGACTTGGTGTTGACCAAATCGTTGGATAGAGAACAGACTGCTGTTCATAATTTAATATTAACTGCAGTGGATGGCGGTGTCCCGGTGCGCTCTGGCACTGCTAATATTATTGTAAGAGTACAGGACACAAACGATAATCCCCCACGGTTTGATAAGCAGACTTATACAATTAACATGACGGAAAACACCCCAATAGGGACCTTAGTGATGAAGCTAAACGCCTCGGACCTTGACGAGGGTTTGAATTCAGAGATTGTGTACTCATTCACCCTTTACACGTCGGAGAAAACACAAGAGGTGTTTTCACTGAATCATAACACTGGAGAGATAACTGTGAAAGGAACTATAGACTATGAAGATATGAAATTCTATGAGATGCACATAGAGGCCAGAGACAAAGGCACGCATCCCTTGCTTGGTCAGTGCAAAGTGGTCGTTAATGTGAAGGACATGAATGATAATTATCCGGAAATCATCATACAGTCTGTTAAAAACACAGTGGAGGAGAACGTAGCAGTAGGAAGTGTTATTGCACTTGTAGATATAAGTGATAGAGACACGGGGGATAACGGAAAAGTAAGCTTGACTATACATCGACCCATGCCCTTTACAATTAACACATCTTCAGATCGACCCATGCATTACAAGCTCATTGTGTCCGAGCCTTTAGATCGCGAAACAGTACCTGAATATGACATTACTCTAATTGTAACAGACGCAGGGATGCCACCTTTATCTGATAATGAAACAATAACTGTCCATCTGCTCGATGTTAATGACAACGCGCCACAGTTCCCCCAGTCATTTTATACTATACGTGTCATGGAGAATAACGCACCTGGGGCCTTGCTCAGCTCACTCACTGCCTTTGACCCCGACCTCCATGAAAACCAGTATCTAGTTTATTTCATAATAGAGAAGGAGATAGCTAACACATCCATGTCTATGCTGTTCTCCATCAATCCAGAGAACGGTAATCTTTACGCACTCAAAACCTTTGATTATGAGATTGAGAAGGAGTTTCTGTTCCACATCGAGGCCAGAGACTCTGGCTCTCCTCCTCTCAGCAGTAACGTGACCGTCCACATCATTATTGTGGACCAGAACGACAATGCTCCGGTTATTGTGTCTCCGTGGCGTGCACAAGGCTCTGTGGTGGAGGAAAAGATCCCCAGATCCACTGATAAAGGATCCCTGGTTGCCAAGGTGATAGCCTTAGACACAGACTCTGTGCACAACTCTCGGATCACCTACCAGTTTCTACAGGTGACTGACGCCACCTTGTTTAGTCTGGACCAATACAATGGAGAGATCCGGACTATGAGGATGTTCAGTTACAGAGATCCACGCCACCAGAGACTGGTTGTTGTTGCCAAGGACAACGGAGAGCCTGCTCTCTCTGCTACAGTCACCATCAAGCTGACCACAATGGAGACTGCTGTTAAAGCCTACTCTGACATGACTGAGGAGCCTCTGGAATATGACATCTTCTCAGACATCAACCTGTATTTGGTCATCGGTCTGGGCTCGGTGTCGTTTCTGCTGCTCATCACCATATTGGTCACCATCGTGATCAAGTGTCAGAAACCCAAGCCCAGCAAAGCAGCTCCTCCCTCCAGGAACAGTGTGATCAGTGAGAGGAACTCCACCATTGCAGACTCCACTCTGGTCTCCAACGATGCCTACTGGTACAGTCTGTTTCTAGCAGAGACCAGGAAAGGAAAGCTGGTGGTTAGACAGCCTCTGCCAAAGGGCTCCAGGTACATTGTGTCCAGCATACCGAGAGGGACAGGACTGACAGACACTAGTGACTCAGCAGCTTCTACTCTGCAGGTGAGAGTTCAGTGTCGATATTTGTATTTATGTTCATGAGTTTTTATATTCATTATTCATTCATCATATACAGTAGACTCCTTCCACAATGTAAAAGTTCAGGAGTGATTTACTGTTATTTAAGCTCATTAATAGTATTATAGTATTTCTAAATATATATCTATATATATATAAATATATCTATATATATAAATATATCTATATATATATATATATATATATATATATATATATATATCTATCTATCTATCTATCTATCTATCTATCTATCTATCTATCTATCTATCTATCTATATATATATATATATATATATATATATATATATATATATATATATATATATATATATATATATATATATATATATATATATTGAAATTGAAATTTATTAAAGAATGTTCGGAGAAACATTCAATATTACCGGTGTCGCTGTTCCGTTAGTAAAAGGTGGAACTACGAACGTAACCAGCATTCACTGTGGAAGTCGGGACCCGACCAGAAAGCTCAGTGGTGCTGAAATTGCAATGCGAAAAGACGTGTGGCCATTTTACTACGGGAACAACGTAGCGGGAAAATTTTTGTGTGAAAATATTTGTGTTCAAATCCGTTACAGGAAATTTTTATATCATTGGAAAGTAAAGAATATCGTTTAAAGTGCTGCAAGTCCGTGAACAACAAAGGGTTCCTCATAACAATGGAGTCAGAGAAATGGTACGTGCTGTTCATTGCTCTTCTGTTTTCGATTGTGTGTCAGATATCGGGTTCAGTAACTCATTATTCGATGCCCGAAGAAATCAAAGAAGGATCCGTCGTGGCTAATCTCGCCACCGATCTCAGTCTGGATATTAAATCACTGAATCAGAGGAAGATGCGTCTTGATATCATCGCGAACAAGAAATATCTGGATGTGAACAAAGAGACTGGTGAGCTGTATGTTGTTGAGAAGATTGACAGGGAAAATATTTGCAATACCAAGTCGTCAGCGTCTTGCTATCTTAGACTGGAGGTTATATTAGAAAACCCTTTACGAATATTTAATATAGAAGTAGAAATTCTTGATATGAACGACAACGCCCCACAATTTCGAAGAGACGCCATACATTTGGATATATCTGAAGCGACGGCAAGAGGAGAAAGATTTTCTCTGAGTAATGCAGTCGATCCGGATGTGGGGTCCAATTCAGTGAAAACCTATCATTTGAGTGAAAGTGAATATTTTAATATAGAAGTTCAGACCGGAAGAGATGGAACGAAATTTGCGGATTTGATCTTAAAACAGACATTAGATCGAGAGCAGCAGCCTGTTCATAATTTGATACTTACAGCTGTAGATGGAGGAACACCCGCTCGTTCTGGCACTGCCAGTGTTATTGTTCATGTTCTGGACACAAATGACAATCCACCTGCCTTTGAAAAAGAAAATCTTAGTGTTAAAATATTGGAAAACTCTCCAATTGGAAGTCTTGTTGTTGATCTTAATGCAACAGACTTAGATGAAGGATCAAATTCTGATATAACATATTCATACAGTTTATATACATCAGAAAAAACACAGGAGACATTTAATCTGAATCCAGCCACTGGTGAAATTACAGTTAAGGGAGTGCTGAACTATGAAGATTTCAGGATTTATGATATGGAAGTTATAGCTGCTGATAAAGGAGCCAGCAGTTTAACAGGACAATGCACCATAAAGATTCTAGTTGAAGACATGAATGATAATCATCCAGAAATATCAATTAAATCATTTCAGAGTCCAGTGACTGAAAACATCGAGTTAGACACAGTGATAGCTGTAGTTAGTGTCAGTGATAAAGATTCAGGTGATAATGGAATAGTTGATCTTCGTGTTCCAGATAATATGCCTTTCAAACTGAGGGAGTCCTCTGATAACTATTATGAATTAGTAGTGTCGGAGCCATTAGACCGTGAGAAGGTGTCAGAATATGACATCACTTTCACTGTGACAGACAGAGGCTCTCCTCCTTTATCTGACAATGAAACTATGACTTTAGAGCTGCTCGATGTTAATGATAATGTCCCACAGTTCCCCCAGTCATTTTATACTATACGTGTCATGGAGAATAACGCACCTGGGGCCTTGCTCAGCTCACTCACTGCCTTTGACCCCGACCTCCATGAAAACCAGTATCTAGTTTATTTCATAATAGAGAAGGAGATAGCCAACACATCCATGTCCATGCTGTTCTCCATCAATCCAGAGAACGGTAATCTTTACGCACTCAAAACCTTTGATTATGAGATTGAGAAGGAGTTTCTGTTCCACATCGAGGCCAGAGACTCTGGATCTCCTCCTCTCAGCAGTAACGTGACCGTCCATATCATTATTGTGGACCAGAACGACAATGCTCCGGTTATTGTGTCTCCGTGGCGTGCACACGGCTCTGTGGTGGAGGAAAAGATCCCCAGATCCACTGATAAAGGATCCCTGGTTGCCAAGGTGATAGCCTTAGACACTGACTCTGTGCACAACTCTCGGATCACCTACCAGTTTCTACAGGTGACTGATGCCACCTTGTTCAGTCTGGACCAATACAATGGAGAGATCCGGACTATGAGGATGTTCAGTTACAGAGATCCACGCCACCAGAGACTGGTTGTTGTTGCCAAGGACAACGGAGAGCCTGCTCTCTCTGCTACAGTCACCATCAAGCTGACCACAATGGAGACTGCTGTTAAAGCCTACTCTGACATGACTGAGGAGCCTCTGGAATATGACATCTTCTCAGACATCAACCTGTATTTGGTCATCGGTCTGGGCTCGGTGTCGTTTCTGCTGCTCATCACCATATTGGTCACCATCGTGATCAAGTGTCAGAAACCCAAGCCCAGCAAAGCAGCTCCTCCCTCCAGGAACAGTGTGATCAGTGAGAGGAACTCCACCATCGCAGACTCCACTCTGGTCTCCAACGATGCCTACTGGTACAGTCTGTTTCTAGCAGAGACCAGGAAAGGAAAGCTGGTGGTTAGACAGCCTCTGCCAAAAGGCTCCAGGTACATTGTGTCCAGCATACCGAGAGGGACAGGACTGACAGACACTAGTGACTCAGCAGCTTCTACTCTGCAGGTAGGAATTTGATATACAGATAAGATATTTTACCTACATAACATTAAAATTAATTATGATTATTTTTTCTATTTTCCGCTTTACCTTAATCCACAAAAAAAATATTCAGTGAATTATTCAAAAATCTCATAAATTATCATGAGGTACCACTATCAAATGCACTACTTAGTACATAACCAACATAGCAACAATCCATCATCATGATTTAGCAGCTTTTAATTGTGTTCAGGTCTTGTCCTCAAAAGTCAAGTCTGCAGTTAAAAGAACAATCTAAAAACCTGTGTTTTAATAGCAGTATAAATAATGTATATTTAATAAATGAAATGCAGTATTTAGGATCCACAAAGCTTAACTTCTTCATGACTTATTCACGTTTATTGTTTTTTATATACTTTTTACGTTTGTACTGTTAGCACAGTTTTTTTTTTCTTATTTAACAATCAGTTTTAGGTGCGCCGTTATCTTCATGTTGTTAGAGTAACTTAATCTCAACTAACTTCTCTGGCTGTGTCCATTCTTTACAGCCATTTCCTCCCTGTTCTTGTTTTTGTGTAAATAAAATTTAATATCATGTATTTTCAATATTTTCCTGTGAATTCTGTATATGCAATATTTGCAACTTGTGCATTTATGATTAATACAATTGAGTACTTTATTATCTCTAATAATTTGTTTTTATCAGTGGTAAAGAGCGACTAGATCACTAAGTCATCTAAAGTACCATGGTCATAAAGATATGGATAGAAAATCATTAGATCTATAATGAGACATTATGCAAAGTTAATGATAACTCGAAGTGCTACCATATTTGAAAATCGTCTGCAGCATTTTAGTGGTATCTCGTTTTATAATGCAGTAATCGTGAGGTCATTACGGTTCATTGCTTTGACTGGTGGATTGTGTCTGAAATTTGATTGTTTTTTCAGCAATAATCAATTTGAACTGATTACATTTAGTAAATGTCACCTTTTATGTTTTGGGACCACCATTAACGGTATCCAGGTCCGTGTGTAGTAAAAACCAAAATATATGCAAAAACCAACGAAAATCAAGAATAATTTGAAGACGTGTGGTGTTCATTGTGGCTCAAAGGCTCCGACAAAATCTCAGGGGTGGCGCTATTCTATCAGTAAATTGCAAAGCAAAGAACGTAAAAGCAGAAAAGCGTGATGGTCTTCGCACGTTTAGAAGCAAGAGGACAGCGTCGTAGTGCTGAAACTCCGCTGCGAAACGCGCTGGCCAAGATTTAAGTTTAAATGTGCTTTGGAATTCATACAATGTGTATTTGGCTCGAAAGAAACAGGGGAAGTTTTTTTTAAATGAATATTGCTAGAAACAAACATTATATCGTTAGAAGTATGATGAACTCCCATACAAGACGGGTTTCCAGAACAATGGAGTCTTACGAGAGGTACGTGATCCTCGCTATAATTTTTTCTTTTGCCCGGTACACATCGGCCTCAGTGACTCATTATTCAATACCAGAAGAAATGAAAGAAGGATCCGTCGTGGCTAATCTCGCCACCGATCTGACCCTGGATCTTAAAACACTGAATCAGAGGAAGATGCGTCTTGATATCATCGGGAACAAGAAATATCTGGATGTGAACAAAGAGACTGGTGAGCTGTATGTTGTTGAAAAGATCGACAGGGAATACATTTGCAATACCAAGTCCTCTTGCTATCTAAAATTAGAGGTTATACTAGATAACCCAGTAAGAATATTTAATATAGAAGTAGAAATTCTTGATATAAACGACAACGCCCCACAATTTCGAAGAGACGCCATACATTTGGATATATCTGAAGCGACGGCAAGAGGAGAGAGATTTTCTCTGAGTAATGCAGTCGATCCTGATGTTGGATCCAATTCAGTGAAAACGTACCATTTGAGTGAAAGTGAATTTTTTAACATAGAAGTTCAGACCGGAAGAGATGGATCGAAGTTTGCGGATTTGATCTTGAAAAAGACTTTAGATCGGGAGCAGCAGCCTGTTCATAATTTGATACTCACAGCTGTAGATGGAGGAACACCTGCTCGCTCTGGCACTGCCAGTGTTATTGTACGAGTTTTAGATACAAATGATAACGCACCCACCTTTGATAAAGAAAATCTGAATGTAAAGGTAATGGAAAACTCTCCGATTGGAAGTCTTGTTGTTGATCTTAATGCAACAGATTTAGATGAAGGATCAAATTCTGATATAACATATTCATACAGTTTATATACATCAGAAAAAACACAGGAGACATTTAATCTGAATCCTGCCACTGGTGAAATTACAGTTAAGGGAGTGCTGAACTATGAAGATTTCAGGATTTATGATATGGAAGTTATAGCTGCTGATAAAGGAGCCACCAGTTTAACAGGACAATGCACCATAAAGATTCTAGTAGAAGACATGAATGATAATCACCCAGAAATATCAATTAAATCATTTCAGAGTCCAGTGACTGAAAACATCGAGTTGGACACAGTGATAGCTGTAGTTAGTGTCAGTGATAAAGATTCAGGTGATAATGGAATAGTTGATCTTCGTGTTCCAGATAATATGCCTTTCAAACTGAGGGAGTCCTCTGATAACTATTATGAATTAGTAGTGTCAGAGCCATTAGACCGTGAGAAGGTGCCAGAATATGACATCACTTTCACTGTGACAGACAGAGGCTCTCCTCCTTTATCTGACAATGAAACTATGACTTTAGAGCTGCTGGATGTTAATGACAATGTCCCACAGTTCCCCCAGTCATTTTATACTATACGTGTCATGGAGAATAACGCACCTGGGGCCTTGCTCAGCTCACTCACTGCCTTTGACCCCGACCTCCATGAAAACCAGTATCTAGTTTATTTCATAATAGAGAAGGAGATAGCCAACACATCCATGTCTATGCTGTTCTCCATCAATCCAGAGAACGGTAATCTTTACGCACTCAAAACCTTTGATTATGAGATTGAGAAGGAGTTTCTGTTCCACATCGAGGCCAGAGACTCTGGATCTCCTCCTCTCAGCAGTAACGTGACCGTCCACATCATTATTGTGGACCAGAACGACAATGCTCCTGTTATTGTGTCACCATGGCGTGCACACGGCTCTGTGGTGGAGGAAAAGATCCCCAGATCCACTGATAAAGGATCCCTGATTGCAAAGGTGATAGCCTTAGATACAGACTCTGTGCACAACTCTCGGATCACCTACCAGTTTCTACAGGTGACTGACGCCACCTTGTTTAGTCTGGATCAATACAATGGAGAGATCCGGACTATGAGGATGTTCAGTTACAGAGATCCACGCCACCAGAGACTTGTTGTTGTTGCCAAGGACAATGGAGAGCCTGCTCTCTCTGCTACAGTCACCATCAAGCTGACCACAATGGAGACTGCTGTTAAAGCCTACTCTGACATGACTGAGGAGCCTCTGGAATATGACATCTTCTCAGACATCAACCTGTATTTGGTCATCGGTCTGGGCTCGGTGTCGTTTCTGCTGCTCATCACCATATTGGTCACCATCGTGATCAAGTGTCAGAAACCCAAGCCCAGCAAAGCAGCTCCTCCCTCCAGGAACAGTGTGATCAGTGAGAGGAACTCCACCATCGCAGACTCCACTCTGGTCTCCAATGATGCCTACTGGTACAGTCTGTTTCTAGCAGAGACCAGGAAAGGAAAGTTGGTGGTTAGACAGCCTCTGCCAAAAGGCTCCAGGTACATTGTGTCCAGCATACCGAGAGGGACAGGGCTGACAGACACTAGTGACTCAGCAGCTTCTACTCTACAGGTAAGAATATAATAAACAGATATATTTTTCTTCGTTTTCCCCCCAAATTATTAACATTGATGGTTTCTCATTCATTGTTTCTTTTATGTGTGGGGGCTAATTAACAAAAATAAGTGAGGTCATGAACAAACTTTTTCATTATCTTAAAAAGAACCTGGAGTCAATCATTCACACCTGACAATACAAGAAATAAATTAAAATATTCATAACTTATCTTCATGCCAAGCATTTCAAAACATTATAAAATCCAAAAGGTGGCGCTGTTTGGTCAAGAACAGCTCAGACCATAACGTCATGACTGTGTGTCGTCGCCATTATTGGTTATAGTAAGAGAAGCGACAGTTTCCAGGTCCCGAAACACCCCCGTTCAACGCGTCTTGCTCATTTTACCCTGGGATATAGCTGGGAGTGAATCGGCTGCATATTTTTTAATCAAGGAGGGAAGAGAAATACTGAAAACTGCTATACACGTACAGTATATCGCTTGAAATGCAGTGAAACCTTAAATAACGGGAAAAACGGGTCCCACGCAACAATGAAGTCATTTAAGAGGTATGTTCTGCTCGCCGTTATTTTTAGTTCTGTTCATAGCGTACGGGCCTCAGTGACTCATTACTCCATACCCGAAGAAATGAAGGAAGGGTCAGTTGTTGCTAACCTTGCTACTGATCTCAGCCTAGACGTTAAATCACTCGGTAAGAGGAAGATGCGACTTGACCTTATCGCCAACAAAAAATATCTGGATGTGAACAAAGAGACTGGTGAGCTGTATGTTGTCGAGAAGATTGACAGGGAATATCTTTGTACACAAACGTTTACGGTGTGTTACTTAAAAATGGAAGTAATACTAGAAAATCCATTGAGAATATTTAATATTGAACTGGAAATTTTGGATATAAACGACAACGCCCCACAATTCCGAAGAGACGCCATACACTTGGATATATCTGAATCAACGCCTACAGGAGAAAGATTCTCTTTGAGCAATGCCGTTGATCCCGATGTGGGCAGCAATTTAGTGAAAACGTACCATTTAAGTGAAAGTGAACAATTTACAATTGAAGTTCAGACCGGAAGAGATGGATCGAAGTTTGCGGATTTGATCTTGAAACAAACATTAGATCGTGAGAAGCAGGCTGTTCATAACTTGATACTCACAGCTGTAGATGGAGGAAAACCTGCTCGTTCTGGCACTGCCAGTGTTATTGTTCATGTTTTAGACACAAATGACAATCCACCTATATTTGGTCAATCAGTCTATAATGTAAAAATAATGGAAAATTCTCCGATTGGAAGTCTTGTTATTGATCTTAATGCAACAGACTTAGATGAAGGATCAAATTCTGATATAACATATTCATACAGTTTATATACATCAGAAAAAACACAGGAGACATTTAATCTGAATCCTGCCACTGGTGAAATTACAGTTAAGGGAGTGCTGAACTATGAAGATTTCAGGATTTATGATATGGAAGTTATAGCTGCTGATAAAGGAGCCACCAGTTTAACAGGACAATGCACCATAAAGATTCTAGTTGAAGACATGAATGATAATCACCCAGAAATATCAATTAAATCATTTCAGAGTCCAGTGACTGAAAACATCGAGTTAGACACAGTGATAGCTGTAGTTAGTGTCAGTGATAAAGATTCAGGTGATAATGGAATAGTTGATCTTCGTGTTCCAGATAATATGCCTTTCAAACTGAGGGAGTCCTCTGATAACTATTATGAATTAGTAGTGTCGGAGCCATTAGACCGTGAGAAGGTGCCAGAATATGACATCACTTTCACTGTGACAGACAGAGGCTCTCCTCCTTTATCTGACAATGAAACTATGACTTTAGAGCTGCTCGATGTTAATGATAATGTCCCACAGTTCCCCCAGTCATTTTATACTATACGTGTCATGGAGAATAACGCACCTGGGGCCTTGCTCAGCTCACTCACTGCCTTTGACCCCGACCTCCATGAAAACCAGTATCTAGTTTATTTCATAATAGAGAAGGAGATAGCCAACACATCCATGTCCATGTTGTTCTCCATCAATCCAGAGAACGGTAATCTTTACGCACTCAAAACCTTTGATTATGAGATTGAGAAGGAGTTTCTGTTCCACATCGAGGCCAGAGACTCTGGATCTCCTCCTCTCAGCAGTAACGTGACCGTCCACATCATTATTGTGGACCAGAACGACAATGCTCCGGTTATTGTGTCTCCGTGGCGTGCACACGGCTCTGTGGTGGAGGAAAAGATCCCCAGATCCACTGATAAAGGCTCCCTGGTTGCCAAGGTGATAGCCTTAGACACTGACTCTGTGCACAACTCTCGGATCACCTACCAGTTTCTACAGGTGACTGACGCCACCTTGTTTAGTCTGGACCAATACAATGGAGAGATCCGGACTATGAGGATGTTCAGTTACAGAGATCCACGCCACCAGAGACTGGTTGTTGTTGCCAAGGACAACGGAGAGCCTGCTCTCTCTGCTACAGTCACCATCAAGCTGACCACAATGGAGACTGCTGTTAAAGCCTACTCTGACATGACTGAGGAGCCTCTGGAATATGACATCTTCTCAGACATCAACCTGTATTTGGTCATCGGTCTGGGCTCAGTGTCGTTTCTGCTGCTCATCACCATATTGGTCACCATCGTGATCAAGTGTCAGAAACCCAAGCCCAGCAAAGCAGCTCCTCCCTCCAGGAACAGTGTGATCAGTGAGAGGAACTCCACCATCGCAGACTCCACTCTGGTCTCCAACGATGCCTACTGGTACAGTCTGTTTCTAGCAGAGACCAGGAAAGGAAAGCTGGTGGTTAGACAGCCTCTGCCAAAGGGCTCCAGGTACATTGTGTCCAGCATACCGAGAGGGACAGGGCTGACAGACACAAGTGACTCAGCAGCTTCTACTCTGCAGGTAGGAAGTTAATGCACAGATATGGTATTTTATTTACACAAAAACATATAAATATCAATTGTTAGTACATTTTTTCTTTTAACCCTTGACTTCATTTATTAAAACATTCTAGTGAATTATTCGAAAATCTCAGAAATTATCATGAGGTACCATTTTCAGATGCATTGCAAACCTAATATTTTGAACTATTCACCTAATTTTTCTAAATGACTTATTATTATTATTATTATTATTATTATTATTATTATTATTATTATTATTAATATTATATTAACTCGTGTTCATCCATAACTTAGTTGCAGTGATCACATAAACTTTCAAAACCGTCCATGAGGCACCAGTGTCGCATGCACAACCTAGTATACAACGAAGAAATGAATAACTGCTATAAATACGTTTTTTTAATTTATGTTTCTTCAATAGGGGTGAATAACACTTTAAACAATATATATTTAATTTAATACTTGGTATTTATTAGTGGTAAGAAAAACAAAACAAACAGAAAAAACCCCAGGAGTGACTCACTGCTTTATCTAAAGGGTCACCAACATGAATAATTAGAAAACCATAAACCACAGGAGAATAAGTTGAAAAGTAAATAATCTTAATTGAATTATATTTGTAAATAATCTGCACATTTTCAGTGACATGTCGTTTCCACTGTTACATTTTTGAAGCGATTGGACGTAATAATCTGCACGCATATACTTTGTATAAACTATGAATGTAATTTTCAAAATTACTAAATTTAAGCCCACTGAAAGGAAATAAACGAATTTAACCCAAGTGATCCCACCTCATTAGTTGTGATATATATATATATCTGTGTGTGTGTGTGTGTGTGTGTATAGCAACGCCTGGCAGTTTACGGTCCGCACTGCATACATGCATGAAAGAAGTATGAATCGAAAATAATTTTTTGGCATATCATGTTCAACGTAGTTAGGAAGATCTTGTAAAATCAAAGGGGTGGCGCTATTCTATAACTAAAAAGCCGACACACGGACGTCATGCTAGAACACCGTAGTGGTCTGAGAAAAGAGGTAAAAAGCGGACAGCTCCGTAGTGCTGAAGGTCCCCTCCGTGGGGTGCTGGCATTATTTTGACAAGGAAAAGGTCGATATTGAAATGCATGTTTGCCTGTGATGAAAGAAAGAATATCAAAACTGAATATTGCTGGAATAATATACTTGATGGTTCGAAGAGCAATTAACTCACTTAAAAGACGGGTTTCCAGAACAATGGGGTTCCATAAGAGGTATGTGCTGCTTGCTGTTATTTTCTCTTCTGTTCGATACACATCGGCCTCAGTGACTCATTATTCAATACCAGAAGAATTGAAAGAAGGATCCGTCGTGGCTAATCTCGCCACCGATCTCAGCCTGGATGTTAAAACACTGAATCAGAGGAAGATGCGTCTTGATATCATCGCAAACAAGAAATATCTGGATGTGAACAAAGAGACTGGTGAGCTGTATGTTGTTGAAAAGATCGACAGGGAACATATTTGCACGACCAAATCGTCAGCGTCTTGCTATCTAAGATTAGAGGTAATACTAGAAAATCCAGTACGAATATTTAACATGGAAGTAGAAATTCTTGACATGAACGACAACGCCCCGCAATTTCGACGAGAGACTATTCATTTAGACATATCTGAATCAACGCCTACAGGAGAAAGATTCTCTTTGAGCAATGCCGTTGATCCTGATGTGGGCAGTAATTCAGTGAAAACGTACCATTTAAGTGAAAGTGAACAATTTACAATTGAAGTTCAGACCGGAAGAGATGGATCAAAGTTTGCGAATTTGATATTAAAACAGACATTAGATCGGGAGCAGCAGGCTGTTCATAATTTGATACTCACAGCTGTAGATGGAGGAACACCTGCTCGTTCTGGAACTGCCAGTGTTATTGTACGAGTTTTAGATACAAATGATAACGCACCCACCTTTGAAAAAGACAATCTGAGTGTTAAAATAATGGAAAACTCTCCGACAGGAAGTATTGTTGTTCATTTAAATGCAACAGATTTAGATGAAGGATCAAATTCTGATATAACATATTCATACAGTTTATACACGTCAGAAAAAGCACAGGAGACATTTAATCTGAATCCTGCCACTGGTGAAATTACAGTTAAGGGAGTGCTGAACTATGAAGATTTCAGGATTTATGATATGGAAGTTATAGCTGCTGATAAAGGAGCCACCAGTTTATCAGGACAATGTACCATAAAGATTCTAGTTGAAGACATGAATGATAATCACCCAGAAATATCAATTAAATCATTTCAGAGTCCAGTGACTGAAAACATCGAGTTGGACACAGTGATAGCTGTAGTTAGTGTCAGTGATAAAGATTCAGGTGATAATGGAATAGTTGATCTTCATATTCCAGATAATATGCCTTTCAAACTGAGGGAGTCCTCTGATAACTATTATGAATTAGTAGTGTCGGAGCCATTAGACCGTGAGAAGGTGCCGGAATATGACATCACTTTCACTGTGACAGACAGAGGCTCTCCTCCTTTATCTGACAATGAAACTATGACTTTAGAGCTGCTGGATGTTAATGACAATGTCCCACAGTTCCCCCAGTCATTTTATACTATACGTGTCATGGAGAATAACGCACCTGGGGCCTTGCTCAGCTCACTCACTGCCTTTGACCCCGACCTCCATGAAAACCAGTATCTAGTTTATTTCATAATAGAGAAGGAGATAGCCAACACATCCATGTCCATGTTGTTCTCCATCAATCCAGAGAACGGTAATCTTTACGCACTCAAAACCTTTGATTATGAGATTGAGAAGGAATTTCTGTTCCACATCGAGGCCAGAGACTCTGGATCTCCTCCTCTCAGCAGTAACGTGACCGTCCACATCATTATTGTGGACCAGAACGACAATGCTCCCGTTATTGTGTCACCGTGGCGTGCACACGGCTCTGTGGTGGAGGAAAAGATCCCCAGATCCACTGATAAAGGATCCCTGATTGCCAAGGTGATAGCCTTAGATACAGACTCTGTGCACAACTCTCGGATCACCTACCAGTTTTTACAGGTGACTGACGCCACCTTGTTCAGTCTGGACCAATACAACGGAGAGATCCGGACTATGAGGATGTTCAGTTACAGAGATCCACGCCACCAGAGACTTGTTGTTGTTGCCAAGGACAATGGAGAGCCTGCTCTTTCTGCTACAGTCACCATCAAGCTGACCACAATGGAGACTGCTGTTAAAGCCTACTCTGACATGACCGAGGAGCCTCTGGAATATGACATCTTCTCAGACATCAACCTGTATTTGGTCATCGGTCTGGGCTCGGTGTCATTTCTGCTGCTCATCACCATATTGGTCACCATCGTGATCAAGTGTCAGAAACCCAAGCCCAGCAAAGCAGCTCCTCCCTCCAGGAACAGTGTGATCAGTGAGAGGAACTCCACCATCGCAGACTCCACTCTGGTCTCCAACGATGCCTACTGGTACAGTCTGTTTCTAGCAGAGACCAGGAAAGGAAAGCTGGTGGTTAGACAGCCTCTGCCAAAGGGCTCCAGGTACATTGTGTCCAGCATACCGAGAGGGACAGGACTGACAGACACTAGTGACTCAGCAGCTTCTACTCTGCAGGTAGGAATCCAGTGTTCGCCTTTGCAGTAATTTCTCTGCTTTATAAACCTTATTATTTGTATTTGTAACATGTACAAAACAGCGGATTCTCGTTTTACATGCTATACTTTTTCAGGTAAATAAATATAATTGACTTTGGTAAAAATGCAAAATACATTTTTTCTATTATCAAAACTAATCTCACGAAATATAAAATGAATACTTCATTGTCTTTATTTTTATTTTTTTTACTTTTTCCCCTACCTTTAACACAAGTAAAATGTGGTATGATATTTTCGGTGGCGCTGTTCCGTCCATAAAAGGCCAGCCCATCAACGTAGTCACAATGCTAACTACGTCTGAGCGAATCGGAAAAAAGACCAAACAGCTCCGTGGTGCTGAAAGTGCGAAAACGCACTAGCAAACTTTACAGCGGAAAAAACGGTGCGATAAAATTCAGTTTGAACGTGTTTCGAGTAGAATAGGTCTCAGCGCAAATTAGTATTGCTAGAAACGTCAAATATTCCGAGTGAAATAATATGATTGGATACAAAACCAGGGGTGCTTTTGTAACAATGGAGTCGTCGGAAAGGTACGTGCTGCTCAGTCTTTTCCTGTTTTCGATCGTCAATCCACTGTCGGCCTCAGTGACTCATTATTCGATACCAGAAGAAATGAAAGAAGGATCTGTCGTGGCTAATCTCGCCACCGATCTGACCCTGGATCTTAAAACACTGAATCAGAGGAAGATGCGTCTTGATATCATCGCGAACAAGAAATATCTGGATGTGAACAAAGAGACTGGTGAGCTGTATGTTGTTGAGAAGATCGACAGGGAATACATTTGCAATACCAAGTCCTCTTGCTATCTGAAACTAGAGGTTATACTAGAAAGCCCGTTACGAATATTTAATATCGAAATAGAAATCCTTGACATGAACGACAACGCCCCGCAATTTCGACGAGACGCCATACATTTGGATATATCTGAAGTTACAGCAAGAGGAGAGAGATTTTCTCTGAGTAATGCAGTCGATCCTGATGTTGGATCCAATTCAGTGAAAACATACTATCTGAGTGAAAGTGAATATTTTAATATAGAAGTTCAGACCGGAAGAGATGGATCGAAGTTTGCAGAATTAATTCTAACAAAGACATTAGACCGAGAGCAGCAGCCTGTTCATAATTTGATACTCACAGCTGTAGATGGAGGAACACCCGTTCGTTCTGGCACTGCCAGTGTTATTGTTCATGTTCTGGACACTAATGACAATCCACCTACGTTTGATAAAGACAATCTGAGTGTAAATTTAATGGAAAACTCTCCGATTGGAAGTCTTGTTGTTCATTTAAATGCAACAGACTTAGATGAAGGATCAAATTCTGATATAACATATTCATACAGTTTATATACATCAGAAAAAACACAGGAGACATTTAATCTGAATCCTGCCACTGGTGAAATTACAGTTAAGGGAGTGCTGAACTATGAAGATTTCAGGATGTATGATATGGAAGTTATAGCTGCTGATAAAGGAGCCACCAGTTTAACAGGACAATGCACCATAAAGATTCTAGTTGAAGACATGAATGATAATCACCCAGAAATATCAATTAAATCATTTCAGAGTCCAGTGACTGAAAACATCGAGTTAGACACAGTGATAGCTGTAGTTAGTGTCAGTGATAAAGATTCAGGTGATAATGGAATAGTTGATCTTCATATTCCAGATAATATGCCTTTCAAACTGAGGGAGTCCTCTGATAACTATTTTGAATTAGTAGTGTCGGAGCCTTTAGACCGTGAGAAGGTGCCAGAATATGACATCACTTTCACTGTGACAGACAGAGGCTCTCCTCCTTTATCTGACAATGAAACTATGACTTTAGAGCTGCTGGATGTTAATGACAATGTCCCACAGTTCCCCCAGTCATTTTATACTATACGTGTCATGGAGAATAACGCACCTGGGGCCTTGCTCAGCTTACTCACTGCCTTTGACCCCGACCTCCATGAAAACCAGTATCTAGTTTATTTCATAATAGAGAAGGAGATAGCCAACACATCCATGTCCATGCTGTTCTCCATCAATCCAGAGAACGGTAATCTTTACGCACTCAAAACCTTTGATTATGAGATTGAGAAGGAGTTTCTGTTCCACATCGAGGCCAGAGACTCTGGCTCTCCTCCTCTCAGCAGTAATGTGACCGTCCACGTCATTATTGTGGACCAGAACGACAATGCTCCAGTTATTGTGTCTCCGTGGCGTGCACACGGCTCTGTGGTGGAGGAAAAGATCCCCAGATCCACTGATAAAGGATCCCTGATTGCCAAGGTGATAGCGTTAGATACAGACTCTGTGCACAACTCTCGGATCACCTACCAGTTTCTACAGGTGACTGACGCCACCTTGTTCAGTCTGGACCAATACAACGGAGAGATCCGGACTATGAGGATGTTCAGTTACAGAGATCCACGCCACCAGAGACTGGTTGTTGTTGCCAAGGACAATGGAGAGCCTGCTCTCTCTGCTACAGTCACCATCAAGCTGACCACAATGGAGACTGCTGTTAAAGCCTACTCTGACATGACTGAGGAGCCTCTGGAATATGACATCTTCTCAGACATCAACCTGTATTTGGTCATCGGTCTGGGCTCAGTGTCGTTTCTGCTGCTCATCACCATATTGGTCACCATCGTGATCAAGTGTCAGAAACCCAAGCCCAGCAAAGCAGCTCCTCCCTCCAGGAACAGTGTGATCAGTGAGAGGAACTCCACCATCGCAGACTCCACTCTGGTCTCCAACGATGCCTACTGGTACAGTCTGTTTCTAGCAGAGACCAGGAAAGGAAAGCTGGTGGTTAGACAGCCTCTGCCAAAAGGCTCCAGGTACATTGTGTCCAGCATACCAAGAGGGACAGGACTGACAGACACTAGTGACTCAGCAGCTTCTACTCTACAGGTAGGAATTTAATTCACAGACATGGTATTTTAGCTACATCGCTAATATATGTAAATTAATTACTATAATTTTAATGTTCCTTTTTTCCTCAACGTGATCTGCTAACAATTTTCAGTTAACTAATATAAAATGTCATAAGTTATCATGAGGGTACCACTATTAAATTCACTACTTAGTACATAACCAATAATCCATCATCATAATTCAGCAGGTTTTATTGTGTAAAAGTCTTGTCCTCAAAGGTCAAGTCTGCATTTCAAAGAACAGTCTAAAAACCTGCGCTGTTAGCAGCGAAAATAACTTATATTTAGTCAAAAATGCTGCATCCACGATCCACAAAGTTTAACTTTTTCATGACTTATTCAAGTTTATTGATTTTTATACATATATATTTTTATGTTATTACTGTTAGCATAGTCATTTTTTTTCTTATTTAACAATCAGTTTTAGGTGCGCCGTTATCTTCATGTTGTTAGAGTAACTTAATCTCAACTAACTTCTCTGGCTGTGGCCATTCTTCAGAGCCATTTCCTCCCTGTTCTTGTTTTTGTGGAAATAAAATGTAATATCATGTATTTTCAATATTTTTCCTGTGCATTCTGTATATGCAATATTGGCAACTCGTGCATTTATGATTAATACAATTGAGTACTTTTTCTATCTCTAATAATTTGTTTTTATTAGTGGTAAAGAGCGACTAGATCACGACGTCATCTAAACAACCATGGTCATGGAGATATGCGTTCAGAATCATTAGATCTATTATGAGAAATTATATAAGGTAATGACAACTCGAAGTGCTACCATATTTGAAAATCGTCTGCAGTATTTCCGTGATATTTCGTTTTATAATGCAGAAATCGTGAGGTCATTAAGGTTCATCGTTTTGACTGGTCAATTGCGTCTGAAATTTGATTGTTGATTGTTTTTTCAGCAATAATCAATTTGAAGTCATTTAATGTACTAAACGAGCATCGTTTATGTTTTGGGACCACCATTAACGGTACCCAGGTCCGTGTGTATTAAAAACAAAAATATATGCAAAAACAAACGAAAATCAAGAATAATTTGAAGACGTGTGGTGTTCATTGCGTTTCAAAGACTCTGACAGAATCTCAGGGGTGGCGCTATTCTATCAGTAAAATGCAAAGCAAAGAACATAAAAGCAGAAAAGCGTGATGGTCTTCGCACATTTAGAAGCAAGAGGACAGCGTCGTAGTGCTGAAACTCCGCTGCGAAAAGCGCTGGCCAAGATTTAGCTTAAATGTACTTTGGAATTCACACTATGTGCGTTGGGCTCAGAAGAAAGAGAGAAATTTTTTAAATGAATATTGCTGGAAACAAACATTATATATGATGAACTCCCATACAAGACGGGTTTCCAGAACAATGGAGTCTTACGAGAGGTACGTGATCCTCGCTATAATTTTTTCTTTTGCTCGGTGCACATCGGCCTCAGTGACTCATTATTCAATACCAGAAGAAATGAAAGAAGGATCCGTCGTGGCTAATCTCGCCACCGACCTCGGGCTGGATATGAAAACTCTGAATCAGAGGAAGATGCGTCTTGATATCATCGCGAACAAGAAATATTTAGACCTAAACAAAGAGACTGGTGAGCTGTATGTTGTAGAGAAAATCGACAGAGAGCATATTTGCCCTACAAAGTCATTAGCGTCCTGCTATCTAAAATTAGAGGTTATACTAGATAACCCAGTAAGAATATTTAATATAGAAGTAGAAATTCTTGATATAAACGACAACGCCCCACAATTTCGAAGAGACGCCATACATTTGGATATATCTGAAGCGACGTCAAGAGGAGAGAGATTTTCTCTGAGTAATGCAGTCGATCCGGATGTCGGATCCAATTCAGTGAAAACATACTATCTGAGTGAAAGTGAATATTTTAATATAGAAGTTCAGACCGGAAGAGATGGATCAAAGTTTGCGGATTTGATCTTGAAAAAGACTTTAGATCGAGAGAAGAAACCTGTTCACAATTTGATACTCACAGCTATAGATGGAGGAACACCTGCTCGTTCTGGCACTGCAAGTGTTATTGTACGAGTTTTAGATACAAATGATAACACACCCACCTTTGATAAAGACAATATGAACATTAAAATGATGGAAAACTCTCCGATTGGAAGTCTTGTTGTTGATCTTAATGCAACAGACTTAGATGAAGGGTTAAATTCTGATATAACATATTCGTACAGTTTATATACATCAGAAAAAACACAGGAGACATTTAATCTGAATCCTACCACTGGTGAAATTACAGTTAAGGGAGTGCTGAACTATGAAGATTTCAGGATTTATGATATGGAAGTTATAGCTGCTGATAAAGGAGCCACCAGTTTAACAGGACAATGCGCCATAAAGATTCTAGTTGAAGACATGAATGATAATCACCCAGAAATATCAATTAAATCATTTCAGAGTCCAGTGACTGAAAACATCGAGTTGGACACAGTGATAGCTGTAGTTAGTGTCAGTGATAAAGATTCAGGTGATAATGGAATAGTTGATCTTTATATTCCAGATAATATGCCTTTCAAACTGAGGGAGTCCTCTGATAACTATTATGAATTAGTAGTGTCGGAGCCATTAGACCGTGAGAAGGTGCCAGAATATGACATCACTTTCACTGTGACAGACAGAGGCTCTCCTCCTTTATCTGACAATGAAACTATGACTTTAGAGCTGCTGGATGTTAATGATAATGTCCCACAGTTCCTCCAGTCGTTTTATACTATACGTGTCATGGAGAATAACGCACCTGGGGCCTTGCTCAGCTCACTCACTGCCTTTGACCCCGACCTCCATGAAAACCAGTATCTAGTTTATTTCATAATAGAGAAGGAGATAGCTAACACATCCATGTCTATGCTGTTCTCCATCAATCCAGAGAACGGTAATCTTTACGCACTCAAAACCTTTGATTATGAGATTGAGAAGGAGTTTCTGTTCCACATCGAGGCCAGAGACTCTGGCTCTCCTCCTCTCAGCAGTAACGTGACCGTCCACATCATTATCGTGGACCAGAACGACAATGCTCCAGTTATTGTGTCTCCGTGGCGTGCACACGGCTCTGTGGTGGAGGAAAAGATCCCCAGATCCACTGATAAAGGATCCCTGATTGCAAAGGTGATAGCGTTAGATACAGACTCTGTGCACAACTCTCGGATCACCTACCAGTTTCTACAGGTGACTGACGCCACCTTGTTCAGTCTGGACCAATACAATGGAGAGATCCGGACTATGAGGATGTTCAGTTACAGAGATCCACGCCACCAGAGACTTGTTGTTGTTGCCAAGGACAACGGAGAGCCTGCTCTCTCTGCTACAGTCACCATCAAGCTGACCACAATGGAGACTGCTGTTAAAGCCTACTCTGACATGACTGAGGAGCCTCTGGAATATGACATCTTCTCAGACATCAACCTGTATTTGGTCATCGGTCTGGGCTCGGTGTCATTTCTGCTGCTCATCACCATATTGGTCACCATCGTGATCAAGTGTCAGAAACCCAAGCCCAGCAAAGCAGCTCCTCCCTCCAGGAACAGTGTGATCAGTGAGAGGAACTCCACCATCGCAGACTCCACTCTGGTCTCCAACGATGCCTACTGGTACAGTCTGTTTCTAGCAGAGACCAGGAAAGGAAAGCTGGTGGTTAGACAACCTCTGCCAAAGGGCTCCAGGTACATTGTGTCCAGCATACCAAGAGGGACAGGGCTGACAGACACTAGTGACTCAGCAGCTTCTACTCTACAGGTAGGAAGTTAATGCATAGATATGGTATTTTATTTACACAATAACATATAAATATCAATTATTTTCATTATAATTTTTATTTCCCCCTCGACTTCATTTATTAAAACATTCTAGTAAATCATTCTAAAATCTCAGAAATTATCATGAGGTAGCATTTTCAGATGCATTACAAACATAATATTTTAAATTATTCTCCTAATTTTTCTAAATGTATTATTATTATTATTATTATTATTATTGTATCAACTCGTGTTCATGCATAACTTAGTTTCAGTGATCACATAAACGTTCAAATCCTTGCTGGAGGCACCAGTGTCGCATCCATAAAGTAGTATACAACGAAGAAATTAATACCTTCAATAAATACGTTTTTTGATTCATGTTTTTTCAATAGGGGTGAATAAGACTTTTTTTTTAATATACATTTAATTTAATATTTGGTATTGATTGGTGGTAAAAGACACACACACACACACACACACACACACACACACACACACACACACACACACACACACACACACACACACACACACACACACACACACACAGGAGTGACTCACTGCTTTATCTAACGGGTCTCCAACATGAATAGTTAGAAAAACATAGAACACAGGAGAATAAGTGGAAAAGCAAATAATCATAAATGAATTATATTTATAAATAATCTGCACATATTCAGTGACGTGTCGTTTCCACTTTTACATTTTTTAAGCGAATGGACGTAATAATTTGCACGCATAAACTGTGTATTAACTATGAATGTAATTTTCAAAATTACTAAATTTAAGCCCACTTAAAGGGAATAAACTAATTTAACCCGAGTGATCCCACCTCATTAGTTGTTATACACACACACACACACACACACACACACACACACACACACACACACACACACACACACACACACACACACATACATATATATATATATATATATATATATATATATATATATATATATATATTACGGTCCGCACTGCATACATACATGAAACAATTGTGAGTCGAAAATAATTTTTTGGCATATCATGTTCAACGTAGTTAGGAAGATCTTGTAAAATCAAAGGGGTGGCGCTATTCTATAACTAAAAAGCCGACACACGGACGTCATGTAAGAACAGCGTGGTGGTCTGAGAAAAGCGATAAACAAGCGGACTGCTCCGTAGTGCTGAAGGTCCCCTCCGTGGGGCGCTGGCATTATTTTGAGAAGGAAAAGGTCGATATTGAAATGCATGTTTGCCTGTGATGAAAGACAGAATATCAAAACTGAATATTGCTGGAATAATATACTTGATCGTTCGAAGAGCAATTAACTCACTTAAAGACGGGTTTCCAGAACAATGGGGTTCCATAAGAGGTATGTGCTGCTTGCTGTTATTTTCTCTTTTGTTCGATACACATCGGCCTCAGCGACTCATTATTCAATACCAGAAGAATTGAAGGAAGGATCCGTCGTGGCTAATCTCGCCACCGATCTCAGCCTGGATGTTAAAACACTGAATCAGAGGAAGATGCGTCTTGATATCATCGCAAACAAGAAATATCTGGATGTGAACAAAGAGACTGGTGAGCTGTATGTTGTTGAAAAGATCGACAGGGAACATATTTGCAATACAAAGTCCTCAATGTCTTGCTATCTAAGATTAGAGGTAATACTAGAAAATCCAGTACGAATATTTAACATGGAAGTTGAAATTCTTGACATGAACGACAACGCCCCGCAATTTCGAAGAGAGACTATTCATTTAGACATAACTGAATCAACGCCTACAGGAGAAAGATTCTCCTTGAGCAATGCCGTTGATCCTGATGTGGGCAGTAATTCAGTGAAAACGTACCATTTAAGTGAAAGTGAACAATTTACAATTGAAGTTCAGACCGGAAGAGATGGATCAAAATTTGCGGATTTGATATTAAAACAGACATTAGATCGGGAGCAGCAGGCTGTTCATAATTTGATACTCACAGCTGTAGATGGAGGAACACCTGCTCGTTCTGGCACTGCAAGTGTTATTGTACGAGTTTTAGATACAAATGATAACGCACCCACCTTTGAAAAAGACAATCTGAGTGTTAAAATAATGGAAAACTCTCCGACAGGAAGTATTGTTGTTCATTTAAATGCAACAGATTTAGATGAAGGATCAAATTCTGATATAACATATTCATACAGTTTATATACATCAGAAAAAACACAGGAGACATTTAATCTGAATCCAGCCACTGGTGAAATTACAGTTAAGGGACTGCTGAACTATGAAGATTTCAGGATTTATGATATGGAAGTTATAGCTGCTGATAAAGGAGCCAGCAGTTTAACAGGACAATGCACCATAAAGATTCTAGTTGAAGACATGAATGATAATCATCCAGAAATATCAATTAAATCATTTCAGAGTCCAGTGACTGAAAACATCGAGTTGGACACAGTGATAGCTGTAGTTAGTGTCAGTGATAAAGATTCAGGTGATAATGGAATAGTTGATCTTCATATTCCAGATAATATGCCTTTCAAACTGAGGGAGTCCTCTGATAACTATTTTGAATTAGTAGTGTCGGAGCCATTAGACCGTGAGAAGGTGCCAGAATATGACATCACTTTCACTGTGACAGACAGAGGCTCTCCTCCTTTATCTGACAATGAAACTATGACTTTAGAGCTGCTGGATGTTAATGACAATGTCCCACAGTTCCCCCAGTCATTTTATACTATACGTGTCATGGAGAATAACGCACCTGGGGCCTTGCTCAGCTTACTCACTGCCTTTGACCCCGACCTCCATGAAAACCAGTATCTAGTTTATTTCATAATAGAGAAGGAGATAGCCAACACCTCAATGTCTATGCTGTTCTCCATCAATCCAGAGAACGGTAATCTTTATGCACTCAAAACCTTTGATTATGAGATTGAGAAGGAGTTTCTGTTCCACATCGAGGCCAGAGACTCTGGCTCTCCTCCTCTCAGCAGTAACGTGACCGTCCACATCATTATTGTGGACCAGAATGACAATGCTCCGGTTATTGTGTCTCCGTGGCGTGCACACGGCTCTGTGGTGGAGGAAAAGATCCCCAGATCCACTGATAAAGGCTCCCTGGTTGCCAAGGTGATAGCCTTAGACAATGACTCTGTGCACAACTCTCGGATCACCTACCAGTTTCTACAGGTGACTGACGCCACCTTGTTTAGTCTGGATCAATACAATGGAGAGATCCGGACTATGAGGATGTTCAGTTACAGAGATCCACGCCACCAGAGACTTGTTGTTGTTGCCAAGGACAATGGAGAGCCTGCGCTCTCTGCTACAGTCACCATCAAGCTGACCACAATGGAGACTGCTGTTAAAGCCTACTCTGACATGACTGAGGAGCCTCTGGAATATGACATCTTCTCAGACATCAACCTGTATTTGGTCATCGGTCTGGGCTCGGTGTCATTTCTGCTGCTCATCACTATATTGGTCACCATCGTGATCAAGTGTCAGAAACCCAAGCCCAGCAAAGCAGCTCCTCCCTCCAGGAACAGTGTGATCAGTGAGAGGAACTCCACCATCGCAGACTCCACTCTGGTCTCCAACGATGCCTACTGGTACAGTCTGTTTCTAGCAGAGACCAGGAAAGGAAAGCTGGTGGTTAGACAGCCTCTGCCAAAGGGCTCCAGGTACATTGTGTCCAGCATACCGAGAGGGACAGGACTGACAGACACTAGTGACTCAGCAGCTTCTACTCTGCAGGTGAGGCACTTTTTTGAGTCACCCTGATTGGGTATAATATCATTCAGAAAATGTTCATTTTATAACCCAGTACTGGATTAAATAGCTTTATTCCCAAGCATTAATTTAGAAATGGTCCCTTTGTTTGAGATGCAAATTTTATTAAATGTCATCCTTATTATTCACACTCATGGTCTTTTATATGCAGGACAGTTCAGTGATGTCCTATCCTAAAATCTTTATTCGACATTTAGTTCAATGTAGTTATCTAAAGCAAACTGATGAAACATACTATTTTAGGTGAAACAAACGTTTTCCCTTTTTGCAGTTTATATAAAATATTTTGGAAATAAAAAGAGACGTTTTACAGAAAATGATATGAATATACTTATTCTATGTCGTGCAGCGACCCATTCAAGTGAAAATAAAAAAAGTAAAATACTCCCATGAAAACGCATCTTCCACATCAGCCGTGTAAATCATTACGAATAAACTTCCTAAGCATTTCTTAGTGTTTAAGTTTAATCTTGGGGCAAATTAGTAAATTATTTTTGCATTAAAAAATATTGTGTGATGGCCATTTTATTTCAGGCAGAGGCGCTGTTTCCCAATCTAACTTACGGGACAATAGTGACATCTCGATCGCCACCCCAGTAAAATTTTAAATAAGAGGAAGAGAACGGAAAACGAGCAGCTCCTGGTGA
The DNA here is from genome assembly GCF_963969265.1 of Rhamphochromis sp. 'chilingali'. Taxonomy (NCBI): domain Eukaryota; kingdom Metazoa; phylum Chordata; class Actinopteri; order Cichliformes; family Cichlidae; genus Rhamphochromis; species Rhamphochromis sp. 'chilingali'. The sequence goes on from NC_137940.1 coordinate 29,380,778, forward strand.
ATTTGGATTTCAAGGATTTCCAGACACTGTACTTGCATTTTCGGGGGAGATTTAACTGACGCCTACCTCTTCTTTAAAGCCCACTTGTTTTAAATTGCTTAAGAAAAGAAAGGTCGTAGTAAGAATGAAGGGATTTGTCTGCTTTGGACACTGGAGAAGGTATGTGCTGATATTCATTCTCCTCGCTTCCAATATAAAGTGCACTGCAGCTGTGACACACTACTCTGTTCCCGAGGAACTGGAAGAAGGCTCTGTTGTAGCAAATCTAGCCGGGGATTTGGGAATAGATGTGAAGACACTGGTCGAACGGAAAATGCGTCTAGAGATCATTGCAAATAGAAAATATCTGGACGTGAACAAAGAAACAGGGGAGCTGTACATTGTTGAACGAATTGACAGAGAATCTCTCTGTCCCGCTAAGACGTCATGTTATCTGAAAATGGAGGCAATAATCGAAAATCCCAAAAGAATTTTTTACATAGAATTGGAGATAATGGACATAAACGATAACGCGCCCCACTTCAGAAGAGACACCATAGATTTAGACATTTCAGAAGGGACAGAGGCTGGAGAGCGTTTTTCAGTGAGCAACGCAGTTGATCCAGATGTTGGATCGAACTCCGTAAAAGCCTACCACTTGAGTGAGAGTGATTATTTCACTATCGAAATTCAAACAGGAAGAGATGGATCAAAATTTGCTGATTTGATCCTTACAAAAAAACTAAATCGAGAAGAACGCGCTGCTCATAATTTAATTCTTACGGCCGTAGATGGCGGTATACCGCCTAGTTCAGGAACTGCTACTGTTTTTGTTCACGTTTTAGATACAAATGACAACGCCCCTAAATTTGAAGAAGACAGTTATCAGGTTAGTGTACTGGAGAATTCTCCAGTTGGAAGTATTGTTATTCATCTTAATGCGACAGATTTAGATGAAGGCTTAAATTCAGAAATAGTATATTCATATAGTCTGTATACATCGGAAAAAACACAGGAAACCTTTAATCTAAACCCTACGACAGGTGAGATCACTGTAAAGGGGGTGTTAAATTATGAAGATTTCAGGATTTATGATATGGAAGTTATAGCAACCGATAAAGGGGTTGGTGCATTATCAGGCCAATGTAAAATTAAGATTATTGTAGAAGACATGAATGATAATCATCCACAAATTTCTATCAAGTCTTTTCAAACTCCAGTCACTGAAAACATTGAATTGGACACAGTGATAGCTGTAGTTAGTGTCAGTGATAAAGATTCAGGTGATAATGGAATAGTTGATCTTCATATTCCAGATAATATGCCATTCAAACTAAGGGAGTCCTCTGATAACTATTTTGAATTACTAGTGTCGGAGCCTTTAGACCGTGAGAAGGTGTCAGAATATGACATCACTTTCACTGTGACAGACAGAGGCTCTCCTGCTTTATCTGACAATGAAACTATGACTTTAGAGCTGCTGGATGTTAATGATAATGTCCCACAGTTCCCGCAGTCGTTTTATACTATACGTGTCATGGAGAATAACGCACCTGGGGCCTTGCTCAGCTCACTCACTGCCTTTGACCCCGACCTCCATGAAAACCAGTATCTAGTTTATTTCATAATAGAGAAGGAGATAGCCAACACATCCATGTCTATGCTGTTCTCCATCAATCCAGAGAACGGTAATCTTTATGCACTCAAAACCTTTGATTATGAGATTGAGAAGGAGTTTCTGTTCCACATCGAGGCCAGAGACTCTGGATCTCCTCCTCTCAGCAGTAACGTGACCGTCCACATCATTATCGTGGACCAGAATGACAATGCTCCTGTTATTGTGTCACCGTGGCGTGCACACGGCTCTGTGGTAGAGGAAAAGATCCCCAGATCCACTGATAAAGGATCCCTGATTGCCAAGGTGATAGCGTTAGATACAGACTCTGTGCACAACTCTCGGATCACCTACCAGTTTCTACAGGTGACTGACGCCACCTTGTTTAGTCTGGACCAATACAATGGAGAGATCCGGACTATGAGGATGTTCAGTTACAGAGATCCACGCCACCAGAGACTTGTTGTTGTAGCCAAGGACAACGGAGAGCCTGCTCTCTCTGCTACAGTCACCATCAAGCTGACCACAATGGAGACTGCTGTTAAAGCCTACTCTGACATGACTGAGGAGCCTCTGGAATATGACATCTTCTCAGACATCAACCTGTATTTGGTCATCGGTCTGGGCTCGGTGTCATTTCTGCTGCTCATCACTATATTGGTCACCATCGTGATCAAGTGTCAGAAACCCAAGCCCAGCAAAGCAGCTCCTCCCTCCAGGAACAGTGTGATCAGTGAGAGGAACTCCACCATCGCAGACTCCACTCTGGTCTCCAACGATGCCTACTGGTACAGTCTGTTTCTAGCAGAGACCAGGAAAGGAAAGCTGGTGGTTAGACAACCTCTGCCAAAGGGCTCCAGGTACATTGTGTCCAGCATACCGAGAGGGACAGGACTGACAGACACTAGTGACTCAGCAGCTTCTACTCTACAGGTATGGAGAAGCAACGAGTGAAATTTTTACACTTACCAGTTCTGTGGTTTTACTGCTGTTTCTCTGCTTAATCAACACCGTTAACACAGTGTATCCATTATTTTTTAAAACCACTCAACCAAATACCAATAAGAAAACAAATTATGTGTTTATTAATCAAATTAATTATCTTGCTGTGCTTTTGTTGGCATCTAGTAACTGCAGTTGAATGCTACAAACGATCTATATTTTAGGTAAATTAGGAGGACAGCTGTAGGAGCAACGACACTAATAACTATAACAACTACATTTGTAAAGCATATCAGCGTTATACTTTCGAAGTCGGTTAATTCAAGTGAGAGATAACACAACGCGTCGCTCTTTACCACAAAAAAAAAATCAGGTCCACGTGACGTCACCATCCAGATAACTGAGGAAAGTAACAGAACCTCCATTTTTACATGGTTCTTTCTTCTAGCAGCCCGAGGTCATAGTATATAACCTCTTTGTTGATATTCATAGAGGTGTGCTTTCTTGGAACCGAGACATCGATTTTGCCAATCCAGAGGCGTTTTATTTGTGAACGAGACGAACTAATAATCATGGATTTTAAATTATGTCATCGCTCTGGGGTGAGGTACGTGTCGATGCTCATTTTTTTCTGTGTGGCCGTCTCCGTTATATCTGCTGTTACACACTACTCAATCCCCGAAGAGATGGAACAAGGTTCCGTGGTCGCTAATCTAGCATTGGATTTGGGTCTGGACGCAAAATCACTGGGTAGACGCAACATGAGACTGGATGTCATCGCCAATAAGCGATATCTTGAAATCAATAAAGACACAGGAGAGTTATTTGTTTCTGAAAAGATTGACCGCGAATACATATGTAACAGCAAGAATCCATCGTGTTTTCTTAAAATGGATGTGACGATCGAAAATCCAATTCGTCTGTTCAACATTGAGGTTGAAATAATGGACATCAATGACAATGCGCCTTTTTTTCGTAGAGACACGATGCATTTAGATATATCCGAATCGACCTCGCCAGGGGAGCGCTTTTCCCTACCTAATGCTGTGGATCCCGATTTTGGTTCAAATTCAGTAAAAAATTACCATCTTAGTAAAAATCAACACTTTGCGCTTGAAATTCAGACCGGGAGAGATGGTTCAAAGTTTGCAGACCTGATTATGAAAACATCTTTAGACAGGGAGAAGCAGGCTGTTCATAATCTAATACTCACTGCTGTGGACGGTGGAGTCCCCACCCGCACAGGTACAGCCAGCATCATTGTTCGAGTGCTTGATGTCAACGACAACGCCCCTTCTTTTGAAAAAGAAAAATATGTCGTAGATGTGATGGAAAACTCTCCAATTGGCAGTCTAGTAATTAAACTTAATGCCACTGATTTAGATGAAGGATCCAATTCTGAGATTGTTTATTCATACAGTTTGTATACATCAGAAAGGACCCAAAATATGTTTAACCTCAATCCAGAAAATGGTGAGATCAGAGTCAAAGAGATGATAAATTATGAAGATTTAAAACTTTATGAAATGGAAATTATAGCCAGTGATAAGGGACCTAACTCAGTATCTGGACAGTGTAAACTTACAATACAGGTGACAGATATGAATGATAATCACCCAGAAATATCAATTAAATCATTTCAGAGTCCAATAAAAGAAGACACACCCACAGACACAGTGATAGCTGTAGTTAGTGTCAGTGATAAAGATTCAGGTGATAATGGAATAGTTGATCTTCATATTCCAGATAATATGCCTTTCAAACTGAGGGAGTCCTCTGATAACTATTTTGAATTAGTAGTGTCGGAGCCATTAGACCGTGAGAAGGTGCCGGAATATGACATCACTTTCACTGTGACAGACAGAGGCTCTCCTCCTTTATCTGACAATGAAACTATGACTTTAGAGCTGCTGGATGTTAATGACAATGTTCCACAGTTCCCCCAGTCATTTTATACTATACGTGTCATGGAGAATAACGCACCTGGGGCCTTGCTCAGCTCACTCACTGCCTTTGACCCCGACCTCCATGAAAACCAGTATCTAGTTTATTTCATAATAGAGAAGGAGATATCCAACACTTCCATGTCCATGCTGTTCTCCATCAATCCAGAGAACGGTAATCTTTACGCACTCAAAACCTTTGATTATGAGATTGAGAAGGAGTTTCTGTTCCACATCGAGGCCAGAGACTCTGGATCTCCTCCTCTCAGCAGTAACGTGACCGTCCACATCATTATTGTGGACCAGAACGACAATGCTCCTGTTATTGTGTCACCGTGGCGTGCACACGGCTCTGTGGTGGAGGAAAAGATCCCCAGATCCACTGATAAAGGATCCCTGATTGCCAAGGTGATAGCCTTAGATACAGACTCTGTGCACAACTCTCGGATCACCTACCAGTTTCTACAGGTGACTGACGCCACCTTGTTCAGTCTGGACCAATACAATGGAGAGATCCGGACTATGAGGATGTTCAGTTACAGAGATCCACGCCACCAGAGACTTGTTGTTGTTGCCAAGGACAATGGAGAGCCTGCTCTCTCTGCTACAGTCACCATCAGCCTGACCACAATGGAGACTGCTGTTAAAGCCTACTCTGACATGACTGAGGAGCCTCTGGAATATGACATCTTCTCAGACATCAACCTGTATTTGGTCATCGGTCTGGGCTCGGTGTCATTTCTGCTGCTCATCACCATATTGGTCACCATCGTGATCAAGTGTCAGAAACCCAAGCCCAGCAAAGCAGCTCCTCCCTCCAGGAACAGTGTGATCAGTGAGAGGAACTCCACCATCGCAGACTCCACTCTGGTCTCCAACGATGCCTACTGGTACAGTCTGTTTCTAGCAGAGACCAGGAAAGGAAAGCTGGTGGTTAGACAACCTCTGCCAAAGGGCTCCAGGTACATTGTGTCCAGCATACCGAGAGGGACAGGACTGACAGACACTAGTGACTCAGCAGCTTCTACTCTGCAGGTATGATAAAAAAAAGTCACTTAAAGACACCTTCAGCACATATATATATAAATCTTTTGTTGCACTTTTATGAAATATAGGCATAAAGGAACATGTTGAACAGAAAATTTCAGAATTTTTTTTCTTTTTCTAAAACTTTGAAATGTTAAAACCCCAGTTATGTCTCCCTTTTAGCACCCAAAGGTGCATCTATTGTGTATAGAAAAACTTCCAAAACTTCCAGCTTCAAATTTTAGAAATTTGCACTGAGACATACTGTCTTCATTCTGATTCTGGTCAAAGCTGTCATTTAGATATACGTTGAGCATTATCAAATTTATTTTTATTAAGAGTTGATATTTATAACCTTCACATTTTTTGGATAATACTTAAATATGGATGGATAATAATAATTTCTCGAAATTTAACTAAATGAATTCCAGAGGCCCATCACTTACACCAGAAAGTCATATTAAATTGTTTGGATTGCATTTTTCAGAAGTCGCTGATTGAAAGCCTAATGCAGAGTCATTTGTTGTGTCTTTATGTTTTACATGATGCAATTTAGCCTATGTTTAAATAAAATTATATATCATTATAAGAAACACGAAGAATAAAAACTACAATGAGAAAACAGAATAAACAGGAAGTATATTTGGAGTATGAAATTCAAATCTTAAAGCAGGCAAAAATATAATTGAAGTATTTCATAACATTATTGTTTTTTGTTTTTAATAAAAAATAAAGTTCTAGTTTGTTACGACTCGGAAAAATTCTCTAAATACTGTTGATGGCGCTGCTCTTCAGTAAAACCTAATCTCATGTGACGTCATAATTCTCACGATACTTCATTGTAGGCGTTGTATATGGCATATTTACACCAGGCTCGGAAGACAGCGGCATAAAGATATTTTCTCCAGAAATTACCGTATTGCCTTTCGTCAGAGATTTGAGGATTGCTTCACCTTGTCTGAACATAGAAGAAATTAAAAGATTTTAAATACGCATTCTTTTCCTCAATGGCTCACCGTAATCTCAAGTGTTCCCGAAGATGGTATGTCTCAGTATTTCTTTTTCTTTTTCCCATCATGAATCCGGTATCGACAGTCACCCATTATTCGGTTCCCGAAGAAATGGACGAAGGTTCTCTTGTTGCGAATTTAGCAACAGATTTGGGATTAGATACAAGAAGTCTGAGTAATAGAAAAATCCGCGTTGACGTTGTAGGCAATAAAAAATATCTTGACATCAAAAAAGACACAGGAGAGCTCTTTATTCTGGAAAGGATAGACAGAGAGTTTTTATGTCCTCTAAAGACCACCACGTCTTGCTTTCTTAAATTAGACGCTTCCGTTGAGAACCCAGTGCGAATGTTTAACATTGAAGTGGAAATCGTGGACATTAATGACAACGCTCCACATTTTCGGAGGGGGACGATGCATTTGGACATTTCTGAATCAAGTCCAGTGGGGGAGAGATTCTCACTGAACAATGCTGCAGACCCAGATGTTGGAACAAATTCTGTGAAAAATTACCATCTGAGCTCAAGTGAACATTTCTCAGTTGAAATTCAGACCGGGAGAGACGGGACAAAGTTTGCAGACTTGATTTTAAAAAAACCTTTAGACAGGGAGAAGCAGGCTGTTCATAATCTAATTCTTACTGCTGTGGACGGTGGAGTCCCCACCCGCACAGGTACAGCCAGCATCATTGTTCGCGTGCTTGATGTCAACGACAACGCCCCTTCTTTTGAAAAAGCAAAATATGTCGTAGATGTGATGGAAAACTCTCCAATTGGCAGTCTAGTAATTAAACTGAATGCCACTGATTTAGATGAAGGATCCAATTCTGAGATTGTTTATTCATACAGTTTGTATACATCAGAAAGGACCCAAAAGATGTTTAACCTCAATCCAGAAAATGGTGAGATCAGAGTCAAAGAGATGATAAATTATGAAGATTTAAAACTTTATGAAATGGAAATTATAGCCAGTGATAAGGGCCCTAACTCAGTATCTGGACAGTGTAAACTTACAATACAGGTGACAGATATGAATGATAATCACCCAGAAATATCAATTAAATCATTTCAAAGCCCAATAAAAGAAGACACACCCACAGACACAGTGATAGCTGTAGTTAGTGTCAGTGATAAAGATTCAGGTGATAATGGAATAGTTGATCTTCATATTCCAGATAATATGCCTTTCAAACTGAGGGAGTCCTCTGATAACTATTATGAATTAGTAGTGTCGGAGCCATTAGACCGTGAGAAGGTGCCAGAATATGACATCACTTTCACTGTGACAGACAGAGGCTCTCCTCCTTTATCTGACAATGAAACTATGACTTTAGAGTTGCTGGATGTTAATGACAATGTCCCACAGTTCCCCCAGTCATTTTATACTATACGTGTCATGGAGAATAACGCACCTGGGGCCTTGCTCAGCTCACTCACTGCCTTTGACCCCGACCTCCATGAAAACCAGTATCTAGTTTATTTCATAATAGAGAAGGAGATAGCTAACACCTCCATGTCCATGCTGTTCTCCATCAATCCAGAGAACGGTAATCTTTACGCACTCAAAACCTTTGATTATGAGATTGAGAAGGAGTTTCTGTTCCACATCGAGGCCAGAGACTCTGGCTCTCCTCCTCTCAGCAGTAACGTGACCGTCCACATCATTATTGTGGACCAGAACGACAATGCTCCGGTTATTGTGTCTCCTTGGCGTGCACACGGCTCTGTGGTGGAGGAAAAGATCCCCAGATCCACTGATAAAGGATCCCTGATTGCCAAGGTGATAGCGTTAGACACAGACTCTGTGCACAACTCTCGGATCACCTACCAGTTTCTACAGGTGACTGACGCCACCTTGTTCAGTCTGGACCAATACAATGGAGAGATCCGGACTATGAGGATGTTCAGTTACAGAGATCCACGCCACCAGAGACTTGTTGTTGTTGCCAAGGACAATGGAGAGCCTGCTCTCTCTGCTACAGTCACCATCAAGCTGACCACAATGGAGACTGCTGTTAAAGCCTACTCTGACATGACTGAGGAGCCTCTGGAATATGACATCTTCTCAGACATCAACCTGTATTTGGTCATCGGTCTGGGCTCGGTGTCATTTCTGCTGCTCATCACCATATTGGTCACCATCGTGATCAAGTGTCAGAAACCCAAGCCCAGCAAAGCAGCTCCTCCCTCCAGGAACAGTGTGATCAGTGAGAGGAACTCCACCATCGCAGACTCCACTCTGGTCTCCAACGATGCCTACTGGTACAGTCTGTTTCTAGCAGAGACCAGGAAAGGAAAGCTGGTGGTTAGACAGCCTCTGCCAAAGGGCTCCAGGTACATTGTGTCCAGCATACCGAGAGGGACAGGGCTGACAGACACTAGTGACTCAGCAGCTTCTACTCTGCAGGTATGGGAAACGTTTACATTCAGCATTTATTTATACTGATGTACTTTGTCAATGTCCACCCCTCCGCTTACAAGTGATCAGTGTTGGACTGAATCATTAATTCAGCTTTGGAATTTGAATCCATCCCAGTCCAGTCAGTTTACTTAAATCTACCGACCTCTATTTTTTTTTTTTTAAATATCTATATTTGGTATTTGGGTCAATAAGCAAATCAGAGTTTCTCTCCATCATCATTAGTGTGGTCAAAGGAATAACTTTGTTAATCTGACTAGATATCTACTAAAGGAATATTTATTGGGAAGAAAGAAAAATATTGTTCAACTGTACATTTTGTGTGTACAGTTTTTTTTTTAAAGAATTACACCCAAAACATGTAACAAAGGAAGATGAGAGATTAACAGTATACAAAGGTTGCCTAAAAAGAAAAATTAGACATGTTTTGAGGAAATTAAATGTGTCATAAATATGATATTTACATTTTGTTTAAATACTTGAAATATTCTGACCATATAGCAACACACCTAATGGTGAAACCTTTCCACTATGATTTTTGGGAGGAAACTTCTACACAGTATAAATGCAGAACCACAGAGACTTACAAATGAGCCTATGTGAGAACTGAGTTTTTAAGTAGGCTGTGCCAATAGAGGCAAGGTCCAAAACTCAGTAGAAACACTGCAAATAGAGTGCATAAAACCACAGACAGTAACATGCCCCCCCCCCCCCCCCCCAAAAAAAAAGAAAAGATAAGAAAATATTACATAGTCAGTTCAAGCGTTCAAATAAATATGTTAATAATCGAGCATGCACAAACATTTAAGAACGAAAGCCTTCATATATACACGCACTGAAACTGTACATAAACTACAAAAATACAGACATGCTTGGTGTGTTTGTTTAGTTTTGTTGACTGGTCTGATCACTAACTGGCACTTACTTTTCTGTACTTGGCTGAAATTATTCTTATTGTTATTGTTGTTATTGTTGTTATTATTATTATTATTATTATTATTATTATTATTATTATTATTATTATTAATATCTTAACTCTTTCCATTGTCTCTTTGAGTGCACACTATATCGAGTAGCTTGCCTAAATTTTATGTGTAAAGTAGCAGGCAGGCATTGTGTACCTTGCCAATAGCGAGAGCAAACAGTCTTTAGGTGAGTGTGACAAAGACCCGGGTGATGCATACAGTTTATTAAATCGCAATAAAGTTTTATGGCACAAAACATGTAATATAATTTTAGCGCCGTTTCAAAAATAGATGTGTCTTGCAATTAAACCGGCCTTTATATCATTCCTTAGGCATTGAAAACAGACAGAAAAGACGGGAAAATCGGTAGCACATCATAACAGAGTAACTGCCATTCGCAATGCGCAGTGATACATTTGATGTCATTACTTGTCCAGTACTGTTTCATGCATCAGCACAGGAAACCTCGCACTCCGCCAGACAAACGGGATACTGTGTTACAAACTCGCTGTTTTCCTCATGATAATTGCGTAATAAAGAAAAAAGTGCATGAAGAAATGAAAAGATGCCGAAAACTGGGAAGTACTTCGTGTGCATTCACTAATTCACGTCCCAGTTCGCATCAGCAACTTCTTAAACGGGAATTGAGACGCCCTGATTCTGTTGTTATTTAATAAAAACAACTATTTTATTTTTATGTTTTTTTTTATTGAAAAAGTTGCGCAATTGTTTCCGTCGCTGTTTTGCAGAAAAACACACCCATTAGTGAGGTCATCGATTTCACGTAAATTTATTGGAGGAAGGAGAATAGGTGGTCCCATTTAAAATGTACGTCATTCGTGAGGAAGAAACATTTTCTCTGATGTTGTCCGTTTCGTGTGTTTAGTCAACAAGAGGACGATTTACCTGCGTTTCCGCACATTTCAAGGTGTTTCAGAGTTACGGAAGCTTCACGATGATGCACCATCTCAAACAGTCATGCGGGACAGGGTACGTTTCCCTGATTTTCTTTCTTTCTGCTATCGTGAATACTGCGTCTTCAATCACCCATTATTCTATTCCTGAAGAAATGGAGGAAGGTTCTGTTGTTGCAAATCTAGCAACCGACCTGAGGTTAGATGTGAAGACGCTGAATGAAAGAAAAATGCGCGTGGATGTAGTAGCTAACAAAAAATACCTCGACATTAACAAGGTAACGGGGGAGCTGTACATTTTAGAAAGGATTGACCGTGAGTTTTTCTGTCCATCGAAGACAACATCATACTGCGTTCTTAAATTAGACGCTACTATCGAGAATCCTGTGCGGATGTTTAATATTGAGGTGGAAATAACGGACATTAATGACAACGCTCCACATTTTCGGAGGGGGACGATGCATTTGGACATTTCTGAATCAAGTCCAGTGGGGGAGAGATTCTCACTGAACAATGCTGCAGACCCAGATGTTGGAACAAATTCTGTGAAAAATTACCATCTGAGCTCAAGTGAACATTTCTCAGTTGAAATTCAGACCGGGAGAGACGGGACAAAGTTTGCAGACTTGATTTTAAAAAAACCTTTAGACAGGGAGAAGCAGGCTGTTCATAATCTAATACTTACTGCTGTGGACGGTGGAGTCCCCACCCGCACAGGTACAGCCAGCATCATTGTTCGCGTGCTTGATGTCAACGACAACGCCCCTTCTTTTGAAAAAGCAAAATATGTCGTAGATGTGATGGAAAACTCTCCAATTGGCAGTCTAGTAATTAAACTGAATGCCACTGATTTAGATGAAGGATCCAATTCTGAGATTGTTTATTCATACAGTTTGTATACATCAGAAAGGACCCAAAAGATGTTTAACCTCAATCCAGAAAATGGTGAGATCAGAGTCAAAGAGATGATAAATTATGAAGATTTAAAACTGTATGAAATGGAAATTATAGCCAGTGATAAGGGCCCTAACTCAGTATCTGGACAGTGTAAACTTACAATACAGGTGACAGATATGAATGATAATCACCCAGAAATATCAATTAAATCATTTCAAAGCCCAATAAAAGAAGACACACCCACAGACACAGTGATAGCTGTAGTTAGTGTCAGTGATAAAGATTCAGGTGATAATGGAATAGTTGATCTACGTATTCCAGATAATATGCCTTTCAAACTGAGGGAGTCCTCTGATAACTATTATGAATTAGTAGTGTCGGAGCCATTAGACCGTGAGAAGGTGCCAGAATATGACATCACTTTCACGGTGACAGACAGAGGCTCTCCTCCTTTATCTGACAATGAAACTATGACTTTAGAGCTGCTGGATGTTAATGACAATGTCCCACAGTTCCCCCAGTCATTTTATACTATACGTGTCATGGAGAATAACGCACCTGGGGCCTTGCTCAGCTCACTCACTGCCTTTGACCCCGACCTCCATGAAAACCAGTATCTAGTTTATTTCATAATAGAGAAGGAGATAGCTAACACCTCCATGTCCATGCTGTTCTCCATCAATCCAGAGAACGGTAATCTTTACGCACTCAAAACCTTTGATTATGAGATTGAGAAGGAGTTTCTGTTCCACATCGAGGCCAGAGACTCTGGCTCTCCTCCTCTCAGCAGTAACGTGACAGTACACATCATTATTGTGGACCAGAACGACAATGCTCCAGTTATTGTGTCTCCGTGGCGTGCACACGGCTCTGTGGTGGAGGAAAAGATCCCCAGATCCACTGATAAAGGATCCCTGATTGCAAAGGTGATAGCCTTAGATACAGACTCTGTGCACAACTCTCGGATCACCTACCAGTTTCTACAGGTGACTGACGCCACCTTGTTTAGTCTGGACCAATACAATGGAGAGATCCGGACTATGAGGATGTTCAGTTACAGAGATCCACGCCACCAGAGACTTGTTGTTGTTGCCAAGGACAATGGAGAGCCTGCTCTCTCTGCTACAGTCACCATCAAGCTGACCACAATGGAGACTGCTGTTAAAGCCTACTCTGACATGACTGAGGAGCCTCTGGAATATGACATCTTCTCAGACATCAACCTGTATTTAGTCATCGGTCTGGGCTTGGTGTCATTTCTGCTGCTCATCACCATATTGGTCACCATCGTGATCAAGTGTCAGAAACCCAAGCCCAGCAAAGCAGCTCCTCCCTCCAGGAACAGTGTGATCAGTGAGAGGAACTCCACCATCGCAGACTCCACTCTGGTCTCCAATGATGCCTACTGGTACAGTCTGTTTCTAGCAGAGACCAGGAAAGGAAAGCTGGTGGTTAGACAGCCTCTGCCAAAAGGCTCCAGGTACATTGTGTCCAGCATACCGAGAGGGACAGGACTGACAGACACTAGTGACTCAGCAGCTTCTACTCTGCAGGTATAGGTCCTCAATGTTTTTTGCATTTTTTAAAAAACTCTTTTTAAAAAAGGATACCTACTACTTATTACAATTTCTTGTTTAACAAACTCCAAAGTGAAAAAAAAAAAGTAAACCTTTAATCGCTGGTACACACTTGCAATATCTGCAATGGAAATGTTTTTCTCTTTGCATGAGAGACATTACAACCTTTAGAAAATGAGTACAGATTAAAAAATGCCAACAATAATGTTTCACATGTGTGAAACCCAAATATGTTTTTGCTCTGGTGTCAATGTGTTTAGTTTTATGTTAACTGGCACATGAGCAAAGGTACACAAGTCAAATAAGATTTATTTTAAAACAAACAGGAGAAATGCATTTTGAGATCAGACAGGAGTGTGACTTTCTTTGCAGGTTTTCAAAGAGTTATATCGTCCTTACTATTTTGTTTTGTTTGTTTGTTTTTTGCTGTTGATGACATGACCTTTCAACATGAAGAAGATACAGAATATGAGATTGCTGGTCATCAGAACAACTTCAAACTTAAGTCTGCACTATGTTTGCAGGAAACTATGACATTAGGGTAGGCAGTTCATCTCCAGTAGTTGAGATGAACAGGTTTTGAGAGAAGAAACAGAAATCTCTTAATTTATTGGTTAGAATAAACAACTTAAATATGATACAATTTTGCCATTATTCTATGTCATATCTGTCTGTCTTTCTTTCTTGGTAAGTATGGTACTCTAAATGTAAAACTGTGTTGTGACCTACTTCTGTAGCACACATTGTAACAGTATTCCCTTCTAAGGTTCACACTAACCACGCTTATTCTGTGCTATTTATAAGTCATAACATTCAGTTTATAGTGCCAACTCTGTGATCACTGGATTCATACACACATACACAAAGAATCCTTCTGTGCTTGTATTGACCTGACCACTGAATTGCTTTTTTTTTCTCCCCACTCTAAAGTACCCTAAATGAAGGAAGTCCGCTCTGCAGTTGGAGGTATGCAGAAGTCTCACTCCCCCACCCTGGATAACTTTTCTATTAATTATTACAGAACTATTGTTTCAATTGTTTTTCTGTTTGTTTTGTTCTCGGTGGATGTTAGTATTATTCAGTGTCTTGTATTTCATTTTCTTTGAGGAGGAGATGGTTTTTTTTTTTTGTTTTTTTTTAGATCACTTGACTTACTTAACATTACATGCATTTTGCCACTTTTGTGTCAGCTTTAATGCTTACGGTCTCATCCATTAGGCCTAATGAAAGCTTCTTATACAGTCTAACCAGCACAGTGATTAACAGCATGCTAATATATTTGAGTACTATGTTTTCTCCCTTAATACTTTTATATTATTTTGGTGCATAAAACATTACTATCATGACCTTTATTGACCTCAGACAATAAAAAAGATTAAACAAAAATAATCGTAATGGCTTACAGTCTTGCTTACATTTCAGCGAATACAGTCATCCAAATTAAGTAGTATTAAATTAGTATTCCTGTCATAGTCATTGCTTTTGGTGAACAAAGTGACAATCATGTTGAGAAACTAAACAAAACAAAAGAAACCGAAGCAAAGCAAAACAAAACAAACAAACAAAAAAACCCTTCACTTCAGTCAACACTGTTGTCATTTGCTGGCTTAGGTTCTGGCCTTTGCTGTTACAGGTTTTCTCAGTTGCTTTGGTAGATTTCTCAAAACATTTTCAACACTCTCTGCATTGAAGATTAATTACCAAGAGCAGCACATGCATGCAGCAAACAAACAAACAAAAAACAAACAAACCCTACCGTGAAGAGGCTGTAACTCACTCAAAACTGAAAATTAACTTCACGAGCTAGCAAAAATACCTCTGATATCAACATGAAAAGTGTGAACCAGGGATATTTTGACCGAAGACAGTGATTGTTATTTCGAATTTCCTCACTTCTAGTCTTTTCCTCCAATTCTTTTCACTTTGTATCAAAGTGAAAATTCTGTGTTTGTAATGAACCACTTACATTTCCATGTAGTGTGAGGGTTTTTCCTATGCTTCTCTATGTTTTTTCCTGCAATTGTCACAATATAAACTATACTAAATGGGGGAAAAAAACCAAAAAAACCTCTGGCCCCAGGTTTTCATACTTCACATATTTTTCTGACAGCTCAGCTCCGTTTTTTTTTTTTTTTTAAATTTTAAGTTTAAGGTTTCATACTTGTAACATATACTATAATAGAGTTTAAGATTAAAAACTATTCCATGGAGAAAAAGAATAATTTATATTGATGACAAGGACAAATACAACCCATGAGCATTCAAATTGTCTAGACCTGCTGAAAGATTTACAAATTTAAAGAATAATGAAAAATTTTCCTTATGCTGTGGATGAGCAACACAGTGCTGTGAATGATTCTGTATATTGTTTTGACAGCATTAACTCTAATTCAGGAACTGAGCCTAAGCAACTGAGAAAAACTGAAATATATGCCAAGAAAAAAATGCCCTTAATTGAATCACTATGTTCTCAAAAAGAATGGTGTGTGTGTGTGCATGTCTGTTCATCCCCTAATGATCCATCACTTATATATTAGGACTATTTCCTGTTTTTGAATGTTTGTAAGTGAAATTGGGCTGTGCTGTTAAACCGGTGATTCTACTAAATGTTTCTGACTTCACAGAATGACACGTTTGAACATGAATGACACAATGTCTGTTGTAGACTGAATTGTGACCTAAATCTTTGTGCAGGAGACGCGTAAAGAGAAACCGGTCACCCAGTTACCTAGCAACCACTCTCCTTCACATAATTTTGCAGCATGGTATTCATAGATCTGCCTCCTCCCCACTACATGTTCAAGGATCCGCCCAATCCCTCAACCCAGTCTGTCCTCTGCTTGAAGCCCCGTATAAGCGACAGACGTCGGCTGCATGAGATGTGTCAGTTTGCCCAGTCCCAAGTGCTCTTGTTCTTTTTTTGAAATTTGTCTAATTTTCATCTCGTTGGCAGGCATCCACAACCAGCAGCAGCAGTTCCACATAAGACCCCCATCCACCTGCAGCGTACAGGATTAACACTGACAAGAATGGCTTCACAGAGGAAAGAAGAAACCTCTAACCATACACCCCCCTCCAGGTCTGTCCTGCTGAGTCTGTAAAAACATGGCCCAGAGCTTTATCTTTGAACCCATGAAAAGCCAGTCAACAATGCATCCCTGTCCATTCAGTATGCATGATAAGACAGCATGGTTTCAACCACACTTCAACTGTCATATGTTAAAAAGAAAATTTCAAGAGGAGATGCAATGAAATGGACTATCTGAAAAACTGTGCCAGTGGATATTAAAAGAAGCCACATCAAAGAGTAAAAAGGTGGACATTGAAATGTTGAAATGCCTTGAAAATACACACACTCTCTCTCTCTCTCTCTCGCTCTCTTCAAAAAAATGAAACACATAAGATATCATATTTTTAACTGCTCTGCTTTGTCTTGGTCTACTACAGCTTTGTTGTATGATAAATAGGGTAACTAAGGTGAAATAGCACAATTAACTAAACATCAGAAAAGCATCAACCTACAGTTTTAATGTATGAAATAAGAGAAAATCAGTATTTTGTAAATGTGGTAACTTTGAGTACTTTTATGTTTTGTACTTGACTTTGTGCTTTATATGTGAACTAGGCCTGAAGATACTGTATGACTTAGAGCAGCGGTCCCCAACCTTTTTTGCGCCACGGACCGGTTTATGCCCGACAATATTTTCATGGACCGGCCTTTAAGGTGTCGCGGATAAATACAACAAAATAAAACTAGTACCGGTACCGAAAAAAAGAAAATTTATTCATAACACACGTAAAAGACCAAGGAAAACCGAGTAAACGATAAAAACGATAACAAAATAACGCTGAAAACCGATAAAAACCCTGAAAACTATACATTTCACACCTGAGCCTCAACTCTCGCGGCCTGGTACCAAACGACTCACGGACCGGTACCGGTCCGAGGCCCGGGGGTTGGGGACTGCTGACTTAGAGTGCTGAGAGATAAGATCAATAAGTGTACAGAACAGAAAAGATCAAGGCCTTTAGCCATTATGCCTTTAAGTTGTTTTTGCATGGAAGAATTCAAGTACTTTTGACAGCTTTTGTTATTTTATTATATTAAGCAACATTTTTGCAGTTAAGTCTCACTGTTTCACTTGATTTTTCCGAACAATATGGAGCGATTTTAATGGGACAATAATGGCAGTAAATCAGTATAACACCTTTTAATCATGATGTCCTGAGAGGTTTAGAAGATGTCAAACAAAATCTATAAAACAGCACAATGACATTGCTTTGGACTCAGAAAACGATTTAATCAAAGCCTAAATTAAAATGTGCAATGTCGCTTATTATTTATTTTATGTGCTCCTCTAGAATGAGGCTTGGATTTTAAATGCAACACAAGTGAATACAGTGAGCCTTTAGCACTCTGTACGGTATATGCACCACAAACATGAACATGTACAGTCACCTGTCAATGTCTAGATCCAAGTTCTGGCTGTTCCTTCATTTTGATGTCTTCTGCAGTGTTTAAAACCGAAGAACCAAACATGTTCGTTTAATCCTTACACTTCAGAAACAATGTTGTTATGGTTGATTTCACTCAATGAAAGCTGTTCTAATGTTTATCACTGACTAACTGTATGTATATGGATATGCATATGCAGCACCTTATCTAGGATACAGATATAATTCATATATACAGTATCTCATTTGTATGTATCTATGAATATGCCTTTCATTTTCAGTACCAGTGCTTTTGCAACTTTTAATGTGAAAAAAGTGGAACTCCTGTGCCATAAGATTTATGACTCCAACTAGTATGTTTAGCACAGCTCATAAAGCATTACTTTTAAGAAGCTCAAATATCTTAAAAACATATGCAGTAAGGGCCTTTGTACAGTGGTACTTTTATGGTGCAATATATGGTAATTTGTGTAATGTGTGATCTGTGGTTTGGTCTGTAAGATTCATTAAATACTAAACAGAATAAACTAAAAGGCATTTAGTACTCATTTTAGATAGCTGGATTATTTAATAATTGTTTCAAATGTAATACATTTTAAGCAATACTTGTCTAACCATCTAAATGGATAGTATCGAGAGTGAGAGAGACACACTCGTCTATTATAATAAAATGCATTAAAATGCCAAAGTTCAAGTTCCTGTCCCATCTTTGTAAACTTGTCAACCAACTCAGTCAAGTTTCTCTACAGTAGAACCTGCTTGTATTAATGTATTAATACTTATTGAATTGACTGTATTAATTTCAGACTTATTTACCTTATTAAGATATTTGCTCTTTCACATTTTATTTTACCATTCTATTAAATTCATTATATATTTGTTGCTTTTTTACTTCTTTAAAAAGAAAAATCTGTGGCGTATTAAGACAGGTTTAGAAACAAAAACCCATATTTTCACAAGACAATGTGGGAGGATATTCTACAGATAAGTTTTGCAGTCATTCTTTCACTGTCTCGTTTTCTTGCAGTTCAGTTTCCACAAAAACTATAAAAGCATGGTAAGGTTTGCACACAGTGCTGTTCCTGTTTCTGTAGGCTGCTAAGACTTTTTTTATTTGTTTGTTTTTCTTATCCCTAATATGGATGGTGTGAAGAAAAATATCATGAATACGAGTACCAACAAGACAAACAAAAACTGAAAAAAAAAAAAAACTCCTAAAGTAAACCATATACAAACATTTCCACAAAAATCTCCCTTCTAGAGCTGCTCTCCTTCAAGATCTGAAGTTTCCACCACTAGAATGTAAGTATGGATTAAAATTCAAATTATCAAATTATATTGTCATATATATTTAAAACATCCATCCACCCGCTTCCGCTTTTTGTTTTGCTTTTTGCTTTTTGTACTAAACTAACCAGCTTTTCTTGATTTAATCTATATTAAAAAAAAAAATAAATTTTTTTTTTTAGATATTTGAAGAATATATCACATGAAGTGAAAGCAAGAGGGACATTTTGACAGGTAAGTATTTCAGGAAATCTATGAGGGTTCCTCTGTCATGATGGCAAAGGGAATGGCTCCAGCTATGTGTCTGTACTGCGCTGCCTTCTATGAGCCCTATATATGCACGATGTGTTATTATATTGCCAAACAAACAATCATAATAAAAGAGCAATCACATCATGAGTCTGCAGTATATGAATCTTTAAACAAAGCCTTATTAATCGTGATAAATGCCACGAGCTGTGTAATAAATTAAGGGCATATAAAACATTTTGTTACAATGCAAAATGTTTTGTTTATCATGAACACTGCTTTAAAGATAATGAGTGTATTTGTATTTTATTCAGTGGCTGGCTGAAAGCATAAGGCTGTCTCTCTTTGAGACTCTTTGTGTGCAGACATGACCTCATCTCCCCTGAGAGATGAGGTCATGAGGAGGTAATAATAGTAATCAGGCCAACAGCACTAGTTATTTTAGCATCTTCTATTCACACTTTAACTTCAGAATCACATTCTAGCATAACCAAGAAAAACCTCCATATATGTCTGCGTCTATATATGCAAAACAAGAACAAAGGCTTCTAAATTGACTCTAGTTATGATTAAACTGTGTTGGAGCCAATTGAAGTAGGAAACAGGATGAGAAAAGAAACATTTCTCCGCCTCTTTCTTCATTAATATGGTTTCTGTTGTCCGCTGCTCTGCTCTACTAACAGACTAGCACAGTGATGCATGACACAGCAATGCACCAGTGTGTAACAAAAGCGCTAGAACGACAACCAGCTGGCACTAGTAGGTTAACACATGCACACCACACATCAGTGGGTTTTTTTTTATTTATGTCTGGTATCTCAGTTGCTCTCTCTCTCTCTTCAAATATAAATATATATATATATATATATATATATATTTTTTTTTTTTTTTTTTTTTTTTTTTTTTTTTTTAAGTACATGGATGCAGTTTATATTGTCCGCAGAATTCACAGCTTCCGCACCCCTCCCCCTCTCCTTCTCGCGAGGGCGCCTGCTTGCTGTCAGCACCACGGACAGAGACCCACCTAAAAGAGCTGCGTTGCCATGGCGACCTGCTCTGCTCACTGGAGTTGTGAAGGTGCCTGTAATGTAATATCCGCACGACTGCACCACTCCCTCAACTTAAGCATGCACAGCTTCCAGGCTTGGCTGTGAAAATATAACTGCAACCTTCGTTTAGCAGGGGTTTATAATAAAAGAGAGAAAATATGTGCTTTGTAACACTCTGCATCACTGCTGCAGCAAAGAGAGGGTGATCGAGGTTGAAAAGGGAGGAAGTGATGCAGAATGCTGCAACACTCGTGCACGCGCACGTATATATTTAGCGTAAATCCAAAACCAATACGTGGGTAGCAAGTGGGAGGGGTGCGACTATCTGAGGCTATATGGTCACTTGCTTTTCTAATTGTTGCAAGGAGGATTGTTGTGTTCTTCTTTCTCTTACAATTCCCCACGCATTTCTATATGCACTGCGGTAGAGAGGCAAGCCTGCTGTTATTTTCAGATAAGAACAATGTGTTCCACGTGAATGGACTCCTAGCTGTACTTGCAGGTTGATTCCATGCGATGTCACTGCTCACATCTGAAATAGACTAAAGACTGTGGGTGTGTGCTGGAAGGCCGCATGCAGTGTAAGAAGAGAGAATGTGTTCAGGTTTAACATCAACATACTAAAGTAGTTAAAACTTTGTATTACATATCAATCCTTGTAGAATGTTTTCCTATTGTTTGCATGGAGATTTCCTCCCAAAAAAGATTTAGTTTGCCAGAAATCTAGAAGGGAAGAAGAATCTAAAATGAAAAGAAAAGCTCAGTTCAACTTACTATTTATTGAGAGCAGTTAAATGTAGGGATAACAAGAAAATATTGGTTATTCCATGATGGTCAGCTGAAACGCAAGAGGGTGAAATCTGTCAAGGCTATATTCAGGACTTACTGGGAGTAAAACTTTCAACTCCTAAGAACTGGGGCGGGGAGACTTCCTCTCTCGACTCTCTCGAGTTTGTACTTCAGAATGTGCTTGTACACTTTAAAAATAAAAAGGAAATATTCAAAGTGTCAGCTCATAATTTCTATTTAGTATTGTGTAAAATGCTGATGTGGGCTAATGTTTGAGCAACAATATTCGGGCTAAATTGAAAGGGATAGGTTATATAGTCAGTGCAGCATCGTTACAGTGACAGCGGGTGGTGCTATCACACTACATATCACCACACTGATGGCGTATGAATGGCCATCTTTTCTTCTATATGTATACTCAGTAACAACCAAAGAGACGGTTTGACAGAACGACCTAACAGACGCCCTGCTGCTAAAATTATGGCTTTCGCAGACATTTATACTTTATTTTTCATTCGAGGGAATTAAAAGTTCCTAAATAGGCTAGTTTAAGGATTTTTTCCACCGCCAATTAAAAAGCTTTTGTCAAACAATGGAGATCACGGACGTGAAAGCACGATGGAAGGATGTGTGGTTTTCCTTTTGTCTGGCGCTGCTGATTCTGACCAAATTAGAAGGAATCTCTGCTCAAATAAGGTACTCCATTCAGGAAGAATTAAAACCAGGGACAGCGGTTGGAAATGTAGCCAAAGACCTCGGACTGGATCTTGGGAGACTGGCTGATAGGAATCTTCGAGTTGTGCAAGGAACAAAGCGAGATCTGTTCGAGGTAAATCCAAGGGATGGAGTTTTGTTAGTGAACCAGAGATTAGACAGAGAGGAGCTGTGTGCAAAAACTGCCCCATGTGTCACGAATTTAAAAGCAGTTGTAGAAAATCCACTCGAAATGCACCAGGTCGTAGTTGAAATCCTCGATGTAAATGACAATTCGCCGAAATTTCCTGAAGAAAATTACACACTGGAGGTGCTGGAGTCTGCCTTAGTGGGGTCTCGATTTCAGCTGGAAGGAGCACACGATTTAGATGTGGGTTTGAATTCATTACATTCATATAAGCTAAATCCGTACCAGTATTTTCGTTTGGAAACAGAGGAATTTGGGGATGACGGGAAAGTTCCGTTCCTAGTATTACAAAGACCTTTGGATAGAGAACATACAGCTCAGCATTGGTTACTATTAACAGCTACAGATGGAGGAAAACCATCAAAATCTGGAACGATTAATGTCACGGTAATTGTATCAGATGTAAATGACAATCCACCAGTCTGTGAAAAACAAAAGTACACAGTAACGATAAAGGAAAACGCACCGGCTGGAACATTTCTGCTGACGGTAAATGCATCTGACTCAGACGAAGGGCTGAACGGTGAGATTGAATATTCTTTAAAGAGTAAACTTAGAGGACTCTCGTCCGATACGTTTGATTTGGATAGTAAAACTGGAAAACTAGTTGTGAAAGGACGCCTGGACTACGAGGAAACCCAAGTTTACGAGATTAAAGTACTGGCTACGGACAAAGGTGTTGTGGCTCTGTCCACACTCTGCAGCGTAATTATTAGAGTGGAAGATGTGAATGATAACCCACCAGAAATAGAAATCACATCTTTTTCCAGTCGCATTCCAGAAGATGCGCCCCCTGGAACCGTGGTGGCATTAATGGGTGTGACGGATCTTGACTCAGGTGTGAACGGACAGGTGGTTTGCAGCGTGCCCCTTCATTTACCTTTTGATTTGAAGCCCTCCCCTGACGGTCAGTCATACTCTTTGGTTACCAAAGATTACCTGGATAAGGAAACAACGCATATGTATACCATTACAGTAACAGCTAAGGATTTAGGAAGCCCAACTTTGTCATCAACGAAGGTAATACAGGTAGAGGTGCAAGATGTTAACGATAACAGGCCTCTTTTCACTGAAAGCCCGTATACCTTTTATGTACTTGAAAATAACAAGGCAGGAATGTCCATTTTCTCAGTCAGTGCTACTGACGCGGATGGAGGTGAAAACGCGGCAGTGACATATTCACTTGTCCGTATGAGCCCGGGGCTCACTATAACCACGTTTTTAAATATAAACGAAGCAAACGGAACGGTTTCAGCACTAAAAAGTTTTGACTTTGAAACGCTGAAAACTTTCCAGTTCCAAGTTGTTGCCTCAGATTCTGGAACTCCGTCATTAAGCAACAATGTCACAGTCAACGTCTTCATCCTGGATCAGAACGACAACGCTCCAGTCATCCTGTATCCACTCAGCTCCAACGGTTCTGCTCAAGGTGTGGAGGAGATTCCCCGAAACGTCAACGCAGGACACTTGGTGACTAAAGTCAGAGCCTATGACGCTGATATAGGATATAACGGCTGGTTGCTCTTTTCACTGCAGGAAGTGACTGACCACAGTCTCTTTGCTTTGGACCGCTATACGGGACAGATCAGAACACTTCGCTCATTCACAGAGACAGACGAGGCTGAGCATAAACTGGTAATACTGGTCAAAGACAACGGCAACGTTTCTCTCTCAGCAACAGCTACTGTGATTGTCAAACTTGTGGAGCCCAAAGAGGCTTTTGCAGCTTCTGATGTTAAAAGTACAGCAAAAGATGATGAGGACAGTAATGTCATATTTTACCTCATGATAACTTTGGGCGCAGTTTCTGTACTTTTTCTCGTCAGCATTATTGTGCTGATTGCAATGCAGTGCTCAAAATCCACAGACTATACTTCCAAATATCTGCCAGAGACTAATTATGATGGGACACTGTGTCACAGCATCCAGTACAGATCAGGAGAGAAGCGGTACATGCTCGTTGGACCCAGAATGAGTATAGGATCTACTATAGTACCAGGAAGCCATGCAAATACACTTGTGCTTCCCGACAGAAGAGGTGCTACTAAAGAGGTAAGACCTTAATACCAATCTTATGCACAACCACGTTTATCCTTGTGTTCATCTAAATTTTTTGCTGTAATGCTGTCTCTGAAACTCTTGTTACAATGTGGTCTTTTAAAGCATGTGTTTCACTTTTGTTCCAATGTCCCAATTATGTAACTGACATATATGTATTATGGAACATCGGTTAAAGTTAGCTGTAAAAAATTTATATGCTTCCGAAGCCAATCTGTTCTCTTCAAGAAAGTCCCACTGCTTGTCTTGCTTGCTGCTGACAAACATTAATCAGTTTAAGTAAGTGAAGACAGTGTTATTAAAAAAAGAAAAACGATAAATGCCGTTATCGATATAAATATTTCCTCTTTTGACTGCGTCAGCGTAATTGCGCTGTCCAATGTGCTGAAATTGTTTAATTCTGGGGAATGAACCATTTAAGACAACAATCACTTCACCGGTCTTTCAAATAACGTTTAGATGTCCATTTCTCTCAGCATTCTTACGCTCCGCTTCTTTGGAATATACAGTATATCTTTCCTGTCTGCCCTGACTTAATTATACACTATCAGAAAGTCTGTAGTGGGCGGGATTGCGTGCCCTTTAAGTATTTTCCACTGAAGGCATTATTATTGATCCTATTTACTTGCTAATAAAAGACATTTGACTCACAGTTTTGAGTTTCTGACAGAATACTAGATATGACGGCGACCAGCTGTAGCAGGCAGGCTTCAGTTTCCTCCAAAGCGTTAGACTTCAAAAAGTCAAAAGTAAAGTGGCGGGAAAAGGGAACAGGTGAACTGTTTTGGTTTCGTACCATTATGTAGTGGCCACTTGGTGTCGGTATGGCATAGGGAATGGTTGCGCTTCATTCTATACAGGCCCTGCCCATCTGTGGTTCCTATCTGGTGGAGGTGTACACAGGGAGTGTGCAAAGGAGGCTAGATATCAAATAAAACCAAAAGCGGTAAATTTTCGTCAATGGAATTTCACCTTTTACAGTTTCGTGAACATATTCTAATACGACTGACTCCATAAGCGATGGGATCACTGAGTTTGCCTCCGAGTAAGCCCTTATATATTTACCTCGGGATGGGGGAAGGAGGACAAAGACACCGTGCGAATTGCTGGTGGGTCGCCGGGATTGTGTTGCTGTGCTTTGCGGAGAGGATTTTGGCGCAGTTAAGATACTCCATTCCAGAAGAAGTTCAGGTGGGATACCCTGTTGGAAATGTTGCAAAGGATTTAGGACTAGAGATCAGCAGTTTAACTGGCAGGAAATTCCGTATTGTTTCGGTTCCAACTCAAGATCTGTTTCAGTTAAATCAGAACAATGGAGTGTTGTATGTTGGGAAAAAGATGGATCGTGAAGAGCTCTGTGATGGAAGCAAGGTTTGTTTGATAAACCTGAAAATTGTTGTTGAAAGCCCCTTGGAAATACATTATGTTGGAGTTGAAATAACCGATATTAATGATAATTCACCGACTTTTCCAGAAAGCGAACAGCGACTGAAAATCGCAGAGAATACGCCTCCAGGTACTCGTTTCCAAATTCATGCCGCTCGAGACCCTGATTTTGGTGCTCATTCAGTTCGAAAATACATACTGAGTCACACGGATTTATTCGATATTGAAGTCAGAGACAGTGAAGAGGACAAGATGCCCTTTTTAGTGCTAAAAAAGTCTTTGGATAGAGAGCAAAAGGCGGAGCATCGTTTACTGTTAACAGCCGTAGATGGGGGGAGTCCAGCGAAATCAGGAAGCCTTAATTTAACCATCACCGTGCTAGACACGAATGATAATCGACCTGTGTTCAGCAAAGATGTATATACTGTGTCACTGGATGAAAATGCACCAATAGGAACATTTGTTGTAAAATTAAACGCTACAGATTTGGATGAAGGTTCCAATGGCAACATTGAATACAACTTTGGTAAAATACAAAGGAAAAAAGTGCACGACACCTTTGAATTGGACAGCATCACCGGTGAGATTCGTGTAAAGGGAAAAGTAGACTTTGAGGAAACGGAGCTGTACAGGCTAGATTTGCAGGCTTCAGATAAAGGTCAGCCACCCTGGACAGTCGAAAGTAGAGTTGTGATTAAAATAAAGGACGTGAACGACAATAAACCAGACATTGAAGTAACATCACTGTCCAGTTTAATCCCAGAGGATTCAAAGCCCGGCACAGTCATCGCCCTCATCAGCGTTGTCGACAACGATTCAGGCTTTAATGGGAAGGTTATTTGTAAAGTATCGCAGGATGTTCCATTTGATCTGACGCCATCACTTGAGGAAAACATGTACTCGCTCGTTACAAAGGGCCGTTTAGACAGAGAAACTGTTTCCCGCTATAATATCACAATAACAGCTACTGATTGCGGTGAACCTCAGCTTTCAACAGTGAAAACACTGAGTGTTCAGGTGTCAGATGTAAATGATAACACACCAGTTTTTAGTCAGAATCCATTTGAGTTGTATTTGATAGAAAACAACACCCCGGGCGCACCAATATTTTCTGTGAGCGCAGTTGATGATGATTTGAATGAAAATGCAGCAATTACATATAAAATCGTGAGAGGTGATGGTCTACAGGATGCTATTACATCTTTCCTGAATGTAAATTCGGATAATGGACAAATCACAGCGCTGAAAAGTTTTGACTTTGAAACGCTGAAAACTTTCCAGTTCCAAGTTGTTGCCTCAGATTCTGGAACTCCGTCATTAAGCAACAATGTCACAGTCAACGTCTTCATCCTGGACCAGAACGACAACGCTCCAGTCATCCTGTATCCACTCAGCTCCAACGGTTCTGCTCAAGGTGTGGAGGAGATTCCCCGAAACGTCAACGCAGGACACTTGGTGACTAAAGTCAGAGCCTATGACGCTGATATAGGATATAACGGCTGGTTGCTCTTTTCACTGCAAGAAGTGACTGACCACAGTCTCTTTGCTTTGGACCGCTATACAGGACAGATCAGAACACTTCGCTCATTCACAGAGACAGACGAGGCTGAGCATAAACTGGTAATACTGGTCAAAGACAACGGCAACGTTTCTCTCTCAGCAACAGCTACTGTGATTGTCAAACTTGTGGAGCCAAAAGAGGCTTTTGCAGCTTCTGATGTTAAAAGTGCGGCAAAAGATGATGAGGACAGTAATGTGATCTTTTACCTCATAATAACTTTGGGCGCAGTTTCTGTGCTTTTTCTCGTCAGCATCATCGTGCTGATTGCAATGCAGTGCTCCAAATCCACAGACTATACTTCTAAATATCTGCCAGAGACTAATTATGATGGGACACTGTGTCACAGCATCCAGTACAGATCAGGAGAGAAGCGGTACATGCTAGTTGGACCCAGAATGAGTATAGGATCTACTATAGTACCTGGGAGCCATGCAAATACTCTCGTGCTTCCCGACAGAAGAGGTGCAACTGAAGAGGTAAGGCCTTAATACCAAACTTTTGCACAACCCTGTTTATCCTTGCGCTCCTATAAATGTTTTGCTGCAATTTTGTCCCTGAAACTCTTGTCACAATGTATTTTTTAAAGCATGTCTTGTTCAAATTTTCCTATCTGCAATATGTAACTGAGATATAAATATTAAGAAACATCGCTTTGGTTAGCTGGATGAACTTTTCATGCTTCCGAAGTCACTCTGTTCTCCTTGATAAAGTCCAACTGCTTGTCTTTTTGCTACCGACAAACATTAATCAGTTTAAGTAAGTGAAGAGGTTTTGTTTTTAAATTAATTACACGAAGAAAGCTTTCTAATAGCGTTATTAACTTTCCTGTCGTGTTCGGGTCAAATCTGACCGATTTACAAATAAAAAACCTCACAAATACTTTGTTTTACATCCGATTGCCTCGAGTCCTGATGAAATTCTCCACACTATGCACTTGAACATATAAAAGTGATGAGCACCTCTTCAACTGTGTTACATCCGTGTGACCACCATTACAAATGAATGTCTGCCCTGACTTAAATACATCCCTTTCAGAAAGTCTGTAGTAGGCGCGACTGAGTCCTCTATAAGTGTTCTCGACTGAAGGGATTATTATTGATCCTATTTGCTTTTTAATAAAAACTATTTGAATCACATTGTTGCGTTACTTACAGAATACCAGATATGAAGGTGACCAGCTGTAACAGGCAGGCTTCAGCTTCATCCAAAGCGTTTCGTATCATACTATAGTAACCACTTGGTGTCGGTATGTCATTGGGAATGGTTGTGCGCTTCATTCTGCACAGGCCCTGCCCATC
Source organism: Rhamphochromis sp. 'chilingali' (assembly GCF_963969265.1). Classification (NCBI taxonomy): domain Eukaryota; kingdom Metazoa; phylum Chordata; class Actinopteri; order Cichliformes; family Cichlidae; genus Rhamphochromis; species Rhamphochromis sp. 'chilingali'. The sequence continues at coordinate 29,409,097 of NC_137940.1, forward strand.
TGTGGTTCCTATCTGGTGGAGGTGTACACAGGGAGTGCGCAGAGGAGGCTAGATATCAAATAAAACCAAAAGCGGTAAATCTTCGTTAATAGAATTTCATCTTTTGGAGAATCGTGAAAATGTTCTAATGAGACTGACTCCATAAGCGATAGGATAACTGAGTTTGCCTCCGAGAAAGCCCTTATATATTTACCTCGGGATGGGGGAAGGAGGACAAAGACACCGAGTGAACTGCTGGTGGATCGCCGGGATTGTGTTGCTGTGCTTTGCGGAGAGAATTTTGGCGCAGTTAAGATACTCTGTTCCAGAAGAAGTTCAGGTGGGATACCCTGTTGGAAATGTTGCAAAGGATTTAGGACTAGAGATCAGCAGCTTAACTGGCAGGAAATTCCGTATTGTTTCGGGTCCAAATCACTATCTGTTTCAGTTAAATCAGAACAATGGAGTGTTGTATGTTGGCAAAAAAATGGATCGTGAAGAGCTCTGTGATGGAAGCAAGGTTTGTTTGATAAACCTGAAAATTGTTGTTGAAAGCCCACTGGAAATACATTATGTTGGAGTTGAAATAACCGATATTAATGATCATTCGCCGACTTTTCCAGAAAGCGAACAGCGACTGGAAATAGCAGAGAATACGCCTCCAGGTACTCGTTTCCAAATTCATGCTGCCCGAGACCCTGATTTTGGTGCACAATCACTTCGAAAATATACACTGAATCCCACGGATTTATTTGATATTGAACTCAGAGACAGTGAAGAGGACAAGATGCCCTTTTTAGTACTAAAAAAGTCTTTGGATAGAGAGCAAAAGGCGGAGCATCGTTTACTGTTAACAGCCGTAGATGGGGGGAGTCCAGCGAAATCAGGAAGCCTTAATTTAACCATCACCGTGCTAGACGCGAATGATAACCGACCTGTGTTCAGCAAAGATGTATATACTGTGTCACTGGATGAAAATGCACCAAAAGGGACCCAAGTTATAAAATTAAACGCTACAGATAAGGATGAAGGTTTGAATAGTGAAATTGAATACAACTTTGGAAAAACACAAAAGAAAAAAGTGCACGACACCTTTGAATTGGACAGCATCACCGGTGAGATTCGTGTAAAGGGAAAAGTAGACTTTGAGGAAACGGAGCTGTACAGGCTAGATTTGCAGGCTTCAGATAAAGGTCAGCCACCCTGGAAAGCCGAAAGTAGAGTTGTGATTAAAATAAAGGACGTGAACGACAATAAACCAGACATTGAAGTAACATCACTGTCCAGTTTAATCCCAGAGGATTCAAAGCCCGGCACTGTCATCGCTCTCATCAGCGTTGTCGACAAAGATTCAGGCGTTAATGGGAAGGTTATTTGTAAAGTATCGCAGGATGTTCCATTTGATCTGACGCCATCACTTGAGGAAAACATGTACTCGCTCGTTACAAAGGGCCGTTTAGACAGAGAAACTGTTTCCCGCTATAATATCACAATAACAGCTACTGATTGCGGTGAACCTCAGCTTTCAACAGTGAAAACACTGAGTGTTCAGGTGTCAGATGTAAATGATAACACACCAGTTTTTAGTCAGAATCCATTTGAGTTGTATTTGATAGAAAACAACACCCCGGGCGCACCAATATTTTCTGTGAGCGCAGTTGATGATGATTTGAATGAAAATGCAGCGATTACATATAAAATCGTGAGAGGTGATGGTCTACAGGATGCTATTACATCTTTCCTGAATGTAAATTCGGATAATGGACAAATCACTGCGCTGAAAAGTTTTGACTTTGAAACGCTGAAAACTTTCCAGTTCCAAGTTGTTGCCTCAGATTCGGGAACTCCGCCACTAGGCAGCAACGTCACAGTCAGCGTCTTCATCCTGGATCAGAACGACAACGCTCCAGTCATCCTGTATCCACTCAGCTCCAACGGTTCTGCTCAAGGTGTGGAGGAGATTCCCCGAAACGTCAACGCAGGACACTTGGTGACTAAAGTCAGAGCCTATGACGCTGATATAGGATATAACGGCTGGTTGCTCTTTTCACTGCAAGAAGTGACTGACCACAGTCTCTTTGCTTTGGACCGCTATACAGGACAGATCAGAACACTTCGCTCATTCACAGAGACAGACGAGGCTGAGCATAAACTGGTAATACTGGTCAAAGACAACGGCAACGTTTCTCTCTCAGCAACAGCTACTGTGATTGTCAAACTTGTGGAGCCCAAAGAGGCTTTTGCAGCTTCTGATGTTAAAAGTGCAGCAAAAGATGTTGAGGACAGTAACGTCATATTTTACCTCATGATAACTTTGGGCGCAGTTTCTGTACTTTTTCTCATAAGTATCGTCGTGCTGATTACAATGCAGTGCTCCAAATCCACAGACTATACTTCTAAATATCTGCCAGAGACTAATTATGATGGGACACTGTGTCACAGCATCCAGTACAGATCAGGAGAGAAGCGGTACATGCTAGTTGGACCAAGAATGAGTATAGGATCTACTATAGTACCGGGCAGTCATGCAAATACTCTCGTGCTTCCTGATAGGAGAAGAACATCTGAAGAGGTAAGAGCACGTTTTTACTTAAAGCTGTTTCGGGAATGAAAACAAAATTCCCTCCTGGCAAACACCACTCTCTTTGGAGATAGAACATGCGGTCCATTTTACTAATGCAAATAATTTTAATCAGTGTTCTGTATATCCGTGTTGAAGTTTTGTAGTGCAGGTAAATAACAGGAAATCATATTTTGTTTGGTTCTCATTAAGTGCAGTGTACTGGTTCCGTAAAGAAAAGCAAGAAAGAAATGTCTTTATTCTGAATTTTTTTAAAATTTTTTTATCCTATTTTATCTTATTTTGTTATTTTTATTTATTTAAGTATTTTTGTAGTGAAGGAGGGATGCATACCTGAATAACGTTGTATTTATGGAAGGTAATATTCACTATTAGTGAACTGAAAGCTTTGATCGTGACACTTCCCTGTCTTTGCAACTTGAAAAGCTATATAAATACGTAATAAGCACAATGGAACTATCCAATTTGCAAACACACTGATATTGCTGATTTTTTGATGGTATATTTTAAAAATAGTCCGTAATACTGTTTCCAGCTGGATTAAGTAGACGACCCAAATGCCCTAAGCCCATTCCGGGTCCTGTTATTGCGTCAATTCTCAACTATCTTAATATACAAACAAACAACAACAACGACAAACAAACAAACAAACAAATCTTCAAAACGTAAAAATGTCTTAATTTTTTTGAATCCACACGGTGTCAGTGTCATATCAGCATCCAGTTTTTGTGTTATAGCACTGGTCCTGCCCCTTCCACAGAGGTTTTGTTGTCGTGGACAGAAAGGAGACGACACTATCCACAGACACAAGTGTAGCCGTGATTTATACATGGGAAGCTTCGGAATATTGGGTATATTTCAGAGTGGATGTTATGTTTTGAAAAATTAATGTTAGACCACGGTCTTGGATGTAAAGACCTCTAAGTGGATACATATTTTGTTATCTTAACGAAAACGATGGAGCCAAGAGGACAAAGACGAGGAACGCAGTGCTGGTGGCTTGCTATCAGCTTTTCTTTGATGCTCAGCTGTGTGGAGCGGGTTTCAGCTCAGATAAAATATTCAATTCAAGAGGAAGTAAAGGTAGGAAGTGTTGTTGGGAATGTGGCAAAGGATCTGGGACTGGATATCAGTTCACTGGAGGAACGACGGTTTCGTATTGTTTCTGGAGCTGAAGATGCTCAGTTTGAAGTAAATCCGAACAATGGCGTTCTGTATGTTCACGGAAATATCGACCGAGAGGAGCTGTGCGAAAAAATACATCCATGTATTAAAAACCTAAAACTGGTAGCTGAAAACCCCATGGAAATACATTATGTAGGAGTGGAAATAATAGATGTAAACGATAATTCACCAAGGTTTCCTGATGAAGAAAAAATATTAGAAATTCCTGAATCAACTCTCCAAGGTAAACGATTTCAGTTGCCAACTGCACATGATCCAGATGTTGTTACTAATACAGTACGAACGTACAAATTAAACCATAACGATCACTTTAGTTTGCAAATTAGAGAGAGGGGAGAAGATAAGATACCATTCTTAGTTTTACAAAAGCCTCTGGATCGGGAAAAGGAGAACGAACACAAACTGATACTGACAGGAACTGACGGAGGAAATCCACCGAGATCAGGGACTCTTAATGTCACAGTCATAGTCCTGGATTCAAATGATAACCATCCTGCATTTAGTAAAGAAGTTTATTCAGTAACGATACCTGAAAATGTAGATGCGGGTACAAGTGTAACTACCGTAAAGGCGACTGATTTGGACGAGAGTTCAAACGGAGAAATTGAATATTTTTTTGGTGAAGAACTTGACCCTAAATTGTATGATACATTTAGCCTAGATAAGGACACTGGTGAAATTCGAGTGAAAGGCGAAATTGACTTTGAGAATATGGAGGTATACAAGTTGGACGTCCACGCCACAGACAAAGGACAACCTCCGATGAGTACCGACTGCAGGGTGATTATCAAGGTGCTGGACATAAATGATAATAAACCTGAGATAGAGGTGACATCTTTGTCAAAGATTGCATCAGAAGATTCCAAACCTGGGACTGTGGTGGCTTTGATCAGTATTACAGACCAAGACGCGGGTTTAAACGGTAAAGTAATATGTAGTCTTTCAGACAATGTGCCATTCGATTTAAAACCGTCATTTCAAGATAACATGTACTCTTTAGTTATTAAACATAAATTAGACCGAGAATCAGTTTCCCATTACGACGTCACAATAACAGCTACAGACTGTGGCGTGCCTCCTCTGTCCACATCCAGAACTTTAAGTATTGATGTGTCAGACGTGAATGATAATGCGCCACAATTTGCACAGAATCCAGTTGAACTTTACCTGGTAGAGAATAACGAGCCTGGAAAGCCGATATTTTCAGTTTCTGCCTCAGATAAAGATTTGAATGAAAACGCGGCTTTAACGTATCGTATAATCAGAGAGGAAAGCAGTCAACAGAAAAACGCAGCATTTTTAAATATTAATTCAGAAAATGGACAAATCACTGCGCTGAAAAGTTTTGACTTTGAAACACTGAAAACTTTCCAGTTCCAAGTTGTTGCCTCAGATTCTGGAACTCCGTCACTAAGCAACAATGTCACAGTCAACGTCTTCATCCTGGATCAGAACGACAACGCTCCAGTCATCCTGTACCCACTCAGCTCCAACGGCTCTGCTCAAGGTGTGGAGGAGATTCCCCGAAACGTCAACGCAGGACACTTGGTGACTAAAGTCAGAGCCTATGACGCTGATATAGGATATAACGGCTGGTTGCTCTTTTCACTGCAGGAAGTAACTGACCACAGTCTCTTTGCTTTGGACCGCTATACAGGACAGATCAGAACACTTCGCTCATTCACAGAGACAGACGAGGCTGAGCATAAACTGATCATACTGGTCAAAGACAACGGCAACGTTTCTCTCTCAGCAACAGCTACTGTGATTGTCAAACTTGTGGAGCCCAAAGAGGCTTTTGCAGCTTCTGATGTTAAAGGTGCAGCAAAAGATGATGAGGACAGTAATGTGATCTTTTACCTGATGATAACTTTGGGCGCAGTTTCTGTGCTTTTTCTCGTCAGTATCATCGTGCTGATTGCAATGCAGTGCTCCAAATCCACAGACTATACGTCTAAATATCTGCCAGAGACTAATTATGATGGGACACTGTGTCACAGCATCCAGTACAGATCAGGGGAGAAGCGGTACATGCTAGTTGGACCCAGAATGAGTATAGGATCTACTATAGTACCGGGCAGTCATGCAAATACACTAATGCTTCCTGATAGGAAACGTCCTTCTGAAGAGGTAAGACCATGTTTAAGTTTTAACTGTCTTACCAGACGTGTTCCCTTTAGAAGTAAAACATATAATGCTCCTGATTTAAAGATAATATTACACCTGAATTGCAGCATATTTGTTAGCACTGTCCATGGTCCTGGCAAGTGGTTAAACTGCTGAAATTTAAGTTAGTTTGTTTTCTTCATAATATGAGAATTCGATTCTCTGTGTTGTTGTTTTTTGTTTTTTTTTACTAAAAATGTCGCGTGTTTATTTAGGGATTAAATTACACGATTCAGTAGCTATATTGATTTAGGCGTCTATGAGTTTGTTTGTTTGTTTGTTTTTATTAGAAATCCATAGGTCCCTTGTAGTTGATTCTTATTTGTTTTCCTTGGAAAAAATGTTGTTAATTACCTTCAAACCCTGTCATCGTTTCACTCAATCATCATTCAATTTTGTCAAAATCACACTTTTTTCTTTTAGAGAAATAATCGCACACGAAGCTAAATTGCTTTGACCTAAAGAAAAATACAACACTTGGATATACTAATACAAATAAGATGTTGACTACTACGATTAGGGACGATGATATGACAGCCTTGAAGTGGGTTAACTGATCAACATACTCTTTTGAAAAAAACTGAAAATTTGCTGCCTTTAATTCGTAGAAGTAAATTGTTATTCGGATGTATTACTTTGAAACACATACGTTACTAGCAAAAATTAGAACAATTTTCTAGACACGAAGCGACAACTTGCAGACGGGCTGATGTTGCAGTTTATGTGGTAGTTTTGTTTATCAACATATACTCATATGTTCAGTCCACAAGGTGTCAGTGTCATATCAGCATCACACTGGTATATTTTAGTGCTGGCCCTGCCCCTTCTATACAGTTTTTGTTCTGGTCGACAGAGAGGAGACGGTACCTTCCACAGAAACAAGTGTAGCCGTGATTAATACATCGGTTTGTTTGGAATCTGCAACACATTTCGCACTGGATATTTTGTTATTTAAACTACTTCCTTTGCTCAAAGGACTTTTAAGTGGGTATATAATTGGAAACATAAAGCGAAACGATGGAGCCAGGAGGACAAAGACGAGGAACGCAGTGCTGGTGGTTTGCTCTCAGCTTTTCTCTGATGCTCAGCTGTGTGGAGCGGGTTACAGCTCAGATAAAATATTCAGTTCCAGAGGAAGTAACGGTAGGAAGTGTTGTTGGGAATGTGGCAAAAGATCTGGGACTGGACATCAGTTCACTAGAGGAAAGACAGTTTCGTATTGTCTCTGGGGCTGAAAATAATCAATTTCTAGTAAATCCGAGAAATGGCGTCCTCTCTGTTCAAGAGAACATTGACAGAGAAGAGCTATGCAAAAGCATTTCTCCTTGTCTGATAAACCTAAAAATGGTAGCTGAGAATCCCATGGAAGTACATTATGTAGGAGTGGAAATCATAGACGTAAATGATAATTCACCCAGCTTTCAAGAGGAAGAAAGCATACTGGAGATTTCAGAGTCTACTTTCCCAGGTAAACGATTTCAGTTGCCAGCTGCACATGATCCAGATGTTGTTACTAATACAGTACGGATGTACAAATTGATCAATAACGATCATTTTAGTTTACAAATTCGAGAGAGGGGAGAGGACAAGATACCATTCTTAGTTTTACAGAAGGCTTTGGATCGAGAAAAGGAAAATAAACACAAACTGATCCTGACAGCAATTGACGGAGGAAATCCACCGAGATCAGGGACTCTTAATGTCACAGTCATAGTCCTGGATTCAAATGACAATAACCCTACATTTAGTCAAGAAGTGTATTCAGTAACAATACACGAAAATGTAGAGGTGAATACATGTGTAATTACCGTAAATGCAACTGATTTGGACGAAAGTTCAAACGGAGAAATAGAGTACGTTTTCGGTGGTCAACTTGACCGAAAGATTTATGAACTGTTTAGCTTAGATAAAAACACTGGTGAAATTCGAGTAAAAGGAAACATTGACTTTGAGACGGTGGATGTTTATAAACTAGATGTACACGCCACAGACAAAGGACAACCTCCGATGAGTACCGACTGCAGGGTGATTATCAAGGTGCTTGACGTAAATGATAATAAACCTGAGATAGAGGTAACATCTTTGTCAAAGATTGTATCAGAAGATTCCAAACCTGGGACTGTGGTGGCTTTGATCAGTATTACAGACCAAGACGCGGGTTTTAACGGTAAAGTAATATGTAGTCTTTCAGACAATGTGCCATTTGATTTAAAACCGTCATTTCAAGATAACATGTACTCTTTAGTTATTAAACATAAATTAGACCGAGAATCAGTTTCCCATTACGACGTCACGATAACAGCAACCGACTGTGGCGTGCCTCCTCTGTCTACATCCAGAACTTTGAGTATTGATGTGTCAGACGTGAATGATAATGCGCCACAATTTGCACAGAATCCAGTTGAACTTTACCTGGTAGAAAATAACGAGCCTGGAAAGCCGATATTTTCAGTTTCTGCCTCAGATAAAGATTTGAATAAAAACGCGGCTTTAACTTATCGTATAATCAGAGAGGAAAGCAGTCAACAGAAAAACGCAGTATTTTTAAATATTAATTCGGATAATGGACAAATCACTGCGCTGAAAAGTTTTGATTTTGAAACGCTGAAAACTTTCCAGTTCCAAGTTGTTGCCTCAGATTCTGGAACTCCGTCACTAAGCAACAACGTCACAGTCAACGTCTTCATCCTGGATCAGAACGACAACGCTCCAGTCATCCTGTATCCACTCAGCTCCAACGGCTCTGCTCAAGGTGTGGAGGAGATTCCACGAAACGTCAACGCAGGACACTTGGTGACTAAAGTCAGAGCCTATGACGCTGATATAGGATATAACGGCTGGTTGCTCTTTTCACTGCAGGAAGTGACTGACCACAGTCTCTTTGCTTTGGACCGCTATACAGGACAGATCAGAACACTTCGCTCATTCACAGAGACAGACGAGGCTGAGCATAAACTGCTCATACTGGTCAAAGACAACGGCAACGTTTCTCTCTCAGCAACAGCTACTGTGATTGTCAAACTTGTGGAGCCCAAAGAGGCTTTTGCAGCTTCTGATGTTAAAAGTACAGCAAAAGATGATGAGGACAGTAATGTCATATTTTACCTCATGATAACTTTGGGCGCAGTTTCTGTACTTTTTCTCGTCAGCATCGTAGTGCTGATTGCAATGCAGTGCTCCAAATCCACAGACTATACTTCTAAATATCTGCCAGAGACTAATTATGATGGGACACTGTGTCACAGCATCCAGTACAGATCAGGAGAGAAGCGGTACATGCTAGTTGGACCCAGAATGAGTATAGGATCTACTATAGTACCTGGAAGTCACGCAAATACTCTCGTACTCCCTGACAGGAGACGTCCTTCTGAGGAGGTAGGTCCATTGTGCGATTTTAAATCAAGGTTATTTTGGTTGTCAAGACGAAGTTTCCTTTACGATGTATCATTAACTTTTGAAACAGATGGAAATGTATTTAAGGTTTTTAATCGTTTTATTTCATTCCTCTCTTCTTTTTGTTTTACACACTTTATTTTCAAACAGTATTTTAGTTGTTATCACCATCATTTTGAAAGACTGCCCATTATATTCTGTAGTCTTTTGACACTGCACTAATTGCTGGGATATCCACGTATGCATAGGGAAAGAATAGTTTAGAAAAGATAAGTAACTAAATAAAGAAGGTCACGCCACTCAGATTGGGAAACTGTGGCAAAACACATGCATATTCATTAGCGTTGTCCATGGACAGGTGACCTTCAGACATAAACTCGTGGTCTTCAAGTTCAAATCTGTTTTTCGTTTCAGACCTTTTTGTATTTAGCGCCAATCCTATGTTTTCTATCACACTTATTAGAAATCACTAATTGTGTTACATATTACTGCGTCGTGGAAATAGTAATATACCTATCCACTGTTCGAATGGGATCCTGTTAATTCATCTGAAACGTGAAACTTAGCAGTACAAGCCTGAAACTCGCGTGTGCTGTGTCCTCGATTATTTTTCATCCAGTCTGCGCGCAGTTTTATCAGAATCACTTGTGCGTTTGGCTAATCCTGCATCATTACACAGCATTAATGTAATACTGACAAATATCAGAATTCCCTGTTGCAATTAGTCATTATGATATACTGTACGCGTCTATCAGCTGATCATCATATGACGCAAAAATACATGAAATTTTATTCCTGAGACTCTGAAATATGTGACAAATTAAATCCATCACGGTACAAAAAATTCTTAAGAAAACATTTTTAGACTTGTTTTAATAGTGACTGGGACACATTTGGAAACATACTTGTATATTACATGTAGATGTTTGCTCTAACAATGAGTCACAAGATGTTCAGTCCACAAGGTGTCAGTGTCATATCTGCATCAAACTAATATGTTTTAGCTCTGGCCCTGCCCCTTCCACAGAGGTTTTGTTCTGGTTGGCAGAGAGGAGACGATACCTCAGACAGAAACAAGTGTAACCGTGATTTTTCCATGAATACAAGGGAATATGGGAAGAAGTGTTGATTTAGGCTACTTCCTTTACGGTAAACACCTCTGAGTGGATACAGTATTTATTATCTAAACGACAACGATGGAGGCAGGAGGACAAAGACGAGGAACGCAGTGTTGGTGGGTTGCTATCAGCTTTTCTCTGATGCTCAGCTGTGTGGAGCGGGTATCAGCTCAAATAAAATATTCAGTTCCAGAGGAAGTAAAGGTAGGAAGTGTTGTTGGGAATGTGGCAAAGGATCTGGGACTGGATATCAGTTCACTGGAGAAACGACGGTTTCGTATTGTTTCTGGAGCTGAAGATGCTCAGTTTGAAGTAAATCCGAACAATGGCGCGCTGTATGTTCACGGAAATATCGACCGAGAGGAGCTGTGCGAAAGAATACATCCATGTATCAAAAACCTAAAATTGGTAGCTGAGAACCCTATGGAAATACATCATGTGGGCGTGGAAATCATGGATGTAAATGATAATTCCCCCAGTTTTCAAGAATATGAAAAAATATTGGAAATGTCTGAATCCACTATAACAGGCAGACGGTTTCAATTGCCAACTGCGCATGATCCAGATGTTGTTACTAATACTGTGCGTATGTACAAATTAAACCATAACGATCATTTTAGTTTACAAATTCGAGAGAGAGGAGAGGACAAGGTACCATTTTTAGTTTTACAGAAGTCTCTGGATCGGGAAAAGGAAAGTGAACACAAACTGATACTAACAGCAATTGACGGCGGAAATCCACCGAGATCAGGGACTGTTAATGTCACAGTCATAGTCCTCGATTCGAATGATAACCACCCTACATTTAGTCAAGAAGTTTATTACGCTACAGTACGTGAGAATACAGATGCGGGTGTGTTTGTAATTAAGCTAAATGCGACTGACCTGGATGAGGGACTAAATGGACAAATTGAATACTTTTTTGGTGAAGAACTTAAGGGTAATTTATATGAGATTTTTAATATGGATAAGGACACTGGTGAGCTTCGAATCAATGGGGAAATTGACTTTGAGAAAACTGATATTTTTAAGTTGGACGTCCACGCCACGGACAAAGGACAACCTCCGATGAGTGCGGATTGCACAGTAATCATCAGTGTCTTGGACGTAAATGATAATAAACCTGAAATAGAGGTAACATCTTTGTCAAAGATTGTATCAGAAGATTCCAAACCTGGGACTGTGGTGGCTTTGATCAGTATTACAGACCAAGACGCGGGTTTAAACGGTAAAGTAATATGTAGTCTTTCAGACAATATCCCATTTGATTTAAAACCGTCATTTCAAGACAACATGTACTCCTTAGTTATTAAACATAAATTAGACCGAGAATCAGTTTCCCATTACGACGTCACGATAACAGCTACAGACTGTGGCGTGCCTCCTCTGTCTACATCCAGAACTTTGAGTATTGATGTGTCAGACGTGAATGATAATGCGCCACAATTTGCACAGAATCCAGTTGAACTTTACCTGGTAGAAAATAACGAGCCTGGAAAGCCGATATTTTCAGTTTCTGCCTCAGATAAAGATTTGAATGAAAACGCGGCTTTAACTTATCGTATAATCAGAGAGGAAAGCAGTCAACAGAAAAACGCAGCATTTTTAAATATTAATTCAGAAAATGGACAAATCACTGCCCTTAAAAGTTTTGATTTTGAAACGCTGAAAACTTTCCAGTTCCAAGTTGTTGCCTCAGATTCTGGAACTCCGTCACTAAGCAACAATGTCACAGTCAACGTCTTCATCCTGGATCAGAACGACAACGCTCCAGTCATCCTGTACCCACTCAGCTCCAACGGTTCTGCTCAAGGTGTGGAGGAGATTCCCCGAAACGTCAACGCAGGACACTTGGTGACTAAAGTCAGAGCCTATGACGCTGATATAGGATATAACGGCTGGTTGCTCTTTTCACTGCAGGAAGTAACTGACCACAGTCTCTTTGCTTTGGACCGCTACACAGGACAGATCAGAACACTTCGCTCATTCACAGAGACAGACGAGGCTGAGCAAAAACTGCTCATACTAGTCAAAGACAACGGCAACGTTTCTCTCTCAGCAACAGCTACTGTGATTGTCAAGCTTGTGGAGCCCAAAGAGGCTTTTGCAGCTTCTGATGTTAAAAGTGCAGCAAAAGATGATGAGGACAGTAATGTCATATTTTATCTGATGATAACTTTGGGCGCAGTTTCTGTGCTTTTTCTCGTCAGCATCATCGTGCTGATTGCAATGCAGTGCTCCAAATCCACAGACTATACTTCTAAATATTTGCCAGAGACTAATTATGATGGGACACTGTGTCACAGCATCCAGTACAGATCAGGAGAGAAGCGGTACATGCTAGTTGGACCCAGAATGAGTATAGGATCTACTATAGTACCTGGAAGTCACGCAAATACTCTCGTACTCCCTGACAGGAGGCGTCCTTCTCAAGAGGTAAGAACATATCTTGATTTAAATTGAAGGTCTTTTTGCTTGCAAAGATTATAAAGATGAAAATTCTTTCTACCAGAATCATTTTTCCTTTTAAACATATAATATGATTAGTGTTTAGAACATGGAAGAAATGTGCTAAAGGTTTTTGATTTGTATTTTTATTTTTTGTAACTGAATTATAAAGTTTTTTAGTTGCTACCTCTAAAAGTTGTCTCGCGAGGCTACCCATTATCATAACTAGTGGCACAAATTTTTGGAACATAAATTGTTAATAAGGCGGAAATTGCTTCATAAAAAACCCACAATAAATAAGAAAGATGACCAATATATCGGGAAACTATGGGGGAAACAGCGGTATTCTCAAGCGCTGTCCGTGGTTCTGATAAGAGATCACGTTTAGTCAGCTAGTGGTGGTGTTCAAGTTCAAATCTGATGGTTTCACATTTATTCATTTGCACTGTGAAAGTGATTAACACAGCCCTTACATTTACTTGAGTCATTCTATCTTTTATTTTCATCCAGTCTGAGTGTAATTTTTTCTAAGTCACATTTTTGTTAAGGAAACAGAGTGCGCATTTGGCAACTACTGCGTTACTAAACAATAATGCCACAATAACAAATAGAGTTCTCTGTTGCAGTTAGCCCTGCATGATATATTAGTCTGTTTACTAAATGTCACAAAAATACTAAGATGATCGTGGCTCAAGAGTTGGGAGTTTGCCTTGTAATCGGAAGGTTGCCGGTTCGAGCCCCGGCTTGGACAGTCTCGGTCGTTGTGTCTTTGGGCAAGACACTTTACTCGTTGCCTACTGGTGGTGGTCAGAGGGTCCGGTGGCGCCAGTGTCCGGCAGCCTCGCCTCTGTCAGGGCGGCTGTGGCTACAATGTAGCTTGCCATCACCAGTGCGTGAATGTGTGTGTGAATGGGTGGATGACAGGTTGTGTAAAGCGCTTTGGGTCCCTTAGGGACTAGTAAAGCGCTATACAAATACAGGCCATTTACCATTTACCATAAACAAAAAGGGCTCCAGAAACTGCAAAAGTACTCCATCATTTGAACATATTGCTGTACAAATAACAAAGAAACAGCAAACAAAAAAAATGTTCAGTAAGAAAGACTGTTAATTTTTAGTGATCAGACTACATGTTGGAAACATATTTGTGTAACACATGTAGCTGATTGCTTCAACAATGAGTAACAAGATGTTCAGTCCACAAGGTGTCAGTGTCATATCTGCATCACACTAATATGTTACAATAGTGGCCCTGCCCCTTCCATAGAGGTTTTGTTCTGGTTGCCAGAGAGGAGACGGTATCGTCCAGAGAAACAAGGGTAGCCGTGATTTTTCCATGAATACGAGGGAAAATGGGAAGCATTACAGACGGGATATTTTGTGATTTATTCTAGCTTCTTAACGATAAATACCTGTGGGTAGATACAGTATTTGTTATCTAACACGATGGAGGCAGGAGGACAAAGACGAGGAACGCAGTGCTGGTGGCTTGCTATCAGCTTTTCTCTGATGCTCAGCTGTGTGGAGCGGGTTTCAGCTCAGATAAAATATTCGATTCAAGAGGAAGTAAAGGTAGGAAGTGTTGTTGGGAATGTGGCAAAGGATCTGGGACTGGATATCAGTTCACTGGAGGAACGACGGTTTCGTATTGTTTCTGGAGCTGAAGATGCTCAGTTTGAAGTAAATTCGAACAATGGCGTTCTGTATGTTCACGGAAATATCGACCGAGAGGAGCTGTGCGAAAGAATACATCCATGTATTAAAAACCTAAAACTGGTAGCTGAGAACCCCATGGAAATACATTATGTAGGAGTGGAAATCATAGATGTAAATGATAATTCGCCCAGCTTCACTGATGAAGAAAAAATAGTAGAAATTCCTGAATCCACTCTTCAAGGAAAACGTTTCCAGTTGCCAGCCGCACGGGACCCAGATGTTGTTACTAATACTGTACGCATGTACAAATTAAACCATAACGATCATTTTCGTTTACAAATTAGAGAGATGGGAGAGGACAAGGTACCATTTTTAGTTTTACAGAAGTCTCTGGATCGGGAAAAGGAGAATGCACACAAACTGATACTGACAGCAGTTGATGGCGGAAATCCACCGAGAACGGGGACTCTTAATGTCACAGTCATAGTCCTCGATTCAAATGATAACCACCCTACATTTAACCAAGAATTATATTCAGTTACAATACCTGAAAATGTTGATAGGGATACTAGTGTAACTACGGTAAATGCAACTGATCTGGACGAGGGTGTAAACGGAAAGATTGAATACTTTTTTGGTGGCGAACTTAACACTAAATTGTATGATACATTTAGCCTAGATAAGGACACTGGTGAAATTCGAGTGAAAGGCGGAATTGACTTTGAGAATATGGAGGTATACAAGTTGGACGTCCACGCCACTGACAAAGGACAACCTCCGATGAGCACTAACTGCAGGGTGATTATCAATGTATTGGACGTAAATGATAATAAACCTGAGATAGAGGTGACATCTTTGTCAAAGATTGTATCAGAAGACTCTAAACCTGGGACCGTGGTGGCTTTGATCAGTATTACAGACCAAGACGCGGGTTTAAACGGTAAAGTAATATGTAGTCTTTCAGACAATGTGCCATTCGATTTAAAACCGTCATTTCAAGATAACATGTACTCTTTAGTTATTAAACATAAATTAGACCGAGAATCAGTTTCCCATTACGACGTCACAATAACAGCTACAGACTGTGGCGTTCCTCCTCTGTCCACATCCAGAACTTTGAGTATTGATGTGTCAGACGTGAATGATCATGCGCCGCAATTTGCACAGAATCCAGTTGAACTTTACCTGGTAGAAAATAACGAGCCTGGGAAGCCAATATTTTCAGTTTCTGCCTCAGATAAAGATTTGAATGAAAACGCGGCTTTAACTTATCGTATAATCAGAGAGGAAAGCAGTCAACAGAAAAACGCAGCATTTTTAAATATTAATTCGGATAATGGACAAATCACTGCGCTGAAAAGTTTTGACTTTGAAACACTGAAAACTTTCCAGTTCCAAGTTGTTGCCTCAGATTCTGGAACTCCGTCACTATGCAACAACGTCACAGTCAACGTCTTCATCCTGGATCAGAACGACAATGCTCCAGTCATCCTGTATCCACTCAGCTCCAATGGTTCTGCTCAAGGTGTGCAGGATATTCCCCGAAACGTCAACGCAGGACACTTGGTGACTAAAGTCAGAGCCTATGACGCTGATATAGGATATAACGGCTGGTTGCTCTTTTCACTCCAAGAAGTGACTGACCACAGTCTCTTTGCTTTGGACCGCTATACAGGACAGATCAGAACACTTCGCTCATTCACAGAGACAGACGAGGCTGAGCATAAACTGCTCATACTGGTCAAAGACAACGGCAACGTTTCTCTCTCAGCAACAGCTACTGTGATTGTCAAACTTGTGGAGCCCAAAGAGGCTTTTGCAGCTTCTGATGTTAAAAGTGCAGCAAAAGATGCTGAGGATAGTAATGTCATATTTTACCTCATGATAACTTTGGGCGCAGTTTCTGTGCTTTTTCTCGTCAGCATCATCGTGCTGATTGCAATGCAGTGCTCCAAATCCACAGACTATACTTCTAAATATCTGCCAGAGACCAATTATGATGGGACACTGTGTCACAGCATCCAGTACAGATCAGGAGAGAAGCGGTACATGCTAGTTGGACCCAGAATGAGTATAGGATCTACTATAGTACGTGGAAGTCACGCAAATACTCTTGTGCTTCCTGATAGGAGACGTCCTTCTGAAGAGGTAAGAGCTTTAAAGTGTGATGTCACATGTTTTTGTGCATTCTTTTCCATCAATTTGACTTTTTATATCATCTAAATTTTCTTTTCTTTTTTGAAATCACAATTCTAAAGTATCATAGCTAAAGACTACAGTGCTAACACTAAAGTTAGTTTCATTGACATTTTGGTTATGATAAATGGTGATTCATAATGCTTCTACTGAATCAAATCTGGGTCTAGGTAATGCGGTCGATTCTCATGAAAAACCGGTGGAATTGCACGTTACCAGACATGTTGCATGCTACTTTGCTGAACGGCACTTTTCTTAAATCAAATATGTGCTGCTGAACAGTGTTGGTCCGGGCTGATCTTCTTTATTCAGAAGCATAATCAACATATGGAACAAAATTTAAACCCCCTGATAACGTATTTAATTGTTGGAATAACGGTTTCTTTTTAAACACTGTAATTTATGACTATATACTTCTCCAGTAACCTCTGGGTGTCAGTATTACATTGACAAACTGGAGACCACTTTACCCATCCTCTCACAAAGCTTTTGTTTGCCACTGCTATAAGCAGAGAAGACGCTTGACTCGAGCTCGCAATCTTTCCAAATCGCGCTTTATACATTATATTACAACAGGCAATGAGCTAGGTAGTCCAAACATTGTTTTTAAATCTTTTGTTTGATTACAATGGAGAACGAAAAACGAAGTCGTGGAAGGAATGGGGTCTGGTTTATTCTCCATGTAGCTTTGCTGCTGTTTTTCGGGAAAGAGGCTTCGGCAGAAATAAGATACTCTGTTGCAGAAGAGGTGAAAGATGGAACTGTTGTCGGAAATGTTGCAAAGGATCTCGGTCTTGATATCAGCTCTTTGACCAGCCGGCGGTTCCGTGTTGTGTCTGAATCCAAGGATGCGTTTTTTGATGTAAACCAGGACAACGGGGATCTATATTTGTTTAAGAAAATCGACAGAGAGGAGCTTTGCCTGGGCAGTGGGGCATGCATAATGGAGCTAAAAATTATAGCAGAAAACCCTTTGGAAATACACTACGTAGTTGTAGAAATTATTGATATTAACGATCACTCCCCTGTTTTCCCCGAAAAAGAACAGAGGTTTGAAATTTTTGAACAAACCATGGCAGGAAGACGATTTCAGCTGCACACTGCTCGGGACCCCGATTCTGGAATTAACGCAATTCGTACATATACTTTAACCTCAAACGAAAATTTTGAAGTAACAATCCGACAGAGCGATGAGGATATAATACCATTTTTGGTGCTGAAGAAATCGTTGGACAGAGAAAAAATCAACAAATACACGTTAACTGTCACTGCAGTTGATGGAGGAAAACCTCCGCGATCAGGCACCATAAATGTTACTATAATCGTTCTTGACACAAATGACAACCGTCCAACATTTAGTCAAGAGAGCTACCAAATAGAAATAGATGAAAATGTTCAAGTAGGGACTTCAATATTTAGAATGAATGCGACAGACCCAGATGAAGGTTCCAGTAGTGAAATTGTATACAGCCTTGGAAAAACACTCAAGAAAAAAGTCTATGATATATTTGAACTGGATAAAATAAGTGGGGAAATAAGAATAAAGGGAATAGTGGACTATGAAGAAAACGACGTTTATAAACTGGATATCGAGGCATCAGATAAAGGAACACCTCCATTAACTGGTGAGTGCAGATTAATTATAAAGATAAAAGACATCAATGATAATCCGCCAGAAATTGAAATCACATCGCTTTCAAATACAGTGTCTGAGGATTCAAAGCCCGGCACAATGATTTCACTCATCAGTGTGCGAGATAAAGATTCTGGTGTGAATGGGAAAATTATTCTCAGCCTAACCTCAGACTTACCGTTTGAATTAAAACCATCATATAAAGAGAACGTTTATTCCGTTGTCACTAAAGTTCTTTTGGACCGAGAGGAGGTATCTCAATATGAATTGACAATAAAAGCGACCGACTGTGGAGAGCCCCCTTTATCTACTTTTAAAACTTTGAACATCCAGGTAGCAGATGTAAATGACAACAGACCACATTTTCCCATAAATCCACTACACTTTTACCTGTCCGAAAATAACGTTGCTGGGAAATCAATATTCTCCGTAAGCGCAGTAGACAAAGACTTAAGTGACAATGCAGCAATTTCATATCGAATTGTGAAAGAGGGGAGCCAAAATGACATTATGTCATTACTAAGTATAAACAGTGATAACGGACACATTTCCACGCTGAAAAGTTTTGATTTTGAAACGCTGAAAACTTTCCAGTTCCAAGTTGTTGCCTCAGATTCTGGAACTCCGTCACTAAGCAACAACGTCACAGTCAACGTCTTCATCCTGGATCAGAACGACAACGCTCCAGTCATCCTGTATCCACTCAGCTCCAACGGTTCTGCTCAAGGTGTGGAGGAGATTCCCCAAAACGTCAACGCAGGACACTTGGTGACTAAAGTCAGAGCCTATGACGCTGATATAGGATATAACGGCTGGTTGCTCTTTTCACTCCAGGAAGTGACTGACCACAGTCTCTTTGCTTTGGACCGCTATACAGGACAGATCAGAACACTTCGCTCATTCACAGAGACAGACGAGGCTGAGCATAAACTGCTCATACTGGTCAAAGACAACGGCAACGTTTCTCTCTCAGCAACAGCTACTGTGATTGTCAAACTTGTGGAGCCCAAAGAGGCTTTTGCAGCTTCTGATGTTAAAAGTACAGCAAAAGATGATGAGGACAGTAATGTCATATTTTATCTGATGATAACTTTGGGCGCAGTTTCTGTGCTTTTTCTCGTCAGCATCATTGTGCTGATTGCAATGCAGTGCTCCAAACCCACAGACTATACTTCTAAATATTTACAAGAAGCAAATTATGATGGGACACTGTGTCACAGCATCCAGTACAGATCAGGAGACAGGAAGTACATGTTAGTTGGACCCAGAATGAGTATAGGATCTACTATAGTACCAGGAAGCCATACAAATACTCTGGTGATGCCAGACAGAAGACGGCCATCTGAAGAGGTAGGATAAATTCACGATGATTATTTTAATGCAATTGCCTAATTTCGCCTCACCTATTGGATAATCCTTACGACTCCCTGTCGTTTTTTAAGATAATGGAAGTGCTGGCACGTGGTATTGGTGAGGCATCTTAGTAGTTTTGAGTGATGTCCTTCTATTTGTATTGTAAATGTGTTAGCAATGTTACCACTAAACATATTTTGTATTCCTGCCCACGATACCGACGTGGTTATTGGTCATCGAAGAGAGAATCGAGCACGCTGTTGTTATTGATGTGATTTTAAGACTTTTCCACTGTCCATGGTGCTGAAAAGCTCTTATTAAGGTATTTAACTATGCTCGGTTATCACAGGACACTGAAGCTCTTTAACTACTACATTACAGAGTTAGTGCTTGTGATGATGCCCTAGGATATTTTTCCCTTGTCACACGGATAGCCATTTGAATAAAACTTTTAATATATTAAATTACAAAAGTTTCTATTTAGTCGAATCTGTTTTTCCCCATTTCCTACTAAATGTAAGCGCTGAATGATCCTGTGGGTGTCAGTGTTACTATAAGGAAGTGCGAAATTCCACTCAGCCCCTTGTAATGTGTGCGTTGTCACCTCGGCCACAAAGAATATCAACGTTTGGGGTTTCGCCTGTGTATTTTTCTTTTCACGAAAACGGATGTCTGGAGTAAAATCTCAGGAAAACTGGATGATTACTAAGTGGAAAAATACGCGTGGATTTTATTACATATGATTTTTCCAAAGGACAAAGAGGCAGAATGATAACTTGGCCGTATCCTCTGGTTTTCGCCGCGCTCTTCTGTTGTGTGCAGGTGATTTTAGCTCAGATTAAATATTTGACTCCAGAGGATGTTAAAGTGGGAGCTATTATTGGAAATGTTGCGAAGGATCTGGGGCTCGATGTCGGTACATTGATAAGCAGGCGTTTTCGTATTGTGTCTGGAGCCCAGGGTACGCTGTTTGAGGTAAACCCGAACAATGGGGCGTTGTATGTTCACGAAAATGTGGACAGGGAACAGCTGTGCGATAGAAATGTTGCCTGTTTATTAGATCTAAAAATTGTTGTTGAAAACCCCCTTGAAGTCCACTATGTTACTGTTGAAATAATAGATACTAACGACAATAGACCCAGTTTTACTGAGAAAGAAAAGGTAATAGAAATAGCAGAGACCACACTGCCAGGAGCACGATTTCAGTTACCAGGCGCTCGTGACCGAGATGTTGGAGTAAATGCGGTGCAGATTTATAAACTCAGTCAAAACGATCATTTTCATCTTGAAATTCGAGACAGAGGGGAAGATAAAATCCCTTTCCTCGTACTGCAGAGAAACTTGGACAGAGAGCGGAAAACAAACCATAGCTTGATTTTAACCGCTATGGATGGGGGGACGCCGCCAAAATCCGCAAATCTGAGCCTTACTATAAAGGTTCTTGATAACAACGATAACAGACCAGTATTTTCTCAAGAGGTTTATTCCGTTACATTGCAAGAAAATGCCCCATTAGACAAGACTATAATCAAAGTCCAAGCAACAGATCTAGACGAGGGTATTAACGGGGACGTCGAGTATACTTTTGGGGGTGATATTACTTCCAGTGTGTTGCGACTATTTACTTTAGACAGACTCACGGGAGAAATTCGAGTTATCGGAGAAATTGATTATGAGACAGCCAGTGTTTACAATTTAGATGTCCAAGCCTCAGACAAAGGTCAGCCGCCGATGACGACTGACTGTAGAATTATAATAAAGATTCAAGATGTCAATGACAATAAACCAGAAATAGAAGTGACTTCAATATCCAGCATAGTCCCCGAGGACTCAAAACAGGGTACCGTGGTCGCTCTCATTACTGTTACAGATGCTGATTCTGGTTTAAATAGCAAAGTCATATGTCATCTAACAGAAAATGTACCATTTGAATTAAAACCGTCATTTAAAGAAAACATGTACTCGTTAGTAACAAAAGAATCACTAGATAGGGAAACTGTGTCACATTATGACATTTCAATAACAGCTACAGACTGTGGTGAGCCGCCTCTTTCCACCTTTAAAAAGTTCAACATTCAGGTGTCAGATGTGAACGATAATATTCCGGAGTTCTCACATAATCCACTAGAATTATACTTGACGGAAAATAACGCGGCTGGCGCGTCAATATTCTCTGTCAGTGCATTTGATAAAGACTGCAATGAAAATGCAGCAGTATCCTATCAAATACTCAGGGGGGGAGCTGGCCGCAATGTTATAGCATCCTTTGTGAATATACATCCCGAAAGCGGACAAATTACTGCGCTGAACAGTTTTGATTTTGAAACAATGAAAACTTTCCAGTTCCAAGTTGTTGCCTCAGATTCTGGAACTCCGTCACTAAGCAACAATGTCACAGTCAACGTCTTCATCCTGGATCAGAACGACAACGCTCCAGTCATCCTGTATCCACTCAGCTCCAACGGTTCTGCTCAAGGTGTGGAGGAGATTCCCCGAAACGTCAACGCAGGATACTTGGTGACTAAAGTCAGAGCCTATGACGCTGATATAGGATATAACGGCTGGTTGCTCTTTTCCCTCCAGGAAGTGACTGACCACAGTCTCTTTGCTTTGGACCGCTATACAGGACAGATCAGAACACTTCGCTCATTCACAGAGACAGACGAGGATGAGCATAAACTGCTCATACTGGTCAAAGACAACGGCAACGTTTCTCTCTCAGCAACAGCTACTGTGATTGTCAAGCTTGTGGAGCCCAAAGAGGCTTTTGCAGCTTCTGATGTTAAAAGTGCAGCAAAAGATGTTGAGGACAGTAATGTCATATTTTACCTCATGATATCTTTGGGCGCAGTTTCTGTACTTTTTCTCATCAGCATCATCGTGCTGATTGCGATGCAGTGCTCCAAATCCACAGACTATACTTCTAAATATCTGCCAGAGACTAATTATGATGGGACACTGTGTCACAGCATCCAGTACAGATCAGGGGAGAAGCGGTACATGCTAGTTGGACCCAGAATGAGTATAGGATCTACTATAGTACCAGGAAGCCATGCAAATACTCTCGTGCTTCCTGATAGGAGACGTCCTTCTGAAGAGGTAAGACCTTAACACCCTTTTGTAAAAGCATTTTCCCTTTCCGTTATCGGCTTGCATTACAATATCAGTTATAATGGCAGCAAGTAGCATAATGGTGCAGTGGTTCGCGCTATTACTTCAAAGAAAGAAAGTTTGGGTTTGTCTGGCTGGGTGGAGTTTGTACGCTTCCGGAGCCACTCTGTTCAATGTGCTATGTTTTCTTGCTGTTTCTTTTTAGATCACATTCACTGATAAGCTAGAAAGCCATACATGTACAAATAATAATAATAATAGTAATAATAATAGTAATAATAATAATCGTTTGTAGTTTTGCGAACTATTCGCTGCCCTTGGTGCTGATTGTTTTTTTTTCCTTTTTTTTTTTTTTCTTTGAGCATGTGTTGGGTGCCTTTACTGGCTCTCTTGGTAGTTGTTTATATGTCACTTTTTGCGATTAAAGTTCTGTGGGAGATCCTGTGATCGCTATCCATGGTGCCAAAAACTATCAGGCTATCAGGTGAAGGAATGTTAAAGAAACACAATGATTGATTAATGACATTATCTGTTGGAGCAAGTTATCAGCAAGTTTTTATGGGGTAAATCGAGAGAAAGAGGGAAGAGACTAGAAAATGTTAAAATACTAAATTTATATTTGTTGTTCGAGAGCCAGTCAACTTTAATTCAGTTCTCAAGCCTAAAAGAGGATTCAATCAATGGGAAAAAGAAAAAAAAAAACAGCATATGAGGTTCTTTCTCAGCACAGCCTCTGGGTGTCACTATGAAATCAGAAAACCTTTAAGAACATTGTCCCTCCCCTTGCAAACCCTTTGTCTGAGCTGAGCAAAGCACTTGGACCAAATATACCAGCCGACAAAACCCTGTTGTTGGTTTTGTAAATATGTGGCGGTAAGCGAGTCGGTTATTGCTCTTGGCATTAACAGCTCCTGTGGATTTATATGCTGTTGAAAAATGATGGAGACTCCAACAAGTCACTACTCCCGGTTTGCCTTTTATTTGGCGTTGATGCTATTTTCCGGAAGAGAAGCTTTGGCTCAAATAAGATATTCTGTTGCAGAGGAGGTGGACGATGGCACTGTTGTTGGAAATGTTGCGAAGGATCTCGGGCTTGATGTAACCTCTTTGGGTGACCGACGGTTCCGTGTTGTCTCTGGAAGTGAGGACAGTATTTTTGAGGTAAACCAGAATAGTGGGGCATTGTATGTCAGTAATAATATCGATAGAGAGGAACTCTGTCAGGGCAGCGGTGCTTGCCGCATGGAGGTAAAAATTCTTGTAGAGAACCCTTTGGAAATACACTACATAATCGTAGAAATTACTGACATAAATGATAATTCTCCTAGTTTTCCTGCAAGAGAGCAGACATTTGAAATAGCTGAACAAACACTGCCAGGGAAGAGATTTCAGCTGCACACTGCTCGCGATCCCGATGCTGGATTAAACTCTATTCGTACATATACTATAACCTCAAATGAACATTTTGAAGTAAATATCCGTCAAAGTGATGCAGGAAAGGTACCGTTTTTAGTGCTTAAGAAATCACTAGATAGAGAACAAAATAATGAACACAAGCTAGTGATGACAGCTGTCGATGGAGGAAAACCTCCAAGATCAGGCACATTAAATGTTACCATAACTGTTCTGGACAGTAATGACAATCGTCCAATATTTAGTCAGGAGATTTATCACTTGTCTATAAAAGAAAACATACCCGTCGGTGCATCAGTATTTAGAATGAATGCGACAGATTATGATGACGGTACTAATGGAGAAGTTGAATATACTCTCGGAAAAACTTTATGGCAGAAAGTTTATGATATTTTTGAACTGGACAAAATAAGTGGAGAAATTACGGTCAAAGGCGTAGTGGACTATGAAGAAAACAACGTGTATGAACTGGATGTTGAGGTATCGGATAAAGGAACGCCTCCATTGATGGGCGAGTGTAGACTAATTATAAAAGTACTAGATGTCAACGATAACCCGCCTGAAATCGAAGTTACATCACTTTCAAACACAGTGCCTGAAGATTCCAAGCTTGGCACCGTTATTTCACTTCTTAGTGTGAAAGACAAAGACTTCGGTGTGAATGGAAAAATAATATCAAGCATTATTAATGAAGTCCCTTTTGAATTAAAACCTTCTTATAAGGAAAACACATACTCAGTGGTAACTAAGGATGTTTTGGATCGAGAGGTGGTGTCCCATTATGAAATAACAATAAAAGCCACCGACTGCGGTGAACCTCCACTATCTACTTTTAAAACTCTGCGCATTGAGATATCAGACGTAAATGACAACAGTCCACATTTCAAACAAAATCCTTTAGAGTTTTATCTCGTAGAAAACAACGCTGCTGGAAAGTCTATATTTTCTGTAAGCGCTTCAGACAATGACTTAAATGACAATGCAGCCATTTCATATCACATTATGAGAGAGGGGAGCCAAAATGACGTTATGTCATCCCTGAATATAAACAGTGATAATGGACAAATCACTGCGCTGAAAAGTTTTGACTTTGAAACGCTGAAAACTTTCCAGTTCCAAGTCGTTGCCTCAGATTCTGGAACTCCGTCATTAAGCAACAACGTCACAGTCAACGTCTTCATTCTGGATCAGAACGACAACGCTCCAGTCATCCTGTATCCACTCAGCTCCAACGGCTCTGCTCAAGGTGTGGAGGAGATTCCCCGAAACGTCAACGCAGGACACTTGGTGACTAAAGTCAGAGCCTATGACGCTGATATAGGATATAACGGCTGGTTGCTATTTTCACTGCAGGAAGTGACTGACCATAGTCTCTTTGCTTTGGACCGCTACACAGGACAGATCAGAACACTTCGCTCATTCACAGAGACAGACGAGGCTGAGCATAAACTGCTCATACTGGTCAAAGACAACGGCAACGTTTCCCTCTCAGCAACAGCTACTGTGATTGTCAAACTTGTGGAGCCCAAAGAGGCTTTTGCAGCTTCTGATGTTAAAAGTGCAGCAAAAGATGATGAGGACAGTAATGTCATATTTTACCTCATGGTAACTTTGGGAGCAGTTTCTGTGCTTTTTCTCGTCAGTATTTTCGTGCTGATTGCAATGCAGTGCTCCAAATCCACAGACTATACTTCTAAATATCTGCCAGAGACTAATTATGATGGGACACTGTGTCACAGCATCCAGTACAGATCAGGAGAGAAGCGGTACATGCTAGTTGGACCCAGGATGAGTCTAGGATCTACTATAGTATCTGGCAGCCATGCAAATACTCTAGTGCTTCCTGATAGGAGACGTCCTTCTGAAGAGGTAAGACGTTGCCCATCATTTTTTAATTCGTTTAATTTCTATTTCACAAACAGACGCCCTGAAACAGTACTTACTGGGGTATTTTAACATCTATACAAATACAAATACACGTTTCCTTTTAATTATTTTGGTCTCAGCTTTTGAGAAGTTTCCCTTACAAAGTTGAAAAAAAGTTAAGAAATGTATAGTTGTGACGCGTGGGTCTTACACGTTCCCAGCTTTAAATTTAGAATTAGTCAATTTATGGGCAGTATACATCAGCTTTGTTGTTTTAACACACATCTACATTCGCTGTGTAAAACAAACTCTGTATAACTACTTGATGCCCATTGCGATCAAAGTATGTCAAAATGAAATTCATCCCTATAGAATTAATCTGAGTACTATCAGATCCATGTTTCCTAATGCTTCTTCGATTGCATTAAGTTCTATGGCAGGAAAAAATGGTACAGTCACTTTAATTTGTAAGGCGGAAAGAAAGCATATAGAGAAGACAAAATATATGTATCATATGAATCACGTTTTGTAACACATCTCCTCTGGGTGTCACTCTTACATCGGAAGAAAAAAATGACTCCGTCCCTCCTCTTTCAAGGCTTTTGTTTCAGATTGAGGAGGGGAAATCGCGTATTAAAACCAAACCCACCAGCTGATGGACGGTTTATATTTTAGAAATATGCTATAACCTGCTGTTTGTCGACTCAGGGAGCTTCTGTGTATGTAGGTACTGTTAAATAGCTATGAAGATCACTACAGGATCACGAACGATGAAGGGTTACTGGTTTGTTTTTCATGTGGCCGTATTGCTGCTTTTTGGGAAGGAGGCTTTTTCTCAGATACGATATACTGTTCCAGAGGAGGTTGCAGATGGAACTGTAGTTGGAAATATTGCGAAAGATCTGGGCCTTGACATCAATTCTTTGGCTGATCGACGTTTTCGTGTTGTGTCTGGAAATACGGATGCCTTTTTTGAGGTAAACCAGGACAATGGGGCTCTCTATGTTCGCAAGAAAATCGACAGAGAGGTTCTCTGTCAAGGAAGTGGCGCATGCTTACTGGAGCTTAAAATTCTTGTTGAAAACCCACTGGAAATGCATTATGTAGTTGTGGAAATTACTGATGTAAATGATCATTCTCCTAATTTCTCCGAAAGAAATCAGAGATTTGAAATAGCCGAACATACACTGCCGGGAAGGCGGTTCCAGCTACACACCGCTCGTGATCCTGATGCAGGACTTAATTCCATTCATACCTACACCTTAACACCAAACGATCATTTTGAATTAGATGTCCGCCAAAGTGACGAGGACAAAATACCATTTTTAGTCCTAAAAAAGTCGCTGGACAGAGAGCAAAAATGCAACCATTCGCTTGTGGTTACAGCAGTTGATGGGGCTAAACCTCCAAGATCCGGAACCCTAAATGTTACAGTTATTGTTCTAGACAGTAATGACAATCGCCCAATGTTTAGTAAGGATATTTATGAAATTTCAGTCCCAGAAAACGTTTTGGTTGGCACCAAAATATTTAAAATTAATGCGACAGATCCAGATGAAAACTTAAATGGAGCAGTTGAATATAGCCTTGGAAAAACTCTAAAGAAGAAAGTGTATGATATATTTGAACTGGACAAGTTAAGTGGGGAAATTATAGTAGAGGGATTGATTGACTATGAAGAAAATGACGTTTACAAACTTGATATTGAGGCGTCCGATAAAGGAACACCCCCACTGACGGGTGAGTGCAGAGTCATCATAAAAATCACAGATGTTAATGACAATCCACCAGAAATAGAAATCACGTCACTATCAAATTCAGTATCCGAGGACTCCAAGCCTGGCACAGTTATTTCTCTACTCAGTGTAACAGATAGAGATTCCGGAGTGAACGGAAATATTATTACAAGCATAATCTCAGACGTGCCTTTTGAATTAAAGCCTTCGTATAAGGAAAATATATATTCAGTTGTAACCAAGGGACTTTTAGATCGAGAAAAAGTGTCTTATTATGAAATAACAATGAAAGCCACGGATTGTGGTGAGCCTCCACTATCTACTTTTAAAACCCTTAGCATTCAAATATCAGATGTAAACGATAACATCCCACAATTCTCGCAGAATCCACTACAGGTTTACCTGTCAGAAAACAACGTTGCTGGAAAGCCAATATTTTCAGTAAGCGCGACAGATAAAGACTTGAACGACAATGCAGCCATTTCATATCACGTTGTGAGAGAAGGGAGTAAAAATGATATAATGTCTTTCCTAAGTGTGAATTCAGACAATGGACAAATCACTGCGCTGAAAAGTTTTGATTTTGAAACGCTGAAAACTTTCCAGTTCCAAGTTGTTGCCTCAGATTCTGGAACTCCGTCACTAAGCAACAACGTCACAGTCAACGTCTTCATCCTGGATCAGAACGACAACGCTCCAGTCATCCTGTATCCACTCAGCTCCAACGGTTCTGCTCAAGGTGTGGAGGAGATTCCCCGAAACGTCAACGCAGGACACTTGGTGACTAAAGTCAGAGCCTATGACGCTGATATAGGATATAACGGCTGGTTGCTCTTTTCACTGCAGGAAGTTACTGACCACAGTCTCTTTGCTTTGGACCGCTATACGGGACAGATCAGAACACTTCGCTCATTCACAGAGACAGACGAGGCTGAGCATAAACTGCTCATACTGGTCAAAGACAACGGCAACGTTTCTCTCTCAGCAACAGCTACTGTGATAGTCAAACTTGTGGAGCCCAAAGAGGCTTTTGCAGCTTCTGATGTTAAAAGTGCAGCAAAAGATGATGAGGACAGTAATGTCATATTTTACCTCATGATAACTTTGGGCGCAGTTTCTGTGCTTTTTCTCGTCAGCATCATCGTGCTGATTGCAATGCAGTGCTCCAAATCCACAGACTATACTTCTAAATATCTGCCAGAGACTAATTATGATGGGACACTGTGTCACAGCATCCAGTATAGATCAGGAGAGAAGCGGTACATGCTCGTTGGACCCAGAATGAGTATAGGATCTACTATAGTCCCGGGTAGCCATGCAAACACATTAGTTCTACCCGACAGGCGGAGAGCATCTGAAGAGGTAAGACCTTAACACCCTTTTGTAAAAGCATTTTCCCTTTCCGTTTTCGGCTTGCTTTACAATATCAGTTATAATGGCAGCAAGTAGCATAATGGTGCAGTGGGTCACGCTATTACTTCAAAGCAAGAACCTTTGGGTTCGTCTGGCTGGGTGGAGTTTGTACGCTTCCCGAGCCACTCTGTTCAATGTGCTAAACACCAGCTGTTTTCGTGCTGTTTTTTAGATCATATTCACTGATAAATTATAAAGCCATAATAACAATAACAATAACAATAACAATCCTTTGTGGTTTTGCGAACTATTCGCTGCCCTTGGTGCTGATTGTTTATTTTTTCCCTTTCTTTTTATTTCTTTGAGCATGTGTTGGGAGCCTTTACTGTCTCTCTTGGTAGTTGTTTATATGCTACTTTTTGGAATTAAAGTTATGTGGGAGAGCCTGTGATCGCTATCCATGGTTCCAAAAAACTATCAGGCTATCAGGTGAAGGAATGTTAAAGAAACACAATGATTGATTAATGCCATTATTTGTTGGAGCAAGTTATCAGCAAGTTTTTATGGGGTAAACCGAGAGAAAGAGGGAAGAGACTAGAACAATGTTAAATTACTAAATTTCTATTGGTTGTTCGAGATCCAGTCAACTTTAATTCAGTTCTTAGCTTGTAGCTTGTTCTCAGTAGCAGTGTTACTCATCTAGTCACACTCAGGTTATACAATTGCTGCATGTGTTACCGTTTCCTTGAAATCACACTACAGCAAAACAGTCATCATTATGACGTAGTATATGTCCCGCTTTGCATTGTGGTGTTTTTGAAAATGAAGTACTTTAAAACATGATTACATTTTCATTTTTTACTGTAGTTACCTTTGAGACGGTTTTAATTACCAATACTATTACCAATATTATAGCTAAGCTGCAATAACCAGAATAGTTTCTTGTGAATAGGAGAACAGTTTTTGATATTACTATGTTACATTTTCTGGTTACGTTTGTCAACCTCCGCTTTCTGTTGGTGTTACAATTACAGGTATCTTTGGTAACGAGAGCAGCTATGTCAAGAGCAGCTATCGCTGTCTGTAGTGCTGAACTATACTGTGGCGCGTTGCCGGTTCCATTCAAAGTAGGGTGTTAGATTAATATACTGTTATGTAAAAGCAGAAAAATTAAATCTTTCTTCAGTACTATTAAAAAATGAATACAAAATTCAACTGGTGAAATTCAGGGGAAAGAAATACCTCACGTATCCTTAAGTAAGTGGATAGAACTCTTTTATCGCTATTGTCCTCAGTGACAAATTTTGCACATAAAATACATACCTATACTGGTCCTTACTTAAAATCATCAGAAATAAACACACAGAGTTGTCCTCTTGGTGTCACTATAACATAAATGACCAGAAAACACAGTCCCTCCCCTAACAAAGCTTTTTGTCTGGTGGTTCACAGCAACGAATGCATAATATCTAAAAACGGGAGTCGGATGAGACCGTGAAGTAATCGCAAATATAATTATTATAGAAACAGATTCAGGTGTCATCGTGTGCAACTGGACAACAATGAGGAATGGAAGACCGTATCGATGCTGTGAGTGCTTCTGGGTTGCTTTTTATTTGACACTGCTGCTGGTTTTCGGAAAGCGGGCTTTGGCTGATTTGAGATACTCTGTTCCGGAGGAGGTCAAAGAAGGAACTACTGTTGGAAATGTGGCCAAGGATCTTGGTATTGACAAAACCTCTTTGACTGATCGTCGGTTCCGTGTTGTTTCTGGATTTAAGGACGCGTTTTTCGAGGTAAACCCGGACAATGGGGCTTTACAGGTTCGTAAGAAAATCGACAGAGAAAAGCTTTGTCACGGTAGCGGTTCATGCCTCATTGAGCTAAAAATCCTTGTTGAAAATCCCCTGGAAATGCATCATATTGCTGTAGAAATTGCTGATGTAAATGATCACTCCCCCAGCTTTTCTGAAAAGGAGCAGACCTTTGAAATGGCCGAGCATACATCTCCGGGAACACGATTCCAGCTTCACCCGGCTCGTGATCCTGATGCTGGAATAAACTCTATCCGCATATACACACTAACGTCAAACGAGCATTTCGATATTGAGATTAGTCAAAGTGATGAGGACAAAATACCATTTCTAGTGCTGAAGACATCTTTAGACAGAGAACAAAAGAATAAACACTTGCTAACTGTAACAGCAGTTGATGGAGGTAAACCTCCAAAATCTGGCACGCTTAATGTATCCGTTATTGTTCTTGACAGTAATGATAATCGCCCGACATTCAGTCGGGAGACTTACCAAATTGAAATAAAAGAAAATGTCTCTGTTGGTGCTGTTGTTGCAACTGTAGCTGCTATAGACCCAGATGAAGGCACTAACGGGGAAATAGAATACAGCCTGAGCAAAACATTAGCGCGTAAAGTTTATCAGATATTTGAACTGGATAGTGTAAGTGGACAAATTACGCTAAAAGTAGCATTAGATTTTGAGGATTCTGAGATTTATAAACTAGACGTTGAAGCATCTGATAAAGGACAACCTCCATTAATCGGAAGGTGTAGAGTAATAATAAAGATACAAGACATTAATGATAATGCACCAGAAATAGAAGTCACGTCACTATCAAATACAGTAACCGAAGATTCAAAGCCTGGCACAGTTATTTCACTTATCAGTGTAACGGATAAAGACTCTGGACTTAATGGAAAAATAATTACACACATGACCGACAATGCACCTTTCGAATTAAAACCTTCTTACAAGGAAAACATATATTCCGTGGTCACGAAGGGAGTGTTAGATCGAGAAACTGTACCAGAATACGAAGTAATAATAACAGCTACAGACTGTGGTGAGCCTCCTTTATCGAGTTTTAAAACTCTTAGCATTCAGATAGCAGATGTAAATGACAACAGTCCACAATTCACCCAAAACCCATTACAGTGTTACCTGACAGAAAATAACTTCGCAGGTGCGCCAATATTTTCTGTGAGTGCGGTAGACCTCGATGCAAATGAAAACGCAGCTATTTCATATCATCTTCTGAGAGAAGGTGGTGAAAATTATGTAATATCTTTTCTAAATGTGAATTCAGATAATGGACAAATCACTGCGCTGAAAAGTTTTGATTTTGAATCGCTGAAAACTTTCCAGTTCCAAGTTGTTGCCTCAGATTCGGGAACTCCGCCACTAAGCAACAATGTCACAGTCAACGTCTTCATCCTGGATCAGAACGACAACGCTCCAGTCATCCTGTATCCACTCAGCTCCAACGGTTCTGCTCAAGGTGTGGAGGAGATTCCCCGAAACGTCAACGCAGGACACTTGGTGACTAAAGTCAGAGCCTATGACGCTGATATAGGATATAACGGCTGGTTGCTCTTTTCACTGCAGGAAGTGACTGACCACAGTCTCTTTGCTTTGGACCGCTATACAGGACAGATCAGAACACTTCGCTCATTCACAGAGACAGACGAGGCTGAGCATAAATTGCTCATACTGGTCAAAGACAACGGCAACGTTTCTCTCTCAGCAACAGCTACTGTGATTGTCAAACTTGTGGAGCCTAAAGAGGCTTTTGCAGCTTCTGATGTTAAAAGTGCAGCAAAAGATGATGAGGACAGTAATGTCATATTTTACCTCATGGTAACTTTGGGCGCAGTTTCTGTACTTTTTCTCATCAGTATCATCGTTCTGATTGCAATGCAGTGCTCCAAATCCACAGACTATACTTCTAAATATCTGCCAGAGACTAATTATGATGGGACACTGTGTCACAGCATCCAGTATAGATCAGGAGAGAAGCGGTACATGCTCGTTGGACCCAGAATGAGTATAGGATCTACTATAGTCCCTGGAAGCCATGCAAATACATTGGTGATGCCAGATAGGAGGAGAACATCTGAGGAGGTAAGACTAACATATAACACATACTGTGCATCCAGCTCAGATGTGTCAGCTGTTATTTGGTCTGCAAGATTAAACCTTTTGATAACTCATGATGAATGAATTAATGGGTTAGTTGCTTTTTGAATCCATATCAATACAAAAATGTGTACAAATTCAAAATAATTACCAATACTATAACGTTTTCTTTCATTATCAATATAAAGAAAGCCTATGAGTTTGTTTGTTTTAAGATTTCTTTTAGTAGAAATATCGGAGAAATATATACAACAACACCCACTACTACTGTTACTAACAGAAACAAAAACAACAACAATAATAATAAAGAGAAGAAGAAGCAGAAGAAAAGAAGAAGAAGCAAATATTGCGCAGCGTTTTGTCTCGAATCCTGCATGTACGTCCTTCCGACGTGACGTGTTAAATTGTTACTGTGGCGGAGTTCACTAATATACACCGTTTATTTTCTCAATGACACATGAGACTAATAAAAAGTCTCTGACTGTAAAGATGGCGCAGCCCTTCCCTTAGCATATTATAGTGTGTTTGCTGCAACTTGAGTTTATCTGCTGACTTATGTTGATGTGGCTGTTGTTACTAATGTATAGGAAAACCTTTCAGAGTATAAATCGTCTAAAATGTTGTCCTCTTGGCGTCACTGTTACACCGAGCATTCCATAAAGGAATTAGGTCCTCCCCTAAGAAGGCTTTTGTTTGATACCTCACAGCAAAGCTGATGTGAGTCGGATGAGGCGGTGCCATATGTTTTCTTTACATACTTTACGAAAAGCCAAGGATATATAAATTGAGCTTCCTAGAGAAATATGTTTTATGTGTAAATGTGTTGTTTGAGAAGGATGGCTGAGAGAACACGAAGCAGAACAGGCAACCGCTGTTGCTTTGCTTTTCATTTGTCTTTGCTGCTGATTTTCGGAGAGCAGGCTTTCGCTGAACTGAGATACTCGATTCCAGAGGAGATGAAAGAAGGGACTATTGTTGGAAATGTTGCTAAGGATCTTGGTCTTGACAAAACCTCTTTGGCTGATCGTCTGTTACGTGTTGTATCGGGCTCTAAGGATGCGTTTTTCGAGGTGAATCCGGACAATGGTGTGTTACTGGTTCGTAAGAAAATCGACAGAGAGGAACTGTGCCATGGAAGTGGTGCTTGCATGATAGAGCTAAAAATGCTTGTAGAGAACCCACTGGAAATCCACTATGTAGCTGTAGAAATTACTGATGTAAATGACCATTCCCCGAGTTTTTCTGAAAAACAACAAACCTTTGAAGTAGCAGAACAATCATCCCCGGGAACACGATTGGAACTGCATGCGGCCCGTGATCCTGATGCTGGCATAAATTCTATCCGCACATATTCATTATCTTCAAATGATCACTTTGATATAGAGATTAGTCAAAGTGATGAGGAAAAAATACCATTTCTAATTCTGAAGAATTCCCTAGACAGAGAAAAAAAACATAAACATTTCCTCTTTGTAACCGCGGTTGATGGAGGTAAACCTCCGCGATCAGGAACGCTTAATGTTTCCATCACTGTTCTTGATACTAATGATAATCGCCCGACGTTTATACAGGATACTTATCAAATAGAAATATTTGAAAACGTTTCGGTTGGGACGACTGTTGCAAACGTAAATGCAACAGATCCGGATGAAGGGACAAATGGGGAATTAGAGTATAGCCTTAGTAAAACATTAGCGCGTAAAATTTATGACATATTTGAACTGGATAGTGTAAGCGGAGAAATTACACTGAAAGGAGGGTTGGATTTTGAAGATTCCGAGGTTTATAAACTAGATGTGCAGGCGTCAGACAAAGGAACGCCTCCGTTAACAAGCAGGTGTAGAGTGATTGTGAAAATTAAGGACGTCAATGACAATCGACCGGAAATAGAAGTCACGTCACTGTCAAATACAGTAACCGAAGATTCAAAGCCTGGTAAAGTTATTTCACTTATCAGTGTAACGGATAAAGACTCTGGAGTTAATGGGAAAATTATTTCACGGATAACTCAGGGCATTCCTTTTGACTTAAAACCATCCTATAAAGAAAATACTTACTCAGTTGTTACTAGCAGGTTTCTGGACCGAGAGGTGGTGTCACATTATGATATTACAATAGAAGCTACAGACTGTGGTGAGCCTCCTTTATCCAGTTTTAAAATTCTTAGCATTCAGATAGCAGATGTAAATGACAACAGTCCACAATTCCTGCAAAACCCATTACAGTGTTATCTGTCAGAAAATAACTTCGCAGGTGCGCCAATATTTTCTGTAAGCGCGTCGGACAACGATGCAAATGAAAACGCAGCTATTTCATATCATCTTCTGAGAGGAGGTGGTGAAAATGACGTCACAGCATTCCTAAATGTGAATTCAGATAATGGACAAATCACTGCGCTGAAAAGTTTTGATTTTGAAACGCTGAAAACTTTCCAGTTCCAAGTTGTTGCCTCAGATTCTGGAACTCCGTCACTAAGCAACAACGTCACAGTCAACGTCTTCATCCTGGATCAGAACGACAACGCTCCAGTCATCCTGTATCCACTCAGCTCCAACGGCTCTGCTCAAGGCGTGGAGGAGATTCCCCGAAACGTCAACGCAGGACACTTGGTGACTAAAGTCAGAGCCTATGACGCTGATATAGGATATAACGGCTGGTTGCTCTTTTCACTGCAGGAAGTTACTGACCACAGTCTCTTTGCTTTGGACCGCTATACAGGACAGATCAGAACACTTCGCTCATTCACAGAGACAGACGAGGCTGAGCATAAACTGCTCATACTGGTCAAAGACAACGGCAACGTTTCTCTCTCAGCAACAGCTACTGTGATTGTCAAACTTGTGGAGCCCAAAGAGGCTTTTGCAGCTTCTGATGTTAAAAGTGCAGCAAAAGATGTTGAGGACAGTAATGTCATATTTTATCTCATGATAACTTTGGGCGCAGTTTCTGTGCTTTTTCTCGTCAGCATCATCGTGCTGATTGCAATGCAGTGCTCCAAATCCACAGACTATACTTCTAAATATCTGCCAGAGACTAATTATGATGGGACACTGTGTCACAGCATCCAGTACAGATCAGGAGAGAAGCGGTACATGCTAGTCGGACCCAGGATGAGTATAGGATCTACTATAGTCCCTGGAAGTCATGCAAATACTCTAGTGCTTCCCGACAAGAGAAGAACATCTGAAGAGGTAAGATGCCTTAAATGGCCAAAACTCTAGTTTTGCTTTTAGTAGAGTTTGACAACAAACTTGTCTTGATTTGCCATTTAGAGGTGTTGGTGAATGCTGTCAGTGGTGCTGAAACCACGCGCTATTTATCTTCTTCTTTCTTTCCTAACACCATGAAATTTGACATGTCCTTCTTAACACAAGTGCAAGTATCAACTTAAAGATGAGATACTTTAACATGTACTATTATCCAGGGAAAAAAAAAACTTTGATAGTCACTTGGTGTCACTATCTGAGCAGAAAAGTGTTTAAAGATAAGCTCTTTGTCAGCAGTATGGGACCTCCTATTTGTGGGATGGGTTTCACTCTATGCCTCCTCTTCATTTAGAGCATATATTCATCTTATGTGAACCTGATACTGCACGGTAGCCTGTCTGGTGATATGAATATTTTTTATTATTTTTCTCAACTCGTGGAAAACTCGGTATTGTAAATCACAGAGGAACATTTTTTATCTCCTAATTATGGAGCGAAAACAACCTGGAGCATCAAAAGACGAATTGCGGTGGATCGCTTTCATTGTTGTAGTTATTCTAGTGTGGAGCCGCGCTTCGGCGCAGATCAGATATTCCATTGCCGAGGGAGTCAATGAAGGAACTGCTGTTGGAAATATAGCAAAGGATTTGGGATTGGAAAAGAATACATTGAAAGAGAGAGGATGTCGCATTGTTGAGGGTTCATCGGAGTCGTTTTTTCACGTGGACCAAAACGATGGAATACTATACGTTGACCGTATAATTGACAGAGAGAAGGTTTGTGAGAGAAACACAGCGTGTTTGATCAACCTAAAAACAGTGCTTGAAAACCCTCTTGAAATTCATTATGTGACTGTGGAGATTCAGGATGTGAACGATCATGCTCCTAGCTTTTCAGTTAAACAGTACCGTCTCGAAATTTCAGAGTCAGTTTTACCAGGTTTGCGCCTCCAGCTGCAGGCAGCGCATGACCCCGATGTTGGTCAGTTTTCTGTCCAAGAGTATAAGCTCAGTCCCAATAATCACTTTCGATTAGAAGTTAAAGATCGCGGAAAAGAGGGGAAAATACCGATTTTAGTTTTACTCAAGACGCTAGACAGGGAAACAAAGAAAATTCATAAGCTACTTCTTTCAGCTATTGATGGAGGGAAGCCAAGTAAATCTGGAACAGCTGAAATATTTATCGATGTGTTAGACGTTAATGATAATATGCCAGTTTTCAATGAAGACACGTACTCGGTACTTGTGAACGAAAACACTCCCACCGGTACAACAATAGTAAAAGTAAATGCTTCTGACTTAGACGAGGGATCAAACGGTGAGCTTATCTATTCTTTAGGTAGCAATGTAAACCACAGGATACGCGAACTATTTCGTGTTGATCCAAACACCGGTGAAATTATTATTCAAGATGTGCTAGATTTCGAATCAGAGGAAAGCTATGAAATTGATATACAAGCGTCTGATAAAGGCTCGGCTCCGTTAAGGACAGACAAAAGTGTGTTGGTGAAGATTGTTGATTTGAATGATAATGCCCCTCAGATAGAGGTCACTTCGTTTTCAAAGGCAATACCCGAGGATGCAAGACTGGGAACTACTGTGGCATTAATCAGTGTTATCGATAAAGACTCTGGTCTTAACGGGAAAGTAATTTGCTCATTTAATGAAGAAGTCCCTTTCAAATTGTCACCTTCAACACACGACAACATGTATTCCATAAGTACAAAATCGCCACTGGATAGAGAAAAGCAGGCCATATATGATGTAACAATAGTTGCAAAAGATGCAGGCACACCCTCGCTAACTTCTGTAAAAAGCATTACTATTATTGTATCGGATGTGAATGATAACAGGCCGGAGTTTTCAGCAAACCCTTACACTTTTTATGTTACGGAGAACAATTTACCAGGGGTTTCAGTGTTTTCTGTGAGGGCATCAGACCAGGACGAAGGTGAAAATGCCCATATTTCATATCATATCCTGAGAGACGAAAAAGAGAATAGTAAACTTTCTTCATACAGTCTTAATATCAATTCTGATAATGGGGAGATTTTAGCGCTGAAAAGTTTTGATTTTGAATCGCTGAAAACTTTCCAGTTCCAAGTTGTTGCCTCAGATTCGGGAACTCCGTCACTAAGCAACAACGTCACAGTCAACGTCTTCATCCTGGATCAGAACGACAACGCTCCAGTCATCCTGTATCCACTCAGCTCCAACGGCTCTGCTCAAGGTGTGGAGGAGATTTCCCGAAACGTCAACGCAGGACACTTGGTGACTAAAGTCAGAGCTTATGACGCTGATATAGGATATAACGGCTGGTTGCTCTTTTCACTGCAGGAAGTGACTGACCACAGTCTCTTTGCTTTGGACCGCTATACAGGACAGATCAGAACACTTCGCTCATTCACAGAGACAGACGAGGCTGAGCACAAACTGATCATACTGGTCAAAGACAACGGCAACGTTTCTCTCTCAGCAACAGCTACTGTGATTGTCAAACTTGTGGAGCCCAAAGAGGCTTTTGCAGCTTCTGATGTTAAAAGTGCGACAAAGGATAATGAGGACAGTAATGTCATATTTTACCTCATGATAACTTTGGGCGCAGTTTCTGTACTTTTTCTCGTCAGCATCATCGTGCTGATTGCGATGCAGTGCTCCAAATCCACAGACGATACTTCCAAGTATTTACAAAAGGCAGATTATGATGGGACACTGTGTCACAGCATCCAGTACAGATCAGGAGACAGGAAGTACATGCTTGTTGGACCCAGAATGAGTATAGGATCTACTATAGTTCCGGGCAGCCATGCAAATACTCTGGTGATGCCAGACAGAAGACGCCCACCTGAAGAGGTGAGTAATAACGTGTTGCCATGTATTCTACCTATTCTACTCCGAGTAATGATTTTTGTCATTATTCTCAATGGTGGTGAAACTGGATTTGGATAGAATTTCGACAATGACCTCAAACACGTCAGTTTAGTGATGCAGTTGCCATAAGTATTTGTCAGCTTGATATCATAAATTGTACTATTACACATATTCACAAGGTGGCGGTACCTTGTCAGTATAACGCCTTATAGCGTCTCTGAACGTCATACTCGAGTCCAACCACGCTACATGCAGTCTGATTTGAGAGCGTTTAGTTGAAAGACTTGCTCTAAGCGTGTGGTGACTATTATTTTATACTGGCAAATAATATACGAGAAGTGGATTTATTTCTTGCTGCTATGGAGACAAAAATCTAAACATGTGGCGAATGATGAAAGCGTTTGGATTTTTACGTTTACCTCACAGTATGAAACAAAGGCGACGGGAATCATGGCGACAGCGATCACCACTCATCAGCGTTTTTGTTGTGCTTTTATTTTTCACAATCGCTTCAGGACAGCTGAGGTACTCTATATCAGAAGAGCTAACAGAAGGGAGTGTTGTTGGGAATATCGCTAAAGATTTGGGAATAGATCTGAATATAATGAAGCAGAGGGGATTTCGCATTATATCTGGCTCGACTGAACCTCTTTTCAATGTAAATGAGGATGATGGGGTCCTTTACGCAAAGCGCAAAATAGACCGAGAGAAAGTATGTAAGGATAATAATGTTTGTGTAATTAGTCTCAAAACTGTGCTTGAAAACCCACTAGAAATACATTATGTCATAGTGGAAATAGCGGATTTAAACGACCACTCTCCTGCATTTCCCGACAAAGCTCAGAAACTAGAGATCTTCGAGTCTGCATTACCAGGAGCACAGTATCAGTTACAAAACGCTCACGATCCGGATAGTGGCACAAACTCTATCCAACAGTATAAAATAAGTCAGAACGACCATTTTCGTTTAGAGATTAAAGACAGAGGCAAAGATGGTAAAACTCCAACTTTAACGTTGGGTAAACAGCTAGACAGAGAGGTTAAAAGTAGCCATAAATTGGTGCTCATGGCTATAGACGGTGGAACACCTCAAAACACGGGCACAGTTGAAATATACATAGATGTTTTAGACGTTAATGACAACATGCCAGTGTTTATCCAAGATACATATTCAGCAGTACTACAGGAAAACACCCCGGCTGGCACAACAGTCATTCAGGTTAACGCAACCGATTTGGATGATGGTCCCAATGGGGAAGTAGTTTATTCATTTGGCAGTGGCGTAAAAGGTAAAATTCGAGAGCTTTTTGATATAGACTCTGTTACTGGGGAGATAATTGTAAAAGGTCACATAGATTTTGAAGAACAAGACAGCTATCACATTGATATACAAGCCTCTGATAAGGGAAGCATTCCACTTAAAACTTATAAAAGTGTGATAATTAACATTGGAGACATAAATGATAATCCCCCTGAGATAGAAGTGGCATCGCTGTCAAGTGCAGTTTCAGAGGACTCTAGACCAGGAACAACGGTCGCGCTTCTCAGCATTACAGATTCAGACTCTGGGTTAAATGGAAAAATAATCAGCTATATCGCAGGGGACAGCCCTTTTACACTAACTCCGTCAATACAAGATAACATGTTCGCCGTGGTCACCAAGTCACAGATGGACAGAGAGCAACAATCAACATATGATATAACAATAATTGCAAAGGACGCTGGTGAGCCAGCCTTAACATCGGAAAAGACAGTAAACGTGTTTGTGTCAGATACGAATGATAATAGTCCGCAGTTTTCAGCGAGTCCCTATACGTTCTTCATTGCCGAAAATAACCCACCGGGAGCTTCTGTGTTTTGTATAACCGCATCCGACAGTGATGATGGAGATAATGCGATTATCTCATATCATATTCTTAGGAATGCGGGTCATGAAAATAAAGTTACATCATTTCTAAATATTAACTCCGAAAATGGGGATGTTTCAGCCCTGAAAAGTTTTGACTTTGAAACGCTGAAAACTTTCCAGTTCCAAGTTGTTGCCTCAGATTCTGGAACTCCGTCACTAAGCAACAACGTCACAGTCAACGTCTTCATCCTGGATCAGAACGACAACGCTCCAGTCATCCTGTATCCACTCAGCTCCAACGGTTCTGCTCAAGGTGTGGAGGAGATTCCCCGAAACGTCAACGCAGGACACTTGGTGACTAAAGTCAGAGCCTATGACGCTGATATAGGATATAACGGCTGGTTGCTTTTTTCACTGCAGGAAGTGACTGACCACAGTCTCTTTGCTTTGGACCGCTATACAGGACAGATCAGAACACTTCGCTCATTCACAGAGACAGACGAGGCTGAGCATAAACTGGTAATACTGGTCAAAGACAACGGCAACGTTTCTCTCTCAGCAACAGCTACTGTGATTGTCAAACTCGTGGAGCCCAAAGAGGCTTTTGCAGCTTCTGATCTTAAAAGCGCAGCAAAAGATGATGAGGACAGTAATGTCATATTTTACCTCATGATAACTTTGGGTGCAGTTTCTGTACTTTTTCTCGTCAGCATCATCGTTCTGATTGCGATGCAGTGCTCCAAATCCACAGACTATACTTCTAAATATCTGCCAGAGACTAATTATGATGGGACACTGTGTCACAGCATCCAGTACAGATCAGGAGAGAAGCGGTACATGCTAGTTGGACCCAGAATGAGTATAGGATCTACTATAGTCCCGGGTAGCCATGCAAATACACTCGTACTTCCTGACAGGCGGATGACATCTGATGAGGTAAGATGAACAGTTTACCTCTGTGCTGTATTTTAACAGCTCAAAATGGTGATTTTTACTTTAATGATATGTTCACGGATCAAAAATTAAATCTATTATAATCAAATCATCGTCCTCTAGTTTATATTTTTCGAATTTAAATTATTAAAATCACCTGCCTTCATACAGTTGTTAAAATCTTTTTTGCCACTATATATAGAACTTGTTTCAAATATACAACTTTTTTCTCGTTTTGTACTATCAATATTGGAACAATGGGTCATGATTATAGGTCCTTTATGTACATCACTTATATTGCTGCTATGTTGTAGCTAGCATTAGCATACATGAGGATCCTAGACTCGTTCGCTTCACAGCTTCAGCTTATCTGTCCGTTTTATTACCCTCTAAATATGCCAGTGTAAATACTCCTGGTATTTCAGTCGGATTTGTATTTGTTTCGTATTTGTCTGGAAGTTTACCTTTTACATTGTCGCTTTCCGCGGTGCTGAAATTTTCTGTGGCAAGTTCGTGTCCCTCTGACTGGAATTGCATTACAACAACAGGCAGCGTAATCATGAACAGCAACAGCACATGCATGGAGTAATGTCAAAAGAAATTTGGATAGAACGGTTTTGCTTACTTTTGTTTTAGAATGGTGAAAGTGGAGTAGGCTGAATGTTTTTCTTTTTTTTTTTTTCTAAATTTGGTTACAACATTTATTATCTCGACAAGTTTGCTGTTTCTGAAGCATGCTTCTTTTTGAAGTCTGCAGTGTGATTGTTTGTCACTTGGTGTCAGTGTAAGGACAAATAATGCTTCCACAAGGTTACAATTATATACACAAGAGCCATCCCCTTCCTTTACAACAGTCGAATGGAGGACGTTTCTGTGTGTGAAGGACTAGAGA
Organism: Rhamphochromis sp. 'chilingali'; assembly: GCF_963969265.1. NCBI lineage: Eukaryota > Metazoa > Chordata > Actinopteri > Cichliformes > Cichlidae > Rhamphochromis > Rhamphochromis sp. 'chilingali'. The sequence goes on from NC_137940.1 coordinate 29,451,966, forward strand.
CAATTTAATCGCTAAGAATTTTTATTCTGAAAAACTGTCAGATTGTAATAACGGGTGTGGCGGAACAATCCTATTTGAGTGTATGAGTGTAGCGATTTGAAAGTTGCTTCATTTCGCTGTTTCATCTTTACGCCATGGAACAAAGGCGATGCCTAACGTGGAGAACGAGGAGAATATGGATTGTATACATTTTGGTTTTGGTTCTGGTCTGGAAGACCGCTTTGGGACAATTTAGATATTCAATTTCAGAGGAAAATACAGAAGGAACTGCTGTTGGAAATATCGCGAAGGATTTAGGTCTCGATAAGGCTACACTGAAAGAGAGGGGGTACCGCATTGTCTCCGGCTCAGCAGAGCCTCCTTTCCGAGTAAACACAGATAATGGGATCTTGTATGTGAACCGAAAAATCGACAGAGAGGAAGTGTGTGACCGAAACAAGATGTGTGTTATCGACCTAAAAACAGTGTTAGAAAATCCACTCGAGGTGCACTACGTGGCAGTGGAGATTCTGGATGTAAACGACCACGCACCGATCTTTCCTGAAAAAGAAAATACGTTGGAAATTTCTGAATCTGCACTACCAGGAGCACGATTTCAGTTACAAGCAGCCCGTGATGCTGATAGTGGTTCGCTGTCTGTCCAGCAGTACAAGCTGAGTCACAATGAACATTTCCGTTTAGAAGTGAAAGACCGGGGCGAAGACCGTAAAACACCGAGTTTAGTCCTTCAAAAATCACTTGATAGAGAATCTGTTAAAACTCATGTGTTGCTTCTGACAGCCTTTGATGGAGGTAAACCTCCAAGATCTGGTAACATGACAATAATTGTTAATGTTTCCGATGTTAATGACAACCCTCCTGTTTTCAGTAAGGAGGCATATAGTGCGCACCTCAAAGAAAATTCTCCTTTTGGTACGACTGTGATTCAAGTTAATGCAACAGACCTGGATGAAGGATTAAATGGTGAGGTTGTGTATTCATTTGGAAATGACGTGGAAGCACGGGTACGTGAACGTTTTGACTTAAATCCGGTTACTGGAGAAATCATAGTGGCGGGACAAATAGACTTTGAAGAAAGCGGCAGGTATGAAATCGACATTCAAGCATCCGACAAAGGAGCAGCTACAATGACAACAGACAAAATCGTCATTATTAATATAATTGACGTAAATGATAATGCACCAGAGATTGAAGTGACATCTTTTTCTCATGCACTCCCTGAAAATTCAAAACCAGGAACCACAGTGGCGTTAATTAGTGTCAAAGACTCCGATTCTGATTTGAATGGAAAAGTAGTATGTTATGTAAGCAAAGATGCTCCCTTTTTGCTCGCACCTTCTTTACAAAGTAACATGTATTCTCTAGTAACGAAACAGGTTTTAGACAGAGAACAACAATCCCAGTATAATGTCCTGATAGTTGCTAAAGACGCAGGCAAACCTTCCTTATCATCGGAGAAAAGTATAAATATTGTTATTTCAGATGTGAATGACAACAGCCCTGAGTTCTTACAGAATCCATATACTTTCTACATAACTGAGAATAATAGCCCAGGGGCGTCGATCTTCTCAGTGGCAGCCCGAGACAATGATGAGGGAAGTAATGCTCTTATTTCATATCTTATCTTAAGAGAAAGGGGGGGAGAAAATACGCTCACCTCTTTTCTAAATATTAATTCTGAAAATGGAGAAATTGTGGCACTGAAAAGTTTTGACTTTGAAATGCTGAAAACTTTCCAGTTCCAAGTTGTTGCCTCAGATTTTGGAACTCCATTACTAAGCAACAATGTCACAGTCAACGTCTTCATCCTGGATCAGAACGACAACGCTCCAGTCATCCTGTATCCACTCAGCTCCAACGGCTCTGCTCAAGGTGTGGAGGAGATTCCCCGAAACGTCAACGCAGGGCACTTGGTGACTAAAGTCAGAGCCTATGACGCTGATATAGGATATAACGGCTGGTTGCTCTTTTCACTGCAGGAAGTGACTGACCACAGTCTCTTTGCTTTGGACCGCTATACGGGACAGATCAGAACACTTCGCTCATTCACAGAGACAGACGAGGCTGAGCATAAACTGGTAATACTGGTCAAAGACAACGGCAACGTTTCTCTCTCAGCAACAGCTACTGTGATTGTCAAACTTGTGGAGCCCAAAGAGGCTTTTGCAGCTTCTGATGTTAAAAGTGCAGCAAAAGATGATGAGGACAGTAATGTCATATTTTACCTCATGATATCTTTGGGCGCAGTTTCTGTACTTTTTCTCGTCAGCATCATCGTTCTGATTGCAATGCAGTGCTCCAAATCCACAGACTATACTTCTAAATATCTGCCAGAGGCTAATTATGATGGGACACTGTGTCACAGCATCCAGTACAGATCAGGAGAGAAGCGGTACATGCTAGTTGGACCCAGAATGAGTATAGGATCTACTATAGTTCCGGGCAGCCATGGAAATACACTCGTGCTTCCTGATAGGAGACGGACACCTGAAGAGGTAGGGTTATTTTATATTAGCTAACAGTGGCTTAATGAGTTTTTTGAATGGTATATGGGAGAATTTGATTTCATTTAAAGCGTTTTTAGTTTAATTTTTATTATATTTAACAAGAGTAATACTTTTACCAGTACTCTGTGTTCACTCTCCATGGTGCTGATTTGTTACTAGTGTCACAAATGTCGGGCATTAGTAAACACTGAAAACCGTTTTCCTCTTCCACTTGTGGGTTTTTGGTAAGGTTATTTGTGTGGTATTTTTTGCTGATGTTTTCTACTTAGTATATGCTAACTACACAGTTACAGTAAAGCACAACACATAATGTATACGTGTTGTACTTATACAAGTACTTTGTACTTGTATATTTTCAAATGTATTCGAGTGTCCAGAGTTGGGCTTTGTGCAAAATCCGGTCCTATAGGTCAATAAAGACCTGTTTACGTCAGCGTGAGAATATAACTCATCTGGGGGATTTTAATTTTTTTCTTTTTTTTTTAACTGTAGTCTGTGTAAATAACAAAACCTAACGCTTGATGTCAGTGTAGTTCAGTGGTTCTCTGTATTTGGCAGTACCTTACGTCACGAGTGGTATTTCAACCGAGCCGATATGCTATTTTTCTCTCAAATAGCAAATTTCAAGGTAAGATCGTGATTCACGGCAACGAGTGTGCTTTATTTTCAGAGCATTCCCCCAAAACAGATCCTGGTTAACATACAGGATCATCGGACACTGGCTGGCTTTGCAAGCAGGGATTTTATGGACTATTTTCAGTCATCTTTGTCATGGAACAAAGGGAAGGCAAAGCACGGAAGGACCGGCGGTGTTGGTTCGTCTTCATAATTGTTTTGGTTATTTTATGTAGCGGAGCTTTTGCACAGATCAGATATTCCATATCCGAGGAGGTTCAAGATGGAACCATCGTGGGAAATATAGCTAAGGATTTGGGGCTTGATAAGAGTGCACTCAAAGGCAGAGGATACCGCATTGTAACAGGCTCAACGGAATCACTGTTCCAGGTGAATCAAAACGATGGCATCCTGTATGTGAAAAGAAGGATAGACAGGGAAGAGGTGTGCGAACGAAGCAGTGCATGCACCATCAACCTAAAAACCGTGCTAGAAAACCCACTAGAGATTCACTATGTGGCAGTGGAAATACTAGACATAAATGATCATTCTCCCGTTTTTCCAGAGAAAGAGAAAAGGCTTGAAATTTCCGAGTCGGCTCTACCAGGAGCGAGATTTCAGCTACAGGCCGCGCGTGACCCCGATGTGGGCCAATTCGCAATTCAGCAATATAAACTAAGTCATAATGAATATTTTAGAGTAGAAGTAAAGGACCGTGGCAAAGACCAGAAAATACCATTCTTAGTTCTGCAGAAGCAGTTAGACAGAGAAACAAACGAGAAGCACAAGTTACGTTTAACAGCCGTTGATGGAGGGAAACCGGCGAAATCAGGCGATATAGAAATCACTGTGGATGTACTTGATATTAATGACAATTCCCCAGTGTTCACCAAAGAGCTGTATTCTGCTACACTTAAAGAAAACATCCCCACTGGTACTGTCGTCATTCAAGTGAATGCAACAGATTTGGACCAGGGAGCAAACGGTGAAATAATATATTCATTCGGTAACGAAGTCGATCCAAAAATAATGGAGCTTTTTAGTATAGATGCAAACACTGGCGAAATTCATGTAACAGGTAAGTTAGATTTCGAGAAAAGTACAAGTTATGAAATTGATATTCAGGCATCTGATAAGGCACAGGTTCCATTAAAAACTGGCAAGAGTGTCGTGATAACCGTTGCTGACGTGAATGACAATGCACCTGAGATAGAAGTGACATCATTTTCTAGTTCTATCAAGGAAGATTCAAAGATAGGAACTACAGTGGCCCTCATTAGTGTCACCGATTTAGACTCTGGAATCAATGGTAAGGTCATTTGCTCAATCAAACAAGGAGTCCCGTTTACGTTATCTCCATCATTACAGGAAAATATGTACGCTATAGTTACCATCTCCCAGTTAGACAGAGAAATTACTTCTCAATATGATGTCACGATTATTGCAAAGGACTCAGGTGAACCTCCCCATTTAACTGAAAAGACTATAAGCGTGGTTATATCAGATGTAAACGACAACAGTCCAGAGTTTTCAACAAGTCCTTACACGTTTTATATCACAGAGAATAACAGTCCAGGAGCCTCCGTATTTGCGGTGAAAGCCTCTGATCGTGATGAAAATGACTGTGCACGCGTTTCCTATCATATCATCAGAGACGGAAGTGAAGATAATAAAATCAGTTCATTTCTAAATATAAACTCGGATAATGGGGAGATTTTAGCGCTGAAAAGTTTTGACTTTGAAACGCTGAAAACTTTCCAGTTCCAAGTTGTTGCCTCAGATTCGGGAACTCCGTCACTAAGCAACAACGTCACAGTCAGCGTCTTCATCCTGGATCAGAACGACAACGCTCCAGTCATCCTGTATCCACTCAGCTCCAACGGCTCTGCTCAAGGTGTGGAGGAGATTCCTCGAAACGTCAACGCAGGACACTTGGTGACTAAAGTCAGAGCCTATGACGCTGATATAGGATATAACGGCTGGTTGCTCTTTTCACTGCAGGAAGTTACTGACCACAGTCTCTTTGCTTTGGACCGCTATACAGGACAGATCAGAACACTTCGCTCATTCACAGAGACAGACGAGGCTGAGCAAAAACTGATCATACTGGTCAAAGACAACGGCAACGTTTCTCTCTCAGCAACAGCTACTGTGACTGTCAAACTTGTGGAGCCCAAAGAGGCTTTTGCAGCTTCTGATGTTAAAAGTGCGACAAAAGATGATGAGGACAGTAATGTCATATTTTACCTCATGGTAACTTTGGGCGCAGTTTCTGTACTTTTTCTCATAAGCATCATCGTGCTGATTGCAATGCAGTGCTCCAAATCCACAGACTATACTTCTAAATATCTGCCAGAGACTAATTATGATGGGACACTGTGTCACAGCATCCAGTACAGATCAGGAGAGAAGCGGTACATGCTAGTTGGACCCAGAATGAGTATAGGATCTACTATAGTACCTGGGAGTCATGCGAATACACTCGTGCTTCCTGACAGGAGGAGAACATCTGAGGTAAGGCATACCTTAAAATATAACGTTCTTCCCCTAAGTTGTACTTTTCATTTTAATCACTAGTCATACAAAAATGCATCCTTTTCATCTCCCTCACCTCGATCAGAGCAGCTGTGATATTTTAAAGTGTCTCATTGGACATTATTATAATACCTTGTTATTCTGAAATTATTGAGCAACAAATCAAGGTTGATTTATTTCAGACAAGTGAGTGTTTTTAGCTACCAGTCAATTAATGAGATACAAAAATGTGCGGGACTCACTCAGTGAAAGCAATTTGCAAACTAAATAACTATCCTTGGTGCTGAAAAGTGCCTTGCTTCGTTTCAAGGTAATTCTGCAGTGACACGATTTGCTTAACTCGTGAGATAACAACAATACAAATTTAAAATACTCGCTGGTTCTGCGTGAAATAAAGAGATTATATATTTTTTAATTTGTGTTGGATTTGTAATCTGATGGACACTAAATCTCTTCTTCGCTTTTCATAAACCGATCATACTGCTCTAATAATCCAATATGAAGCCAATTTTCTGTAATGAGAATAAAACTCGCATGGTGTCAGTGCGATATAGAAAACCTTCCACCCACAAGCTTGTCCTTACTGCTTTTTGGTTCCACCCCTTAGCTATTTCACATCGACAAGGGGAGCATCGTTTCGCGGATTGTTCTCTGGGTTTACACCAGGTTTTGCATGTACAAATATCACAGGAGTGTTTGCAAGAACGAGGTTGTTCTTTTTTTGCATTTCCAACAGATTTATAGTCATTGTGATGGATTATTGAAAATTTTCGTTTTCATCATGGAACAAAGAAAACGCCAGTCGGAAATGAGGAGAGGATATCTGGTCGGATGCGTATTTGCTGTGCTTTTGTGGACTGTAGCATCAGCGCAGTTGCGATACTCGATCTCCGAGGAGGTTAACGAAGGAACTGTGGTTGGAAACATAGCAAGAGATCTGGGATTAGATAAAAACACGTTGAAAGACCGGAAGTATCGGATTGTTTCAAGTAATGCGGATCCCCTGTTCTATGTGAATCCAAACGATGGTGTTCTGTATGTGAGCAGAAAGATTGACAGAGAGGAAGTGTGTGCGCAGAGCATTGCGTGTGTAATAAATGTTAAAACTGTGCTAGAAAACCCACTGGAGGTCCATTATGCTAGAGTAGAAGTGCTGGATATAAATGATCATTCACCCAGCTTCCAAGACAACCAGACAACCCTTGAGATTTCAGAGTCAGTATTACCCGGGACACGATTTCAGCTGAAAGCAGCACGTGACCAAGACAGTGGACAGTTTTCCGTGCAGCAGTATAAACTTAGCAACAACGATCACTTCCGGTTGGAAATTAAGGATAAAGGAGATGATGGAAAAATACCTATTTTAGTTGTTCAAAAATCCTTAGACAGGGAAGCTGCAGGGAGCCATGTATTATCACTGACGGCGCTGGATGGGGGTAAACCTCCGAAAACAAGCGAAATGAATATTCTGGTAAATGTTCTTGATGTTAATGATAACGCTCCTGCTTTCTCTAAAGATGATTATTCTGTTACGCTCAATGAAAATACACCACTTGGTACAATAGTCATACAAGTAAATGCAATAGACTTAGATGATGGACCTAACGGAGATGTAGTTTATTCATTTGGTAAGAGTATAAATCAAAAAGATTTAAATTTCTTTGCTATCAGTCCATTAACAGGAGAGTTAAGCGTTAAAGGGTTGATAAACTATGAGGAGAGGGAAAAATACGAAATAGAAATCCAGGCGTCAGATAAAGGTATGGCTCCTCTAACTACAGAAAAGAGCGTAAAAATAAAGATTGTTGACTTGAATGATAACGCACCTGAGATTGAGGTAACATCATTTTCAAGCTCAATCCCAGAAGATTCCAGACCTGGAACTACAGTAGCTCTTATTAGTGTAAACGACTTGGATTCTGGTCTTAATGGAAAAGTTATTTGTTTCGTAGGTGAGGATGTTCCGTTTGCTTTATCACCATCTTTACAGGATAAGATGTTTTCATTAGTGACCAAATCCCCTCTGGACAGGGAAAAACAGTCACAATATGAGTTGACAATAACAGCAAAAGACGCAGGTCAGCCTCCGTTATCATCTGAAAAGACAATAAGCGTTACGGTGTCAGATGTGAATGACAACCGTCCAGAGTTTTCACTCAGCCCATATACTTTCTATGTTACTGAGGGGAACAGTCCAGGAGCTTCAGTGTTTTCTGTTAAAGCCTCTGATCGTGATGAGAATGACAATGCGCGCATTTCGTATCATATTATCAGAGACGGAAGTGAAGAGTATAAAGTCACTTCATTTCTAAACATAAACTCTGAAAATGGGGAAATTTTAGCGCTGAAAAGTTTTGACTTTGAATCGCTGAAAACTTTCCAGTTCCAAGTTGTTGCCTCAGACTCTGGAACTCCGTCACTAAGCAACAACGTCACAGTCAACGTCTTCATCCTGGATCAGAACGACAACGCTCCAGTCATCCTGTATCCACTCAGCTCCAACGGTTCTGCTCAAGGTGTGGAGGAGATTCCCCGAAACGTCAACGCAGGACACTTGGTGACTAAAGTCAGAGCCTATGACGCTGATATAGGATATAACGGCTGGTTGCTATTTTCACTGCAAGAAGTGACTGACCATAGTCTCTTTGCGTTGGACCGCTACACAGGACAGATCAGAACACTTCGCTCATTCACAGAGACAGACGAGGCTGAGCATAAACTGCTCATACTGGTCAAAGACAACGGCAACGTTTCTCTCTCAGCAACAGCTACTGTGATAGTCAAACTCGTGGAGCCCAAAGAGGCTTTTGCAGCTTCTGATGTTAAAAGTGCGACAAAAGATGATGAGGACAGTAACGTCATATTTTACCTCATGATAACTTTGGGCGCAGTTTCTGTACTTTTTCTCATAAGCATCATCGTGCTGATTGCAATGCAGTGCTCCAAATCCACAGACTATACTTCTAAATATTTGCCAGAGACTAATTATGATGGGACACTGTGTCACAGCATCCAGTACAGATCAGGGGAGAAGCGGTACATGCTAGTTGGACCCAGAATGAGTATAGGATCTACTATAGTTCCGGGCAGTCATGCAAATACACTAGTGCTTCCTGATAGGAGACGCACATCTGAAGAGGTAAGGAATATTCAACATTTTCCAATTAAATAAATGCACAGTACATTCGCATTCATGCACTGATTATAGTTTGTGGAAATTTGTGTTTACAACTAATACTTATGGAAACAACTTGAGCGATATCCAAGAACATCTGCCAAGATTTTATTCGTAAGAATTATTCTTCTCTCTGTGTGTCAGTATAAAATGAAATGAGTTAGGCTTTTCTTTAAAATACGAGACAAGTCATTTTAGACATAGAGTATATTTAATATATTAAATGCCATTCTAAAGTCAAACAACTTTTAAAAAACATCCAGCTGCAAAGACAGATTAAGGAACTAAAACAGATTTAAAAAACAGTATTTTAATTAGGGGTGTTTTTACGTTTTTCTTCTTTATAAAAAATATGAACGATAACAACGCATAACTCAACTGGACCAAGGTGAAGTTTCTGACTATCGCTTTACATGGTGTTGAAAATCCTGTTTCAAGTATGTGTAGTTGTAACTCATGTAACGAACCAGGAATCTTAACTTGTTCTTTGCAACAATTGTAACGATACAGAGTAAACATTTAATATTCCTACATGATGAGAATACAACAAAAGAAGCATTGGGTTGGTATTACCCCAGGGTACTCATTTTACTTATTTTTAACTAATGCATTACTAGTGTGTTGTCTGCAGTTAGACTTTTGGTCATGTGGTGTCAGTATAATGGAAGCAAAGTCAGGATTAATAGTTTGTCGTTACTGTGTGTATGTTTTAGATGTTTGGACTCATAATTTAAGCACACAAGAAGGAATAGCCTCAGCCACAGTAGCGTGTGATTGAAGGTGAAGGCTTGTCTCTTTTCAACTATCGATCGCGTTTGGTCACAGATTTACAGGCAGATACAGAACAGTGTACCATTCAGCTGGTACGCTAATACTTCGTTTCACCGAAGAGAAACACTTGGTCGCATGGTGTCAGTACAATATCACAAGTCAGCAGTGTGTGACGTTGTCTCATTGTAATGTGGTTCCTCCTCCTGATAAGGCTCTCACTTCGACGTTACCGCATTCTCTTCTGTTCTCATTCTTCCCTGTAACTGCGATCATTTTATTCCTATTTTCTTAAGAACAGGATTGTTTACAGTAGTGAAAAACACTGTGTTCTATCACGACGTCGCGATGTTTTCTGTGATAGATCTTTGAACATTAAGGACAAGACCATGGAACAAAGAAAACGTGAACGAGAAATAGCGAGAGGATATCTGTTTGGATGTGTAGCTGTTGTGCTTTTGTGGACTGTAGCCTCAGCGCAATTAAGGTATTCGATCTCTGAAGAAGTTGAAGACGGAACTATGGTTGGAAACATAGCAAGAGATCTGGGATTAGATAAAAACACGTTGAAAGACCGGAAGTATCGAATTGTTTCAAGTACTGCGGATCCCCTTTTCTACGTGAATCCAAACGATGGTGGTCTGTATGTGAGCAGAAAGATTGACAGAGAGGAGGTTTGTGCGCAGAGCAGTGCGTGTGTAATAAATGTGAAAACAGTGCTAGAAAACCCGCTGGAGGTCCATTATGTGGAAGTGGAGGTTGTAGATATAAATGACCATGAGCCCATTTTCCACGAAAAAGACAAGAAATTGGAGATTTCAGAGTCAGTGTTGCCCGGAGCACGAATCCAGCTGAAAGCTGCGCTTGATCGAGACATTGGTCAGTTTTCCGTGCAGCAGTATAAACTTAGCAACAACGACCATTTCCGTTTGGAAGTTAAGGATAAAGGAGACGATGGTAAAATACCTATTTTAGTTGTTCAAAAATCTTTAGACAGAGAAATAGCAGGAAGCCATTCACTAATACTGAAGGCCCTGGATGGGGGCAAACCTCCGAAATCAGGTGACATGAATATCCTGGTAAATGTTTTGGATATTAATGATAACGCACCTGCTTTCCCTAAACATGATTATTCTTTTACACTCAGTGAAAATATTCCCCTCGGCACAATAGTCGTACAAGTAAATGCAACGGATTTGGATGATGGGCCTAATGGAGAGATAGTTTACTCATTTAGCAACAGTATGAATCAAAATATATTAAATCTATTTGACATTGATTCAATGACAGGGGAAATAACGGTTAAAAATTTAATAGATTACGAAGAAAGGGACAAATATGAAATAGAAATCCAGGCATCAGATAAAGGTTTCGCTCCTCTTACCACAGAAAAAAGCGTCATAATCAAAATAGTTGATGTGAATGATAACGCACCTGAGATTGAGGTTACTTCGTTTTCAAATTCCATCCCTGAAGATTCCAGGCCTGGAACTACAGTAGCTCTTATTAGTGTAAATGATTTGGATTCTGGTCTTAATGGAAAAGTGATCTGCAGTGTAAATGAAGATGTACCGTTCATTCTATCAACATCCTTAAAAGACAAAATGTTTTCATTAGTGACCAAATCCCCTCTGGACAGAGAGAAACAGTCACAATACGAGTTGACAATAACAGCAAAAGACGCAGGTCAGCCACAGTTATCATCTGAAAAGACAATAAGCGTTACGGTGTCAGATGTGAATGACAACCGTCCAGAGTTTTCACTCGGCCCATATACTTTCTATGTTACTGAGGGGAATAATCCAGGAGCTTCAGTGTTTTCGGTTAAAGCCTCTGATCGTGATGAGAATGACAATGCGCGCATTTCCTATCATATTATCAGAGATGGAAGTGAAGATAATAAAGTCACTTCATTTCTAAACATAAACACTGAAAATGGCGACGTTTTAGCGCTGAAAAGTTTTGATTTTGAAACGATGAAAACTTTCCAGTTCCAAGTTGTTGCCTCAGATTCTGGAACTCCGTCACTAAGCAACAATGTCACAGTCAACGTCTTCATCCTGGATCAGAACGACAACGCTCCAGTCATCCTGTATCCACTCAGCTCCAACGGTTCTGCTCAAGGTGTGGAGGAGATTCCCCGAAACGTCAACGCAGGACACTTGGTGACTAAAGTCAGAGCCTATGACGCTGATATAGGATATAACGGCTGGTTGCTCTTTTCACTGCAAGAAGTTACTGACCACAGTCTCTTTGCTTTGGACCGCTATACGGGACAGATCAGAACACTTCGCTCATTCACAGAGACAGACGAGGCTGAGCATAAACTGGTAATACTGGTCAAAGACAACGGCAACGTTTCTCTCTCAGCAACAGCTACTGTGATTGTCAAACTTGTGGAGCCCAAAGAGGCTTTTGCAGCTTCTGATGTTAAAAGTACAGCAAAAGATGATGAGGACAGTAACGTCATATTTTACCTCATGACAACTTTGGGAGCAGTTTCTGTGCTTTTTCTCGTCAGCATCATCGTGCTGATTGCAATGCAGTGCTCCAAATCCACAGACTATACTTCTAAATATCTGCCAGAGACTAATTATGATGGGACACTGTGTCACAGCATCCAGTACAGATCAGGGGAGAAGCGGTACATGCTAGTTGGACCCAGAATGAGCATAGGATCTACTATAGTTCCGGGCAGTCATGCAAATACTCTAGTGCTGCCTGACAGGAGAAGGACATCTGGAGAGGTAAGAGATATTAAAAGTTTTTATTTTATTTTGCGAAATAAGCATATTTCTATTCATGAATTTATGATGGCTTAAGAAATCTTACGTATTCATAACCATACCTCTTACAAAAAACCCTAATGTGTTTCTGGCAACATATGCAGTATTTTATGTCCTAAAACATTTTTCCACGTTTGTCATATTTTGAAGCTTCTTAACCTGACACTTAGCAGTTTATAATATACTTATGTTTATCTAATATATGTAAATATCAATCCTTATGCAACCAGCTTAATGGGCCGTAGCTTTCCTTGTGGTTTGTAATTGCTGTCCATGGTGCTGAAAAGAATTCTCACACTTTCTCTGTTCCTCGAATATTACAAGTACAAAAAGACAAACGTACAGTTTGTAGATCATTTAACGTATTGTTTTGGCTTTAGAAAATAACGTTAGATCATTGTCTGAAAGGCCGTGTTTTTGTTTTTTGTTTTGTTTTTTATTAGGGGAATCATTGAGATCTCTTATTGACTCTGGACACCACGTCTTTATCTTTTCTTGTGGCTTGACAGTATGAGTTGTAGCAAAGTATAAAACAATTTTGCATTAAACAGATATGATAAAAACTGGACGAATTCTCTGCTGTGAGACACCTGCTCGCATGGTGTCAGTGCGATAACAAAAATCAGCAGCTCAATATATTGTCGTCATAGCTTTGTAATCCGTCCTCCTCACACCAGCCTCAGTAACACATTAGCGCAGTTTTTCTGTTCTTATTCTAGTCTGCGTTTGCCTCATTTTACCTGTTTAGAAAGGGAGTATTTGTAATCAGGTAACCCCTGGAGTCTTTTTTTTAAAGGTCAAAAAACTATTTGTGATGGATTACTGGTGATTTTGGATAGAACCATGGAACAAAGAAAACGCCAGTCGGAAATGAGGAGAGGATGTCTGGTAGGATGTGTAGCTGCTGTGCTTTTGTGGACTCTAGCCTCAGCGCAATTACGATATTCGATCTCTGAAGAAGTTAAAGAAGGAACTATAGTTGGAAACATAGCAAGAGATCTGGGATTAGATAAAAACACGTTGAAAGACCGGAAGTATCGGATTGTTTCAAGTAACGATGATCCCCTTTTCTTCGTGAATCCAAACGATGGCGTTCTGTATGTGAGTCGGAAGATTGACAGAGAAGAGGTGTGCGTGCAGAGCAGTGCGTGTGTGATAAATGTGAAAACAGTGCTAGAAACCCCACTGGAGGTCCACTATGTTGAAGTGGAAGTTTTGGATGTAAATGACCATTCACCTACTTTTTCGGAAAATAGTGCTACACTGGAGATTTCAGAGTCAGTGTTGCCCGGGACACGATTTCAGCTGAAAGCCGCCCGGGATCGAGACAGTGGTCAGTTTTCCGTGCAGCGATATATAATTAGCAACAACGAACATTTCCGTTTGGAAGTTAAGGATAAACGAGATGACGTAAAAATACCAATTTTAGTTGTTCAAAAATCTTTAGACAGGGAAACGGCAAGAAGCCATTCACTAATACTGGCAGCACTTGATGGGGGTAAACCACCAAAATCTGGTAACATGAATATTCTCGTAAAAGTTTTGGATGTTAATGATAACGCGCCTATTTTTTCTAAAGACGTTTATTCAGTGACACTAAATGAAAATGTTCAGGTAGGAACACCAATTATTCAGGTAAATGCAACAGACTTGGATGATGGCCCGAACGGAGATGTGGTTTACTCATTTAGCAACAGTATGCATCAAAACATATTAAGCATTATTGATATTAATTCACTAACAGGACAATTAACTGTTAAAGGTTTAATAGATTATGAGGAGCAGGACGGATATGAAATAGAAATCCAGGCATCAGATAGAGGCCTGGCTCCTCTAACCACAGAAAAAAGTGTAAATATTAAGATAATTGATGTGAATGATAACGCACCTGAGATTGAGGTAACATCATTTTCAAGCTCAATACCAGAAGATTCCAGGCCTGGAACTACAGTAGCTCTTATTAGTGTAAATGATTTGGATTCTGGTCTTAATGGAAAAGTGATCTGCAGTGTAAATGAAGATGTACCGTTCATTCTATCAACATCCTTAAAAGACAAAATGTTTTCATTAGTGACCAAATCCCCTCTGGACAGAGAGAAACAGTCACAATATGAGTTGACAATAACGGCAAAAGACGCAGGTCAGCCTCCGTTATCATCTGAAAAGACAATAAGCGTTACGGTGTCAGATGTGAATGACAACCGTCCAGAGTTTTCACTCAGCCCATATACTTTCTATGTTACTGAGGGGAATAATCCAGGAGCTTCAGTGTTTTCTGTTAAAGCCTCTGATCGTGATGAGAATGACAATGCGCGCATTTCCTATCATATTATCAGAGACGGAAGTGAAGATAATAAAGTCACTTCATTTCTAAACATAAACACTGAAAATGGGGAAATTTTAGCGCTGAAAAGTTTTGATTTTGAAACACTGAAAACTTTCCAGTTCCAAGTTGTTGCCTCAGATTCTGGAACTCCGTCACTAAGCAACAACGTCACAGTCAACGTCTTCATCCTGGATCAGAACGACAACGCTCCAGTCATCCTGTATCCACTCAGCTCCAACGGTTCTGCTCAAGGTGTGGAGGAGATTCCTCGAAACGTCAACGCAGGACACTTGGTGACTAAAGTCAGAGCCTATGACGCTGATATAGGATATAACGGCTGGTTGCTCTTTTCACTGCAAGAAGTGACTGACCACAGTCTCTTTGCTTTGGACCGCTATACAGGACAGATCAGAACACTTCGCTCATTCACAGAGACAGACGAGGCTGAGCATAAACTGGTAATACTGGTCAAAGACAACGGCAACGTTTCTCTCTCAGCAACAGCTACTGTGATTGTCAAACTTGTGGAGCCCAAAGAGGCTTTTGCAGCTTCTGATGTTAAAAGTGCAGCAAAAGATGATGAGGACAGTAATGTCATATTTTACCTCATGATAACTTTGGGCGCCGTTTCTGTACTTTTTCTCATAAGCATCGTGGTGCTGATTGCAATGCAGTGCTCCAAATCCACAGACTATACTTCTAAATATCTGCCAGAGACTAATTATGATGGGACACTGTGTCACAGCATCCAGTACAGATCAGGGGAGAAGCGGTACATGCTAGTTGGACCCAGAATGAGTATAGGATCTACCATAGTACCTGGCAGCCATGCAAATACACTTGTGCTTCCCGACAGGAGGAGAGCATCCGAGGAGGTAAGACATTTGCGTCACATTTCCTGGTCTCAATCCTTCCTTACATTTGTTTTATTAGTAGCGCGTCTGGGATGAAATTAATGGCATGCTTCGTAACGAACTAACCATTTATGACGACAAGGTCGTGAATATTTACTATTCTTAAAGTAATCAAAAAACAACTTTTGCAATTTGTCTTTGAACAGTGATGAACGTGGGATTTTTTTCCCACAATCTCCACTGTTTTCTCTTCTTTTCCGTTTCCTTCTCTTCTATTCCCAACCTTCTTTTGCTTAAAACACTGGCATAAATGAAATAAGGAGCCTGAGCAATCCAAAAGCCTCAGCATGTGTCAGGCAGCACTGTAGTGCACAGCATTAGCAGTTCTTTATTGGACTCGCTTGATTGAGTTTCTATTGAACTGAAATATTTTTTTATACTTACTGATGTTAACGCAGCGTGTTGACTCATATCACTTTATTTTGTCGTGTAATAACTGTTTCTTGTATAATGTTATGCCGACCCTTCTGATGTTTTTGAGATTTGTGTCACTTTTTTTGTCAAACATGAAAAAATCTGTTATAATATTTTTCCCTGCAGTGAGAACGCAGATCGCGTGGTGTCAGTGTAATCCAAACAGGAAGCCTTGCACGAGTTTCCCACCAGGGTTGTTTGGTTCCATTTCTTTTTTCGCGGCCGTTGTTGAGCTTACTACCGTGTTTCTTTGGCATTATGTCCCTCATTGTAGACAGAAGATGAGTATTTTCATATAAGGAACGTTTGGATTTTGTCGTTATGTTGCAGCAATCGATTATCTGAAGACATACTTGTGATCTAGGGTGTAACCATGGAACAAAGAAGACACGAGAGGCGAAGTGGGAGAGGATCTTTCCTTAGCTGCATGGCTGCTGTGCTTTTGTGCACTGTGGCTTCGGCGCAGATGCGATATTCTGTCTCGGAGGAGGTTAACGAAGGGACTGTGGTAGGAAACATCGCAAAAGATCTGGGAATAGATAAAAGCACATTAAAAGAGAGAAAGTATCGGATTGTTAATAGTGATGTAGATCCGCTTTTCCATGTAAATCCAAATGACGGTATCCTGTATGTGAGTCGGAAGATTGACAGAGAAGAGGTGTGCGCGGAGAGCACTTCGTGTTTAATAAATCTGAAAACTGTACTAGAAAACCCGCTGGAGATACATTACGTTGCAGTGGAGGTGTTGGATGTAAATGACCACTCTCCTCGTTTTCCACAGGAAGAGAAAAGGCTGGAAATTTCAGAGTCTGCGTTACCCGGTGTACGTATACCGTTACAGCCCGCACGAGATCCAGACGGCGGTCCTTTTACCATTCAGCAGTATAAACTTAGCTCAAACGACCACTTTCGGTTAGAAGTAAAGGATAAGGGAGAAGATGGGAAAATACCAATATTAATTGTGCAGAAATCTTTGGATAGGGAAGCAGCAGGAACCCATTCATTAGCACTGACGGCCCTGGATGGGGGCAAACCTGCTAAATCTGGAGAGATGACAATTCTAATATATGTTTTGGACATTAATGATAACGCACCTGTTTTCTCCCAAGATGTTTATTCTGTTACGCTTAATGAAAATGCTCCTGTAGGTACAGTAGTCGTCCAAGTGAATGCAACGGATTTAGATGACAGTCAAAACGGAGATATCGTTTACTCATTTAGCAGTGTTGTTCATCCTAGGTTATTGAAGCTTTTTGACATAAACCCTGTGACAGGTGAGATAACTGTAAAAGGGCAGATAGACTATGAGGAGAAGGATAAATATGAAATTGATATTCAAGCTTCAGATAAAGGTCTTGCTCCTCTATCAACACAAAAGAGTGTAAATATTAAGATAGTTGATGTGAATGACAATGCGCCTGAGATTGAAGTTACTTCATTTTCAAGCTCAATCCCAGAAGATTCCAGACCAGGAACTACAGTAGCTATTATAAGTGTAAATGATTTGGATTCTGGTCTTAATGGAAAAGTCATTAGTTCCTTAGGTGACGATGTTCCGTTTGCATTGTCACCATCTTTACAGGACAAAATGTATTCATTAGTGACCAAATCTCCTCTGGACAGAGAGAAACATTCACAATACGAGTTGACAATAACGGCAAAAGACGCAGGTCAGCCTCCGTTATCATCTGAAAAGACAATAAGTGTTACGGTGTCCGATGTGAATGACAACAGTCCAGAGTTTTCACTCAGCCCATATACTTTCTATGTTACTGAGGGGAACAGTCCAGGAGCTTCAGTGTTTTCTGTTAAAGCCTCTGATCGTGATGAGAATGACAATGCGCGCATTTCCTATCATATTATCAGAGACGGAAGTGAAGATAATAAATTCACTTCATTTCTAAACATAAACTCTGAAAATGGGGAAATTTTAGCACTGAAAAGTTTTGACTTTGAAACGATGAAAACTTTTCAGTTCCAAGTTGTTGCCTCAGATTCTGGAACTCCGTCACTAAGCAACAATGTCACAGTCAACGTCTTCATCCTGGATCAGAACGACAATGCTCCAGTCATCCTGTACCCACTCAGCTCCAACGGTTCTGCTCAAGGTGTGGAGGAGATTCCCCGAAACGTCAACGCAGGACACTTGGTGACTAAAGTCAGAGCCTATGACGCTGATATAGGATATAACGGCTGGTTGCTCTTTTCACTGCAGGAAGTGACTGACCACAGTCTCTTTGCTTTGGACCGCTATACGGGACAGATCAGAACACTTCGCTCATTCACAGAGACAGACGAGGCTGAGCATAAACTACTCATACTGGTCAAAGACAACGGCAACTTTTCTCTCTCAGCAACAGCTACTGTGATTGTCAAACTTGTGGAGCCCAAAGAGGCTTTTGCAGCTTCTGATGTTAAAAGTGCAGCAAAAGTTACTGATGAGGACAGTAACGTCATATTTTACCTCATGATAACTTTGGGAGCAGTTTCTGTACTTTTTCTCATAAGTATCATAGTGTTGATTGCAATGCAGTGCTCCAAATCCACAGACTATACTTCTAAATATCTGCCAGAGACTAATTATGATGGGACACTGTGTCACAGCATCCAGTACAGATCAGGAGAGAAGCGGTACATGCTCGTTGGACCCAGAATGAGTATAGGATCTACTATAGTACCAGGAAGCCATGCAAATACTTTAGTGCTTCCTGATAGGAGAAAGACATCTGAGGTAAGACATATTTAAAGAACCTTTTTCCCAAAACCTACTCTAAATGCATCAATATGCACCAGGCACAAACTGATTTGTTTAGTGTGAACCTTTATTTTATGACAAATGTATGTCAGAAAAAAGACATTACTATTTCAACACAGCCTAACAAAAAAACAAGAAAGAAAGAAAGAAAGAAAGAAAGAAAGAAAGAAAGAAAGAAAGAAAGAAAGAAAGAAAGAAAGAAAGAAAGAAAGAAAGAAAGAAAGAAAGAAAGAAAGAAAGAAAGAAAGAAAGAAAGAAAGATTTTTTTTTTAATTTACCTGAATAGGTTTCACTGAGTCTGACTGAGTTGGATAACTTTTTAGTCAAAATGATGACGAGATTGTGATCATGGTAAAACTAAGAATTCTTTTGATGATTTGGCATGACATGGATTTGCTGCTTTTAAGTAGAACTTTTAACATTATGCACAATACTGTTTATTTCTTTGACCAAGCATACTCTATGGTATATACTTTTCTATGGCCTTAGCATACTTTTAGAAAAAGGGGTACTCATTTGTTTACCTTGGCAAACTTTGTGTGTTGGTCATTACATTTTCCTTTATGATTAGGCGGTTAGTAGGTCTCAGTTGCTTGAACTGGACAAGAACAAATAGACGAAACGTCATTGTCTGTCTTTTCATGCTGTCTTCATGTCCTTTTTCTTGAACATTATCTTTCATAACCCAAGATGACCATATTTTCTCTGGTAGTAGCAGATAAGATCAGTCTGCAAACAAAACTGACTGAATGTACTGTAGCAATAGACTACAAAAAGTTAAAATTCCTCTGGTGACTTGTGTAGGAAATGTAATATTGTCAGAAAATGTAGCTAGAAATTCTTGAAGTTTATGGCATGTGCTGTCCATGGTCCTGACCATGTTCATGCTCACTTCACAGTAAACAGTCCCAACAGAGCTCTATTAGCTGTAACTGATATGATATATAAATCAAATTTAATGACATGAAGTAATTTAATTTACTGGTCATTTAGAGGGAATCTTCTCCACACTTTCAGATACTTTTTTTCTTTGAGCGTTTTTTCAAGAGTGCACTACCTTATAATTTATTTACAAATACCCCTCAATTTATGTCGAAAACTTCAAAATAAGAATAACACATGAGTTTGATCTTTCGATTTAAGTTTCACATAGTTCTGATTTTCTGTAGTGATTGTTTTGCTCACAAGGTGTCAGTATAGTGAAAAGAGGCAGCATTAAATGTGTTTTCTATCGTTGCATTTTGATTGAGCCTCTTGATAGCGTCCCGGTTTGGATATTAAAGCAGTCGTTTCTGAGCTTGGGAATACGCTGTTCGTGCTTATGCTTGTTTTAGGAAAAGGGTGATTGTTCTTTACTCATGGACGATTTGTATTGGATCGCTGCAGTGCTGGATTGCCCTTATAAGTGACACTGATGCTTTCGGGTGTAACCATGGAACAAAGAGGACATGAGAAAGGAATGGGGAGACGACGCGATGTCATCTGCATTGTTGTCCTGTTTTTGTGGAGCTTGGCGTCGGCACAATTAAGGTATTCAATCTCAGAGGAAACTAACGAGGGAACGGTTGTTGGAAACATCGCAAAAGATCTAGGATTAGATAAAAGCACACTGAAAACAAGGAAGTACAGGATTGTTTCTAGCGGTGCTGAACCCCTTTTCCACGTAAATCAGAACGATGGTATCCTGTATGTGAGCCGAAAGATCGACAGAGAAGAGGTGTGCGCGAAGAGCAGCACGTGTGTGATAAATGTTAAAACTGTGCTAGAAAATCCACTGGAGGTCCATTACGTAGGAGTAGATGTGCTAGATATAAATGACCATGCTCCAGTTTTTCCAGAGGAAAATAAAATACTGGAGATTTCAGAATCCGTTCTACCCGGAGCACGATTTCAGTTAAAACCTTCACGGGATCTAGACAGTGGTCAGTTTTCTGTGCAGCAGTATAAACTTAACCACAACGACCACTTCCGTTTGGAAGTGAGGGATAAAGGAGATGATGGTAAAATACCTATACTGGTTTTACAAAAAGCACTAGATAGGGAAGCAGCGCACAGTCACTCATTGGTGCTAACGGCACTAGATGGGGGGAAGCCACCAAAATCTGGAGACATGAACATTTTGGTAAATGTTTTGGATGTGAATGATAACACGCCCATTTTCTCAAAAGATCTTTATTCGGTTAAGCTCAATGAAAATGCTCCTGTAGGTACAGAAGTCATACAAGTGAATGCAACTGATCCAGATCACAGTCAGAACGGAGAGGTAGTTTACTCATTTGGCAACAGTGTGAGTAATAATGTGTTTAACCTTTTTGATATTGACCAGTCAACAGGAAAGATAACTGTAAAAGGTCTGCTAGATTATGAGCAAAAGGATAAATATGAGATTGAAATTCAGGCGTCAGATAGAGGTTTGGCTCCGTTAACTACGGAAAAGAGTGTAATTATTAAGATTGTTGATGTAAATGATAACGCACCGGAGATTGAGGTAACATCATTTTCAAGCTCAATCCCAGAAGATTCCAGACCTGGAACTACAGTAGCTCTTATCAGTGTAAATGATTTGGACTCTGGAGTCAATGGAAAAGTCATTTGTTCATTAGGTGACGATGTTCCGTTTGCATTGTCACCATCTTTACAGGACAAAATGTTTTCATTAGTGACCAAATCTCCTCTGGACAGAGAGAAACAGTCACAATATGAGTTGACAATAACGGCAAAAGACGCAGGTCAGCCTCCGTTATCATCTGAAAAGACAATAAGCGTTACGGTGTCAGATGTGAATGACAACAGTCCAGAGTTTTCACTCAGCCCATATACTTTCTATGTTACTGAGGGGAACAGTCCAGGAGCTTCGGTGTTTGCTGTTAAAGCCTCTGATCGTGATGAGAATGACAATGCGCGCATTTCCTATCATATTATCAGAGATGGAAGTGGAGATAATAAAGTCACTTCATTTCTAAACATAAACTCTGAAAATGGGGACATTTTAGCGCTGAAAAGTTTTGACTTTGAAACGCTGAAAACTTTTCAGTTCCAAGTTGTTGCCTCAGACTCTGGAACTCCGTCACTAAGCAGCAACGTCACAGTCAACGTCTTCATTCTGGATCAGAACGACAACGCTCCAGTCATCCTGTATCCACTCAGCTCCAACGGCTCGACTAAAGGCGTGGAGGAGATTCCCCGAAACGTCAACGCAGGACACTTGGTGACTAAAGTCAGAGCCTATGACGCTGATATAGGATATAACGGTTGGTTGCTATTTTCACTGCAAGAAGTGACTGACCATAGTCTCTTTGCTTTGGACCGCTATACAGGACAGATCAGAACACTTCGCTCATTCACAGAGACAGACGAGGCTGAGCATAAACTGGTAATACTGGTCAAAGACAACGGCAACGTTTCTCTCTCAGCAACAGCTACTGTGATAGTCAAACTTGTGGAGCCCAAAGAGGCTTTTGCAGCTTCTGATGTTAAAAGTGCAGCAAAAGATGACGAGGACAGTAATATCATATTTTACCTCATGATAACTTTGGGCGCAGTTTCTGTGCTTTTTCTCATAAGCATCATCGTGCTGATTGCAATGCAGTGCTCCAAATCCACAGACTATACTTCTAAATATCTGCCAGAGACTAATTATGATGGGACACTGTGTCACAGCATCCAGTACAGATCAGGAGAGAAGCGGTACATGTTAGTTGGACCCAGAATGAGTATAGGATCTACTATAGTACCTGGGAGTCATGCAAATACTCTAGTGCTACCTGATCGGAGACGAGCATCTGAAGAGGTAAGACATTTATGTTAGAGAACGCAATAGTTTGCAGTCATATTACTTCATTCACCTTCTATAACTTCACAGAAAGGCATTTGGACCAGCCGTTATTCACTGTCCGTTTTCTTGAGATAGTATTCATATCCCGATTAGAAAATTATTTTAAAAATAAATTTAAATACTATAAATATTTTGTATAAAAATATCAGACTATTAGTATTTAAAGTTATTATCTGGAAACATCTAACGTTTTTCAGAATCTAATTATACTGTCTCTACTTAGAACCTTCTAATTAGCTAATGAGGAAAAGTGATTTTCAGATTCCTCTAAGCCTGTAAGTCAAAGTAAATAAAGATGCTCCTTTAGAATTACCTGGAAACAGCTGCAGTATTTTGACTTTCTTGCAATACACAACGAATTCGCACGGTGTCAGTGTGCTGGCAAAAGACAGACTGTATCTTGTCGTCATTGCATTAGGGTTCCACATTTTTATTATCTCCTGGGTTCCCTACAGACAGAATAAGTTGAATGGATGCTGCGATCGTTTTACAAATTTTCCGGATTTGTTACGTCTTTTGAAATAAGCATCTCATAGGTATGTGCGTGTTGGACTCTTTTCTTATGACACTGTGACTTACACCGCGAAGAGTTGGTTAATTTTGTTTTAATGATGGGACAAAGAGGATGCGACCGAACGTGGATGAAAGGACGGAGTGTTGTGTGCTTGATCGCTATGCTTCTGTGCGGTGTGGCATCGGCTCAATTAAGATATTCCATTTCTGAGGAAGTTGAAGAAGGAACTGTGGTTGGAAATGTAGCAAAAGATTTGGGATTAGAGAAAAGCACACTAAAAGGCAGGAAATACCGGATTGTAACTAGTGCCATAGATCCTCTTTTTAATGTGGATCAAAACGACGGGATCCTGTACGCGAGGAGAAAAATCGACCGGGAAGAGGTTTGCGAGCGGAGCAGTACTTGTACAATAAATCTGAAAACGGTGCTAGAAAACCCACTGGAAGTTCATTATGTTGCTATAGAAGTGGTGGATTTAAATGACCATTCTCCCACATTCCCTGAAAAAGAGACAACACTGGAGATTTTTGAGTCTGTGCTACCAGGCGTGCGAATTCCGCTGCAACCCGCACGAGATCCAGACAGTGGCCCCTTCTCTCTTCAGCAGTATAAACTTAGCTCTAATGACCACTTTCGTTTGGAAGTTAAAGACTCAGGAGACGACGGTAAAATACCTGTACTGATTGTTCAAAAATCTTTAGACAGAGAGACTGCAGGAAGCCACACGCTCATACTAACGGCCATGGACGGGGGTAAACCTCCGAAATCGGGTACTATGAATATTCTAGTCAGTGTTTTAGATGTAAATGATAATGGCCCCATTTTCTCTAAAGATGTTTACACAGTGATGCTTCATGAAAATGCTCCGGTAGATACAACAGTCATTCAGGTAAACGCAACAGATTTAGATGATGGACCCAACGGGGATGTGGTTTATTCGTTTAGCAATGGCGTGAATCGTAAATTCTTTAAGCTTTTTGATATTAATCAGAAAACAGGTGAGATCATTGTAAAAGGGTTAATAGACTATGAGGAGAGAGACAGATACGAAATTGAAATTCAGGCATCAGACAAAGGCCTGCCTCCAATGGCTACACAAAAAAGCGTGATTATTAAGATAGTTGATGTGAATGATAACGCACCTGATATAGAGGTTACATCATTTTCCAGCTCTATCCCAGAAGATTCCAGACCTGGAACTACAGTAGCGCTTATCAGTGTAAATGATTTGGACTCTGGAGTGAATGGAAAGGTTATTTGTAGTGTAATTGATGATGTCCCTTTTGTTTTATCACCATCTTTACAGGACAAAATGTATTCATTAGTAACCAAGACAACTCTAGACAGAGAGAAACAGTCACAATATATAATAACAGTAGTTGCAAAAGACGGTGGCCAACCATCGCTATCATCTGAAAACACAATAAGTGTTACGGTGTCCGATGTGAATGACAACCGTCCAGAGTTTTCACTCAGCCCATATACTTTCTATGTTACTGAAGGGAACAGTCCAGGAGCTTCAGTGTTTTCTGTTAAAGCCTCTGATCGTGATGAGAATGACAATGCGCGCATTTCCTATCATATTATCAGAGATGGAAATGAAGATAATAAAGTCACTTCATTTCTAAACATAAACACTGATAATGGCGAAATTTTAGCGCTGAAAAGTTTTGACTTTGAAACACTGAAAAATTTCCAGTTCCAAGTTGTTGCCTCAGACTCTGGAACTCCGTCATTAAGCAACAACGTCACAGTCAACGTCTTCATTCTGGATCAGAACGACAACGCTCCAGTCATCCTGTATCCACTCAGCTCCAACGGCTCGACTAAAGGCGTGGAGGAGATTCCCCGAAACGTCAACGCAGGACACTTGGTGACTAAAGTCAGAGCCTATGACGCTGATATAGGATATAACGGTTGGTTGCTATTTTCACTGCAAGAAGTGACTGACCATAGTCTCTTTGCTTTGGACCGCTATACAGGACAGATCAGAACACTTCGCTCATTCACAGAGACAGATGAGGCTGAGCATAAACTGGTAATACTGGTCAAAGACAACGGCAACGTTTCTCTCTCAGCAACAGCTACTGTGATAGTCAAACTTGTGGAGCCCAAAGAGGCTTTTGCAGCTTCTGATGTTAAAAGTGCAGCAAAAGATGACGAGGACAGTAATATCATATTTTACCTCATGATAACTTTGGGCGCAGTTTCTGTGCTTTTTCTCATAAGCATCATCGTGCTGATTGCAATGCAGTGCTCCAAATCCACAGACTATACTTCTAAATATCTGCCAGAGACTAATTATGATGGGACACTGTGTCACAGCATCCAGTACAGATCAGGAGAGAAGCGGTACATGTTAGTTGGACCCAGAATGAGTATAGGATCTACTATAGTACCTGGGAGTCATGCAAATACTCTAGTGCTACCTGATCGGAGACGAGCATCTGAAGAGGTAAGAAAGACTTTATTTAAACAGTTGTTTTGAGAGTAGTTCACAATTCTCAGACACTCCAAAAAATACTGACTCAACATATTTAGAGCTTTATTTCCGTTGATATAAATATGTTCAAAGTGCTGCGTTAAACTTTCTCTTTATAACAGCTGAATAGAAACAGAACATAAATTTGTCGTATGTATTCATCACCCAAACTAGCTGTGTGTGTGTTAATGAGATCGTTGTTGTATGTGTTTGCTAACAAGTAACGAGGTGATCTGTTAAAATCATAAATTAAACTACAGTTAGTGTGCTGTGGTTTAATGTTAATTTTTATCCCTTTTGCCTTTGAAACTGAAAATATCTAATCAATCAGAAACAGACAACCTTTCGACTGAACATGAAAGATTTAATTTTAAAAATTCAAGAAAACAATAATTGCTTTTCAGAACTAGAACACCTGAAACATTTCTTTGGTAGTTTTCCCACTTTAGAGGCCCTTGACAAAACTGTAGCAGATTTCAAGGAATTGCAGGGAACTGAATTGTATCACTGAAGTTACTGGGTGTTCTATATTTTCCAAATGAGGAAGCCACAGTGATGACCTTTTAGAATGATGGGCGTGCTCAGAGCAAATTATGGCGCAATTTCTGACGTTTAAAAGTCATTATCGATAATGACACCGTGTTTTAATACATATAATGCTGTCTTATTGTCGTTGGATAGTTAAATCTATAACGCGCATGTTTATTTAATTCCCATAACATTTATGTGTGCTGAAAGTGTATCAGACTTTGTCGGTGTGCGTCTGCCTGTGGTCGGTAGTGTTGCTGTCCGTAGTGCTGAAAGTTGTTTCAGTACTACAAGCCTTTTTATTAGAAATAATACAGAAATAACTCATATAGATTTCCAAAGAAGGAACCTTACAAATCATCGATAATATATCTTATTCTTAGCAGAACGCTGTTTTGTTTCCTGCAGTTGCCAAATAGTTTTGTTGCTTGAATTTAGTTGATTTTATTTCATTTCTTAGGTTCACGGTGCTGCAATAACGTCATATATCGCATGGTGTCGGTGTAATTACAAATGTTTTCGTCTTTTTGTCGTCACCAGCTGGTCCAGCCCTGTATTTTGGCATTTCGTGCAACGAGCTTAAATAAGAAATCAGCTGCTTGTCGTTCTCGGTGGTGTGCACAGATAGGTTTAATTTATGGAGAGCAGGTTAAAAAGGAACCCTGCTGCACTTTATGTGTAAACGACACAATAATTGATCCTGAAGTCGTAATTTTATTCTGCACATAATGGAACAAAGAGGACGGCGGACGTGGATCGAGCGATGGAGATGCATAGTCTATGCGGTGGCATTGGTGATGTTTGGGAGCGAAGCCTCGGCTCAGATCAGATATTCCATCTCTGAAGAGGTTAAAGAAGGAAGTGTTGTTGGAAACATTGCGAAAGACGCGGGGATTGATAAGGTTACGCTGAAGGAAAGAAAGTACCGCATTGTTGGCAGTACAAAGGAACCCCTTTTTCATTTGAATCAAGACGACGGTGTTCTGTATGTGAGCAGGAAAGTGGACAGGGAAGAGATTTGCGAACGAAGACTCGATTGTGTAATAAACCTTAAAACAGTGCTAGAAAATCCTCTGGAAATCCATTATGTGACCGTAGAGGTGGTGGATGTAAACGACCACTCCCCCATCTTTCCAGAGAAAGAGAAACGACTTGAAATATTTGAATCGACGATACCGGGTGCAAGATTTCAGCTCCAACCTGCACGAGACCCAGACGGTAGCCAGTTCTCTGTTCACCAGTATAAACTAAGTCACAGTGATCACTTTCGTTTGGAGTTAAAAGATAGAGATGATGGTAAAATGCCATTTCTAGTTTTACAGAAGCAGTTAGATAGAGAGGCTGCGAGAGAGCACAAGCTTCTCCTTACCGCTATTGATGGGGGGAGACCGCCAAAGTCGGGAACAACGCAAATACTGATTGAGGTACTTGATGTTAACGACAATGCACCTGTTTTTACACAAGATGTATACTCTGCTATGCTGAATGAAAACGCATCCCCCGGCACGTTAGTCATACGGGTGAATGCCACAGATTTAGATGAAGGAGCAAACGGTAAAATTGTTTACTCTTTTGGTAAGGAAGTAGAAATCAAACTGCAAAAACTGTTTTATATAGACTCGAGCACAGGGGAAATTAAAGTGACTGGTGAAATTGATTACGAAGAAAATGAACGCTATGAAATTGATATAAGAGCGTCTGATGAGGGGACAATCCCTTTATCAACAGACAAAAGTGTGATAATAAAGGTAATCGACCTGAACGATAACCCACCCGAGATTGAAGTCACGTCATTTTCTAAGTCAGTTCCCGAAGACTGTAGGATTGGAACAACAGTAGCTTTGATCAGCGTGAATGATTTAGATTCAGGTCCCAGTGGGAAAGTCTCCTGTGTCATACCTGAGGATGTTCCTTTTGCTATATCGCCATCCCTCCAAGATAATATGTACGCCATAGTGACCAAGTCACTGCTGGACAGAGAAGAAAGGTATTTTTATGAACTTACAGTTGTTGCAAAGGATGCTGGTGTTCCATCACTCTTAAGTGAAAAGACAATAACTGTGGCGATATCAGACGTGAACGACAACAGGCCTCAGTTTTCAGTCAGTCCTTACATATTTTACATCACTGAAAATAACGATTTAGGTGCACAATTATTTTCAGTAAAGGCGTCCGATTGTGATGATAGTGATAATGCGCGTATTTCATATCACGTTTATCGGGACAACAGCGAAGGCAGTATGGCATTGTTTTTAAATATTAACTCGGAAAGTGGAGATGTTACGGCGCTGAAAAGTTTTGACTTTGAAACGCTGAAAACTTTCCAGTTCCAAATTGTTGCCTCAGATTCTGGAACTCCGTCACTAAGCAACAATGTCACAGTCAACGTCTTCATCCTGGATCAGAACGACAACGCTCCAGTCATCCTGTATCCACTCAGCTCCAATGGTTCTGCTCAAGGTGTGGAGGAGATTCCCCGAAACGTCAACGCAGGACACTTGGTGACTAAAGTCAGAGCCTATGACGCTGATATAGGATATAACGGCTGGTTGCTTTTTTCACTGCAAGAAGTAACTGACCACAGTCTCTTTGCTTTGGACCGCTATACAGGACAGATCAGAACACTTCGCTCATTCACAGAGACAGACGAGGCTGAGCATAAACTGGTAATACTGGTCAAAGACAACGGCAACGTTTCTCTCTCAGCAACAGCTACTGTGATTGTCAAACTTGTGGAGCCCAAAGAGGCTTTTGCAGCTTCTGATGTTAAAGGTGCAGCAAAAGATGATGAGGACGACAATAACGTGATATTTTACCTCATGATAACTTTGGGCGCAGTTTCTGTACTTTTTCTCGTCAGCATTATTGTGCTGATTGCAATGCAGTGCTCCAAATCCACAGACTATACTTCTAAATATCTACCAGAGACTAATTATGATGGGACACTGTGTAACAGCATCCAGTACAGATCAGGAGAGAAGCGGTACATGCTAGTTGGACCCAGAATGAGTATAGGATCTACTATAGTTCCGGGTAGCCATGCAAATACACTTGTGCTTCCAGATAGGAGACGCACATCTGAAGAGGTAAGAAAGGCTTTATTTTAACAGGATTTTTTTTTTTGAGTAGTTCACAATTCTCAGACACTCCAACAAATACTGACTCTACATATTTAGAGTTTGAATTCGGTTGATATAAATATGTTCAAAGTGCTGCGTTAAACTTTTTCTTTATAACAGCTGAATAGAAATAGAACACAAATGTGTAGTGTATATTCATCACACAAACTGAGTATGAGTATAGGATCTACCATGCAAATACACTAATGCTACCTGATCGGAGAGGGACATCTGAAGAGGTAAGAATGTCTCTCTTAATTTGAATATCTCATGAAGTAAAATTAACATTAATATGTTTTTGGAGGAGTTTGAACGAGATGATTTTGTTCATGTTGAAATGATGTCGAGTGCACTTTTCCCGTGTTTTGCTTGACCCCTCGACACGAAGTTGAAGCTTTTAAACACTATTTTTATTATCTCCATTGTAACGTCAGCTCGCATGGTGTCACTGTTTGTGAAAATTAACGACTCCCGACTGTACGTCTTCTACGTCAGCAGTTTTGCGCTACAGTATTTCTCGACAGGGTGCACTTGCGCTTTGGGGGGCAATGGCTTTAAATCTTTGATACCCTCGGAAACATCATGTTTCGGAATCCTGGAATATTTGGTTTTCATCAGCTCCAGTGTTTCGGTGTAAATTCATATTTCAATGTTTAACCGTCCTGTTCCTATTATTTTACTTATTCTGTGAATTCGCCATGGCAAGACGGGGATGCGGAGTATTGTTGGAGCGCCTGGTCGTCTTTATTGTTTCGTTGGCTCTCACTATGAATTCTTCTTCCGCACAGCTGCGATACTCTATTCCCGAAGAGCTAACGGTGGGTTCTGTTGTTGGAAATATCGCTAAAGATTTAGGGATGGATCACAGTGCTTTGCATGCTAGAGGATTTCGCATCGTTTCTGGATCGACTGAACCCCTGTTTCAACTCAACAGCAACGGCATAGTACACGTTAACAGAAAAATAGACCGAGAAGAGGTGTGTGAACGGATAACCACCTGTATTCTCAACATAAAGACTGTGCTGGAGAATCCCTTAGAGGTCCACTACGTCGGCATTGAGGTTTTAGATGTAAATGACCACTCTCCCATCTTCACGGACAACCAGACGCATTTAGAGATATCCGAATCTGCTTTACCTGGGGCGCGATTTCAGCTACAAGGCGCCCGTGATCCAGACAGCGAGATGTTTTCTATTCAACAATATAAGCTCAGTCAAAATGACCATTTTCGTTTGGAGGTTAAGGATAGAGAAGAGGATGGCAAAATTCCTGTTTTGTTTTTACATAAAGCGCTGGACAAAGAGGCTGCGCGAAGTCACAGATTGCTTCTGACAGCAGTTGATGGAGGAAAGCCCGCTAGATCAGGGACGATGGAAATTATTGTTAATGTTCTGGATGTGAATGATAATATGCCAGTTTTTGCCAGAGACTCATACACTGCTGAACTTGATGAAAATTCACCAATTGGCACAACTATCGTACAAGTAAATGCCACAGATTTAGATGATGGTTTAAATGGGGAGGTGGTTTATTCATTTGGGAATAATGCAAATAAGAAATTACGTGAAATTTTTGAAGTCGATAGTAATACAGGTGAAATTATTGTGAAAGGGCCCATAGACTATGAAGAAAAAGACCGATATCAAATTGATATTAAAGCTTCTGATAAAGGGCAAGTCCCCCTGGCAACAGAAAAAAGTGTTAAAATAACTATTGTGGACTTAAATGACAACACACCTGAAATTGAGGTGACATCCCTTTCAAGTGCAGTCCCTGAGGACTCCAAACCAGGAAGGACAGTAGCACTGATAAGTGTGAATGATAAAGATTCAGGAGTAAATGGAAAGGTGATGTGTTCTGTAAGTGAAGGTGTACCTTTCATATTAACGCCTTCATTACAAGAAAATATGTACTCTTTAGTCACCAAGTCAATGCTGGATAGAGAACAGCAACCCAAGTATGACATAAGAATTGTTGCAAAAGATGCTGGTAACCCGCCACTGTCATCTCACAGGATAATAAGTGTGATAATATCAGATGTGAATGACAACAGTCCAGAGTTTTCAACAAACCCATACATGTTTTATGTGACTGAAAACAATGCTGCTGGAGGATCTTTATTTTCTGTCAGTGCTCATGACTGTGATGAGGGTGATAACGCCCATATATCATATAATATTATGAGGAATGCTGATGAAAAATTGACATCATTTCTAAGTATAAACCCTGAAAATGGAGAAATTGTGGCACTGAAAAGTTTTGATTTTGAAACAATGAAAACTTTCCAGTTCCAAGTTGTTGCCTCAGATTCTGGAACTCCATCACTAAGCAACAACGTCACAGTCAACGTCTTCATCCTGGATCAGAACGACAACGCTCCAGTCATCCTGTACCCACTCAGCTCCAACGGCTCTGCTCAAGGTGTGGAGGAGATTCCCCGAAATGTCAACGCAGGACACTTGGTGACTAAAGTCAGAGCCTATGACGCTGATATAGGATATAACGGCTGGTTGCTCTTTTCACTGCAGGAAGTTACTGACCATAGTCTCTTTGCTTTGGACCGCTATACAGGACAGATCAGAACACTTCGCTCATTCACAGAGACAGACGAGGCTGAGCATAAACTGGTAATACTGGTCAAAGACAACGGCAACGTTTCTCTCTCAGCAACAGCTACTGTGATTGTCAAACTTGTGGAGCCCAAAGAGGCTTTTGCAGCTTCAGATGTTAAAGGTGCAGCAAAAGATGATGAGGACAGTAATGTCATATTTTACCTCATGATAACTTTGGGAGCAGTTTGTGTGCTTTTTCTCGTCAGCATCATCGTGCTGATTGCAATGCAGTGCTCCAAATCCACAGACTATACTTCTAAATATCTGCCAGAGACTAATTATGATGGGACACTGTGTCACAGCATCCAGTACAGATCAGGAGAGAAGCGGTACATGCTAGTTGGACCCAGAATGAGTATAGGATCTACTATAGTTCCGGGTAGCCATGCAAATACACTTGTGCTTCCAGATAGGAGACGCACATCTGAAGAGGTAAGAAAGACAATTTTATTTCTAGGCAGTTATGCTATAATTTTAATCAGAAATAAGAAGCTGATCCTACAAAATAATCTACTCAACAGGAACCGTCAAGAAGCATAAAAAAATATTCACTGTGTGAAATAAGTAGGCTGTGTGTTGATAAAACGCCTTACATGTGGTTTTCTGGTTAGCTCTCACACAGTCCAAACTTCTAATTCATAAGCAAATTGAACTGTTGCTTCTATGCCGTGTCTATACCATAATATGGTGCTCTGCTTTTGAAGTTTAAAATTATTTATAATACTAATATCACCCAAATATCCAGTCAGACACTTATTGTGGTTTGCATGTATTTATGTCTGAGTCTGAATGAAAAACTCTGAGCTTTGCGCTGTAAACGCTTGTTTTGTTTTTTCCATCTTTAATTGCATCTATATATCCTTCCTGTCTATGAGGTTTCTTACATGGGCTTAAAGCAACTGAATGACTGGCTATGAGATTTCTTGTGGTTTGTGCTTGCTGATGCTGTTGAGGTGATTCAATGGGCCATGAATGGCTGGAGCTAAGACAGAGAAGAGCAGAGAGTGCCTGAGGCGGGTGTGCAGTGCATCACAATGTGCAGCAAGTCAGGTGGGGTTGTTTCAGCAGGGATGTGAATTCATTCCAGGAGTGAAAAACAAGCAATATAATTTTACTATTTTTTATTTGATTGGTTTGTTGTGCTTTGGAATTGAGAAATACTGATGTAGAAGACTGTATATTTAGCACACTGCACACAAGCTTCAGAGTGCATGATCCCCTTTGACTTACTGAAAATAGGTCACATTCTATGACATGTGCGAAGGTCTGCAAGCTAGAGTCTGAGAGGTGATTCTCTATCGAATATTGTGTGTTGCCCATAGCAACACACTGGGAGATCCACCTCTCAGACTCTACTGGTTTCCACAGACTAGCATGCACTCAACGGTCTTAGCAACAGCAGTGGAAGAGGATGAACGAGGGAGGGATGGAGAAAGCAGTAGAGTAGGGGGAGGGGATGTGGCTTTTGTACAGCTCATCTATAGAAACCTCACAATATTTGATAAGAATTGGTTTATGTCTATATAAACTCGTGGATTATAATACCACATTCAGCACTGTAAATTAGAAAGAACATGCTGCAGATAGTAAAGGAATAGCAAAGGCAGGAATATTCTAGCTTTTAATTAGATATTTTATAGTATGGAGGATAATCTATTCACCCAAAAAACTGGGTCAACGTTAGATTCCCTACACAGGAAACTGACAGAAAAAAAGCACATTTTAAATTATAAACATATATGTCTGTGCTGAAAACTGGTGCTGTATGAGAAGCTACTGAGCAGCATGTGAAATAAAGCAGCAAGCTAAAGCTTGAATACAGGAAGGTAAAGGATCGGTTCAGATTCAGAGTAAGAGAGGCTGGCCACACTTTCTCTGCAGTTCATCTGTCCAGATTTATTTAGCTCTGCTAGCAATAACTGCCCCTCTGAGCGTATGTGTGCATGAATGAATATTTTATATGCACGTGTCCATGCGTGAGTGTGAGAGAGATAGAAATCAGGCTTTGTGTGTGTGTTGCAGCACAGCAGCAATGCTAAGCTGTGCCTGGACAGCAGATGCCCAGAAAAGATGTGATTAAAAATGAGAGCATCTCATTAAAACTAATAAGTGCTTGGAAATGTCATTGCATCACAGACTGTGAGCTGATTGCAAGTCTTTTAAAGAATTATAGTGTATTTTTATTTATTTTATTCCTGCGCCATCATAGTTTGTTTTTTAATAGTTAGGAAAAAAACAGATGGTAAGAGGAGTGGATGAGCTGTAATTACTTTAATGCAAGCACATGGGATGCACCTTTGTTGTACAGTAAATAAACAATTTTTAATATGTATATTACTATTGCAAAAACAGATGAAAAAATGACTCCTGCATTTGAAACTTGCTGATCTTAATTTAGTTTGATGTAAGAAGACGTAAACTGTTTACAGTTTTCATTCTGTATGCTCTCCTCTGTGGGGGTGTGGCTGCTTGCTCCAGTGGCTTTGTCTGTTTGCTTGGCTGGCTCAGCAGATCTCTGCAACTGTGTTTGCATGCGGTATGTCTACACAAAATGTTATCTACAGTGCAGTTACCTAAGTGTGTCTGTATACATTGCTTTTATTGAATAGGTGACAGCACGTTCCTCATTAAACTGCATTCATTGCAGTTTGGGAATGTTGTAAGAAGCCAATCATGTACAACAGTAGTGTGTAGTCATTTCAGCAACTTTCCTCCTATTTACCTTTCTTTTTGTGTCTTTTCTTCTAAAGTAACACATAAAATGCTGACAGCTAAACACACTCATATCATGCTTCACTCTACTTGCCTTTGCGTTTTAACTTATTCTGCACCTAATCTTCTGCAGCTAATCCCTCTCTCAAATTTTATGAAAAATAACCTGCATTCTTTTTTTTTCACTGTCAATTTGCTGTAAGTTTTGTTTTCTGCTTTTATAGCAATGAGTGTTCCATCAGTATACTACTCCATGCAGTGCTCACTGTTCTGCCTCTGCTCTGAGGACTGCTTATCCTTCCTCTTTTTTTGCAGCTTCTCTCTCTCTCCCTCTCTCACTCTCTCCCCTTTCATACTGATTTTGCTCTCAGTAGTTCCCTTCCCCCTTCCCACTCTTGGCCTCCTTTTCCCACTTCCTTGTTTCTGTTCTTCCTCTTCTCCTTCATATGGTGCACTTCTTTATTTCCCGGGTGATATTTGACTTGCTTTCTGCAATCTTTCTCTGGTTATGCCACATGCTCTTAAGCTGTGTGCTGCTGTGCCTCATGCCTGTAGGGTCATAGCAGTGGATGCTGAATGTGCTGTTGTATGTCAGTAGGGCACATTCTCCCTTATTGCTCCAGCTTTGTATGAAGACGCCGCCACTCACATTGAGGTCAGCAGCAGTGATGGTAATCTAATTTTGGACACATAGTGCAGTACAGCAAAAACAGCTACCATCATCATGTTCACACTTTACACATGCACATGCACATGTCCCCATAGATGCACATGCAATATCACATCACTGATATCACCTACTGTGTCTAATCCTCTTTATTCAAAGGCACTTTCACAGATAAACTGACTGGTGTGTGTGTGTGTGTGTGTGTGTGTGTGTGTGTGTGTGTGTGTGTGTGTGTGTGTGTGTGTGTGTGGGGGGGGGGGGGGGGGGGGGGGTAGAAACTTAGTGAGTTTCCTTCCAAGTAAGCTTTCATGTTCTTTATTAACTTCCGACTTTTCTCAGATGCTGCTGTTGTGGAAAGTCCTACAGCACACAATTCTTTCTTAATAACAGCCTTTATTACAGAACGGCAAGGTGTGAGTCTTCACCAAGTGTCGTTACACTACTTGAGTGTTATACCCCAAAATGGAAAGGGGGGACAAAACATGATCACAAATGTTTGTTTGTTCAGGAAAGAAGAAGGCATGCACAATTTTAACTTTGCTAAAACTGAATTGTGAAGTTGAGTAATGATAAATGTATTTTATGTTTAGCAAAAACTTAGGTAACTGGAACTGTATTTAAAAATAATCAGGTTAACTTATGACAACTTCAGCCTTTTAAACTGATCAAATGCATCTAATATTTTTTGTTTAATTAGACTTTTCTTGAACTAGTGCACAAAACTCTGCAACAATACCTAAAATACAATACAAAAAATAACTTCCATGCTTGTTTATATTTTATGATGAGCATACTAAGTAGATTCACATTGTTATTGAACTTTTTTTTTCTGTCACTGGACATTGATTTTTATTTTTAAGGTGCAATCACTTACTGTTGATTGGGGATTTGCTTTTCACTGCAGAAAAACTGATGTGGCTCAGTGGAAGAATTCAAGGAACACATTGACTTTGACAGTCTGGTTTTTATTAGTGTTGAACTGAAGCACGTGATTTGTAGATGTTTCCAAACAAGTTGTCTGAGCTGCTATTTACTACGTATCTCTGCTATGAGTGCTTGTGTTCATATCTGTACTTCCTCTTAGTAAACATTTAGGCAATATGGTGCTGGTTAATCAGGAGCTTAATGTCAATATCAACAAGCATTGCAGCAATGCATCTTTTAGTGTTCTTAGTAAATAATCTGTTTGTTGACCTCTGTGTGCTGCACTTTGAACAGAGTTTCAGAGAAGGGCTGAACGAAGATGTGTTTTGTGTCAAGATGTTTTTATGTCAAGTTAAACTCAATTATTTAACTTTACCTTTGAGTCTTGTATATTCAATTTTAAAATTTCCACTTCGTATGTTTAATGCATGACACTCACTGCAGTTTCAACCACATGAACCACTCGCACAGTACAGAAAATGCCCTTATTTGATTAAGCTCATTTAATAAACACAATAAATCAACTAGAAACATGACAAGAAGATGACCTGGATTTTTTCAGTTGCTTCTGGACAAACAGGGCAAAAATAGAAGTCAATGGGATAAAAATGTAATTGCAGGCTGCACTCACATCTGTGGGGCAACACTGCTTGGCATAGCTCCTTTAGCTCTTGTCATTTGCACTAGGACATGACTGATTTAGAGCCATGTGTAGCTTTAATGTCAGATGGCAAAAGCGAGGCAGTACTCGTCAGTATTTGGGTCAAACTTTCTTTAGTGTTGATAAAGATACAACTAGAATTTATCGGGTGTCCAGCAAAATTTGACACAGCAAATCATAAAGAATAATAGCAAAAAGAAAAAAAACCCTACATAATTCCTGTCTTTTATTTTTACTGTTTGAAAAGGTCTGACCCTTTGCTATCTCTACCACTTGGTTATATAAGCCATCAATTTCATTATCTCTCAGTCCATTGACTCATGAGTCCCATAGATTGGTCCTTGCTACTCTTATTTTAGAATCACTCTAGTGCAGCTGAATCAGTCCACGGAGGCCTTTCTCTGGAGCTTTAGCTGGGTCAACTTCTCTAAGCATTAAAAACATTGCACCAAAAAAAGTAATTTGCATACACTATCTCCATGTGTCCCTTTAACTCCTTGATGGATGATATGAGCCTTGCTTAGTGTACTGCATTGTGATGATTTGTTCACTGTCTTTATGTCAAGCTCTCTTTGCAATGCTTTACTTTCCTAACAATAGTCATATTAATAGTATCATAATGCTTAACAGTACTTAAGTCTAGACATATATGTCTGTGTGTTGTAATGCAGAGTGATTGGTAGCTTTGTTAAGTGCATTGAGCCATGTGCAGTGTTTACAAGTTGTTGTTTTTCCTCTTTTTTTCTGAATCAACAGAGATAAGAACAGATGCTGGTCTGTGCTGCTCTTGTTTGGCATCAGTGCTCATACAGCCAGAACATCTGCTGCTGTGCTTAGGTCATCATGCCATGCCCGGAGGATTGAACTGACTGATGGGTCAGGGCAAGGATACACGCAAGACAGCCAGCCATTAAGCAGAACACTAGTAAAGACACATATGGCTTAAAAACCACTTTTAATTTATCCTGTACCAAAACCTAAAAACAGCACAATGAAGTGTCCTGAGATCTAGATTTAGGAAATAGGAATTTAGTGAATTGTGAGAGAAAGCATGAATGAGTGAGGGAAATTCAGAGTCTGCTGTTTAGATGCTGGGTGTAGCCTTGCTAAGAGGATTGCCTTCTTATCCTTGCACTGCTCACTGCGGGGTAAATGGGGTAAATGAGGTATACGGTCACAAATGACATATACTTGTCTAATTAATACCGTATTTGTTGCCACACATGGATGGAATCAAATGTTGGCCGTTAGAGGGATTGAGTCTGTAGCTGCAGGGTTCCTCTTCCCCGTGTGGCTATTCGGCCTGTCTAGTTCCCCTACTAAACATCTTGAGTGAAGTCAATGCCTTGTTTATTCTTATCTTTCTGAATGTTCCAGCCCAGCTTTCAATGTGCTAATGTTTTATTCAATGTAACCAAATCACAAGACTTTTTGTTCCTGCAGTGTATATCTGGCAAAGCTCTGTGTTGCATGTCACACCCCTCTTTCACTCTAAATGTTCTCAATCTAATTTCTTTTAAAAGAAAAGCTCTACAAGGTTTAATACAACACAAACCACACATTATCCCGTTAAAATAGGTCTTATTAGTTATATTATTAAAACTTTTCCCAAAGAAAACCAATGGGACAAAGTCAAACTAGATTGTTTATTATTTCTCTTAAAGGTTGAGACTTGAAGTTTCACATGATATGGAGGAATAGTATGTGCATGTATGCCGCAAACAATAATACTATATATACTGTAGCATATACCGCACAGCCTGGGTGGGTACAGGTATATCATACATTAATCCATGGTATCTGAAAGGATGCACAGTGTGTGTGTGTTTGTGTTTATGTATGATCACATGACACTTGACGCAGACACATGAGAAAGCCCATTTTAACAGTGATTAAAGCTACAGTGTAAAAAAGTCTCCTTGTATTCTCTGTGTTTTTAAAATGGACATTCAGCTCCTCCAGGTCATTTTTCTTAGTGTGTGATGCAGTGAGTTTTTCTGTTCAGGACGTGAGTCATCTCATCCCACATGTAGCTTTTCATTTTGCGAAGTTGGTCTGCTGGGTTTATTTCAGGATGAACCATCTGTCATAAAAAATGAATCAGGAATGTGGGCATTTAGGGTTGGTGCTAGTATTATTTTAACATGATATTAGAAAGATGATAGGCTATGACATTCCCTGTAGTCACACAGGCACACAGACAAACATACACACACACACAGAGCTGTGTTTTTGTGTTTACATGTCTGTTCATTCCTAGACCTTTCTCTGTTTCCCACAATCAAATCTAGTAGTGTATGAATAAAACAATGA
This sequence comes from Rhamphochromis sp. 'chilingali', assembly GCF_963969265.1. NCBI lineage: Eukaryota > Metazoa > Chordata > Actinopteri > Cichliformes > Cichlidae > Rhamphochromis > Rhamphochromis sp. 'chilingali'. The sequence goes on from NC_137940.1 coordinate 29,491,128, forward strand.
CACAAGGGTGTGGAAGATGATGATGCTGTGGCTCATACCACACGCTCTCCTCCCACTGACTGCTCCCCCCCCCCCCCCCCTTTCCCCAACCTTTGTTCTCTTGATTACTACCCCACTTTTCTCAGCCTCATGTGCTTTCCTTCTCATCTTCATCTCTCCCTCATTTCCTTGCCATTTCTTGCTCGATTCTTCAATCAGTGTATTTGTCTTCATATTTCTTCATTTCATTTCTTAAACAAAGAATCTCTTCTCCTCCTCCTCCTACGCATCCTGATTTCTTTTTGCTGATACTCTTTCTTATGCCCTCTCCTGTCGCTTTGTGCAACTGCAGGCTCACAGAAAATGGCTGACACATTTTGTAAGCTTCTTTACTCTTTCTTTTGTTATCCCCCAGTTCTCTGTTTTTTTGCTCAGCCTGGTGTTCGTTTTGGTTTGACTTGGTTGCTAACTGCTATTACAAAGCTTAGTTGAAGCTATACAATCCTTCCTTGCCGCTGAAAACATAGGTGGCCTCTTTTCTCAACTCTACCTCCTCTTTCTCAATAAACTGGAGCTATGAGCTGAGTTTGTTAGAAAACCTTTTTCTCTCTCTTCCCTATGGCTGTAGTAGGGACACGTGAAGCATAGCCAAGTCTAGTGTTGTTTTTCAAAGCCAGAGGTCCTAGAGGAAAAATAATAATAATTTTGCCTGCATATGAATCCAAAGTAACATTTTTTCAGCTTGTTGCTGTTGACTTGAGTTAAATACTTCTTATACAGGAGGATGAAGGATGGGATTACATGAACAATGTTCTTAGAATTTGCATATTGCTATTCAATTTTGTTAGATTTAAGGTAAGGATGGGTATTTTGGTTAATGTTAGGGAATATTTTGGTCATCGCATTATTTCTTCGGTTTGTTCGCGGTCTGCATAAATAATCATTATGCTGTTCACAATTACTATTTTTCCTGTTTTCAGGAAACAATACATTTAACAATAATGTGTTTCATTTATTATTTTGTGGGTCATAAACCTACAGCTATCCCTTATTTGGGGGAAATGGCTATCAGAATTTATTAATTACATTTGTTTCATGCTTTTTCATGCTTTTTGCTATTTACATTTTATCAAAATGATTGGTATAAGTGTTGTGTTCAGTCAGACATTACCTTTCTCATTATTTTGTTTTTAGTCACAAAAGCATGTCACTCATTCAGAGACTATGAGCCTAAGGGCCTTTAAAACATTAATCTCACAAACTGAGCAACAGCAGCTGTACAAGGGCTAGTGCAATAAATTTCTTATTTATATTATATTATAATTGCAGTACCACATAATTGAGACGTACCATTAGTTTCAAAAAGAGTGTTACTGTGTACCTCTGCTTCAATGCTGATAGTGTGTCAAATTACGTTAAGGCTTGATTTTATAGTAGATAGTGAGATCAGGTAGAAAGGGATTTAGCAAACAGATGAACTCAGTCTTTTATGCAGACCAAAACTCACAGTAGATACTGGGCCAGATAATCTATGCATCGCATTACAGATAATGAAGTGAGAATCTGCTTAATGGGAATGAGGGGAGCAAAGTTGTGCAGAGACAAAAAAAAAAAAACGTGATACCAACATAACAAAATGTGTTTATTTTGCTTGTTAACAGACTGCTATAAATGAGGTGCTCATGATAAGGCTGGAGTGTAATTTCTCCCTAAGCCCTTTACTGCCCGATTTTTGTCACTTTGCTTTGTCCTAGAGCAGAGAACTAAAGTAATGAATTATAGTGATAATGCTTCTAATAGAATAATGATAGAAATAGACAGAAATTGTGAAATGGCATAAAAATACTCAGTACTTTGTAAGCAGTATATTAGAAACAATTCAGTGTAAACCTGCAACACATGACCTTTGTGAAAGCATCATGTTAGATCTCAACGCATTATATAAAAAGCTGTACTTTTGGCAGTTTGCCATGCCAAATGTTTAAAAGTGCCAAAATATTGCTGCTGTTGCTTTAGGTGTTTTCAAAAGAGAATTCCTATCCAAGCATTTTTTCATCTGCTATAACTGTCACTATCCCCATTTGTGTTGGATTAGGGCTTCTGTAAAGTATGTAAAGTAATAATTCTACTATGTTGGTCCTCCAGTATGATTAGGTGGAATCATCTTAACGATGCCATGAAGAGCAGCTTTGAAAGACAGCAGCGCATAAAATAACCTAGGATTTCACTCAGCTTTAAACTTCAGGCTAATGGCTAGACAGCATTATTATTATTATTATTATCATTATTATTATTATTATTATTATTGCTATTATTATTATTATTATTATTATTATTAGTAGTAGTAGTATTATTCATGCATCCATTCTCTTCCGCTTATCCTTGTCAGGGCTGTGGCTGGAGCCCATCCCAACTACCATGGGGGGAGAGGCAGGGTACACACTGGACAGGTCACCAATCTGTCGCAGGGCTAACACATAGAGATAGACAACCATTCCCACTCACATTCACACCTTTCGGCAATTTAGAATTACCAGTTATGTAATTCTAGCTGTCAGTAGCTGACATCCCCATCTAACCCAACCTCACTAACTGCATGTCTTTGGACGATGGGAGGAAGCCGGAGTAGCCAGAGAGAACCCGCACAAACACAGGAAGAACATGCAAACTTCAGACAGAAAGGCCCTGGCCAGGTGGTGGAATAAAACTCAGACCTTCTTGCTGTGAGGCAACAGTGCTAATCACCATGCCACCATGCTGCCACCATGTTGTTTTCTTTAATCTGTTATGTATTTGCTTTGTCCTTGACTTTAAACTTTGCATGCTTATACCCACTTAAAAAGATCTGTCCCATTGAATTATTTTTTAAAGCTGCATATATTGTATGCTAAACATATGGTATGAGAGGACTGTGAATTCAACTTTACAGTCTGTAAGAAGCTGTAGTTTGTGTTGCTGTTGGATTGTGCTGAACAATACAGAGGCATGTTGTTGATATTTAATCTGACAAAAAGGGCCTGACATATTAAAAAAACAATAGCCACATATATAAAAAAAACACAGTTTCAAAAAGGCAACTGAATTGAGTAACACTAAAGCAGAATGCCATAACAATAATGAAGGTGGCATTTATGTCAGCAGTCATGTATCAGTGAGTCTTAGACAGAAAACATGTGGGGAAACATTAAACTAGCAAGTGGCAATAGGTTTTTTCTTCCCTCACTGTTTAACACTCCTCAGCCAAAAACACACATGCATGCAAACTAACATGAACACTCAAACAATATGTGACACTTAGAGCAGATCATTTATATCCCTATCATCACACCTTAAGAAGGAACATTATTTTTGCTGCTGCACAAGTAGATGTTTAAGTTTTGATGTTAATGAGAGTGGAAATTGGTGTTTGTTATTCTCGGTAAACGGAAGTATGCTTAAACGATTTGTAGGCAAGTTATTATTTTTATAAATAGTTATCTTCATTTCTGTGGAAAGTGGAGCAACCTCACAGAACCATCTCAGTCATTTCTCAGTGTCAGATTCTCTGCAGGCCAGCGCTCTCCTCTATAATTCATTCTTTTTTTATGCTCTTCCACCGAAGCTCTGCCCTTCGAATGCACCTCTGAATGATGCATGTTTCATGCTGCATGGCTATTAAGAACGTAAAAATAGATATTACACAAAGCTGAAATGGTGTGCAGGTGTAATGTGTGTGTAAAATATATATGACACATTTAAGTATGGATAAATTATGCCTTGCAGCTCTTTGTGTGTAAATTGTGTACAGTAGAAATGTCCGATGCTTGCCATATATTCTGCATAATCTTTACTTGTTTTGATTTGTAAATGATAGAAGAATTTCTCTGTTTTCTTCTCCCTTTTCTTTGTTTTGATATGTATCAGGCTGGATGAGATTGTGCAGGTATTGTTAGACTCAGTAGCTGACATCGGCATCTTCTTTCCCATCTGGGACAGTTGACATTTTAATTTCCGCAGGCAGAGGAAATGTGTAGTAGACACACAGCCTGTTAGTGTATCTTTAGCACTGATACAATTTTGGAAGTGTGTGACGGTGCTAATCTAATTTAAGGCTTTATATCTTTGCCTGCCTCTGATATCAGTCTATGTCTGTCTGTGGATATGGAAACTGCAATGGAGAACAAAGAGAGTGATTTTTTAAAAGGCTCCCCCTTGTGGCAACAAGTGGATATTACCAGCCTGTCTAAATATCAATGCATTCAATTATTTAACGTGTTACCACTCTGCATGTGGTAGTATATTGAATGCTATTTTTTACTGAGTTTCTCATGCAGTATTGATCTGCAGATAGCAGGTCTGTCCCCAATTTCCAGCCATACCAAAAGCAGTACACTGACCTATTCCCCAGTGAACTGTTTGATTGACAAATCTAGGTTATCCATGCATATAAAGCTAGATTTATTCTTAATCCCACTGAGAATTGTTTGAGTCAAGCTATTTCAGTGTGTGAGTGAGGGAGAAAAAAAGAAAAGAGGAGGAGATGACAGAGACAGACTGTACCAGATGCTTTCTGTGCTCTATGTTACACTCCATGGTTGAATTTAATGTATCACTGTGGACAGTGTGAAACAAAATATGATTTTTAATCAAACACAATCCTTTTTTTTTTAGTTTATATGGTTGTGTTTAAATGCCTTGTCCTTGGCTTATGTACTGACTGCTCATAAAGAAGGGTGTGGTGGAGGTAGAGGGGGAGGCAGGGTGGGGCATAGACAGGGGCTGCATCTGCGTCACCATGGGTACCAGAAGGGAGATAGTAAATCAATTCTGGGTGCTTTCTATAACACTGCCTTTGTTGCTAGGCACAATACTGAGCCAATCACTGTCCATTTCAGCCACAGTGACCAATCAGATTTCTGTGCTACCTTTGCTGTTACCAAAGCCTGTTGAAGCTCCTGTTTATTGACAGCTTTGATTGATGCTCTGTTTTTGCAAAGTAATCCATGGCTGTTTTTCTGCTTGCACAACCAGTTGCTGAATTACACATTTTAAAATTTGAGTCACAATGCTGAACTATATGTGAATGGAATTCATGCTGTCTCTCATACCTTTTATATTTCTCACTCTCACACCTCTCTCACACAAACCACACAAACCACACAGAGCCTGATCAGCCCTTCATGTATTTGAACTCCAGACTGCAATGTTGCCATTCATGCTGTGCAGATGCTTGTTACTAATTAGATACAGTATCACAGATTCAATAACACATCGTCTTTGATCAGCCCTGCTCTGCACATTAGTGATCATTTCCTAACTGATCAAACTTATGGAGGTTCTTACACTAAATGAAAACATTGCTAGTGTAAATAAATTGTTGAATACATTAAAACATAAAATGAAGAGTGAAGTTTTTTTTTACATTTTAAAGCAAAATACACTATATGGAAAATGTTTTCTAAATACTAAATAGTATATGGGATCCTTAATCCTTAGGGATTAATAAAGTATGATGATTATGATTATGATTATGTTTAATATTTACTTAGTTGATAGGTCACTATACTGTTTTATTTCCCCAGCAAGTCTGTGATAAATCATGACACACAATAATCACACTGTAGCAGTGGCAGGATGTTGCTCCTGTATGTTGTTTTACAGTAGAGTAACTAATTATGTGATTTTTGGGCATTGTGCCATTGTTTTCCAAATGAGTGAACACTGTGTTCTATTGTGTTGGTGTGCCTCTCAGGGCTGTGTGCATGCGTATGTTTGGGCATGCTCCATATTGCTGTGTCCCGGTTTTGATCTTGCTCATGTTTCCGCGGACCCGCCCCTGTCCTACTTAGTCCAGAAACCAGTGAAGGCAGGCACAGATTTGGAAATAAATGATTAAGTGGTAGTTGGTTTTAAAACTAGGAGTGATTCATCTTTTCTTGCATCCTTCCTCTCTTTATTATATTAGTCATAGATTATTTCACAAATTGTGTAAGTAGGTAAACAGCTGATTGCATGCCCAGCTTTCCAGTACATAGATGTTATTACAGTTACGCTGATATGCACATAATTGTATGCACAGTTCTCTAGTAAGTGGATATTATTCTATATAGTGAATTTACATCTGCATATGTCAGAGCTAAAATGCATATAAGATCATTGAAAAGTAATTTTTCCATTATTGTATTATATTACTCTATTGCAATAGTCAAGTGCTGGATAATTCATATCACGCCTGCTTTTCTGACAATAAGCAGACACTGCATATTAAATGGGCCCAGTGCATAAAGTGCACAAAGTGAAAAGGATTTGAAAAGTAAAAAGCATAATATAGTAGTACTTATACACAAGGAGTAGGTTGCCCTCTTGTGTCATGATGAGATACATGCCACATAAAAACCCCACTATGACATTAGTATCTCATCATATGAAAAGGATGTAATGTGCAAATGGCAGGAGGGACTATGTGTGTGTGTTTGAGGTCTCCAGAGGCCTGGCACCAAGAAGGTAGGATGTGCATGGCTGAATGCAAAGGTCAGGCTCTCTGAGGGTTTGTGGGGGGTGGAAAGAGAAGCAGACACTTCTGTAAAAGTGCTGTGACAGTGAATGTGCCGCTGCAGTGCTACATTACCAATTACAACTGCAGCCCTGCACAGTCTGGTGAGGTATGCGCAAGAGTATGGTTTGTGTGTGCTTGAGTGAGTTTGTGTGTGTGTGTGTGTGGGGGGGGCACAAGCAGATAAAATGTGGAAGTAGATATGAAATCTAATTTGTCATTTTTGTGCTATCTGACGCATTCTGAAAGCTAAACACACAGGCTACTGCATTAGTGTGTGTGTGTGTGTGTGTGTGTGTGTTCACATATGCATTCATGCCTGTGCCCAAGATGGCGTTGCTATGGAGATGAGAGCTGTGCAGAGGGAGAGAGGAAAAGTGGGGGTAGGACTCGCCTAGAAGCATGTTTAGATCACACCCTTCCCCTATCTACTCACGCACACAGATCAACAGTACAGTATACATCCTTAGGACACACACACACTTACTCATAAACACGCACACAAAACCGATGGCTGTGTGAAGGCATGAGATGATTACATGCAGGCAATATAGAAGCTAATGTGGTGGCTGTACTGTATGTGGTAGTATCCCTTTAATAATGCAGTGAACACACCTAAAGCAGTGCTGCTGACTGCTTCCGCCCCTGCAACCCCCTCCCTTCACCTACCTCTCACTGCTTTATCTGACCCTTTCATCACACTGCCAGTGGTGATTCTAGTTTCACCTCTAACATTATCGTGTTATGGGCAAACAACAGACAGAGAAGAAGGTTAAGTACATGTGTACTTAACCACTAGACTTATTTTTAACAGCTCTCATATTTTAGGTAGCAAATAATGTAAATTTTTCTATACAACAGTTTAATCACTATTAATTATTCAGAAGTTTCAATTATTATACCCAGAGGAAGAATGACTTTTATCAATGCATGCATGCATCGGTTTTAAAAACAAACGCACACCTCTCTCGCCTATGGGGTGCCACAGCATTCTGTCTTGGGACCGTTACTGTTTCTGTTGTATTTAGTCCCTCTTCTTCAACTTCTTAGCTCTTTTCCGAATATTTCATATCATTGTAATGCAGATGATATTCAGCTTTATATCTCTTTTAGGCCACCTGATGTTTCTAAGCTTCAAAGCTTCAAATCCTGCTTAGATTCCAGCAGAGATTGGATGGCTGATAATTATCTTCAACTAAATACTGATAAAACTGAAGTCATTGTCTTTGCTCCTGAGAAATTTGTTCCCCTCGTGGTTAAAATCTAGGCCCTCTTGCTTCTTATATTAAACCCTCCATTAGGAACCAGCTCTGACGCTGCACACGCACGTTAAATGTTTGGTTCGCTCTTGTTTTTACCATTTAAGAAATATTGCTAAGCTTAGTCCCATTGTGTCACACTTCGAATTGGAAATGATTATTTATGCTTTTGTTTCATCTCATTTAGATTATTGTAATTCCTTGTTTACTTGCTTAAGTAATGCCTTCCTGGAATGACTGCAGGGTGTTCAAAATGCTGCTGCTAGGCTTCTGACAAAGTATCCCAAATGCTCCCATGCCACTCCCCTGCTGATTCAACTGCAATGGCTCCCTGTCAAGTTCAGGGTCCATTTAAAGATTATAATCATGACCTATAGGGACCTGCACGGTGTAGCTCCAACTTACATCAGTGATCTTCTTCTTCGTTATCGCCCCAGCGGGTCCCTGAGGTCTTGTGACCAGGGCTTGTTGGTTGTCCAGCATACACGGTTAAAAACAAAAGGTGACAGAGTGTATGTATCAGTGGCGACCAGACTCTGGAACTCACTCCCTTTGAGTTTGAGAACTGTGGACTCAGTCATTTCTTTTAAAAAGCAGTTAAAAACTTATCTGTTTAACTTGCTTTTGGTTGATTTTGTTTGTTTGAGGTTGGTCTAGGTGTATAGGTGTTAAAAATCAATTGTTATTTTTGCATTACTGTTTAAACAACTATGTTTTGATGAACTAAACATTCTGCATGTTTCCCTAATTAACTCTATCACCGAATGAAGAGGTGTGGATGGCCTTATGGATATGCTCAGTAACCCACCACTAATTCCAGGGTGTATTCAGAGCTGCTGGCTAATATACTGTGTTTCATCTATGTGGAACTAGGTTTTCCATAATTACAGAAGCCATGGATTTGTTTCTTTTAAAAATGTATTGTTTGTTTAGAATAAGAAAAAAAAAGTGTTCATCCTCTCACTGGGCAGCAAAGAATACCAAGTGTGAAATTTATGGAACACTCATATGTGTTTCATGGTGACTTTAGGAGAATGATAATCCAGACTGAAGTCCTGTAAAGTCAAAGTAGTGTAGTCTGGCCCTAAAATAAACCATGAATAATTGAATTTCATAACGGGTTGCATAATTGCGATGGTGGATATGTATGCATTTGCTTGTGTATGTTAATAAACCACAAGAGCACTATACTCTCTCTTCTATACTTTACCTACTGTTTTCTATTACATGCATTAGGAAAATGAACACACAGATCATCCTATGTGAGCCATTATTATTATTAATATTGTCTGTGGGGGCTGACAGATGATTGTAGTTGTGGGATAATATTTTCAAATCAAATCGTGTTTTCGGAGGAATGGAAATAGGGCAGGAGTTTCTGAATCTAGGGCTTGGGATTACAAACAAGCTCATGACTACTGTCTCTGTGGAAATGTGGAGTAATACTAAAATGCACCAAAAATACAACACGAGAAGCAGACACCCCCTCCTGTGCTCATATGTGCAGAAGAATAACTAGGTACGATTAAATATATTTATTGCCCAAAAGGCTGAAAAAGAAAATTTCATTAAAAGATAAATAAAGAAGCCATTGATGTGGGTGCAGAAGAAGAAACTGTACTATTTTTTATGGTTTAGGGAGGGTTTTTTGTTTGTTTGTTTGTTTGTTTTTTACTGTTTTTGTTTGTTTGCTTGCTTGTTTGTTTGTTTTTACGCACTCTTAGGGAAAAAATACATACAAATTTGTAGACATGATAAAACTTGTGGTGCAATTCACACATTGCTATATAGGCATGGCTGAATGCTAAAAATTTCAGGCAGCCTCCAACTTTTTATCCGTTTATTAAGCTCACATTAGTAGTTAATAGAATCTACAAATAACTCTTAAATTGAATGGAACAAAGAGGTTTAGTGGAAAAAGGTAGAGTAACGTGGGATGCGATGTATTTGATACTATCACTTTCTACAAGGACACTCATTCAGGTGTTGTCCATGGTGCAGAGAAGAGTTGTTCCGATTTCTGATGTTAAGCTTTTCAGATACCTTTGGTGTGACCTGATGGCTGCAGGAGAAGCAACTGTTTTCACTGGCCTCTGCATTGCGCTCTTTTCACCACGTGGCGTCGCTGTTGGTCCATTAGTTACAGCCCTGCTCTTTAATAGAACTTGGCCCCTCCCGTTTACAAGCGATATGAACGATTTCTGTCTTTGTTATAAGACTCAAACGACGGTGGAACAAACAGAATACTACAGTCAAAAAGCTCCCTGATCGTCCATTCTTTCCTAAATATCTGAATGCCACTGGAGCTCAAATTTATGCTTTGTTCACATTGAACAGAGATGTCGCCCTTTAAATTGAGCTATTTTGGGATGTATTTGTGCCTTTTTTTACTGGATGTTTACTGGCAGACTGTGGCTGGGCAGCTCTCCTATTCAATCTCAGAGGAGGTAAACCCGGGGACTCCTGTTGGGAATATCGCTAAGGATCTAAACCTGAATTCACAAGAGTTGGAATCTCGTATGTTTCAAATCGTTACTGGATCAAAGAGAAAATTTTTCGAGGTAAATCTAAAGACTGGTGTTCTGTATGTCAGTGAGAGAATAGACAGAGAGGAGCTCTGCTCGGAGGAACTAAAATGTCCAGTAAGTGTAGAAGCCGTAATAAATAACCCATTGAAGCTTTATCGTATTGATGTAGAGATCTTAGATGTAAACGACAATGCTCCTTTGTTTACAACAAAACTGCAAAATTTATATATTGCAGAGAGCACATTGCCTGGAGTGAAATTTGAATTATCCGAAGCAACTGATGCGGATATGGGGAAAAACGGAGTAAGCACTTACAAATTAAGCCAAAATGAAAAATTTTCGTTGGCCGTGCACAAAGCAGGTGACCGTGTGTCTGCTGAGTTGGTGCTGCAGAAAGCCTTAGACCGAGAAAAGCAGGCAGTCATCACTATGACACTGACAGCTGTAGATGGAGGGACCCCACCGAAATCCGGCACCTCGCAACTCGTTATTAATGTATTAGACAATAATGATAATATTCCGATCTTTAGTGAATCCTTGTATAAAACAAAAATTCCAGAAAACATTCCACTGGGGTTAAAGGTAATCACAGTGAACGCCACTGATGCAGATGAGGGTTTAAACAGTGAGATTGTATATTCGCTGAGAAGCAAAGACCAAGATCACGTACTTGATATATTTGAAATTGAACCTCAGACTGGTGTCATTAAGGTCAAAGGGAAAATAGACTTTGAAGAGAGGAGGGCTTTTGAGGTACGTGTTGTGGCCAGTGATAAAGGGCATCCTCCGATGTCCGCTCACTGTAAAGTGCTGGTAGAAGTGGTGGACTTAAATGATAATGTTCCTGAGATCACGGTGACGTCATTACATAGGAAGGTAAAAGAGGATGCTCCTGTAGGCACCGCAGTTGCACTTGTATCTGTCCTCGATAAAGACGGTGGAAAAAACGGTGATGTGGAGATCCAAATTAAAAACAAAGCGCCATTCAAACTCGAAACTAACTACAAAAATTATTATTCGCTGTTAGTTGATGGACCTCTGGACAGGGAGAAATTCTCTATTTACAATGTCAATATAATCGCTAATGACAAAGGGATTCCACCACTTACCAGCACAAGTGTAGTTTCCATACACGTTTCTGATGTCAATGATAATGCACCTCTGTTCACGGAGGCCGTAATTGATGTTTATGTGAATGAGAACAGTCCAGTGGGAGCAGTCATTAAAAGAGTGACTGCAACTGATGCAGACATAGACCAAAATAGCCAAATCAGCTATTCATTGTTAAAAATTGGCAATAACCAGCTGCTGTTATCTACAATGATTAATATCAACTCGGAGACAGGAGATATAATCAGCCTGCAGTCTTTTAACTACGAGGAGTTAAAAACATTCCAGTTTAAAGTTCAGGCCACAGACTCTGGTGTTCCTCCGCTCAGCAGCAACGTGACTGTGAACGTTTTACTCCTCGATCAAAATGACAACAGTCCTACGATTCTCGCGCCATATTCTGAGCATGGCTCCGTTAACAGTGAGAGCATCCCCTACTCTGCTGAAGCGGGATACTTTGTGGCAAAGATCAGGGCTGTAGACGCAGACTCTGGATACAACGCGCTGCTTTCTTATCACCTGTCTGAGCCCAAAGGAAACAACTTGTTCAGGATCGGAACCAGCACCGGGGAGATCAGGACTAAGAGGAGAATGAGTGACAATGACCTCAAAACTCACCCCTTGGTGGTCTTGGTCTCTGATAACGGAGAACCCTCCCTGTCAACTACTGTGTCTATTGATGTGGTGGTGGTTGAAAGCACGGCTGAAATCCAGACTCCGTTCAGACATGTGCCTGTAAAGGAGGACAGCTTCTCGGATTTGAACCTGTATCTGTTGATCGCCATTGTGTCGGTGTCCGTCTTCTTTCTGCTCAGCCTCATCACTTTAATAGCAGTCAGATGCCACAGGACAGATGGCACTTTCAGCAGGTACAGCGCCCCCATGATCACCACCCACCCTGACGGGAGCTGGTCTTACTCTAAAGCTACTCAGCAGTATGATGTGTGTTTCAGCTCAGACACGCTCAAGAGTGACGTGGTGGTTTTCCCCGCCTCGATTCCACCTGTAGATGCAGAACTGATCAGTATTAACGAAGGAGACACTTTTACCAGAACTCAGACTTTACCTACCAAAGAAAAGGTGAGTCCATGAAATTTTAAAATACTTGCATATTGTCATTCCTCGTCATTGCAGATTAAACGGTACCATTTTTTCTTATCTTAGCATGGTGTATCTTCTGATTTAAACTAGATTCCAAATATATATATGCTTCAGCTTTAAAACGTTTAGTTGTGCCAATTTAATAATATCCATCATTTGGACAGCAGTGCGTTCATGTAGCTGTCCATGGTGCTGGTGTAGGCATTCTAGCATATATAAAAATGTGATCTGAAGGCCGCAACAATTATAATAATAATTAAGTCACATTTCTGATATGTGCATTGCTCTTTGTCTCTGGTTACTCAAAGGATAGACAGATAGCACATTAAGCTGATATACGCCTTGACAATTGTATTATTCATATTTGCTCATATTTTCATGTTTTGTGAAAAGGAGATAAGGCAAGTTTTAATTCAATTTGGTTTATATATATGCTACACCTGTCTTTAAATAAATATATAAGGGAGCTGGACATTATTTGCCATTACCAGATTGGCATCTTGATGCATTTATCTTGAAGGCTTAAACGAACTTATGAGATTGTTTTGTGATAATGTAGTATTTTTAAATGACCACATGGGGACATTGTAGACCATCACATTTTCATAGTGCTCTTGGTTGTTCGAAGCTCCTCCTAGATTTAGATGATGGTGACGATGATGCTTTGCAGGGCTTTGTTACAAGAGGGGCAGTATGAGAATACATTGTGCGATCATCGCTTTGTCCTTTACTTCTTATATACACGGAAATCTGGATTCTGCCACTCTAATTTCACCTTGAAGACTACGATCCATATGCTGTGCTCGCACAGGATAGAAAATGTCGACAGGGAGGATACGCAGTTCTTTTGGGATTTATGTAGTCGTTGTTCTTTTGGATTGCTGCTGGCAAGTGGTGACTGGGCAGCTCTCTTACTCTGTATCAGAGGAGGTAAACCCGGGGACTACTGTGGGAAATCTCGCTAAAGATCTAAATCTTAACGTGCATGACTTGAGGACGCGTATGTTTCAGATTGTTAGCGGATCAAAGAGAAATTATTTCGATATAAATTTGAAAACGGGTAGTCTCTATGTCAGTGAAAGAATCGACCGTGAGGAGCTTTGCGCAAAAGCTGCAATATGTACTGTTAGCGTAGAGGCCGTGATCAACAATCCACTGAAGCTTTATCGTTTAGATGTAAATGTAGTCGATATTAATGATAATGTGCCACATTTTCCTGAGAATTTGCAGTATCTTAATATTGCGGAAAGTACTGTGCCAGGGGGGAAATTTGGATTTATAGGGGCATCGGATCTTGACGTTGGAAAGAATGACGTTAGTTCATACAAGTTGAGTCAAAATGATTACTTTTCTTTAGAGGTCCACAAAGGAAGGGATAGTGTGTCTGCCGAGCTGGTGCTACAGAAAGCTCTAGACCGAGAAATACAACCTACTGTTAATCTTACAGTGACTGCTATCGACAGCGGAAACCCACCCAAGTCAGGAACATTGCAAATCATTGTAAATGTTTTAGACATTAATGACAACGCTCCGGTTTTCAGTAGGGCTTTGTATAAAACACAGATTCATGAAAATCTACCAATGGGTAAAACAATTATATTTTTAAATGCAACAGACGCAGATGACGGATTAAATGCTGAAACTGAATATTCTTTTAGAAGTAAAGGTCAGGATCATGTTTTAAATGTATTTCAAATAGACTCTAAAACGGGAGCGATTTCAATTAAAGGTAAAATCGATTACGAAGAAAGTTCTGCATTTGAGATTCATGCTGAGGCGACTGACAAAGGCCAGCCTCCGATGTCTGCTCATTGCAAAGTGTTGGTAGAAGTGCTGGATCTAAATGACAACGCTCCTGAGATCACGGTAACGTCACTACTAAATACAGTGAAAGAAGACGCGGAAGTAGGTGCAGCCATTGCACTTGTCTCGGTTTTGGATAAAGATGGTGGGAATAACGGGGCAGTGAAAGCTGTGATTGCAAATGAGACTCCATTTAAACTGGACACAAACTATAGAAATTATTACTCTTTAGTGGTTACTGGTCCGCTTGACAGAGAAACTACAAACGAGTACAATGTTACTATAATAGCAACTGATGAAGGAGCTCCTCCTCTCTCCAGCACCAGCATAATTAGTGTTCACGTTTCTGATGTCAATGACAACTCGCCTCGCTTCTCTGATCCGATACTTAATATTTATGTTAAAGAAAACAGTCCAGTAGGAGCAGTCATTAAAACTCTGACTGCAACTGATGCTGATGTCGATAAAAATGGTCAAGTGAGCTATTCTTTTTTAAAAAGCAGCAGTGACTCACTACCGTTTCCTACAATGATTAATATCAACTCAGAGACAGGAGATATAATCAGCCTGCAGTCTTTTAACTACGAGGAGTTAAAAACATTCCAGTTTAAAGTTCAGGCCACAGACTCTGGTGTTCCTCCGCTCAGCAGCAACGTCACTGTCAACGTTTTAATCCTGGATGAAAATGACAACAGTCCCACGATTCTCGCGCCATATTCTGAGCACGGCTCCGTTAACAGTGAGAGCATCCCCTATTCTGCTGAAGCGGGATACTTTGTGGCAAAGATCAGGGCTGTAGACGCAGACTCTGGATACAATGCGCTGCTTTCTTATCACCTGTCTGAGCCCAAAGGAAACAACTTGTTCAGGATCGGAACCAGCACCGGGGAGATCAGGACTAAGAGGAGAATGAGTGACAATGACCTCAAAACTCACCCCTTGGTGGTCTTGGTCTCTGATAACGGAGAACCCTCCCTGTCAACTACTGTGTCTATTGATGTGGTGGTGGTTGAAAGCACGGCTGAAATCCAGACTCAGTTCAGACATGTGCCTGTAAAGGAGGACAGCTTCTCGGATTTGAACCTGTATCTGTTGATCGCCATTGTGTCGGTGTCCGTCTTCTTTCTGCTCAGCCTCATCACTTTAATAGCAGTCAGATGCCACAGGACAGACGGCACTTTCAGCAGGTACAGCGCCCCCATGATCACCACCCACCCTGACGGGAGCTGGTCTTACTCTAAAGCTACTCAGCAGTATGATGTGTGTTTCAGCTCAGACACGCTCAAGAGTGACGTGGTGGTTTTCCCCGCCTCGTTTCCACCTGTAGATGCAGAACTGATCAGTATTAACGAAGGAGACACTTTTACCAGAACTCAGACTTTACCTACCAAAGAAAAGGTGAGTCCATGAAATTTTAAAATACTTGCATATTGTCATTCCTCGTCATTGCAGATTAAACGGTACCATTTTTTCTTATCTTAGCATGGTGCATCTTCTGATTTAAACTAGATTCCAAATATATATATGCTTCAGCTTTAAAACGTTTAGTTGTGCCAATTTAATAATATCCATCATTTGGACAGCAGTGCGTTCATGTAGCTGTCCATGGTGCTGGTGTAGGCATTCTAGCATATATAAAAATGTGATCTGAAGGCCGCAATAATTATAATAATAATTAAGTCACATTTCTGATATGTGCATTGCTCTTTGTCTCTGGTTACTCAAAGGATAGACAGATAGCACATTAAGCTGATATACGCCTTGACAATTGTATTATTCATATTTGCTCATATTTTCATGTTTTGTGAAAAGGAGATAAGGCAAGTTTTAATTCAATTTGGTTTATATATATGCTACACCTGTCTTTAAATAAATATATAAGGGAGCTTGACATTATTTGCCATTACCAGATTGGCATCTTGATGCATTTATCTTGAAGGCTTAAACGAACTTATGAGATTGTTTTGTGATAATGTAGTATTTTTAAATGACCACATGGGGACATTGTAGACCATCACATTTTCATAGTGCTCTTGGTTGTTCGAAGCTCCTCCTAGATTTAGATGATGGTGACGATGATGCTTTGCAAGGCTTTGTTACAAGAGGGGCAGTATGAGAATACATTGTGCGATCATCGCTTTGTCCTTTACTTCTTATATACACGGAAATCTGGATTCTGCCACTCTAATTTCACCTTGAAGACTACGATCCATATGCTGTGCTCGCACAGGATAGAAAATGTCGACAGGGAGGATACGCAGTTCTTTTGGGATTTATGTAGTCGTTGTTCTTTTGGATTGCTGCTGGCAAGTGGTGACTGGGCAGCTCTCTTACTCTGTATCAGAGGAGGTAAACCCGGGGACTACTGTGGGAAATCTCGCTAAAGATCTAAATCTTAACGTGCATGACTTGAGGACGCGTATGTTTCAGATTGTTAGCGGATCAAAGAGAAATTATTTCGATATAAATTTGAAAACGGGTAGTCTCTATGTCAGTGAAAGAATCGACCGTGAGGAGCTTTGCGCAAAAGCTGCAATATGTACTATTAGCGTAGAGGCCGTGATCAACAATCCACTGAAGCTTTATCGTTTAGATGTAAATGTAGTCGATATTAATGATAATGTGCCACATTTTCCTGAGAATTTGCAGTATCTTAATATTGCGGAAAGTACTGTGCCAGGGGGGAAATTTGGATTTATAGGGGCATCGGATCTTGACGTTGGAAAGAATGACGTTAGTTCATACAAGTTGAGTCAAAATGATTACTTTTCTTTAGAGGTCCACAAAGGAAGGGATAGTGTGTCTGCCGAGCTGGTGCTACAGAAAGCTCTAGACCGAGAAACACAGCCTACTGTTAATCTTACAGTGACTGCTGTCGACAGCGGAAACCCACCCAAGTCAGGAACATTGCAAATCATTGTAAATGTCTTAGACAATAATGACAACGCTCCGGTTTTCAGTAGGGCTTTGTATAAAACACAGATTCATGAAAATCTACCAATGGGTAAAACAATTATATTTTTAAATGCAACAGACGCAGATGACGGATTAAATGCTGAAACTGAATATTCTTTTAGAAGTAAAGGTCAGGATCATGTTTTAAATGTGTTTCAAATAGACTCTAAAACGGGAGCGATTTCAATTAAAGGTAAAATCGATTACGAAGAAAATCCTGCATTTGAGATTCATGCTGAGGCGACTGACAAAGGCCAGCCTCCGATGTCTGCTCATTGCAAAGTGTTGGTAGAAGTGCTGGATCTAAATGACAACGCTCCTGAGATCACGGTAACGTCACTACTAAATACAGTGAAAGAAGACGCGGAAGTAGGTGCAGCCATTGCACTTGTCTCGGTTTTGGATAAAGATGGTGGGAATAACGGGGCAGTGAAAGCTGTGATTGCAAATGAGACTCCATTTAAACTGGACACAAACTATAGAAATTATTACTCTTTAGTGGTTACTGGTCCGCTTGACAGAGAAACTACAGACGAGTACAATGTTACTATAATAGCAACTGATGAAGGAGCTCCTCCTCTCTCCAGCACCAGCATAATTAGTGTTCACGTTTCTGATGTCAATGACAACGCGCCTCGCTTCTCTGATCCGATACTTAATATTTATGTTAAAGAAAACAGTCCAGTAGGAGCAGTCATTAAAACTCTGACTGCAACTGATGCTGATGTCGATAAAAATGGTCAAGTGAGCTATTCTTTTTTAAAAAGCAGCAGTGACTCACTACCGTTTCCTACAATGATTAACATCAACTCAGAGACAGGAGATATAATCAGCCTGCAGTCTTTTAACTACGAGGAGTTAAAAACATTCCAGTTTAAAGTTCAGGCCACAGACTCTGGTGTTCCTCCGCTCAGCAGCAACGTCACTGTCAACGTTTTAATCCTGGATGAAAATGACAACAGTCCCACGATTCTCGCGCCATATTCTGAGCATGGCTCCGTTAACAGTGAGAGCATCCCCTATTCTGCTGAAGCGGGATACTTTGTGGCAAAGATTAGGGCTGTAGACGCAGACTCTGGATACAATGCGCTGCTTTCTTATCACCTGTCTGAGCCCAAAGGAAACAACCTGTTCAGGATCGGAACCAGCACCGGGGAGATAAGGACTAAGAGGAGAATGAGTGACAATGACCTCAAAACTCACCCCTTGGTGGTCTTGGTTTCTGATAACGGAGAACCCTCCCTGTCAGCTACTGTGTCTATTGATGTGGTGGTGGTTGAAAGCACGGCTGAAATCCAGACTCAGTTCAGACATGTGCCTGTAAAGGAGGACAGCTTCTCGGATTTGAACCTGTATCTGCTGATCGCCATTGTGTCGGTGTCCGTCATCTTTCTGCTCAGCCTCATCACTTTAATAGCAGTCAGATGCCACAGGACAGACGGCACTTTCAGCAGGTACAGCGCCCCCATGATCACCACCCACCCTGACGGGAGCTGGTCTTACTCTAAAGCTACTCAGCAGTATGACGTGTGTTTCAGCTCAGACACGCTCAAGAGTGACGTAGTGGTTTTCCCCGCCTCGTTTCCACCTGTAGATGGAGAACTGATCAGTATTAACGGAGGAGACACTTTTACCAGGACTCAGACTTTACCTACCAAAGAGAAGGTAAGAAATTAGCAAAAACAATGCAATGCATAAATCCATGCCTTGGGTAATCTCCATGTTTTGTTTGCTTATTGTTGTTGTTGGTTTTTTTTAAGTGGAATATGTTAGTACTAACTTCACAAACTATTTAAAGATGTGATTTTTCTTTATCGGTTTGGAGTTGAGTTGAAATGTACAGTTGTTAATAAGCCAAAATAAACAAAGTTCATGAGCCTTTCAAGTTTAGACAGAACGTTATTGTCGCTATCCGTGGTGCTGAAATCAGAAAGGTGCAAGTTGCCGGTCATTTGGAGGGTGCATCAGGGGACTTAATTGGGGCACGGTCGACAAAGACAAGTGTTTTCCCTGGAAACTTGACATACAATTCATGATAGATCTTTTTACTTAGTGGAGAATGGTGTAAAGTTTGTTTTATCGCATTTAGCAAGGTTATTCGACCGCTTATTCAATCACCTTCGCTCTCATACTTTTAGAAATTAGGAAAATGTGTTTATTTTATGTCATAATAGTAGTAAGTTCTTGCTGTATCTTTCTTGTGTCGAAATATTTTCAATAAGGTCTGTCAATTCTAACTCGTGTACTTTTAGACGGGGTATCACCAAGAGGAAAGTTATGATTTTTTTTTCTTTGTTAACTGAGAATTAATCAGAATGGGAAAAGGAAAAAAATCCTTTGAAATGCACCATAACATATAAGTTAACAGGGTTATGTTCATAATTAATGAGAAGTTGATCGCCTTGGACGGGTGGGTAGTCATTTAATTGTTGCTGTTCCTAAAGCTTAAATGCAGTTATTTTACATTACCAGATGGTGGCACTGAAGACCATGACATCTAGATGTTATTTCTAAAGGCATAAGACTCCACCCAGAAACAGAGGATGATCTTTCTCTGGGCTTTGTAACAAAGAGGCGCAGAGCGAGAGAGAAAGGGCGAAAAATTTATCAGGCTGACTTGTTGTGATTGCCTTTGTTTGCGGATATCTGACGGTTGCTGGTGGACACAAAGTGTGCCTGATTTCGGTGGATTTAATCATGCATTTCCCAACAAAAACAGATATTTTGCGGGCTTATTCTGTGGCCGTGCTGCTGAATTATTGCTGGGAAGCGGTGTCTGGACAGCTCTCGTACTCTGTATCGGAGGAGGAAAATACTGGGACATCTGTTGGAAATATTGCCAAAGATCTAAATCTCAATGTACAGGATTTAGAGTCTCGTAGGTTTCAGATTGTTAGTGGATCACAGAAGAAGTATTTCGATGTGAATTTAAAAACTGGTGTTCTTTATGTCAGCGAAAGAATCGACCGCGAGGAGCTTTGTGGAAGGGCTTCAAAATGTACTGTCAATGTAGAGGTGGTGATCAACGTCCCGCTGAAGCTTTATCGCTTAGAGATAAATATAAAAGATATAAACGACAACGCACCAGTTTTCTCTGAGAAGCTGCAGTCACTTGATGTTCCAGAAAATACTTTACCGGGAGTCAAATTTGGACTGATAGAGGCATCAGATTTGGATGTCGGTAAAAACGGTGTTAATACATATAAACTTAGTAATAACGACTATTTTACATTAGATATTCATAAAGGAGAAGACAGCGTGTCTGCTGAGTTAGTACTGCAGAAATCGTTAGACAGAGAGCAGGATTCTGTTATAAAACTCACGCTGACTGCAGTAGACGGAGGAAACCCACCCAAGTCAGGGACATCGCTTATTATCATTTCCGTGATGGATACTAATGACAACCATCCCGTGTTCAGTAAGTCTTTGTACAAAGTTAAAATTCCTGAAAACTTGTCCAGTGGGTCGACGGTGATTACGCTGAATGCAACAGACACAGATGAGGGTTCAAACAGTGAAATTGAATATTCTTTGAGAAAAAAAGGCCAAGATCATATTTTAGATTTATTTGAAATTAATTCAAAAACGGGAGTGATTTCAGTTAAGGGTAAAGTCGATTATGAAGAAAATCGTGCATTTGAGATCCATGCTGAGGCGACTGACAAAGGCCAGCCTCCGATGTCTGCTCATTGCAAAGTGTTGGTAGAAGTGCTGGATCTAAATGACAACGCTCCTGAGATCACGGTAACGTCACTACTAAATACAGTGAAAGAAGACGCGGAAGTAGGTGCAGCCATTGCACTTGTCTCGGTTTTGGATAAAGATGGTGGGAATAACGGGGCAGTGAAAGCTGTGATTGTAAATAAGACTCCATTTAAACTGGACACAAACTATAGAAATTATTACTCTTTAGTGGTTACTGGTCCGCTTGACAGAGAAACTACAGACGAGTACAATGTTACTATAATAGCAACTGATGAAGGAGCTCCTCCTCTCTCCAGCACCAGCATAATTAGTGTTCACGTTTCTGATGTCAATGACAACGCGCCTCGCTTCTCTGATCCGATACTTAATATTTATGTTAAAGAAAATAGTCCAGTAGGAGCAGTCATTAAAACTCTGACTGCAACTGATGCTGATGTCGATAAAAATGGTCAAGTGAGCTATTCTTTTTTACAAAGCAGCAGTGACTCACTACCGTTTCCTACAATGATTAACATCAACTCAGAGACAGGAGATATAATCAGCCTGCAGTCTTTTAACTACGAGGAGTTAAAAACATTCCAGTTTAAAGTTCAGGCCACAGACTCTGGTGTTCCTCCGCTCAGCAGCAACGTCACTGTCAACGTTTTAATCCTGGATGAAAATGACAACAGTCCCACGATTCTCGCGCCATATTCTGAGCACGGCTCCGTTAACAGTGAGAGCATCCCCTATTCTGCTGAAGCGGGATACTTTGTGGCAAAGATCAGGGCTGTAGACACAGACTCTGGATACAATGCGCTGCTCTCTTATCACCTGTCTGAGCCCAAAGGAAACAACTTGTTCAGGATCGGAACCAGCACCGGGGAGATCAGGACTAAGAGGAGAATGAGTGACAATGACCTCAAAACTCACCCCTTGGTGGTCTTGGTCTCTGATAACGGAGAACCCTCCCTGTCAGCTACTGTGTCTATTGATGTGGTGGTGGTTGAAAGCATGGCTGAAATCCAGACTCAGTTCAGACATGTGCCTGTAAAGGAGGACAGCTTCTCGGATTTGAACCTGTATCTGCTGATCGCCATTGTGTCGGTGTCCGTCATCTTTCTGCTCAGCCTCATCACTTTAATAGCAGTCAGATGCCACCAGACAGACGGCACTTTCAGCAGATACAGCGCCCCCATGATCACCACCCACCCTGACGGGAGCTGGTCTTACTCTAAAGCTACTCAGCAGTATGACGTGTGTTTCAGCTCAGACACACTCAAGAGTGACGTGGTGGTCTTCCCCGCCCCGTTTCCACCTGTGGATGGAGAACTGATCAGTATTAACGGAGGAGACACTTTTACCAGGACTCAAACTTTACCTAACAAAGAGAAGGTAAGCGCATATTGGTCTTAAATATCCTGGAATGTTATTTATTGTGCAAAACCACGGTCGAGAACCGAGTATGAATCAATAGGGTTTCACCCGAATTAAATTAAAAGAACTTAATTGCCACGAAAAAAATGGGGATAAATCCAGTTCAAGTTAACTAATAAAATAAATCACTTGGATATATTTTGTTAGGCTTCTTTTACGCATACTCATAGTTTGTGGTATTTACTTCTAGCAAAAGATGTGCAGATTTTGAATCATACCCTAAACGTTGTTCTTCATAGTACTGAACGGACGATTATGCACGATGCCAACATGCTGGGCAGTTATACTGTACTTTAAATAATGTCTCGCTAAACATGTGTTCGAGTATTCATATCCTGGCTTTGTTAACCTTAACAGGTTGCAGCAATGTATATTCAAAACAATTCTGAAAAAAAAACACCTCTTTTTACATGGCTTGGTTCTGTTAATTTCTCAGTTTTGTATTGTAAATATTTTTATTGTCTGAATAATGCTGAAGGTATCATATATTACTATATGTCTATGAGAGTTCATTCATAATTTTTTTTTATAAATGTATAAATTTAAAAAAAAACCCTGAATGATAACAGTATTCAGAATAATGCCAGAATGGCAGCACGTCATGGTTGTTGTTCCTCAAAGCACACAACTGTTTAGCTAGATAATTAAGGACACTTAATTTCCTGATATTGAATGCACTTCTTGAAAATGTCCACACGGGGACATTGTAGACCATCAGATTTGAATTTCGTCTTTGGTGTCTCGGACTCCTCCCAGAGTGTATTTCTCTGGAATTCAGACAAAGAGAATCGGAGGGCGAAAGAGAACGGTGCGACAACCATTTTCTGATTCATGGGAGATGAGTCAAAAAGCATCACTCTCATGTCTTACTCTGTTTAATTGTTTGAATTTGTTAATGTAGTATACGGGTTTGAATTAATCCGCTTCCCTGTGAATGTAAGAATGAATATACTGGGCAAATCGAGCTGTATATGGATATATCTCGTCTTCGTGCTGCTGGATTGTTACTGTGAAACGGTTTCTGGGCAGCTCTCTTACTCCGTCTCAGAGGAGGTGAATCTGGGGACTGTTGTCGGAAATGTCGCGAAAGATCTGAACATCAATGTCCAGGATTTGGAGCCCCGCATGTTTCAAATCGTTACTGGATCAAAGAGGAAATATTTCGAGGTAAATCTAAAAACTGGAGCCCTCTATGTTAACGGGAGAATAGATCGAGAAGAGCTTTGTGGTAATGACGCCAAATGCTCACTCGGTGTAGAAGCTGTTATTAATAATCCACTGAAACTGTACCGTATGGAAATTACGATTTTAGATGTAAATGATAATTCTCCTTTATTTGAGAGTACGTTGCAATCAATGAACATTACTGAGAGCACAGTGGCGGGAGCAAAATTTCCTCTGCATCAAGCTCACGATGCTGACGTGGGTAAAAACACTGTAAACACCTACAGGCTGAGTCAAAATGAACATTTCTCTCTTGATGCACACAAAGTTCAGGGTGTAACTCCTGAGATGGTGCTTCAGAAAGTTTTAGACAGGGAAAAACAGTCTGTGATTACGCTCACACTGACTGTCATCGATGGGGGAACACCTGCTAAATCCGGAAGCATGACAATAATAGTTAATGTACTGGACGTTAATGACAATCCTCCCGTTTTCAGCCAAAGGTTGTATAAAGCCAGAGTCTACGAAAATGTTAAAATAGGCACATCAATAATTACATTAAATGCGACTGATTTAGATGAAGGACAAAATGGAAAAGTGATATATTCATTTAGTGAAGTTGGTCAGGGGAAACAAACGAATTCATTTGTTATAGATGAGAAAACAGGAACTGTAACGAATAAAAGGAATATTGACTATGAAGAAAGTAATGCTTTTGAACTTCGAGTACAAGCCAGTGATGGAGCCTCTTCCCCTCTCACGTCACATGCCAAATTACTGATTGAGGTTTTAGATGTTAATGACAACCCACCTGAAATTTCAGTCACATCGTTATTGAACACTGTTAAAGAGGATGCATCAGTTGAAACAGCCATTGTTCTTGTTTCAGTATTTGATAAAGATGGAGGTAACAATGGGATGGTGACATGTAAAATTTCCAATAATGTTCCTTTTAAATTGGAGTCAAATTATAAGAATTCATATTCATTAGTTGTAGACGGTCCTCTTGACCGAGAGACTGCACCTCAGTACAACATCAGCATCACTGCTACTGATGAGGGCAGCCCACCACTCTCCAGCACGAGTGGTATAACACTTCATGTGTCAGATGTAAATGACAACAAACCTCAGTTTTCAGAAAGTGTGATCAACATCTACGTGAAAGAAAACAGTCCAGTAGGAGCAGTTATTAAAACAGTGACAGCAGTTGATGCAGACATTGATCAAAATAGTCAGGTGAGTTATTCCTTTTTACAAAGCAGCAGTGACTCAGTGCCGTTTTCTACATTATTAAACATCAACTCAGAGACTGGAGATATAATCAGTCTGCAGACTTTTAACTATGAGGAGTTAAAAACGTTCCAGTTTAAAGTTCAGGCCACAGACTCTGGTGTTCCTCCGCTCAGCAGTAACGTCACTGTCAACGTTTTAATCCTGGATGAAAATGACAACAGTCCCACGATTCTCGCGCCATACTCTGAGCACGGCTCCGTTAACAGTGAGAACATCCCCTATTCTGCTGAAGCGGGATACTTTGTGGCAAAGATCAGGGCTGTAGACGCAGACTCTGGATACAATGCGCTGCTTTCTTATCACCTGTCTGAGCCCAAAGGAAACAACTTGTTCAGGATCGGAACCAGCACCGGGGAGATCAGGACTAGGAGGAGAATGAGTGACAATGACCTTAAAACTCATCCCTTGGTGGTCTTGGTTTCTGATAATGGAGAACCCTCCCTGTCAGCTACTGTGTCGATTGATGTGGTGGTGGTTGAAAGCACGGCTGAAATCCAGACTCAGTTCAGACATGTGCCTGTAAAGGAGGACAGCTTCTCGGATTTGAACCTGTACCTGCTGGTTGCCATTGTGTCGGTGTCCGTCATCTTTCTGCTCAGCCTCATCACTTTAATAGCAGTCAGATGCCATAGGACAGATGGCACTTTCAGCAGGTACAGTGCCCCCATGATCACCACCCACCCTGACGGGAGCTGGTCTTACTCTAAAGCTACTCAGCAGTATGACGTGTGTTTCAGCTCAGACACGCTCAAGAGTGACGTAGTAGTTTTCCCCGCCCCGTTTCCACCTGTAGATGGAGAACTGATCAGTATTAACGGAGGAGACACTTTTACCAGGACTCAGACTTTGCCTAACAAAGAGAAGGTAAGAAAGTATTAAATCTCGTATTCACTGCTGCACTTCTTTGTTTTTCTAAATCTTAAAAGCCTAATGTAATTTATCTTCATCTCGTAGTTTTTATCATCTTTAGCAATACATTTACACACTTCTTAGCTGTGACTAAAATAATACAAATGCGAAGAAATTACTGTTGCTGAGTTTACAGCACGACAGGATCTTCTCCAACGCTGTGTTGTTGTTCTCTTTTCTGTTGTAACGTGAATTTTTCATGGCAGTTTCGCATTATCACGCATTTGCTGCTCTCCGTGGTGCTCAACGTATGTGTCCTTGTCGGATTCACGTGCACGGTTAAGGATGTGTTTTGACATATTTAGTAGACGTTAAACAACGTATCACAACATCGATAACGTGTTTAAACATACCCCTATATATTTAACATTTGTGCTCGCTTCTCTCTTCACTTTAAACAAACAAGTGTATTTGCCCAATTATTTTTTAAATTTAGCATTTAAAATATCACATACCTTAACATCTTTCCATAATAAAATGTTAATTGTAATCATCCGTTTAACTGATGAACTATTATTTCTAACCTTTAATCTAGTGATTTATACTACTCTTTTTAAACACTAGGAATATACAGTGCACCATTGTCCGCTGGTTTTGCTGACGTGTAATGTAGTTAGAGCAAGTGACCACGTAGGGACGGTACAGACCGTCACATTTAGACGTTCTGGTCGATGACTTCGGGCCCCTCCCATCCTACGTTCAGCAAATGATGCATTTGTGTGCTTTGTTACAAAGAGAGCTCGGAAGAGAACGAACGGTGGTCTTTATTTGAGAAGATAGAGAAGATTGCTTTGGAATAATTATACATTCATTTCCATTTATTGGTTGCTGTAACATATTATCTGGAGTATTGTGCCTTCGCCTGCTGTGTAAATATGCTTTTACCGCATAGAAGAAGCTTTCTGTGGATTAATCTGTTATTCGTGCTGCTGGATTGTTATTGGGAAACGGTTTCTGGGCAGCTCTCTTACTCCGTCTCAGAGGAGGTGAATCTGGGGACTGTTGTCGGAAATGTCGCGAAAGATCTGAACATCAATGTCCAGGATTTGGAGCCCCGCATGTTTCAGATCGTTGCTGGATCGAAGAAAAAATATTTCGAGGTAAATCTAAAAACTGGAGCCCTCTATGTTAACGAGAGAATAGATCGAGAGGAGCTTTGTGGTAACGACGCCAAATGTTCACTAATTGCAGAAGCTGTTATTAATAATCCACTGAAACTGTACCGTATAGAAATAAATGTTTTGGATGTGAATGACAATTCACCCTCATTTCTCAGCACATCCCAGACAATTAATATTACCGAGAACACAGCGGTAGGAACAAAATTTCTGCTGAAACGAGCTCACGATGGAGACGTTGGAAAAAACTCTATAAATGCCTACAAACTGAGTCAAAATGAACATTTTTCTCTAAATACACTTAAAGGGGGTAGCATAACAGTCGAATTGGTGCTTCAGAAAGTTTTAGACAGAGAAAAACAATCTGTGATCAAACTCATACTAATTGCAATTGATGGTGGAACACCTCCTAAATCTGGAAGTATGACCATTATAGTAAATGTCTTAGACATTAATGACAATCCTCCTGTCTTTAGTCAAATGCTGTATAAAGTCAGCATACATGAGAATGTGAATATTGGGACTTCAATAATCACCCTGAATGCGACTGATTTAGATGATGGAAAAAATGGGCAAATATCGTATTATTTTATGGAAATAGACGAAGGAAAACAAACAGATGTGTTTTCTATAGATGAACAAACAGGGACTGTAACAAATAAAAGGAATATTAACTTTGAAGAAAATAATGCTTTTGAACTTCGAGTGAAAGCCAGTGATGGAGCTTCCTCGCCTATGAGTTCACATGCTAAATTACTGATTGAAGTATTAGATGTTAATGACAACGCACCTGAAATTTCAGTCACATCACTGTTGAACACTGTTAAAGAGGATGCATCAGTTGGCACAGCCATTGCTCTTGTTTCAGTATTTGATAAAGATGGAGGTAAAAATGGGATGGTGACATGTAAAATTTCTAATAATGTTCCTTTTAAATTGGAGTCAAATTATAAGAATTCATATTCATTAGTTGTGGACGGTCCTCTTGACCGAGAGACTGCACCTCAGTACAACATCAGCATCACTGCTACTGATGAGGGCAGCCCACCACTCTCCAGCACGAGTGTTATAACTGTTCATGTGTCAGATGTAAATGACAACAAACCTCAGTTTTCAGAAAGTGTGATCAACGTCTACGTGAAAGAAAACAGTCCAGTAGGAGCAGTTATTAAAACAGTGACAGCAGCTGATGCAGACATTGATCGAAATAGTCAGGTGAGCTATTCCTTTTTACAAAGCAACAGTGACTCAGTGCCACTATCTACATTATTAAACATCAACTCAGAGACTGGTGATATAATCAGTCTTCAGTCTTTTAACTATGAGGAGTTAAAAACTTTCCAGTTTAAAGTTCAGGCCACAGACTCTGGTGTTCCTCCACTCAGCAGCAACGTGACTGTTAACGTTTTAATCTTGGATGAAAATGACAACAGTCCCACGATTCTCACGCCATATTCTGAGCATGGCTCCGTTAACAGTGAGAGCATCCCCTATTCTGCTGAAGCGGGATACTTTGTGGCAAAGATCAGGGCTGTAGACGCAGACTCTGGATACAATGCGCTGCTTTTTTATCACCTGTCTGAGCCCAAAGGAAACAACCTGTTCAGGATCGGAACCAGCACCGGGGAGATCAGGACTAAGAGGAGATTGAGTGACAATGACCTCAAAACTCACCCCTTGGTGGTCTTGGTCTCTGATAACGGAGAACCCTCCCTGTCAGCTACTGTGTCTATTGATGTGGTGGTGGTTGAAAGCACGGCTGAAATCCAGACTCAGTTCAGACATGTGCCTGTAAAGGAGGACAGCTTCTCGGATTTGAACCTGTACCTGCTGATCGCCATTGTGTCGGTGTCCGTCATCTTTCTGCTCAGCCTCATCACTTTAATAGCAGTCAGATGCCACAGGACAGACGGCGCTTTCAGCAGGTACAGCGCCCCCATGATCACCAACCACCCTGACGGGAGCTGGTCTTACTCTAAAGCTACTCAGCAGTATGACGTGTGTTTCAGCTCAGACACGCTCAAGAGTGACGTAGTAGTCTTCCCCGCCCCGTTTCCACCTGTAGATGGCGAACTTATCAGTATTAACGGAGGAGACACTTTTACCAGGACTCAGACTTTGCCTAACAAAGAAAAGGTAAGAACACAGTGTTTATAACAGCTTACAATTTTACACAAAAGAAGCGCGTCATCTTACACTGAACTCGTCTACATGTGGTTAATTTCTCCTGCTTTCAAAGATTACCCTTTACAACTGTCCGCAGCTTTAAGCCAGTCTTTTCCATTTAAATACTCGCTGTTTAAATGCCGCAGAAGAGAAGCCAGTATGCGGATAAGGAGCTTTTGGTGGTTTTGTTTAAAATTAATATAATCACTGCAAGTGAGAATATTTATTTGATTTTCCTTTCAGATTGTTTCATATATATTTGCGTAGTTCATTATTGTTTTAGGGTTCGTTTCCTTCTTGTTTGCGTTTATTTTTTCGTTCATCGTTGCCTTGTTGCTCTTTGACAGTCGTTTCACTCGATGTTGTAATAACTCAGATTTTGCTTGTGTCCTTACAATTTCTTTCAATATACCCTTTGCATATACCTAAAACACAGCGA
The DNA here is from genome assembly GCF_963969265.1 of Rhamphochromis sp. 'chilingali'. NCBI lineage: Eukaryota > Metazoa > Chordata > Actinopteri > Cichliformes > Cichlidae > Rhamphochromis > Rhamphochromis sp. 'chilingali'. The sequence continues at coordinate 29,520,605 of NC_137940.1, forward strand.
CATTTTGTGAATACGCCGTTTTTGACACACTGCAATGGGTTTCACGCCTTAGATGGTATATTTCAGTTAAAGGCTGAAACAAGCGAAAAACAAACAAATATATTCTAAAATTAAAACAAATAAATAAGACAGTGTTACACACTAACAATATAAACAGTGTTTTATTTTCCTAACAAATCAACCAGATGTTTTCTGGTTCTGTAAAACTGGACTGATGATATTTATTTTATTTTCCCTTGGTTTCTGTTGTAATTGGTGTATAGAGCCATAAGAGGGCGGTGTAGACCATAAATCAGAGACATAAGTCCCGAGGCCCCTCCCAGATTGATAACGTAATGATGTCTTGTTGGGCTGTGACACAAAGAAACAGAAGCACGGAGAAAGGCTCGAGCATGATCTGCGCGGAGGATGAAGCAGAAGAAAATTGATAACATTTCCTGTCAATATTTGGCATAAACGGGACCCGTTTAAAGTTGGTTTGATGTCATTTTGGATTATGGCTTCAATTAACACAAGTCCTGCGGTGATATACTTGTTTTTTGTCCTGCTGGATTTTTATTCGGAAACGGCGTCCGGGCAGCTCTCGTACTCGATATCAGAAGAGGTGAATCGAGGGACTTCTGTAGGAAACATAGCCAAGGATCTAAACCTAGATGTCCATGAGCTGGAGCCTCGCATGTTTCAGATCGTTAGCGGATCAAAGAGAAAATATTTCGAGGTAAATCTAAAGACGGGCGTTCTCTTTGTCAGTGATAGGATAGACAGAGAGGAGCTCTGTGGAAAGGCCATGAAATGCACACAGAGCGTGGAGGCTGTGATAAATGCCCCACTCAAGCTATATCGCTTAGAAATAAATATTCTAGATGTTAATGATAATTATCCAGCTTTCAGTACTGACTCGCAAAGTATTGAAATAGCAGAAAGCACATTACCCGGGACTAAATTTTTTGTATTGTCAGCCTTTGATGCCGATGTGGGGAAAAATGGCATCAGTATGTACAAATTAAGTGCAAATGAACACTTTTCATTGGCAGTGAATAAAGGAGAGAGCGTATCTGCTGAACTAGTCCTCCAGAAACCTTTAGACCGAGAAAAACAACCAGTAATAAGACTCACGCTGACTGCTGTAGACGGCGGAACACCACCGAAATCCGGAACCTCACAGTTAATAATCAATATCTTAGACAATAATGATAACGTCCCAATATTTACCAAACCACTGTATAAAACAAGTGTCACTGAAAACACGCCGCCAGGCACATCAGTGATAACTGTGACGGCGACGGACAGTGATGAAGGGCCAAACGGGGAAATTTCATATTCACTAAGCAGCAAGGACCAAGACCATGTTCTCAATATATTTCAAATTGATGAGCACACGGGATTATTGACAGTCAAGGGGAAGATTGACTTTGAAGAGCACCCGGCTTTTGAAATCCGCGTGCAAGCTTCTGATAAAGGCTCTCCTCAAATGACAGCACAGTGCAAAGTATTAATAGAAGTAGTGGATTTAAATGACAATAGCCCTGAAATTTCTGTAACCACCCTCAGTAACACTGTAAAAGAGGATGCAAAAATAGGTACTGCTATTGCACTTGTGTCAGTTGTGGACAGAGATGGGGGTAAAAACGGAATAGTCCACTGTGATATTAAAAGTGAAAGCCCCTTTAAGTTACAAACGAATTATAAAAATTACTACTCCTTGGTAGTAGATGGTCAGCTAGACAGAGAGAGTCATTCTCAATATAATATCACTATCACAGCTAAAGACGATGGAATCCCAGCTCTCACAAGTACGAAGGATTTTAATGTTTATGTTTCAGATGTCAATGACAACCCCCCTAAGTTTTCAGACACTGTGTTCAATGTATATTTAAAAGAAAACAGTCCACTGGGAGCTACTCTGCAACGAGTATCTGCACTGGATGTAGATATTGATCAAAATGGACAGGTAACCTATTCCATTGTTGAGAGTAAAAGTAACTCCTTGCCAATCTCGACAATGGTAAATGTAAACTCTAAGACTGGAGATATAATCAGTCTGCAGTCTTTTAACTATGAGGAGTTAAAAACGTTCCAGTTTGAAGTTCAGGCCACAGACTCTGGTGTTCCTCCACTCAGCAGCAACGTGACTGTTAACGTTTTAATCCTGGATGAAAATGACAACAGTCCCACGATTCTCACGCCATATTCTGAGCACGGCTCCGTTAACAGTGAGAACATCCCCTATTCTGCTGAAGCGGGATACTTTGTAGCAAAGATCAGGGCTGTAGACGCAGACTCTGGATACAATGCGCTGCTTTCTTATCACCTGTCTGAGCCCAAAGGAAACAACCTGTTCAGGATCGGAACCAGCACCGGGGAGATTAGGACTAGGAGGAGAATGAGTGACAATGACCTCAAAACTCACCCCTTGGTGGTCTTGGTCTCTGATAACGGAGAACCCTCCCTGTCAGCTACTGTGTCTGTTGATGTGGTGGTGGTTGAAAGCACGGCTGAAATCCAGACTCCGTTCAGACATGTGCCTGTAAAGGAGGACAGCTTCTCGGATTTGAACCTGTATCTGCTGATCGCCATTGTGTCGGTGTCCGTCATCTTTCTGCTCAGCCTCATCACTTTAATAGCAGTCAGATGCCACAGGACAGACGGCACTTTCAGCAGGTACAGCGCCCCCATGATCACCACCCACCCTGACGGGAGCTGGTCTTACTCTAAAGCTACTCAGCAGTATGACGTGTGTTTCAGCTCAGACACGCTCAAGAGTGACGTAGTAGTTTTCCCCGCCTCGTTTCCACCTGTAGATGGAGAACTGATCAGTATTAACGGAGGAGACACTTTTACCAGGACTCAGACTTTACCTAACAAAGATAAGGTGAGTCCATAAAATCTACAGATCCCTTTTCTTGGTCCTGATTGCATCAGTTTCCATAGCGTGATGCTTTTCAGTTACTGTTTTTAACAGAAAATATTTAACAACTGACTTAGGAGTGGTCTTGACTGTTTCATTATTTTTTTAATCACTGTTGTTAGAAATTCTGTACCTTTAAATTCATTTGTGCAACAGAAATGTGCGAAATATTATACCTTTGCTCCATTATTTTTGTCTGATTTTATATTTTACTATTCATCATACTTTAGCTACTTTCCTTTAACTACACAGCCTATAGTCTCTTCCATCCAGATGAAAAGTCAAACGGTGCTCTCCGTGGTCCTGAAACGACAACTAGTTTAGTTTCGCGATCATCTCATTGATTGAGCATCTGGGCTTTCTCTGGGTTGTCTCTTTGTAAGCTGTAATGCACTCTTAACTATCTTTGTATCACAGAAAGAAAAATTATATCAATTTTGTTCTTTTTCATGAGCCAGTAGGTGTGGATAATCACAGTCACCACAAGGAGACGGTATAGACCGTAACACGACAGCTTCCGTTTTGTGTTTAACGCTCCTCCCAGAGACAGTCCACACGGTGTTGTAACAAAGAGAGTAGTAGGTGTGGGTACATTGCGACAGCCACCCGTCTGGTCTGAAAATTGGTGGTATATGTACTACATTTGTTCGAATTTTTTATTGGAATTTCAAATTCGAATGTATGCCGTGTTGTGCTGAACGGAATTATGCCTTTATCGTGTCGCAACTGCTTTTCGTTGATATACTTAATACTTCTGATACTGGATTATTGTTGTAATGAAGCGTCTGGGCAGCTCTCTTACTCCGTCTCAGAGGAGGTAAACTCGGGAACAGTTGTTGGAAATATTGCCAAGGATTTACATTTAAACATACCGGATTTGGAGACCCGTATGTTCAGGATTGTTGGAGGATCTAAAAGAAAATATTTCGAGGTAAATACGAAGACTGGAGTCCTCTACGTGAATGAGAGAATAGACAGAGAGAAGCTCTGCGGGAAAGCTGTGAGATGTGCCGTAACTGTCGAGGCTGTGATAAATGAACCTTTAATGCTGTACCGTATAGAGATTAATATTCTTGATGTCAATGACAATTTTCCGCATTTCATTGCAAAATCACAGAATATAGACATTCCCGAAAGCACATTACCCGGGATAAAATTCCCCCTACTGCAGGCCTACGATGCAGATGTTGGAAAGAACGGCATCAACACATACAGGCTGAGCTCGAATGAACATTTTTCATTAGCAATAAGCAAATCAGGTGAGAGTATTTCGACTGAGCTAATGTTACAGAAAGTCTTAGACAGAGAAAAGGAACCTCTGATTAAGCTCACGTTAACAGCCTTAGATGATGGAAGTCCACCGAAGTCTGGAACATCAGATATTATGATTAATGTTTTAGACATTAATGATAACACACCAGTGTTTGCAAAGTCGCTGTATAAAGTGCGTGTGTTTGAAAACGTACCGATAGGCACTACAGTCCTGACTTTAAATGCTACAGATGCAGATGAAGGAACAAACAAAGAAATCATATATACACTTAGCACAAAGGAGCAGGACCACGTGCTGCAGATTTTTAAAATCGATCCGAACACGGGCACACTGACGGTGGAAGGAAATGTGGATTTTGAGGAACACCCAGTCTTTGAGATTCGTGCACAGGCCAGTGATAAAGGCCAACCTCCGATGTCCGCTCATTGTAAGGTGCTGGTTGACGTGTTGGACCTAAACGACAATGCGCCTGAGATTTTTGTGACGTCACTACTGAATACTGTGAAGGAAGATGCAAAAGCAGGCACCGCTGTTGCACTTGTTTCAGTGGTAGACAAAGATGGCGGTAAGAACGGTGAAGTGCATTGTACTGTAGATGAAGATGCTCCCTTTAAATTGGAAGCAAACTATAAAAATTATTACTCATTGATAGTGGTTGCCCCCTTAGACCGAGAGACGGTCTCTAGCTACGACGTCACCATAATAGCAAGCGATGGCGGTAGTCCCCCGCTCTCAAACACCATTATTGTCCCTATTCAAGTTTCTGATGTTAATGATAACGCGCCTCAGTTCTCGTCATCGATACTTAACATTTATGTTAAAGAAAACTGTCACGTGGGGACAATTCTTAAAACGGTAACCGCCTTTGATGCAGATATGAACAAAAATGGTGAAGTGACTTACAGTTTTATGGAAAGCAAAATTAACTCAGTCGCACTGTCTACATTATTAAACATCAACTCAGAGACTGGGGATATAATCAGCCTGCAGTCTTTTAACTATGAGGAGTTAAAAACATTCCAGTTTAAAGTTCAGGCCACAGACTCTGGTGTTCCTCCACTCAGCAGTAACGTCACTGTTAACGTTTTAATCCTGGATGAAAATGACAACAGTCCCACGATTCTCACGCCATATTCTGAGCACGGCTCCGTTAACAGTGAGAGCATCCCCTATTCTGCTGAAGCGGGATACTTTGTGGCAAAGATCAGGGCTGTAGACGCAGACTCTGGATACAATGCGCTGCTCTCTTATCACCTGTCTGAGCCCAAAGGAAACAACTTGTTCAGGATCGGAACCAGCACCGGGGAGATCAGGACTAGGAGGAGAATGAGTGACAATGACCTCAAAACTCACCCCTTGGTGGTCTTGGTCTCTGATAACGGAGAACCCTCCCTGTCAGCTACTGTGTCGATCGATGTGGTGGTGGTTGAAAGCACGGCTGAAATCCAGACTCAGTTCAGACATGTGCCTGTAAAGGAGGACAGCTTCTCGGATTTGAACCTGTATCTGCTGATTGCCATTGTGTCGGTGTCCGTCATCTTTCTGCTCAGCCTCATCACTTTAATAGCAGTCAGATGCCACAGGACAGACGGCACTTTCAGCAGGTACAGCGCCCCCATGATCACCACCCACCCTGACGGGAGCTGGTCTTACTCTAAAGCTACTCAGCAGTATGACGTATGTTTCAGCTCAGACACGCTCAAGAGTGACGTAGTGGTCTTCCCCGCCCCGTTTCCACCTGTAGATGGAGAACTGATCAGTATTAACGAAGGAGACACTTTTACCAGGACTCAGACTTTACCTAACAAAGAAAAGGTAAGCATATGGATGAATTAAGTATTTCTAATTGCGCATCTTGTGTGATGGGTGTAAATTAACGGTCAATGGATAAAGTTTTCTTAAGCTATCTAATTTTTGGTCTATCCTGCCCAAGTAGGGAAAAAAAACTGCAATTTGACTTAAATACAGAAATACTACGAGTGTAGTACCTTGGAATAAACTGTAACTAGCTCTGGTTTCTTGTGATGCTTTTCCCATCTAAATAAGTGGTGCATGATGGATCATATTTTTTTCCTTGCAAATTTCAGAACACTTGGGGATTTGGTGCATCCAACTGTCTTGTGGGGTTTGGAACACGGCAGTCTTCAACGTAGCACAGTAGAATAAAACTCTACTTTTAATGTCTTACATTGGATTTTTAAATCCAATTTAAATTTAAATTTAAAATTTTTTTGTGTAGCCAGAGTGACGTTCTAACTGAGAACGGTAAGGAGCATCGAGAAATCATACATGTTACTCCCAGAAACGTGTGGAATACATGTTAATTAATGAATTTTTCAATCAGCAAATAATGAGGCAGATGTGCTTTTTTGCATTCATGTAGAGTATTTTCAGATTAAATCGCAATTTTTATATTCAGTATCCCTGGACTTTGTGTGTGATAGGACTCCATAGACGTGAAAAAAGACTGATCTGATGAACCCCGAAAAACGAAAAAAAAAAAAACGTTTATCGATTTTTTTTGTGTCGGAAATTGTCTTCGAATTTCAAAGCTCTTTAGTGCAGGAAAATCGCTCAGCAGTTTTCTTTAGTTAGCTTTAGTGTGAAAACACCTTCCTGAAAAATGAGTGGAATGACATGCGGTCACAATGTTGGTGAATGTGGTGAATGTTTCAGCGTAAAAGCAGTAGGACTGGCATCTAAACTGCTGTAGAACTGAAGTGTAATGACATGCTGGAAGTTGAGTGCAGTCCTTCCGATTGTCCACACGGGGACATTGTAGACCATCACATTTAAATTCTCTCTGTAGGGTCTCGGTGCTCCTCCCAGATTCAGAGGATGATGATGTCTCTCAGGCGATTCAGACAAAGAGATTTAGAGGGCGAACGAGAACGGGAATGAACACTGATTATGTTTATAGGAAATATGCCAGAATAAACGTGGGCGCCTTTGGTTTTTTCTGAGGTTTGATTGTTTCATGATAAACGCCGTGACTATTTTACACCTTTTCTTGTTGAATGTAATTATGACTGGATCCGGCAGATCGAGCTGTGTGTGGATATATCTCGTCTTCGTGCTGCTGGGTTGTTACTCTGAAACGGTTTCTGGGCAGCTCTCTTACTCCGTCTCAGAGGAGGTGAATCTGGGGACTGTTGTCGGAAATGTCGCAAAAGATCTGAGCATCAATGTCCAGGATTTGGAGCCCCGCATGTTTCAGATCGTTGCTGGATCAAAGAGGAAATATTTCGAGGTAAATCTAAAAACTGGAGCTCTCTATGTTAACGAGAGAATAGATCGAGAGGAGCTTTGCGGTGATGAGCCCAAATGCTCACTCAGTGTAGAAGCTGTTATTAATAACCCTCTGAAACTGTATCGTATTGAAATTATTATTTTAGATGTGAATGATAATTCCCCTTCATTTGAAAGCACGTCACAAGAAATCGACATTTCTGAGAACACAGCGGAAGGAATGAAATTTCCTCTGCATCAAGCACACGATGCAGACGTGGGAAAAAATTCTGTAAATACCTACAAGCTGAGTCAAAATGAACATTTTTCATTGACTACACATAAAGAAGAGGGTGTAACTCCTGAGTTGGTGCTACAGAGAGTTTTGGACAGAGAAAAACAGTCTATGATTAAGCTCACACTGGCTGCCATCGATGGAGGAACACCTGCTAAATCCGGAAGTATGACGATAATAATCAATGTGTTAGATATTAATGACAATCCTCCGATTTTCAGCCAAAGGTTGTATAAAGCCAGAGTCTACGAAAATGTTAAAATAGGCACATCAATAATAACACTGAATGCCACTGATTTAGATGAAGGACAAAATGGAAAGGTGATTTATTTATTCAGCAAAGTTGGTCGTGGGAAACCAATAGATGTGTTTTCTATAAATGAACAAACAGGGACTGTAACGAGCAAAAGGAATATTGATTTTGAAGAAAATAATGCTTTTGAACTTCAAGTACAAGCCAGTGATGGAGCTTCCTCACCTATGAGTTCGCATGCTAAATTACTGGTTGAAGTATTAGACGTTAATGACAATGCACCTGAAATTTCAGTCACATCACTGTTGAACACTGTTAAAGAGGACGCATCAGTTGACACAGCCATTGCTCTTGTTTCAGTATTTGATAAAGATGGAGGTAAAAATGGGATGGTGACATGTAAAATTTCTAATAATGTTCCTTTTAAATTGGAGTCAAATTATAAGAATTCATATTCATTAGTTGTGGACGGTCCTCTTGACCGAGAGACTGCACCTCAGTACAACATCAGCATCACTGCTACTGATGAGGGCAGCCCACCACTCTCCAACACAAGTGTTATAACTGTTCATGTGTCAGATGTAAATGACAACAAACCTCAGTTTTCAGAAAGTGTGATCAACATCTACGTGAAAGAAAACAGTCCAGTAGGAGCAGTTATTAAAACAGTGACAGCAGTTGATGCAGACATTGATCGAAATAGTCAGGTGAGCTATTCCTTTTTACAAAGCAGCAGTGACTCAGTGCCACTATCTACATTATTAAACATTAACTCAGAGACTGGTGATATAATCAGCCTTCAGTCTTTTAACTATGAGGAGTTAAAAAGTTTCAACTTTAAAGTTCAGGCCACAGACTCTGGTGTTCCTCCGCTCAGCAGTAACGTCACTGTCAACGTTTTAATCCTGGATGAAAATGACAACAGTCCCACGATTCTCACGCCATATTCTGAGCACGGCTCCGTTAACAGTGAGAACATCCCCTATTCTGCCGAAGCGGGATACTTTGTGGCAAAGATCAGGGCTGTAGATGCAGACTCTGGATACAATGCACTGCTTTCTTATCACCTGTCTGAGCCCAAAGGAAACAACTTGTTCAGGATTGGAACCAGCAGCGGGGAGATCAGGACTAAGAGGAGAATGAGTGACAATGACCTCAAAACTCACCCCTTGGTGGTCTTGGTCTCTGATAACGGAGAACCCTCCCTGTCAGCTACTGTGTCTGTTGATGTGGTGGTGGTTGAAAGCACGGCTGAAATCCAGACTCAGTTCAGACATGTGCCTGTAAAGGAGGACAGCTTCTCGGATTTGAACCTGTACCTGCTGATCGCCATTGTGTCGGTGTCCGTCATCTTTCTGCTCAGCCTCATCACTTTAATAGCAGTCAGATGCCACAGGACAGACGGCACTTTCAGCAGGTACAGCGCCCCCATGATCACCACCCACCCTGACGGGAGCTGGTCTTACTCTAAAGCTACTCAGCAGTATGATGTGTGTTTCAGCTCAGACACACTCAAGAGTGACGTGGTGGTCTTCCCCGCCCCGTTTCCACCTGTAGATGCAGAACTGATCAGTATTAACGGAGGAGACACTTTTACCATGACTCAGACTTTACCTAACAAAGAAAAGGTGAGTCCATGAAATTTTTAAATACTTGGACATTGTCATTGCTCGTCATTACAGTTTCAATGGTCCTTTTTTTTTCTTATCTTAGCCGTGGTGTATCTAGTGATTTAAACAAGAAATGTCAGATGCTGTGTATTTGATGATGAGTTCTCATCTAAATCACAGCTGTCTATCTGTTAGATATTTCAACGTGTAGTTCACCATTTGTGGTCCTGTGTTTTTTCCTTTTTCTTTTTTTCTTGAAGATCTTAGGATATGTGTGTACTTTGACTGATAAATTGACACATATCTTGTGCAGTGTACTAAAGGTTATCATTGCTCTTCAAGGTTGAGTTGTGATTTACATATTCAATTGAGCAATTTGAATAAAAAAAATTCAGTTATTTGATTTAATTAAAGAAAATATAGAGAAAATATTAACGAATACTGAATGTGTATAAAAATGCAACGTTTTTGTTTGTGTCATTTTTAAAAGGGAGAATATGCTAATGTGGGCTTTCTCCATTTTTATGTCTAAATTAAACTGGTTTTGTAACGTGAAAATCACTCACAATGTAGCTGTGATGATGCTCTAATAAACACAGAAACATTCAAATTAGGAAAAGAATATAGAAAAAAAGTATTCGGATGATTAATTAATATCCCTCTTTAATTTTTTTTTGTTGTTTGTTTGTTTGTTTGTTTTTTAAAATCTCCTTAATCGCAATAAGACGGTTCATTTTTTACCTTTACTTCTAAGTTAGCTTCCAATAGAAATAGTATTCATAAAAACACAGAATACCAGAATGGCATATATAATCATGATGGCAACGTCTTACACTGGGGTTAATATTTGACTGTTCGTTTATGAGGGTCAAGTGTATTAAGACGTTTGATAATGTGGGTAGTTCTCGCAAATGTCCACACGGGGACATTGCAGACTTTTCCATTTAAGCTTCCTCTTTGAATGCCTCGGGGCTCCTCCCAGATTCAAATGACGATTATGTTTATCAGGCAATTCAGACAAAGAGAATCAGAGGGCGAAAGAGAACGGTACGAGAAACGCTGATATTCTGCCATAGACCTATTGATTTTTTTCTGTTTATGCCGTTACACACCGTGTCAATTTTTATGCTTTTTCTTGTTGAACATAATTATGACTGGACCGAGCAGATCGAGCTGTGTGTGGATATATCTCGTCTTCGTGCTGCTGGATTGTTACTCTGAAACGGTTTCTGGGCAGCTCTCTTACTCCGTCTCAGAGGAGGTGAATCTGGGGACTGTTGTCGGAAATGTCGCGAAAGATTTGAGCATTAGTATCCAGGATTTGGAGCCCCGCATGTGTCAGATCGTTGCTGGATCAAAGAAGAAATATTTCGAGGTAAATCTAAAAACTGGAGCCCTCTATGTTAACGAGAGAATAGATCGAGAGGAGCTTTGCGGTGATGAGCCCAAATGCTCACTCAGTGTAGAAGCTGTTATTAATAACCCTCTGAAACTGTACCGTATTGAACTGTTAATATTAGATGTCAACGATAATTCCCCTTCATTTGAACGCACGTCGCAGGTAATCAACGTAACTGAGAACACGGCAGTAGGGGCAAAATTTCCTCTGCATCAAGCTAACGATGCGGACAGTGGGAAAAATTCCGTAAATACCTACAAGCTGAGTCAAAATGAATATTTTTCATTGACTACACATAAAGAAGAAGGTGTAACTCCTGAGTTGGTGCTTCAGACAGTTTTAGACAGAGAAAAACAGTCTGTGATTAAGCTCGCACTGACTGCCATCGATGGAGGAACACCTGCTAAATCCGGAAGCATGACTATAATAATCAATGTGTTAGATATTAATGACAATCCTCCGATTTTCAGCCAAAGGTTGTATAAAGCCAGAGTCTACGAAAATGTTAAAATAGGCACATCAATAATTACACTGAATGCCACTGATTTAGATGAAGGACAGAATGGAAAGGTGATTTATTTATTCAGTGAAGTCAGTCAGGGGAAAAAAACTAATTTGTTTTCTATAGACAAACAAACAGGAACTGTAACGAGTACAAGGAATATTGATTTTGAAGAAAATAATGCTTTTGAACTTCGAGTGCAAGCCTTTGACAGCGCAGTTTTTCCCATGAGTTCACATGCTAAATTACTGGTTGAAGTATTAGACGTTAATGACAACGCACCTGAAATTTCAGTCACATCACTGTTGAACACTGTTAAAGAGGACGCATCAGTTGACACAGCCATTGCTCTTGTTTCAGTATTTGATAAAGATGGAGGTAAAAATGGGATGGTGACATGTAAAATTTCTAATAATGTTCCTTTTAAATTGGAGTCAAATTATAAGAATTCATATTCATTAGTTGTGGACGGTCCTCTTGACCGAGAGACTGCACCTCAGTACAACATCAGCATCACTGCTACTGATGAGGGCAGCCCACCACTCTCCAACACAAGTGTTATAACTGTTCATGTGTCAGATGTAAATGACAACAAACCTCAGTTTTCAGAAAGTGTGATCAACGTCTACGTGAAAGAAAACAGTCCAGTAGGAGCAGTTATTAAAACAGTGACAGCAGTTGATGCAGATATTGATCGAAATAGTCAGGTGAGTTACTCTTTTTTACAAAGCAACAGTGACTCAGTGCCACTATCTACATTATTAAACATCAACTCAGAGACTGGTGATATAATCAGCCTTCAGTCTTTTAACTATGAGGAGTTAAAAACTTTCCAATTTAAAGTTCAGGCCACAGACTCTGGTGTTCCTCCACTCAGCAGCAACGTGACTGTCAACATTTTTATCCTGGATGAAAATGACAACAGTCCCACGATTCTCGCACCATATTCTGAGGACAGCTCTGTAAACAGTGAGAGCATCCCCTATTCTGCTGAAGCGGGATACTTTGTGGCAAAGATCAGGGCTGTAGACGCAGACTCTGGATACAATGCGCTGCTTTCTTATCACCTGTCTGAGCCCAAAGGAAACAACTTGTTCAGGATCGGAACCAGCACCGGGGAGATCAGGACTAAGAGGAGAATGAGTGACAATGACCTCAAAACTCACCCCTTGGTGGTCTTGGTCTCTGATAACGGAGAACCCTCCCTGTCAGCTACAATGTCTATTGATGTGGTGGTGGTTGAAAGCACGGCTGAAATCCAGACTCAGTTCAGACATGTGCCTGTAAAGGAGGACAGCTTCTCGGATTTGAACCTGTATCTACTGATCACCATTGTGTCGGTGTCCGTCATCTTTCTGCTCAGCCTCATCACTTTAATAGCAGTCAGATGCCACAGGACAGACGGCACTTTCAGCAGGTACAGCGCCCCCATGATCACCACCCACCCTGATGGAAGCTGGTCTTACTCTAAAGCTACTCAGCAGTATGACGTGTGTTTCAGCTCAGACACACTCAAGAGTGACGTAGTGGTTTTCCCCGCCCCGTTTCCACCTGTAGATGGAGAACTGATCAGTATTAACGAAGGAGACACTTTTACCAGAACTCAGACTTTACCTACCAAAGAAAAGGTAAGGCTGAACCTTAGATAATGTAAGGTGAGCTGTAACATAAAATAAAAAATTTCTACTTCATGTTTTGATCAAAAATTTAGTTAATTTTCCATTTATTAATTTTATAGTGTATTCATATTTCATAGTTTTTGTATCTGTGTTTTATGTCAAGGGGTAAAAAAAAGTGTTACTGTAGAAATCTTTACGGTAAAAGCTTAGATATGAGCTATACAATATATTTTGAGGGTTTCTGGAGAAAACAAATAACTTTTAGCTTGTTGTCATTCAAATGGTCTGTAAGGGACTGTTCGCTGACATTTCCCCTGGGCTCTTTTTGCAGTCTTTAGAACATCTGGCCTTTGACATGATAATTTTGCCAACAATCACCAGTCATTTTGAAACAAATCACAGAAAAGTGAAATGTATCAAACAGTAACTAAACTCACTGTATACCTGAATATAAATGATCAAGATTTAAAATAAGCACTTCCATTTAACAAAACTTAGAGTCAGGTTTTGTGTTGTTTTGTTTTGTTTTTCAAGCAGCCTTGATATAAACTTTTGTTTGTAAATATACTTGTTATCCATTCACTTTTAAATTAAATTAATATACAATAATATATTTTTTCTTGGATTAAAGCTGTGGCTAGAAGTTAAAAAGGTTGAAAGCATAACAACAGAAATCACATTTTCAACTATGTCTATTTGTTGACTTATGAAGCCTGTTTATGTTATCATTTGTAATTTGTTTAGAAATAACCAAGGCTCGGTTCTGAAAGTCTTTTAACGGCGTGTCCCTTGGTATAAGGTCAAACAAATAAGGAGTGCCTGCATCAACATAATGATACTCTCTCCATGGTTCTGAAATATGTGGCGATTACATTATACTGTACTATTAGGATCTCACAATATAAAGAAAGAAGGTGTGAGTGACTCGATTAAGAACAAGTCTTATTATTTCAAACACAACAGCAGGATTTGATTGCATTCATTCCTTAACTGTAGTTACTTAAAATGACCATGGGGCGACAGTCTAGACCGTAATACCGCCGGCTGATCGCTGATGGTTGAAGGCCCCTCCCACAATAGAAGGATCATTTTGTCTGTGCTTTGTTAGGATGAGAGGCAGGACGAAGTGGGGAGGCTTGAGAAAAATGCACTGGCATTTACTTTAGTCTCACAAAATACATTTCGCCGCCAAAAAGCGAAAAACAGACCGACATAAGGATCTATGTTGTATGGAATTATGTATCTGCCGAGAAGAAAGGCGTCCTTCGGGATATATCTAATGCTTGTTGTCTTGGAGTATAACTGGGGAGCGGTATCCACTCAGCTCTCATATTCCGTGTCTGAGGAGGTGAACCTGGGGACTTCCGTTGGAAATCTCGCCAAGGATCTGAACCTAAATGTACAGGATCTGGAGTCACGTATGTTTCAGATTGTTACTGGATCAAAAAGGAAGCATTTCGATGTAAATTTGAAGACAGGTTTTCTCTACGTGAGTGAGAGAATAGACAGGGAAGAGCTCTGCGCTAAAGCTACAAAATGCACAATAAACGTGGAGGCTGTGATAAACAATCCGCTGAAACTTTACCGTATTGAAGTCAATATTCTTGACGTAAACGATAACCCCCCGTCTTTCAGTGCCAAATCTCAAACTATAGACATTGCAGAGAGCGTGTTGCCGGGAGCTACGTTCCCTGTGCTGTCGGCTTACGACGCCGATGTGGGGGGAAATGGTGTTAACACTTACAAGCTGAACCAGAATGAACATTTTTCTTTAGCGGTGCACAAAGGGGACAGTGTTTCGGCAGAGATAGTTCTTCAGAGAGCGTTAGACCGAGAAAAGCAGGCTGTAATTAAACTCACACTGACGGCTATAGATGGAGGGACACCTATTAAATCAGGCACGTCAGAGATCATAATTAATGTGTTGGATATAAATGATAATATCCCAACTTTTAAAAAATCATTGTATAAAACAAGTATTAAAGAAAATGCACCATCAGGCACTACAGTAGTAACAGTGGCTGCAACTGATGCTGACGAGGGTGCAAACAACGACATCGTATATTTACTTAATTCGAAAGATCAGGATCATGTATTAGAAATCTTTGAAATTGATTTGGAAACAGGAATAATAACAGTTAAAGGAACTATTGACTATGAAACAAACCCTGCTTTTGAAATCCGTGTGCAGGCTACGGACAAAGGCCAACCTCCGCTAACAGCACAATGTAAAGTACTCGTAGAGGTGGTGGATCTAAATGACAATGCCCCCGACATCACCGTGACGTCACTGCTCAGTACACTTAAGGAGGACGCTGAAAGTGGCACTGCTATTGCACTTGTTTCGGTTCTCGACGAAGACGGGGGCAAAAACGGTGAAGTCAAATGCGAGATATTGAATTCGGTCCCCTTTAAATTGGAGACAAATTATAAAAATTATTATTCTTTGGTCATTGGTGGCGTTCTAGACAGGGAACTTGTGTCGCACTACAATATCACTATTAAAGCTACTGATGAAGGCAGTCCCCCTCTCTCTAGCACCAGTGTAGTTACTATTCAGGTTTCTGATGTAAATGATAACGCACCTTTGTTTGGAGACACTGTAATTAATATATATGTGGCAGAAAACAGTCCTGTCGGGACTGTTTTAAAAACTGTATGTGCAACTGACGCTGACGCTGGCGAAAACGGGCAGGTGAGATATTCATTAGTCAGTGATAACGCAGGGCCGCTCTCTACAATGATCAGCATTAACTCAGAGACTGGAGGCATAGTCACTCTACAACCTTTTAATTATGAGGAGTTGAAAATGTTTCAATTTAAAGTCCAGGCCACAGATTCTGGTGTTCCTCCGCTCAGCAGCAACGTGACTGTTAAGGTCTTAATTCTGGATGCAAATGATAATAATCCAACAATTCTCGCTCCTTACTCTCAGCACGGCTCCGTTAACAGTGAGAGCATCCCCTATTCTGCTGAAGCGGGATACTTTGTGGCAAAGATCAGGGCTGTAGACGCAGACTCTGGATACAATGCGCTGCTCTCTTATCACCTATCTGAGCCCAAAGGAAACAACTTGTTCAAGATCGGAACCAGCACCGGGGAGATCAGGACTAGGAGGAGATTGAGTGACAATGACCTCAAAACTCACCCCTTGGTGGTCTTGGTCTCTGATAACGGAGAACCCTCCCTGTCAGCTACTGTGTCTATTGATGTGGTGGTGGTTGAAAGCACGGCTGAAATCCAGACTCAGTTCAGACATGTGCCTGTAAAGGAGGACAGCTTCTCGGATTTGAACCTGTATCTGCTGATCGCCATTGTGTCGGTGTCCGTCATCTTTCTGCTCAGCCTCATCACTTTAATAGCAGTCAGATGCCACAGGACAGACGGCACCTTCAGCAGGTACAGCGCCCCCATGATCACCACCCACCCTGACGGGAGCTGGTCTTACTCTAAAGCTACTCAGCAGTATGACGTGTGTTTCAGCTCAGACACGCTCAAGAGTGACGTAGTGGTTTTCCCGGCCCAGTTTCCACCCGTAGACGCAGAACTGATCAGTATTAACGGTGGAGATACTTTTACCAGGACTCAGACTTTGCCTAACAAAGAGAAGGTAAGGCCAATGACTAATTTACGTTTATTATTCCCCTCCAATTATTACGATAATTAACAGTGAAATAAAACTTTACACACTGTACTACAAAATATTCTTTTTGGAGTAGGCTGGTTTAAGTTACAATAAAAAGTCGCTGTGGCTGTAGTTTAGACTTTTGCGGTGTCCTTTCTTTTGTCTGCATATTTCGCTGTCTATGGTATTGAAAGTTTACAAAACTTGCCCCATGAAATATCCGTAGCTGTAGGGAGTTATTGTCTTTTCTTGACAACCAATCCACGTAACAGTGTCTTTTTTGTTTTGTTTTGTTTTGTTTGGGGTTTTTTTGGTGGCGGGGGGGGGGCGGGGTATTTTTGTTTCGTTTTGTTTTAATTAAGGCAGTTTTTAAGTTTACTTACTATAAGTCTGTAAGTCTAATTGTAAACGACTAAGTGTAAAGAAAAACTGGATTTCTTGCTTTGTCATTTCAGATGAATACAATTAATAATTTGAGATTTGAAACCTTATTATCTGTCTTACTTTGAAAATGGAGTGCAAACTTTTGCACCTGCAATACTGCTTGGTGATTTGAATTGTACAACTTGCGGTGTTTCACCTGAATGAGAATATTGACCTTACTTAATATATATTTTTTGGATGATTCAACAAAGAAATACGACAATAAATACTACGATGCCAGTGTCGGTGATGGCGTAACTTCAAATAAAGTGTTATTTTATTAACGCACGTATAAAAATCTTTTAAATAACTCACAGTATTTTGGAATTGTGTGATTGTGGGCGTGTCTGAGTGAACAGGAATAATTTAGTTCTTACCAATGTGTGTAGTTTCTTCATATTACCACGTAGCGACGCTGTAGACCGTGGCACAGAAAGGTGGACGCTCCTCCCAGGGTAAAAGGGGAATAGCTTTGGTTTTCATCACAAAGAGACGAGGGAAGGGAAGGAGCGGCATAATGGAGCATTTCTCTTTAAAAATATCACAGTCGCCTTGATTTTTGTCATATCCTACCATCTAACACTGGGAACGGATTTGTGGATATATTATTTGCTGTATTCCGGCGGAAGTATGCATTTAACGACGAGAAGAAGCGCTATTGTCACATTTCTTTTGATTGTGCTCTTGGCTTATTATTGGGAAGCGGCGGCTGCACAGCTCTCCTATTCCGTCTCAGAGGAGGTGAATCCGGGGACTAATGTCGGAAATATCGCCAAGGATCTAAACCTTAACGTGCAGGAGTTGGCCTCCCGTTTGTTTCAGATTGTTGCATCTAAAAAGAAATACTTTGAGATAAATCTAAAGACCGGATTTCTGTATGTCAGTGAGAGGATAGATCGAGAGGAGGTTTGTACAGATGAGCCCAAATGCACGGTTACCGTAGAGGCTGTGATAAACAATCCGTTAAAGCTTTACCGCATGGAGATAGAAATTAGAGATGTGAACGACCACTCTCCATCATTTAACACGAAATCTCAAATACTGGAAATTGCAGAGAACACACTGCCTGGGTTTAGATTTGCGTTATCGGAGGCAAGCGACGCTGACGTGGGTAAAAACAGTGTTAGTGCATATAAGCTGAGTACTAATGAATATTTCAGTCTTGCCACACATAAAAGAGGAAAGAGTATATCTCCAGAGTTAGTGCTGCAGAAAGCCCTGGATCGCGAGAAACAAGCAAGTATACAACTTTTGTTAACTGCAATAGACGGAGGGTCTCCACCAAACACGGGGACATCAGAAATTGAAGTAAGTGTGTTAGACAGTAATGATAACGCACCAGTGTTCAGTAGCACTCTTTACAAAATTAAAACACTCGAAAATAGCCCGATTGGCACTACGATCTTCACCTTAAATGCGACTGACGCTGATGAAGGAACAAATGGTGAAATAGTGTACTCCTTACGAAGTAAGGATCAGGATCATATTTTGGATATTTTCCAAATTGACCCTGAGACAGGGGTTATTTCAGTCAAAGCCAAAATCGACTATGAAGAAAGAAAAGCTTTCGAGATCCGAGCAGAAGCTAGAGACAAAGGCCAGCCTCCCATGGCAGCCCATAGTAAGGTGCTGGTTGAAGTAATAGACTTAAATGACAACGCTCCTGAAATCAAAGTGACGTCACTTCTCAATGCAGTAAATGAGGACGCTGAAATAGGCACTGCTATTGCACTTGTTTCAGTTCTAGATACAGATAGTGGTAAAAACGGTGAAGTTGAATGTGTAATCTTAAATAAAGTTCCGTTCAAACTGGAGACAAATTACAAAAATTATTACTCTTTAGTTGTTGACGGACATCTAGACAGAGAGGAGACCCCTCAGTACAATGTCAAAATTTCAGCTACGGATGAAGGGAGCCCTCCACTTTCTAACACTAGTGTTATCACTGTTTACCTTTCTGATATTAACGACAACACGCCACGTTTTTCACAGTCTTTAATAAGTGTTTTTGTGAAAGAAAACAGCAAGGTAGGAACAGTTATAAAAAGGGTGACTGCAGTCGATATTGACATCAGCAACAACGGTCAGGTGAGCTATTCACTATTAGATAGTAATAGTAAATCACTTCCTCTCCCCACAATGGTAAACATTAACTCAGAAACTGGAGACATAATCAGCCTGCAGTCTTTTAACTACGAGGAGTTGAAAATGTTTCAATTTAAAGTTCAGGCCACAGACTCTGGTGTTCCTCCGCTCAGCAGCAATGTCACTGTCAACGTTTTAATTCTGGATGAAAATGACAATAATCCAACAATTCTTGCTCCTTACTCTGAGCATGGCTCTGTTAACAGTGAGAGCATCCCCTATTCTGCTGAAGCGGGATACTTTGTGGCAAAGATCAGGGCTGTAGACGCAGACTCTGGATACAATGCGCTGCTTTCTTATCACCTGTCTGAGCCCAAAGGAAACAACCTGTTCAGGATCGGAACCAGCACCGGGGAGATCAGGACTAGGAGGAGAATGAGTGACAATGACCTTAAAACTCATCCCTTGGTGGTCTTGGTTTCTGATAATGGAGAACCCTCCCTGTCAGCTACTGTGTCGATTGATGTGGTGGTGGTTGAAAGCACGGCTGAAATCCAGACTCAGTTCAGACATGTGCCTGTAAAGGAAGACAGCTTCTCGGATTTGAACCTGTACCTGCTGGTTGCCATTGTGTCGGTGTCCGTCATCTTTATGCTCAGCCTCATCACTTTAATAGCAGTCAGATGCCACAGGACAGATGGCACTTTCAGCAGATACAGTGCCCCCATGATCACCACCCACCCTGATGGGAGCTGGTCTTACTCTAAAGCTACTCAGCAGTATGACGTGTGTTTCAGCTCAGACACACTCAAGAGTGACGTGGTGGTTTTCCCAGGCCCTTTTCCACCTGTAGATGCAGAACTGATCAGTATTAATGGAGGAGACACTTTTACCAGGACTCAGACTTTACCTAACAAAGAGAAGGTAAGGAAATGCTGCTCTGAATAAGTAAGATTTTTGTATATCACTGAATGTCGGATAATGAATTAACAGATCTGTTAAATATGTGTTAAATATACGGTGGCCCTGAGAGGCCAAACGGACTGCAATTTAAGAAAACACCAGCAAAAAGAAAAACACTACAAAAGCACACAAACACAACGGAAATAGGAAAAATTAAAACGGAAATAGAAAAAAACAGATTTCCAAAAGCACAAGGGAAGTGTTTCTGGGGAGACAAGAACCCGACGGACCAGTTGGAGGAACCCAAAACAAGCTAGGTGTGTTTTATCATGATTCCTATAATACTGATGATGGATTTTTAGGCTAACACGCTTACCTCTTATCTTTTCTTTCCTCACAAAACCGATAGATCCTCCACTTCTTTTAAGTGTCTCCCAGCGCAATTCTTAGCATATTTTGGTTCCTGCAACTGGTCCGTCGGGTCATTGTCTCCCCAGAAACACTTCCCTTGTGCTTTTGAAAATCAGTTTTTTCGTATTTGTGTTTTCGTTTTTCCTATTTCCTTTGTCGTTTTTCCTGTTTTCTTAAGTTGCAGTCCGTTTGGCCTCTCAGGGCCACCGTATAAATATAATAAACGTGTCAGAGTAAGTCGGTAAATTGTTCTTAAGAACGTTTACAACTTTTAAAGGGCATCCTAAGATTTTTATTGGTTTACGGCCACATAGAGATTAGTGGCATATAGTTTAATAGCTGTATTTTGGTAAATCGGGTACTAATTATGTTTAGCAGTTGAACCGCATGCATTGAAAGTGCACTGAACCGCTGTCCATGGTGCTGGCAGCAGCTTTCTTCTGTTTTGTCTCGTTATAGTCTGGTGCTGTCCGTTGTGCTGAATATTGGGCGGTGTACAAAAATAAAGATGAATAATAATTTAAAAAAAAGATAATTAATAATGCAAACGAATTCATTAAACTGTATATGTCATCCAAAAAAAAAACGTAATTTGTGGATTATTCTGCATGGATTTTAATTCTGTTATACCTTATATAAAAAAAAAACATCTTATATTTCGGGCCATGTAACCGAATACAGAAATGCCACAAGATGCCGCTAGAGACCATGCAAAAAAATATAGTCGTTGGCGTTTAGAAACTCCTCCTCATTTAATGACGAAAAGATGAAACGTCACCATCTGGCATTGCTTTGTGAAAGAAGCGCACAGACGATCAAGGCCCTAATGAGTGAGGATCCTTGGCGAGAGTGGATACATGAAGGGATATTTTTCATATTTGGCGTTTCTTTCCAGGAAGTATAAATCAGGATTTCATACTTTTGTATAAACAGCGATGGCTGCTCGAAGACAATGGGATAATATTTGGAGTCTGTTTTTCAGCCTTCTTTGTCTCTGTGAATGGTCCGTGGCTCAGATATCCTATTCCATTTTTGAGGAGGTGGACAAAGGCGCTGCGGTGGGAAATCTAGCGAAGGATTTAAATCTTAGTGTGCAGCAGCTTCAGTCAGCGGGTCTTCAGATTACATCTGGGTATAAACCCCCGTATTTTGATATCAATCTTGAATCTGGAGTACTTTTCGTTAGCGAGAGAATTGATCGGGAGGAGCTATGTCCTAATACGGTAAAGTGCTCTTTAAATATCGAAGCCATACTGAGTAACCCTCGCAGTCTTCATCGAATTGAAGTTGTAATCAATGATATTAATGACAATGCCCCGTCTTTTCAAGAAGATATATCTACAATTGATATGTATGAGTCCTCATATGTCGGAGAAAGGCATCCATTGCCGATAGCGCATGACCCAGATGTTGGCGCTAACTCAGTGAAGACTTATAAATTGAACGCGAATGATTATTTCTCTTTAGATATACAGAGTACTGGCGACCAGAGTGTGTCTGCTGAGTTGGTGCTGCAGAAAGCCTTAGATCGAGAAAAACAAGCTGTTATTGAGCTCACTCTGACTGCGATAGACGGAGGAAAATCTCCCAAAACGGGGACTTTGCAAATACAAGTTAATGTTCTGGATGTGAACGATAATTCACCCGTGTTCAGTAAATCTCTCTACAAAGTCCAAGTAATTGAAAATGCAAATATTGGCACACCGTTACTAACACTCACTGCGAGTGATTTAGATGATGGTATTAATGGTCAGGTTGTCTACACATTTACAGAAAGAGGACGTTTAAACCCTGATGACAAATTTTCCCTGAATAATAATACTGGGGAAATTACTGTGCGAGGAAATATTGATTATGAGGAAAACCAAGCATTTGAGATCCGCGTTCAAGCCCGAGACAGAGGAACTCCTCCTCGCAGTGCACATGGCAAAGTTTTAGTTGAAGTCATTGACGTTAATGACAATGCTCCAGAAATCTCAGTGTCTTCAATCATGAGTTCAGTGAAAGAGGACGCCGAAATAGGCACAGCTGTTGCTATGGTGACTATCACTGATCAAGACGGGGGTAAAAATGGCCTCACAAACTGTAAGATAACAGGTTCTGTGCCATTTAAATTAAAATCCAACTATAAAAACTATTATTCTTTGCTAGTGGACAGGCTTCTTGACAGAGAGACTGTTTCCCGATATGATATATATATTGTAGCTACAGATGAAGGGACGCCCTCTCTGTCCAGCACAACTGTTATCACTATTCACGTTTCTGATGTGAATGACAACCCTCCTAAATTCCCGAACTCTCCAATTACTCTGTATGTGAAAGAGAATAGTCCGATTGGAACTACTATTCATAAACTGACAACAACAGATCTGGATTTAAATGAAAACGCAAAATCAATGTATCATTTAATTAGCAGCTCTTCCAAGACCATGCAAATGGCTTCAATGGTAACTGTTAATTCAGAGACAGGAGATATAGTCAGCCTGCACTCGTTTAACTACGAGGAGTTAAAAACTTTCCACTTTAAAGTTCAGGCCACAGACTCTGGTGTTCCTCCACTTACAAGCAACGTCACTGTCAACATTTTAATCCTGGATGAAAATGATAATACTCCAACAATTCTCGCTCCTTACTCTGAGCATGGCTCCGTTAACAGTGAGAATATCCCCTATTCTGCTGAAGCGGGATACTTTGTGGCAAAGATCAGGGCTGTAGACGCGGACTCTGGATACAATGCGCTGCTTTCTTATCACCTGTCTGAGCCCAAAGGAAACAACTTGTTCAAGATCGGAACGAGCACCGGGGAGATCAGGACAAGGAGGAGAATGAGTGACAATGACCTCAAAACTCACCCCTTGGTGGTCTTGGTCTCTGATAACGGAGAACCCTCCCTGTCAGCTACTGTGTCGATTGATGTGGTGGTGGTTGAAAGCACGGCTGAAATCCAGACTCAGTTCAGACATGTGCCTGTAAAGGAGGACAGCTTCTCGGATTTGAACCTGTACCTGCTGGTTGCCATTGTGTCGGTGTCCGTCATCTTTCTGCTCAGCCTCATCACTTTAATAGCAGTCAGATGCCACAGGACAGACGGCACTTTCAGCAGGTACAGCGCCCCCATGATCACCACCCACCCTGACGGGAGCTGGTCTTACTCTAAAGCTACTCAGCAGTATGACGTGTGTTTCAGCTCAGACACGCTCAAGAGTGACGTGGTGGTCTTCCCCGCCCCGTTTCCGCCTGTAGATGCAGAACTGATCAGTATTAACGGAGGTGACACTTTTACCAAGACTCAGACTTTACCTAACAAAGAGAAGGTAAGGGTAAACTTTCTTTTCTGAACCTTTTAGGTCAACCGTAGCATAAAAAAATTGCACCTGTACTTCACGGAGACACTTGCAAGGACCCAGGCTGAACCTGTTAAAGCGGTATTTAACATTTCCAGTTGTGTTATTTCATTACAGAAATTAACCAGTATATTAAGTACAATTTGGAGAACATTTTATATTTTCTGTTTTATTTTCGTTTTATACATACACAGTGTGGATTCGGTGGTGTGTATATGTGTTTTTTGTTCTGTTCATTATCAGACGAAATCAATCAACTTGTGAATTTAATTTACATATAGTATTAAATTAATTTAGTAACATTTCAGATGCATTTTACCAACAGTAAAAAAGAAGGTGAAATACTAAGAATCGCTCACAAACATCCGTTGACTATTTATGAAAGAGATATTGTGACAGTTGTGGCAGATGTCCACGTGGTGGCGCCGCAGACTGTGACACTGAGATTTCTGTGTTGTAGTTTCGTGCTCCTCCCAGTTGTACAAGAGGATGTGGCACTCCGGGCTTTTTGACAAAAACGGCAAGGACGGTGCGAAAGGACCGAGGGTGTATATATTATTTTGTACATGTAGGTGTACACTATAATTTAGCGCATATCTGAAAGTGTATTTATAGTAACTATAGAAATTGTGAAAAGGTGACCTTGTTGGGATCTGCGTTTCAATTACGTTGTGGATTTATGCATGTACCAATGAGGATGTCTATTGTTTCATATCTGGTGCTTGTGCTGCTGGAGTGTTGTCGGGAAGCGCAATCTGTGCAGCTCTCATATTCCGTGTTTGAGGAAGTGGATGTGGGGACTTCTGTGGGAAATATCGCTAAGGATTTAAATCTCAGCCTTCAGGAACTGGAATCTCGCATGTTTCAGATTGTCAGCGGCTCGAAAAGAAAATATTTCGAGGTAAATCTAAAAACCGGTGCTCTCTATGTTAATGAGAGAGTAGACAGAGAGGAGCTCTGTGCGAAGACCCTAAAATGCACAGTCAATGTAGAAGCTGTGATAAACAATCCTTTAAAGCTCTATCGCGTAGAAATAAATATTCTAGATGTCAACGACAACGACCCGTTATTCACGGAAAGGTCTCAGATTATAGACATAGCAGAGAATACTCTGCCTGGGATGAAATTCGCTTTGTCTGAGCCTATTGATGCAGATGTGGGGAAGAATATGGTTAACGCTTTTAAGCTGACGCCGAATGAATATTTTTCTCTCGCTACTATCAAAGGCAGAGAAAGCGTCTATGCCGAACTAGTCTTACAGAAAACGCTGGACAGAGAGAAGCAGCCTGTGATAAATCTCACAGTGATTGCTACAGATGGAGGGACTCCATCCAGATCTGGCACGTCACTAGTTATTATACACGTTTTAGATATAAACGATAACCCACCAGTGTTTAGTACCCCCTTGTACAAAACTCGTTTATTCGAGAATACACCAATCGGGACAAATGTGATTACACTAAATGCAACAGACGCAGATCAGGGAACAAACGGTGAGATAATGTATTCTTTGAGAAGTAAAGGGCAGGATCGTATATTAGAGATTTTTCACATTGATCCTGTAATGGGGGTGATCACAGTCAAAGCTAATGTTGATTATGAGGAATATACAGCGTTTGAGATCCGCGCAGAAGCTAACGATAAGGCCCAGCCACCGATGTCTGCTCACTGTAAGGTGCTGGTTGAGGTAATAGACGTAAATGACAACGCCCCGGCGATAACAGTGACGTCACTCCTCAGCAGCGTCAAGGAGGACGCAGGTGTAGGTACTGCGATAGCACTTGTATCCGTACTCGACCGCGATGGAGGTAAGAATGGGGAAATTAAATGTAAAATAAAAAATGATGTTCCCTTTAAACTAGAAACCAACTACAAAAACTATTATTCTTTAGTCGTTGACGGGGCCCTTGACAGAGAAATTACCTCCCAATACAACGTTACAGTTTCAGCGACCGATGAAGGGAGTCCGCCCTTAATGAACACAACTGTGATTACTATTCGCGTTTCTGATATAAACGACAATTCGCCTAATTTCTCAGAATCGGTTGTTAATGTCTACGTCAAAGAAAACAGTAAAGTTGGGGAGATTATTAAAAGGGTAACTGCACATGATGCGGACACTGACCGGAATAGTCAGGTGAGATATTCATTTTTAGAGAGTAACAGTAAATCAATGCCGGTGTCTACAATGGTAAACATTAACGCAGAGACTGGAGACATAATCAGTCTGCAGTCTTTTAACTATGAGGAGTTAAAAAGTTTTCACTTTAAAGTTCAGGCCACAGACTCTGGTGTTCCTCCGCTCAGCAGCAACGTGACTGTTAACATTTTAATCCTGGATGAAAATGATAATAATCCAACAATTCTCGCTCCTTACTCTGAGCATGGCTCCGTTAACAGTGAGAGCATCCTCTATTCTGCTGAAGCGGGATACTTTGTGGCAAAGATCAGGGCTGTAGACGCAGACTCTGGATACAATGCGCTGCTTTCTTATCACCTGTCTGAGCCCAAAGGAAACAACTTGTTCAGGATTGGAACCAGCACCGGGGAGATCAGGACAAGGAGGAGAATGAGTGACAATGACCTTAAAACTCATCCCTTGGTGGTCTTGGTCTCTGATAATGGAGAACCCTCCCTGTCAGCTACTGTGTCTATTGATGTGGTGGTGGTTGAAAGCACGGCTGAAATCCAGACTCAGTTCAGACATGTGCCTGTAAAGGAGGACAGCTTCTCGGATTTGAACCTGTATCTGCTGATTGCCATTGTGTCGGTGTCCGTCATCTTTTTGCTCAGCCTCATCACTTTAATAGCAGTCAGATGCCATAGGACAGACGGCACTTTCAGCGGGTACAGCGCCCCCATGATCACCACCCACCCTGACGGGAGCTGGTCTTACTCTAAAGCTACTCAGCAGTATGACGTGTGTTTCAGCTCAGACACGCTCAAGAGTGACGTAGTGGTCTTCCCCGCCCCGTTTCCACCTGTAGATGGAGAACTGATCAGTATTAACGGAGGAGACACTTTTACCAGGACTCAGACTTTACCTAACAAAGAGAAGGTAAGATGCTTTCAACCACTAATTCCAGTTAAAGGGATACCACCCCTGTCTGTATTTTGATACCCACACATAGCATAATACTGTAATGTCAGTGTACATGGTTTAATGCAAAATTCGTACATTCATACAGAAAAGTAGATTACATACGTTTTTATTAGTGTAATGCTGCAAATATGACTTCCCTCACTGAAGTATTTTCTTAATCAATCGACTATATGAAAAGTGCTGGTCTAACACAGTAAATAACTAGTAATTATATGGTCTGAAGCTGCATAATGGGAAAGGCGCTCTCCGCGGTGCTGATTTCTCTTTGTCTGCGAGTCTTTCGTGTTTAGCTTCATGTCCTAAAATAGCTTATCTGTGAGTCTCAACACCATAAACTTGTATAAATAAAATTTTGAAGTTACATGCCCATAAATGATCAGCTGGTCCATAATTTGTACCATATAATTTACAGTACCTAATATGTTCACCTGGAAAGGCAAAATCGTTGGTTATATAACTTGTAATGTTTTAACTGAATGTGAAGATTTTCTCTTTTCTAATTAACAAAACTCTTCCCTGATTGCGTAGTTCCAATTTACCTGGCTTTTTTTAGTGTGCACGACGTTTTCTGCAACACAAAAAGTTAATATCTTATGACATCTGATATTCGTGATCCATTTCTGGTGTGTTTGGGAAAACAAACAATCTCTAAATATTAAACTGTTGTCGATAAAAGGAACACTAGATGTCGCCCAAGACCACAAACTCACTGATGTAAATTATGAGTTAAAGCTCCACCTTCACTGTTGGTGAAATAAGAGACAGCCTCTGCGTTTCTGTCCGGGTTAGTAAATCGCCTCGTCATGAACGATGGTATCTACATTTAGAGAGCTTGGTAGTCTTTCGGATATTTGTCTGCATTAGTGAATGAAGTGCGTTTATTTCTCTGGAATAATATCTACAAAACAGAATGAGTCTCCGACACCACAGAGAGGGGGAATGGATGCTGTTCGCCATTACTCTTTGTTTATCCGGCTACTGTGTTGCTCAGATTTCCTACTCCGTTTCTGAGGAGGTGGACAAAGGCACGGTAGTGGGGAATATCGCGAAGGATTTGAACATTAATACACAACAACTGGAGGAACGAGGATTTCGGATTGTATCGGGATACAGTAAGGCATATTTTGAGGCTAATTTACGGACAGGAGCTTTGTTCGTTGGCGAAAGAATAGACCGAGAAGAGCTTTGTCCTAATTTACCAAAGTGTTCTTTAAGTATAGAGGGACTGTTAAACCATCCCATGAATATTTATCGCGTTGAAGTCAGCATTGTGGACGTCAACGATAACGCTCCGACATTCCTTGAACAAATCCATGTGTTTAATATCTCCGAATCATCTTCAACGGGAGAGAGGTATCCGCTCCCGGCAGCTCAGGATGCAGACACTGGCAGCAATTCAGTGAAATCCTACAAATTAAGTCCAAACGAGCATTTCTCCATAGATGTCAGTAGCGGAGGAGACCATTTGTCTGCTGAGTTAGTGCTGCAAAAAGCTTTAGATCGAGAGAAACAATCCGTTATTAAACTAACATTGACAGCCGTTGATGGGGGAAAGCCTGTGAGATCTGGCACCATGCAGATTTTTGTGAATGTCATAGACGTTAACGATAACACGCCTTCATTTAGTAAGCCGCTTCATAAAGTAATCGTCAGTGAAAGTGTGCCTATAGGTACAACAATACTCAAATTAAATGCAACAGACTTGGACGAGGGTTCAAACTCAGACGTCAGGTATTCTTTACTGAAAAGAGGAAATGTAGAGTCCCCTGAAAAGTTCATTGTTATTCCTGAGAGCGGTGAAATCATTGTGAAGGGTAATCTGGATTACGAGGAAAACACTGCATATGAATTACGAGTGCGCGCTAGCGACCAAGGCGCTTCCCCTCGTAGCGGTTATTCTAAAGTGCTGTTAGAGATTGTTGATGTCAATGACAATGCACCACAGATTTCAGTAACTTCACTTATGAGCCCAGTAAAGGAAAATGCTGAAATTGGAACAGTAGTTGCACTTGTGACTGTAACGGATAAAGACGGGGGGCAAAATGGCCTCACCAGTTGTAAATTGAAAGATTCCATCCCATTTAAATTAAAGTCAAATTACAAAAACTATTACTCAATAGTAGTTAACGGTCAGCTTGACAGGGAGACTTTATCACAATACAGTGTAACTATAATCGCTACCGATGAAGGCAGTCCGCCTCTTTCAAGCAGTGCTGTAATCACTGTGCACATTTCTGATGTTAATGATAATGCACCGAGTTTTCCAGATGGCTATATTAATATTTACGTGAAAGAGAACAGTAAAGTGGGAGACATAATCACAAAAGTGACAGCATGTGACGCTGACACAAATGAAAATGCTAAATTAACGTATTCGTTAATAGAGAACTATCCGAAAGAATTTTCGATTTCAACTGTTTTAAACATAAACTCAGAGACTGGAGACATAATCAGCCTGCAGTCTTTTAATTACGAGGAGCTGAAAATGTTCCAGTTTAAAGTTCAGGCCACAGACTCTGGTGTTCCTCCACTCAGCAGCAACGTCACTGTCAACGTTTTAATCCTGGATGAAAATGACAACAGTCCCACGATTCTCGCGCCATATTCTCAGCACGGCTCCGTTAACAGTGAGAGCATCCCCTACTCTGCTGAAGCGGGATACTTTGTAGCAAAGATCAGGGCTGTAGACGCAGACTCTGGATACAATGCGCTGCTCTCGTATCACCTGTCTGAGCCCAAAGGAAACAACCTGTTCAGGATCGGAACCAGCACCGGGGAGATCAGGACTAAGAGGAGAATGAGTGACAATGACCTCAAAACTCATCCCTTGGTGGTCTTGGTCTCTGATAATGGAGAACCCTCCCTGTCAGCTACTGTGTCGATTGATGTGGTGGTGGTTGAAAGCACGGCTGAAATCCAGACTCAGTTCAGACATATGCCTGTAAAGGAGGAAAGCTTCTCGGATTTGAACCTGTATCTGCTGATCGCCATTGTTTCGGTGTCCGTCATCTTTCTGCTCAGCCTCATCACTTTAATAGCAGTCAGATGCCACAGGACAGACGGCACTTTCAGCAGGTACAGCGCTCCCATGATCACCACCCACCCTGACGGGAGCTGGTCTTACTCTAAAGCTACTCAGCAGTATGACGTGTGTTTCAGCTCAGACACACTCAAGAGTGACGTAGTGGTTTTCCCCGCCCCGTTTCCACCTGTAGATGGAGAACTGATCAGTATTAACGGAGGAGACACTTTTACCAGGACTCAGACATTACCTAACAAAGAGAAGGTATGTGCTTTTGAGTTTTTATTTGAGTGCTTTCTGTTTACAATTTAGGTTTTATATTCACCGCATCATCAGACTCTCAAATTAAAGCAACGAAAAAGTAGGAATCCCCCGGTTGTCATAGCCGTTAATATCACCGCTTATTGTAATATCAGCACTCACGATTAACCTTCTTATCTACCACACTTCGAGAACAAAGCGATCGTGCCCATTTTGTTCCCCTGTTTTTTTAGATTCCTGTCTGCTTAACAAATCATTGCTCATGCTGGTGGCTACAGCGCTATCCGTGGTGCTGAAACAAAGATGCAACGTTACGATTGAACTCTCAGTGCCAGTATACTCAGAACCTTTTTTTTAATTTATTAAAATTAGTTAAAAGCACAAGGTCATATTTTGGCGAAGACGTGTTTTCTTTTTTATTATTATTATTATTATTATTATTATTATTATTATTATTATTATTATTGTATCACTTCTGTTTTATTTCATTTTAATTTGCTGTGAATTCACTTTCTTTCTAAATACACTGCACTACTGAGGTAATATTCTAGCCTTTAATGCCTCTTCAGAGTTTCGGGTTCATGTCTAAAAACGGATATGCGCAAATATTTAAGTATTATATATAAAAACTGACAACTGACCAAGACAAAAACTCTAAGACTGGAAATGTAATTGTAAAATATTTGTAATGCAACAAATCATGGGGGCTTAATGTTGCTCATATTTCTCTTGAGTCGTCTAACATTTGCCACACGGTGTCGTTGGAGACCGTAGAAACAATTGTATATCTATAACTCCACCCTGTACGGGAATACTGAGGCCGTCATTGGACACCAGTTTAAAGACACACTGGGACTATACTGTGGCGAGAAGGGCTGCTGCTGCTGGATAATGGTGTTTATAGCGGATATTTACAGGATATAGAATCATCTGGATTTACAGATTTATGCGTTGACTGTTCAACTATGGGAAACCGAGATTGTGCATGGATTCATATGGTTATACTTCTTTGTCTCTGTCACTGGTCTGCTTCACAATTATCGTACTCCATTTCCGAGGAGACGAACAAAGGCACTGTGGTAGGGAATGTCGCAAAGGACTTAAACCTCAATGTACAAGAGCTGGAAACCAGGGATCTGCGTATTATTTCGAGTTACAGTAAGAAATATTTTGACGTGAATTTAAGAACCGGAAGCCTCTTTGTTAACGACAGAATTGACAGAGAGGAGCTTTGTCTGAGAACGGTGCAGTGTTCCCTAAGAGTACAGGCTGTTTTAAGCAATCCAGTGAATGTGCATCGCATCGAAGTGACCGTGTTAGATATAAATGATAATTCACCAGAATTCATTGAAAAGTCATTTTCGTTAAATATATCTGAAACAGTCTCAGCAGGAGAACGATACCTACTGCCTATAGCGGAAGATGCAGATTTAGGCAGTAACTCGGTGAAGTCCTACAGGCTGAATCAAAATGAACATTTCTCGCTTGATGTACAGAGCGGTGATGAACATGCAATTTCTGCTGAATTAGTGCTGCAGAAAGCTTTAGATCGAGAAAAACAGTCGGTAGTTAATCTCATTCTGACCGCTGTAGATGGAGGAAAACCTGCCAAATCAGGAACACTTCAAATAACAGTAAACATAATAGATTCCAATGATAATGCGCCGGTGTTTAGCAAATCTCTATATAAAGTGAGAGTGACAGAAAATTCTACACCCGGAACACTTGTGGTTAAGTTAAATGCCACAGATTTAGATGAAGGCATGAACAGTAAACTACTGTATTCTTTCATCAAAAGGGGCAGCAGTGATCCATCAGATATGTTTGATCTCAATTCAGAAAAAGGAGAAATCACAGTGAAAGGTGGATTAGATTATGAAGGGACGCATGCTTATGAAGTCAGAGTACAAGTAAAAGATCACGGCATCTCTCCTCGCAGTGCGCATGCTAAAGTGCTTATAGAAATATTTGATATGAATGATAATCCCCCACTGATATCAGTGACGTCACTAATGACACCGGTAAAAGAAGACGCTGAACTGGGGACTATTGTTGCTTTGATTACAGTGAGTGATAAAGATGGAGGGGAAAATGGTGTAACCAGCTGTAAGGTAGTTGGATCTGTTCCGTTTAAACTCAAATCCAACTACAAAAATGATTATTCTTTAGTTGTAGATGGACCGCTGGACAGAGAAACCACTTCTGTTTATAATGTCACCGTTACAGCCACAGATGAAGGAAATCCACCTCTGTCCAGTAAAATGGTAATTACTGTTCATGTTTCTGATGTTAATGATAATGCACCTCGATTTACGCAACCTGTTATGGATGTGTATGTGAAGGAAAACAGTCCAACGGGCTCAGTAATTTATACAGTAAATGCCTTTGATGCTGATCTAGATGTTAACGCAAAAGTGACTTACACGCTGTTAGATAGTTCTCTTAAAAACATTCCAGTTTCATCTGTTTTAAATATAAATTCGGAGACTGGGGATATAATCAGTCTGCAGTCTTTTAACTATGAGGAGTTAAAAACGTTCCAGGTTAAAGTTCAGGCCAAAGATTCTGGTGTTCCTCCGCTCAGTAGCAACGTGACTGTCAACGTTTTAATCCTGGATGAAAATGACAACAGACCCACGATTCTCGCGCCATATTCTGAGCATGGCTCCGTTAACAGTGAGAACATCCCCTATTCTGCTGAAGCGGGATACTTTGTAGCAAAGATCAGGGCTGTAGACACAGACTCTGGTTACAATGCGCTGCTTTCTTATCACCTGTCTGAGCCCAAAGGAAACAACTTGTTCAGGATCGGAACCAGCACCGGGGAGATCAGGACTAAGAGGAGATTGAGTGACAATGACCTCAAAACTCACCCCTTGGTGATCTTGGTCTCTGATAACGGAGAACCCTCCCTGTCAGCTACTGTGTCTATTGATGTGGTGGTGGTTGAAAGCTCGGCTGAAATCCAGACTCAGTTCAGACATGTGCCTGTAAAGGAGGACAGCTTCTCGGATTTGAACCTGTATCTGCTGATCGCCATTGTGTCGGTGTCCGTCATCTTTCTGCTCAGCCTCATCACTTTAATAGCAGTCAGATGTCACAGGACAGACGGCACTTTCAGCAGGTACAGCGCCCCCATGATCACCACCCACCCTGACGGGAGCTGGTCTTACTCTAAAGCTACTCAGCAGTATGACGTGTGTTTCAGCTCAGACACGCTCAAGAGTGACGTGGTGGTTTTCCCCGCACCCTTTCCACCTGTAGATGGAGAACTGATCAGTATTAACGGAGGAGACACGTTTACCAGGACTCAGACTTTACCTAACAAAGAGAAGGTAGGCAACAAAACACCAACCTTAATCCATCTTCACAAGACTGTTTGACGTTGATACATTATTTTGAACATAAGAGCAATTAAGCTTTGATTTAGCTTTCAGTACTTTCAACACTTAGCCAAAAAATCATTTAAGTGAATTTCTGGGCGCAAAAATTCAATGGTTAATGATATTTTGAGATTTAGTTATTAATTCATTTATTAGTCTTCACAGTTCATAAGAAAAAATAGCTGATCTTTTGTGGCCCTTGATGCCGTGCTATCACCTCCTTTCTTGGAATAATTGTCAGTCATTTTTATGTAATCAACACGGTTCGCCATGTTGACCAAAACCACAAACTCAAATATGTGACAGCTGCTGTCGTTTTCTAGTGATGTGAAAGACGTGAAATTTTATGTGGTGAAAACTCACTGTCCGTGGTGCTAGACGTTGTGCACCAAGCTTTATACGAGGTGATTGTGTAGGATCATTCAATAACACGCTTTTAGTTATTATATATGTATATATATATATATCTGTGTGTGTGTGTGTGTGTGTGTGTGTGTAGAGAGAGAGAGAGAGAGAGAGAGAGAGAGAGAGAGAGAGAGAGAGAGAGAGAGAGAGAGCTTCAAGACTGCCTAGATTTAAAATCAGAATTATAATCTTTGTTAGTGTAAATAATGAATTACTTTAACTGCGTACATGCTTGTTAACTCACTGAAATAATCGAGCTTTTCCACTAACGAGATTTTCCCCTTACATTCTAAATACAACAAGTTTTTATTTCCAAACAAAAACGAAACATTCACTATTGCTTAAGATATTCGGCTATGTAGAATGCTGTTAGTAGTCTTTGTCCACATGATGTCGCAGGAGACCATAGACCTGAATGTATTCATGTAGTTAAAACTCCTCCCTGCACGGGAAAAAATGAAATACTCATCGGCCATTGCACACACGCGGAAGGTGCTGTGTCCATGAGAGTAGGAGCTCCTTATATAACTTATCGCTTCGGGTGTACATTTCTCAAATGAGGATTAATGTTCACTTGTGTTCACTTCTTTTTGTGGATCAACAATGTATATTCTACCAAAGGAGGAACACGTCTGGATTCGCATTGTTGTGTTTCTTTGTCTTTGGCACTGGGCTGCTTCGCAGTTAGCCTACTCGATTTCCGAGGAGGTGAACAAAGGCACAGTGGTGGGGAATCTCGCAAAGGATTTAAACATCAATGTACAGGAACTAGAAAACAGGGATCTACGCTTGGTTTCCAGTTACAGTAAGACATATCTTAACGTTAACTTACGGAGTGGGAATCTCTTAGTTGAGGAGCGGATAGACCGAGAGGAGCTTTGTCCACTGACTATAAAATGCTCCTTAAAATTACAAGCTTTTCTAAGCAATCCAATGACTGCACATCGCGTAGAGGTTAATATATTAGATGTAAACGACAATTCACCTGCATTTCTCGAAAGCAGGTATTACTTAAATATTTCTGAATCATCGTTGACGGGAGAGCGATATCTTCTCCCTGTGGCCGTGGACGGAGACATAGGAAGCAACTCAGTAAAGACCTACAAGCTCAGTCAAAATGAGCATTTCTCACTTGATGTGCAGAGCGGCGGAGAGCACGGTGTGTCTGCTGAGCTGGTGCTGCAAAAAGCTTTGGACCGAGAAAAACAGTCAGTAATCAATCTAATACTGACCGCTGTAGATGGAGGAAAACCTCCAAGAACGGGATCATTACAAATACATGTGAATGTAATCGATGTAAATGATAATATTCCCGCGTTTAGCAAACTGCTTTATAAAGTGCGTGTCAAAGAAAATGCCACTCCCGGAACACTTGTTATCAAGTTAAATGCCACAGATTTAGATGAAGGCATGAACAGTAAAATCTTATATTCCTTCATCAAACGAGGGAATATTGATCCATCAAATATTTTTGATCTCAATTCAGAAACAGGAGAAATCACAGTGAAGGGTGGATTGGATTATGAGGAGACGCCTGCTTATGAAGTCAGAGTACAAGCAACGGACCAGGGCGCCTCTCCTCGTAGTGCACATGCTAAATTACTGATAGAGATAATTGATATGAATGATAATCCCCCACAAATATCAGTGACGTCACTGATAACGCCAGTAAAAGAAGACGCTGAACTGGGGACTATTGTTGCTTTTATTACAGTAAGTGATAAAGATGGAGGGAAGAATGGTGTAACCAGCTGTAAGGTAGTTGGATCTGTTCCGTTTAATCTCAAATCCAACTACAAAAATGATTATTCTTTAGTTGTAGATGGACCGCTGGACAGAGAAACCACTTCTGTTTATAATGTCACCATTACAGCCACGGATGAAGGAGCTCCACCTCTGTTCAGTAACAAAGTCATTACTGTTCATGTTTCTGATGTTAATGATAATCCACCCCGATTTACGGAGCCTTTTATTAGTGTTTATGTCAAAGAAAACAGTCCAACAGGCTCAGTAATTTATACAGTAAATGCCTTCGATGCTGATCTAGATGTTAATGCAAAGGTGACTTACACACTGTTAGATAGTTCTCTTAAAAACATTCCAGTTTCATCTATTTTAAATATAAATTCAGAAACTGGAGATATAATCACCCTGCAGTCTTTTAACTATGAGGAGTTAAAAACGTTCCAGGTTAAAGTTCAGGCCAGAGACTCTGGTGTTCCTCCGCTCAGCAGCAACGTCACTGTCAACGTTTTAATCCTGGATGAAAATGACAACAGTCCCATGATTCTCGCGCCATATTCTGAGCATGGCTCCGTTAACAGTGAGAGCATCCCCTATTCTGCTGAAGCGGGATACTTTGTGGCAAAGATCAGGGCTGTAGACGCAGACTCTGGATACAATGCGCTGCTCTCTTATCACCTGTCTGAGCCCAAAGGAAACAACCTGTTCAGGATCGGAACCAGCACCGGGGAGATCAGGACTAAGAGGAGAATGAGTGACAATGACCTCAAAACTCACCCCTTGGTGGTCTTGGTCTCTGATAACGGAGAACCCTCCCTGTCAGCTACTGTGTCTGTTGATGTGGTGGTGGTTGAAAGCACGGCTGAAATCCAGATTCAGTTCAGACATGTGCCTGTAAAGGAGGACAGCTTCTCGGATTTGAACCTGTACCTGCTGATCGCCATTGTGTCGGTGTCCGTCATCTTTCTGCTCAGCCTCATCACTTTAATAGCAGTCAGATGTCACAGGACAGACGGCACTTTCAGCAGGTACAGCGCCCCCATGATCACCACCCACCCTGACGGGAGCTGGTCTTACTCTAAAGCTACTCAGCAGTATGACGTGTGTTTCAGCTCAGACACGCTCAAGAGTGACGTAGTGGTCTTCCCCGCCCCGTTTCCGCCTGTAGATGGAGAACTGATCAGTATTAACGGAGGAGACACTTTTACAAGAACTCAGACTTTACCTAACAAAGAGAAGGTAGGTAATTTGAACTTAAGTCTTGTAAAACCTCACAGTGCGATCATAAAATTATTATGTCATTTCCTGTTAACAGTTCTTACATATATACAAATTATACAGCTTCAAGTGAACAATCCTAAGAACCAAAACACTAAGACTGACTTTTTGAGTTTGCTTGACAGAACTTTGGAGCATTTTGCTTAAAATGAGTGACATAATCTGTCGAATAGTGTTTAACCCTTTCATTCTTTTACGAGCGATTTTTAAACTTAAATTAGTGCGTCCAAAATCTAGGAGGCGTCAAGACTACCTTTAGTCACTTAAGTAAATAATTCATGTCCCACAGAGGGTGATTGGTGTTGGTACTTGTCACTGCACTAATAGGCTTTTTTAATCTCGTTGACATATTTATACTTTACTGTTTATATAACTTACAGTGGCTGCCATGGTGACTCAAAGTGCAACACAGGGTGTAGTACCAGGTATCTTATTTTTATTCAAGACGAGTATAGAATATCATGAAAAGTCGCTGTCCGTGGTGCTAGAATGTATGGCGCCATATTTTGAATACGTGCATTTTGTGACATCATTAAGTGAGCAAAGGTTTTGTTTTTCTTCTTCTTCTATTTCTTCTTCTTCTTGATTTTAATACATGTGTACGACTGAAAATTAAGCAATAATGGACTTTGAATAAAAGACAATATGTGTGTTGAATTGTTATAACGTCAAACGAGCTCGTTAGCTCACTGAAATACCGATCTTATCTTTTTTATTGACCGGGTTTCACACAACACAATCAAATTTTTAAATATTTTCATGTCCACACTGACACTAAATGTTCACGGTTTCTATGTAGAATGCTGATAGCAGTCTTTCGCCACTTGATGTCGCAGGAGACCATAGACCTAAATTTGTTTGAATTGTTAAAACTCCTCCCTGCACGGGAAAAAATGAAATCCTCATCGGCCATTGCACACCCGCGGAAGGTGCTGTGACGATGAGAGCAGGAGCTCCTTATATCATTTATCGCTTCGGGTGTACATTTCTCGAATGAGGATTAATGTTCACTTGTGTTCACTTCTTTTTGTGGATCAACAATGTATATTCTACCAAAGGAGGAACACGTCTGGATTCGCATTGTTGTGTTTCTTTGTCTTTGGCACTGGGCTGCTTCGCAGTTAGCCTACTCGATTTCCGAGGAGGTGAACAAAGGCACAGTGGTGGGGAATCTCGCAAAGGATTTAAACATCAATGTACAGGAACTAGAAAACAGGGATCTACGTGTGGTTTCCAGTTACAGTAAGACATATCTTAACGTTAACTTACGGAGTGGGAATCTCTTAGTTGAGGAGCGGATAGACCGAGAGGAGCTTTGTCCACTGACTATAAAATGCTCCTTAAAATTACAAGCTGTTCTAAGCAATCCAATGACTGCACATCGCGTAGAGGTTAATATATTAGATGTAAACGACAATTCACCTGCATTTCTCGAAAACAGGTATTACTTAAATATTTCTGAATCATCGTTGACGGGAGAGCGATATCTTCTCCCTGTGGCCGTAGACGGAGACATAGGAAGCAACTCAGTGAAGACCTACAAGCTCAGTCAAAATGAGCATTTCTCACTTGATGTGCAGAGCGGCGGAGAGCACGGTGTGTCTGCTGAGCTGGTGCTGCAAAAAGCTTTGGACCGAGAAAAACAGTCAGTAATCAATCTAATACTGACCGCTGTAGATGGAGGAAAACCTCCAAGAACGGGATCATTGCAGATACATGTGAATGTAATCGATGTAAATGATAATATTCCCGCGTTTAGCAAACTGCTTTATAAAGTGCGTGTCAAAGAAAATGCCACTCCCGGAACACTTGTTATCAAGTTAAATGCCACAGATTTAGATGAAGGCATGAACAGTAAAATCTTATATTCCTTCATCAAACGAGGGAATATTGATCCATCAAATATTTTTGATCTCAATTCAGAAACAGGAGAAATCACAGTGAAGGGTGGATTGGATTATGAGGAGACGCCTGCTTATGAAGTCAGAGTACAAGCAACGGACCAGGGTCCCGTTCCTCGTAGTGCACATGCTAAATTACTGATTGAGATCGTTGATATGAATGATAATCCCCCACAAATATCAGTGACATCCCTCATGACACCGGTAAAAGAAGACGCAGAGCTGGGGACTATTGTTGCTTTGATTACAGTAAGTGATAAAGATGGAGGGAAGAATGGTGTAACCAGCTGTAAGGTAGTTGGATCTGCTCCGTTTAATCTCAAGTCCAACTACAAAAATGATTATTCTTTAGTTGTAGATGGACCGCTGGACAGAGAAACCACTTCTGTTTATAATGTCACCATTACAGCCACAGACGAAGGAGCTCCACCTCTGTCCAGTAACAAAGTCATTACTGTTCATGTTTCTGATGTTAATGATAACGCACCCAAATTTATGGAGACTGTTATTAATGTGTATGTCAAAGAAAACAGTCCAACGGGCTCAATAATTTATACAGTAAATGCCTTTGATGCTGATCTAGATGTTAATGCAAAGGTGACTTACACGCTGTTAGATAGCTCTCTTAAAAGCATTCCAGTTTCATCTGTTTTAAATATAAATTCAGAAACTGGAGATATAATCAGCCTGCAGTCTTTTAACTATGAGGAGTTAAAAACTTTCCACTTTAAAGTTCAGGCCACAGACTCTGGTGTTCCTCCACTCAGCAGCAATGTGACTGTAAACGTTTTAATCCTGGATGAAAATGACAACAGTCCCACGATTCTCACGCCATATTCTGAGCATGGCTCCGTTAACAGTGAGAGCATCCCCTATTCTGCTGAAGCGGGATACTTTGTGGCAAAGATCAGGGCTGTAGACGCAGACTCTGGATACAATGCGCTGCTTTCTTATCACCTGTCTGAGCCCAAAGGAAACAACCTGTTCAGGATCGGAACCAGCACCGGGGAGATCAGGACTAGGAGGAGAATGAGTGACAATGACCTCAAAACTCACCCCTTGGTGGTCTTGGTCTCTGATAACGGAGAACCCTCCCTGTCAGCTACTGTGTCGATTGATGTGGTGGTGGTTGAAAGCACGGCTGAAATCCAGACTCCGTTCAGACATGTGCCTGTAAAGGAGGACAGCTTCTCGGATTTGAACCTGTATCTGCTGATCGCCATTGTGTCGGTGTCCGTCATCTTTCTGCTCAGCCTCATCACTTTAATAGCAGTCAGATGCCACAGGACAGACGGCACTTTCAGCAGGTACAGCGCCCCCATGATCACCACCCACCCTGATGGGAGCTGGTCTTACTCTAAAGCTACTCAGCAGTATGACGTGTGTTTCAGCTCAGACACACTCAAGAGTGACGTAGTGGTCTTCCCCGCCCCGTTTCCACCTGTAGATGGAGAACTGATCAGTATTAACGGAGGAGACACTTTTACCAGGACTCAGACTTTACCTAACAAAGAGAAGGTAGGACATTTGTACTTGTTTTGTAAAACGTCATAGTGCGATCATAAAATTATAGCTTCTGCAATTTCTTGTGTAGTTGGTGTAGACATACATACACATTCTGCAGCTTTAGTTGAGCATCAGTTAGGCAATAGTACACCAAGTCTTATTCCCAGTCCTTCAGATTTTCAAACAGTTTGAATAACCTTTGTGGCATTATGCTGAAGATGAGTAGGTCACCTTAAGCTGTAGCATCGCTTTTAAGCTTTTTCAGCATTAAAGACAGCGTGTTATTTTATCTTCATCAATTTTTATTTTCGTTTTGAACTTCAATAACAAAACAGAAAACAAACAAATAAACAAAAAATAAAAAATTATCATATTCTTTCTTCACACACCAAACCCCACAGCAACCACTCTCTCATTACTCCTCTGCCCCTCAAGTTACAGAAAGTCAGTTAGTGAAGGGGGACCAAATACAATTATATTGGTACAATTTATCTAATAAATCATAAGTCACTTTTTCGTAAGATGCCAACTTAACCATCGTCATTAGCCACTCCTCATAGTGAGGGGGTTTCTTTTTGTGCCCATGTCTTAACAAGACTCATTTTGCCGTAGTAACAGCCAAGATAATCCTTTTTTTTTTTTTGTATTGCAGGAAAAGTCTCAATCGGAAAGTTCTGTAGTTATACCAAGTATGGACAATTTCGGTGAGATACCAAATCTTTTCAAAACACTGAAAATGACCTCCATTGTGTTTTCCCACCAGTCCTGAAGTGTCAAACAGCTCCAAAGGATATGTAAAATCGAAGCATTTTGACCGTCACATCTCCAGCAATCGTCTGTGGGGGCCAAGTTCCATTTATACAATTGTTGCAGTGTTCAATGCCACTTATGCATTATCTTAAGTTGGATAAATCTACTGCCTATTTCTTTAAACATAGTATTAACGTTATGGAGACATGAGTCCCATTCAACTGAAGATATATCCAATGCCAAGTCCTGGGCCCAATAGCCCTTAACTTTAAGAAGAGGTTCAGCTAACCGACCCTGCAATAAATGATAAAACTTAGAAGTGATACCTTTACCCAAGGATGATCTCGAGAGCAGTACTTCCACAGGACTGCCCACAGGACAACACAAGGGGGTTCCCAGCCACTTCGATAGTGAGCTGTGTATTTGAACATATCTCCACAACTGATTAAGCTGCAAATTATCTCCACAACTTGATCAAAGGTTAAAAAACATTTGGTCCCACAGTCAACCAAAATCTGATAGATGCCTGCCTTACGCCACTGTAGCCAGTCAACTGGTGTCCCTCCAATTAAAATTATTTTATTCCCCCATAAAGTTGCTAAAGGAGATTTAATAAAATCCCAACAACCCGGCTTTTGTAATTTACACCACAATATCTTTGCATTTGCAATTATAGGATGGGTAAGTTTGTGGCTGGTGTCAAACAGTTCCTTTCAAAGAGAAATGCCGCCATTAACTTCCGTCTCTATTTGGGACCAAATGGGTTTGACTGCTGCAGTAGGTAACAAGCTCTAAGTTGTTTCACATTCATCACCCAATAATACCATTTGAAGTTAGGCAGTGAAAATCCTCCTCTCTTTGCACATGCTTGCATTTTCTTAATTATTTTGTTCTTTTTTTAATGTGACATGGTGCGTGTAAATTTACCAGGCTTTAAATGCCTATATGTTTTCTATCACTTCTGTATTTACATAAACGGTTCATTTATTACTGAGTGATAGAG
This sequence comes from Rhamphochromis sp. 'chilingali', assembly GCF_963969265.1. NCBI lineage: Eukaryota > Metazoa > Chordata > Actinopteri > Cichliformes > Cichlidae > Rhamphochromis > Rhamphochromis sp. 'chilingali'. The sequence continues at coordinate 29,562,838 of NC_137940.1, forward strand.
GTTCGTGGCACTATGCTAATATACTACTTTTGACTGCTGAACAACGTTTCAGTGACATTTTGTGATCTACGCTGATTGCCATGGTGACTGAGCCTTAAACGTTGACTTTTTGTAGCAGTTGTCATTTTGTTGTAATGTTGAGTGACTGTGCTTGAATGTGGTGAAAACTCGCTGTCCGTGGTATTAGACGGTACGTTGCCTGTTTAGGACGTATGGATGTTGTGTTTTCATACACTAAAAAACAAAACATTTTCCTTTCATTCTTTTAAAAAAATCATATTACTAAGGAATAACTATTTCTGGAATTCGAATCAAAGTAATCATTTACGTTGAATTTTCATAATGTTACAGATGTTCCTTTAGTCACGGAAATAGCGAGTTTTTTATCAACCAGATTTCTCGCTTACAATCAAAATATTAATATTTGTTTTATTTCTATACTGAACTTCAATATTCACAATTTTTAACAGGAATTTAGTACTCTTTATTGTGTTTTGTTATCAGTCTATCACCACATGATGTCGCAGGAGACCATAGACCTAAATGTATTTGTGTAGTTAAAACTCCTCCCTGCACGGGAAGAAAATGAAATACTCATCGGCCATTGCACACCCGCGGAAGGTGCTGTGACGATGAGAGCAGGACCTCCTTATATCATTTATCGCTTCGGGTGTACATTTCTCGAATGAGGATTAATGTTCACTTGTGTTCACTTCTTTTTGTGGATCAACAATGTATATTCTACCAAAGGAGGAACACGTCTGGATTCGCATTGTTGTGTTTCTTTGTCTTTGGCACTGGGCTGCTTCGCAGTTAGCCTACTCGATTTCCGAGGAGGTGAACAAAGGCACAGTGGTGGGGAATCTCGCAAAGGATTTAAACATCAATGTACAGGAACTAGAAAACAGGGATCTGCGTGTGGTTTCCAGTTACAGTAAGACGTATCTTCACGTTAACTTACGGAGTGGGAATCTCTTAGTTGAGGAGCGGATAGACCGAGAGGAGCTTTGTCCACTGACTATAAAATGCTCCTTAAAATTACAAGCTGTTCTAAGCAATCCAATGACTGCACATCGCGTAGAGGTTAATATATTAGATGTAAACGACAATTCACCTGCATTTCTTGAAAGCAGGTATTACTTAAATATTTCTGAATCATCGTTAACGGGAGAGCGATATTTTCTCCCTGTGGCCGTGGACGGAGACATAGGAAGCAACTCAGTGAAGACCTACAAGCTCAGTCAAAATGAGCATTTCTCACTTGATGTGCAGAGCGGCGGAGAGCACGGTGTGTCTGCTGAGCTGGTGCTGCAAAAAGCTTTGGACCGAGAAAAACAGTCAGTAATCAATCTAATACTGACCGCTGTAGATGGAGGAAAACCTCCAAGAACGGGATCATTGCAGATACATGTGAATGTAATCGATGTAAATGATAATATTCCCGCGTTTAGCAAACTGCTTTATAAAGTGCGTGTCAAAGAAAATGCCACTCCCGGAACACTTGTTATCAAGTTAAATGCCACAGATTTAGATGAAGGCATGAACAGTAAAATCTTATATTCCTTCATCAAACGAGGGAATATTGATCCATCAAATATTTTTGATCTCAATTCAGAAACAGGAGAAATCACAGTGAAGGGTGGATTGGATTATGAGGAGACGCCTGCTTATGAAGTCAGAGTACAAGCAACGGACCAGGGCGCCTCTCCTCGTAGTGCACAAGCTAAATTACTGATAGAGATAATTGATATAAATGATAATCCCCCACAAATATCAGTGACGTCACTAATGACACCGGTAAAAGAAGACGCAGAGCTGGGGACTATTGTTGCTTTGATTACAGTAAGTGATAAAGATGGAGGGAAGAATGGTGTAACCAGCTGTAAGGTAGTTGGATCTGCTCCGTTTAATCTCAAGTCCAACTACAAAAATGATTATTCTTTAGTTGTAGATGGACCGCTGGACAGAGAAACCACTTCTGTTTATAATGTCACCATTACAGCCACAAATGAAGGAGCTCCACCTCTGTCCAGTAACAAAGTCATTACTGTTCATGTTTCTGATGTTAATGATAACGCACCCAAATTTATGGAGACTGTTATTAATGTGTATGTCAAAGAAAACAGTCCAACAGGCTCAGTAATTTATACAGTAAATGCCTTCGATGCTGATCTAGATGTTAATGCAAAGGTGACTTACACACTGTTAGATAGCTCTCTTAAAAGCATTCCAGTTTCATCTATTTTAAATATAAATTCAGAAACTGGAGATATAATCAGCCTGCAGTCTTTTAATTATGAGGAGTTAAAAACTTTCCACTTTAAAGTTCAGGCCACAGACTCTGGTGTTCCTCCGCTCAGCAGCAATGTGACTGTAAACGTTTTAATCCTGGATGAAAATGATAATAATCCAACAATGCTTGCTCCATATTCAGAGCACGACGCCGTTAATATTGAGAACATCCCCTATTCTGCTGAAGCGGGATACTTTGTGGCAAAGATCAGGGCTGTAGACGCAGACTCTGGATACAATGCGCTGCTTTCTTATCACCTGTCTGAGCCCAATGGAAACAACCTGTTCAGGATCGGAACCAGCACCGGGGAGATCAGGACTAAAAGGAGAATGAGTGACAATGACCTCAAAACTCACCCCTTGGTGGTCTTGGTCTCTGATAACGGAGAACCCTCCCTGTCAGCTACTGTGTCGATTGATGTGGTGGTGGTTGAAAGCACGGCTGAAATCCAGACTCCGTTCAGACATGTGCCTGTAAAGGAGGACAGCTTCTCGGATTTGAACCTGTACCTGCTGATCGCCATTGTGTCGGTGTCCGTCATCTTTCTGCTCAGCCTCATCACTTTAATAGCAGTCAGATGCCACAGGACAGACGGCACTTTCAGCAGGTACAGCGCCCCCATGATCACCACCCACCCTGACGGGAGCTGGTCTTACTCTAAAGCTACTCAGCAGTATGACGTGTGTTTCAGCTCAGACACACTCAAGAGTGACGTAGTGGTTTTCCCTGCCCCGTTTCCGCCTGTAGATGGAGAACTGATCAGTATTAACGGAGGAGACACTTTTACCAGGACTCAGACTTTACCTAACAAAGAGAAGGTAGGACATTTGTACTTGTTTTGTAAAACGTCATAGTGCGATCATAAAATTATAGCTTCTGCAATTTCTTGTGTAGTTGGTGTAGACATACATACACATTCTGCAGCTTTAGTTGAGCATCAGTTAGGCAATAGTACACCAAGTCTTATTCCCAGTCCTTCAGACTTCCAAACAGCTTGAATAACCTTTGTGGCATTATGCTGACGATGAGTAGGTCACCTTAAGCTGTAGCATCGCTTTTAAGCTTTTTCAGCATTAAAGACAGCGTCTTATTTTTTTTTAGTTTTGGGTTGTTTGGGGGGGGGGGGGGGGGGGGTATTTTCTGTTTATTTTTATCTTCGACAATTTTTATTTTCGTTTTGAACTTTAATAACAAAACAGAAAACAAACAAATAAACAAAAAATAAAAATCATCATATTCTTTCTTCACACACCAAACCCCACAGCAACCACTCTCTCATTACTCCTCTGCCCCTCAAGTTACAGAAAGTCAGTTAGTGAAGGGGGACCAAATACAATTATATTGGTACAATTTATCTAATAAATCATAAGTCACTTTTTCGTAAGATGCCAACTTAACCATCGTCACTAGCCACTCCTCATAGTGAGGGGGTTTCTTTTTCCGCCCATGTCTTAACAAGACCCGTTTTGCCGTATTAAGAGCCAAGATAATCCTTTTTTTTTTTGTATTGCAGGAAAAGTCTCAATCGGAAAGTTCTGTAGTTATACCAAGTATGGACAATTTCGGTGAGATACCAAATCTTTTCAAAACACTGAAAATGACCTCCATTGTGTTTTCCCACCAGTCCTGAAGTGTCAAACAGCTCCAAAGGATATGTAAAATCGAAGCATTTAGACCGTCACATCTCCAGCAATCGTCTGTGGGGGGCCAAGTTCCATTTATACAATTGTTGCAGTGTTCAATGTCACTTATGGATTATCTTAAGTTGGATAAATCTACTGCCTATTTCTTTAAACATAGTATTAACGTTATGGAGACATGAGTCCCATTCAACTGAAGATATATCCAATGCCAAGTCCTGGGCCCAATAGCCCTTATCTTTAAGAAGAGGTTCAGCTAACCGATCCTGCAATAAATGATAAAACTTAGAAGTGATACCTTTACCCAAGGATGATCTCGAGAGCAGTACTTCCACAGGACTGCCCACAAGACAACACAAGGGGGTTCCCAGCCACTTCGATAGTGAGCTGTGTATTTGAACATATCTCCACAACTGATTAAGCTGCAAATTATCTCCACAACTTGATCAAAGATTAAAAAACATTTGGTCCCACAGTCAACCAAAATCTGATAGATGCCTGCCTTACTCCACTGTAGCCAGTCAACTGGTGTCCCTCCAATTAAAATTATTTTATTCCCCCATAAAGTTGCAACAACCCGGCTTTTGTAATTTACACCACAATATCTTTGCATTTGCAATTATAGGATGGGTAAGTTTGTGGCTGGTGTCAAACAGCTCCTTTGAAAGAGAAATACCGCCATTAACTTCCGTCTCTATTTGGGACCAAATGGGTTTGACTGCTGCAGTAGGTAACAAGCTCTAAGTTGTTTCACATTCATCACCCAATAATACCATTTGAAGTTAGGCAGTGAAAATCCTCCTCTCTTTGCACATGCTTGCATTTTCTTAATTCTTTTGTTCTTTTTTTAATGTGACATGGTGCATGTAAATTTACCAGGCTTTAAATGCCTATATGTTTTCTATCACTTCTGTATTTACATAAACGGTTCATTTATTACTGAGTGATAGAGGTTCGTGGCACTATGCTAATATGCTACTTTTGACTGCTGAATAACGTTTCAGTGACATTTTATGATCTACGCTGATTGCCATGGTGACTGAGCCTTAAACGTTGACTTTTTGTAGCAGTTGTCATTTTGTTGTAATGTTCAGTGACTGTGCTTGAATGTGGTGAAAACTCGCTGTCCGTGGTGTTAGACGGTACGTTGCCTGTTTAGGACGTATGGATGTTGTGTTTTCATACACTAAAAAACAAAACATTTTCCTTTCATTCTTTTAAAAAAATCATATTACTAAGGAATAACTATTTCTGGAATTCGAATCAAAGTAATCATTTACGTTGAATTTTCATAATGTTACAGATGTTCCTTTAGTCACGGAAATAGCGAGTTTTTTATCAACCAGATTTCTCGCTTACAATCGAAATAATATATGTTTTATTTCTATACTGAACTTCAATATTCACAATTTTTAACAGGAATTTAGTACTCTTTATTGTGTTTTGTTATCAGTCTATCACCACATGATGTCGCAGGAGACCATAGACCTAAATGTATTTGTGTAGTTAAAACTCCTCCCTGCACGGGAAGAAAATGAAATACTCATCGGCCATTGCACACCCGCGGAAGGTGCTGTGACGATGAGAGCAGGACCTCCTTATATCATTTATCGCTTCGGGTGTATCTCGAATGAGGATTAATGTCCACTTGTGTTCACTTCTTTTTGTGGATCAACAATGTATATTCTACCAAAGGAGGAACACGTCTGGATTCGCATTGTTGTGTTTCTTTGTCTTTGGCACTGGGCTGCTTCGCAGTTAGCCTACTCGATTTCCGAGGAGGTGAACAAAGGCACAGTGGTGGGGAATCTCGCAAAGGATTTAAACATCAATGTACAGGAACTAGAAAACAGGGATCTACGTGTGGTTTCCAGTTACAGTAAGACATATCTTAACGTTAACTTACGGAGTGGGAATCTCTTAGTTGAGGAGCGGATAGACCGAGAGGAGCTTTGTCCACTGACTATAAAATGCTCCTTAAAATTACAAGCTTTTCTAAGCAATCCAATGACTGCACATCGCGTAGAGGTTAATATATTAGATGTAAACGACAATTCACCTGCATTTCTTGAAAGCAGGTATTACTTAAATATTTCTGAATCATCGTTAACGGGAGAGCGATATTTTCTCCCTGTGGCCGTGGATGCAGACATAGGAAGCAACTCAGTGAAGACCTACAAGCTCAGTCAAAATGAGCATTTCTCACTTGATGTGCAGAGCGGCGGAGAGCACGGTGTGTCTGCTGAGCTGGTGCTGCAAAAAGCTTTGGACCGAGAAAAACAGTCAGTAATCAATCTAATACTGACCGCTGTAGATGGAGGAAAACCTCCAAGAACGGGATCGTTACAAATACATGTGAATGTAATCGATGTAAATGATAATATTCCCGCGTTTAGCAAACTGCTTTATAAAGTGCGTGTCAAAGAAAATGTCACTCCCGGAACACTTGTTATCAAGTTAAATGCCACAGATTTAGATGAAGGCATGAACAGTAAAATCTTATATTCCTTCATCAAACGAGGGAATATTGATCCATCAAATATTTTTGATCTCAATTCAGAAACAGGAGAAATCACAGTGAAGGGTGGATTGGATTATGAGGAGACGCCTGCTTATGAAGTCAGAGTACAAGCAACGGACCAGGGTACCGTTCCTCGTAGTGCACAAGCTAAATTACTGATAGAGATAATTGATATGAATGATAATCCCCCACAAATATCAGTGACGTCACTAATGACACCGGTAAAAGAAGACGCTGAACTGGGGACTATTGTTGCTTTTATTACAGTAAGTGATAAAGATGGAGGGAAGAATGGTGTAACCAGCTGTAAGGTAGTTGGATCTGTTCCGTTTAATCTCAAGTCCAACTACAAAAATGATTATTCTTTAGTTGTAGATGGACCGCTGGACAGAGAAACCACTTCTGTTTATAATGTCACCATTACAGCCACAGATGAAGGAGCTCCACCTCTGTCCAGTAACAAAGTCATTATTGTTCATGTTTCTGATGTTAATGATAATCCACCCCGATTTACGGAGCCTGTTATTAATGTGTATGTCAAAGAAAACAGTCCAACGGGCTCAGTAATTTATACAGTAAATGCCTTCGATGCTGATCTAGATGTTAATGCAAAGGTGACTTACACGCTGTTAGATAGTTCTCTTAAAAACATTCCAGTTTCATCTATTTTAAATATAAACTCCGAGACAGGAGATATAGTCAGCCTGCAGTCTTTTAATTATGAGGAGTTAAAAACGTTCCACTTTAAAGTTCAGGCCACAGACTCTGGTGTTCCTCCGCTCAGCAGCAACGTCACTGTAAACGTTTTAATCTTGGATGAAAATGATAATAATCCAACAATTCTTGCTCCATATTCTGAGCACGATGCCGTTAATAGTGAGAACATCCCCTATTCTGCTGAAGCGGGATACTTTGTGGCAAAGATCAGGGCTGTAGACGCAGACTCTGGATACAATGCGCTGCTCTCTTATCACCTGTCTGAGCCCAAAGGAAACAACCTGTTCAGGATCGGAACCAGCACCGGGGAGATCAGGACTAAGAGGAGAATGAGTGACAATGACCTCAAAACTCACCCCTTGGTGGTCTTGGTCTCTGATAACGGAGAACCCTCCCTGTCAGCTACTGTGTCTATTGATGTGGTGGTGGTTGAAAGCACGGCTGAAATCCAGACTCAGTTCAGACATGTGCCTGTAAAGGAGGACAGCTTCTCGGATTTGAACCTGTATCTGCTGATCGCCATTGTGTCGGTGTCCGTCATCTTGATGCTCAGCCTCATCACTTTAATAGCAGTCAGATGCCATAGGACAGACGGCACTTTCAGCAGGTACAGCGCCCCCATGATCACCACCCACCCTGACGGGAGCTGGTCTTACTCTAAAGCTACTCAGCAGTATGACGTGTGTTTCAGCTCAGACACGCTCAAGAGTGACGTAGTGGTTTTCCCCGCCCCGTTTCCACCTGTAGATGGAGAACTGATCAGTATTAACGAAGGAGACACTTTTACAAGAACTCAGACATTACCCAACAAAGAGAAGGTGAGTTGATTGTAGTCTTTTAGTCCATACTACAGATTTTCACACAAACAAATGGACACATTCCTTGTCTAATTTCCTTTTAAAACGTCCTATCTGTAGTATGTGTAAAATTAGTCTCTATTCTTGAACTTCTATTCTATTCTTGAAAAAATGAACTGTCAGAAATTACAATGGTAACTAAAGATTCCTAACTAAAAACTAAAAAAGTTTCCTGGATGACAATACCCTAGTTTCTTTTTTTTTTGTTAACGAAAACTGACATAAATCAACCAGAGCTCCGTCTTGGGTTTTTAAGCAGTGTAACAGTTAAACTTGCTTGATGTTAAGATTTTTCTTTTGTTTTATTCTATGTACAATAATCTCGCCCTGTTTTATTTAGTGAAATTGGAGGAATTAATGGTAATTCTTCACATTTCTTCTATATCTTAACAGAGTTATTCATTATGTGTTGTCAGCCTGTTTAAAGGGTCTCTTTGGTCAGTAAAACTGCATCTGATAATAAAACATACTGGTTGTGCTCCTCTATTTTTAAACCATAGTCATATCTAATTTGTAACGCATGGGGTCGGTATTGACCACATGTTTAAGAAAGCTGGGATTTTTCAGTCTCCTCCTTTACGTATGAAGCGTCAGCAGGGTGGCAGTGCTTTGTGCGAAGGACAGGAATGGCGATAAAAAGCAGAAAACCAGAGAGGATAAATTTTTACACGTTGGCTGGTTCTTTGGTGTTTTGTAGATGAAAATAATTTGAATTGCGTCTCCGTCTTTGAAAACAGCGATGGGAAGTATAAGGAATAATGAAATTCTGTGTTTGCCGATCGTCCTGCTTTTATCTGGCTGGTCTGTGGCTCAGATATCGTACTCTGTTTCTGAAGAGGTGGACAAAGGGACTGTGATTGGAAACCTCGCAAAGGATTTAAACGTCAATGTTCGAGACCTGCAAACGAGGAATCTAAATGTTGTGTCTGGATACAGTAAGAGATATTTCGAGGCTAATTTTAAAACAGGGGATCTTTATGTTAATGAGAGAATAGACCGCGAGGAGCTCTGTCCAAACGTGATAAAATGCACACTAAACTTGGAGGTTATACTGAGCAATCCTATGGTGCTCCGACGCATCGAAGTCACGATTGCTGATTTAAATGACAACGCGCCGGCCTTCGTAGAGAAATCATTTTCACTGAACATTTCTGAATCTTCACCCGCGGGCGAGCATTTCTTGCTTCCGCTGGCCCTTGATGCAGACACAGGCAGTAATTCGGTAAAGACTTACAGGCTGAGTGCAAATGAATACTTCTCTCTAGATATACAAGGAGGCGGAGAACACACTGCATCCGCTGAACTAGTGCAGCAGAAGGCTTTGGATCGAGAGAAACAAGCCGTCGTTAAACTAACACTGACCGCTGTAGATGGAGGCAAACCTCCTAACACCGGAAGCGTACAAATTATAGTCCATGTTCTGGATGCAAATGACAACACACCAATGTTTAGCAAAACACTTTATAAAGCACGTGTAAATGAAAATGCTCCAGCCGGATCATTAGTAATTCAACTCAATGCCACAGACTTAGACGAAGGGGACAACGGGAGAGTAATTTACACTTTTGTCAAACGTGCAAACTTCGATCCAGCTGATTTGTTTTTTATAAATGCCGAAACTGGTGAAATCACAGTTAAGGGTCATTTGGATTATGAAGCACAGTCAGCATATGATATTCATGTGCAAGCAACAGACAGAGGTCCGTCACCTCGAAGAGCAAATGGGAAGCTATTGGTTGAGATAGTTGATGTAAATGACAATGCCCCAGAAATTGTGGTGACGTCACTCATGAACCCTGTCAGAGAAGATACTGCAATAGGAAGCGTTGTCGCTTTGGTGACAGTGACTGATAAAGATGGAGGGAAAAACGGTCAGACTCGCGGTAAACTTGCTGGTTCCACACCTTTTAAGTTGATTTCAAATTACAAAAACTATTACTCTTTAGTTGTAGACAGAACTCTTGATAGAGAGCAGCGGCCTGTTTACAACGTCACAATTATAGCTAACGATGAAGGTACCCCGTCTTTATCGGCCTCCAGTGTTGTTAATGTTGATATTTCTGATGTCAATGATAATGCGCCTGGTTTCGCTGAACCTGCAATTAATATTTATGTAAAAGAAAATAGACCAGTTGGTGCTCGGCTCTATACTATCAATGCAGTCGATCCCGACATAAATGAAAACGCTAAAGTAACGTATTCGCTAGAAGGCGATTCAAACAGTATCCCAGTAAATTTATTTGTAAGCATCAATTCAGAAACAGGAGATTTAATCAGCCTGCAGTCTTTTAACTATGAGGAGTTAAAAACTTTCCACTTTAAAGTTCAGGCCACAGACTCTGGTGTTCCTCCACTCAGCAGCAACGTGACTGTCAACGTTTTTATCCTGGATGAAAATGATAATAATCCAACAATTCTCGCTCCTTACTCTGAGCATGGCTCCGTTAACAGTGAGAGCATCCCCTATTCTGCTGAAGCGGGATACTTTGTGGCAAAGATCAGGGCTGTAGACGCAGACTCTGGATACAATGCGCTGCTTTCTTATCACCTCTCTGAGCCCAAAGGAAACAACCTGTTCAGGATCGGAACCAGCAGCGGGGAGATCAGGACTAAGAGGAGAATGAGTGACAATGACCTTAAAACTCACCCCTTGGTGGTCTTGGTCTCTGATAACGGAGAACCCTCCCTGTCAGCTACTGTGTCTATTGATGTGGTGGTGGTTGAAAGCACGGCTGAAATCCAGACTCAGTTCAGACATGTGCCTGTAAAGGAGGACAGCTTCTCGGATTTGAACCTGTACCTGCTGATCGCCATTGTGTCGGTGTCCGTCATCTTTCTGCTCAGCCTCATCACTTTAATAGCAGTCAGATGTCACAGGACAGACGGCACTTTCAGCAGGTACAGCGCCCCCATGATCACCACCCACCCTGACGGGAGCTGGTCTTACTCTAAAGCTACTCAGCAGTATGACGTGTGTTTCAGCTCAGACACACTCAAGAGTGACGTGGTGGTTTTCCCCGCTCCGTTTCCACCTGTAGATGGAGAACTGATCAGTATTAACGGAGGAGACACTTTTACCAGAACTCAAACTTTACCTACCAAAGAGAAGGTGAGTTCACCATAACCTTAGACTGGGTTTGGTCTTTGATTTAATCGTAATACGGCAAATTTATTTGTATAGCACTTTTTAGCACACAGCTTATGAAACGGTTACTGAATGGTACTTAAAGCCAGGATTGAGTCGAGCTCCTAAATGACTTAGTACTGAGTACGCTGTCTATGGTGCTGAACTGACCATCGACCATCATTTCTTTGCCAACCGTTTGTTATTGTTTGTTATAAAAAGTTGAACAATATGTTGTGAATTTTACATTCATATTTTCTACTGCTTTGTCTACTTTTACAAAATATACCGTTTCAAAGATCCAATTACGACACATGTACTAATATTTCTTATGCTTGGTAAATATCATACATATCTGGACCAAACAAACAGTTGGTGTCGCTCGAGGCCATAAATTTATTTATGGGTCAGGGTTTTGTTTTTTTTGTTGGGTTTTTTTTCCCCCAGACTCCTCCTCTCCCTGCGAGTCTGCCGTAGTCCACTAGTGCTTTGTCAAAAACAGAAAAATTGCCACAAGACGGAAACGGCTTTCTCTGTTAGTCACCTCTGAAGTGGATATGTTCCGAAATTATTATTTCGTTCATTGTGTGGCAGCGACGAGGCGTGGAGGACAAAGACTCACAATGTGGATAAAAATCATAGCTTTGCTCTGTTTGTGTGACGCGTCTGCAGCGCAGCTCTCGTTCTCCGTTGCCGAGGAGGTTGACAAAGGAACGGTGGTTGGAAATATCGCAAAGGATTTACACATTAACGTTAACGAGCTGGAAAAACGGGACTTACGAATTGTATCTGGGAACTCAAATAAACATTTTGACGTGGATTTAAAAACTGGTGCTCTGTATGTTTGCAATAGGATTGATCGTGAAGAGCTCTGTCCAAATACTGCGAAATGTTCCCTGAGCGTAGAAGCAATTCTGAACAACCCGATGCATCTGCATCGCATAGAGGTGCAGGTTACTGATATTAACGATAATGCTCCATCCTTTATTGATAATGAAAAAATTTTAAATATTTCAGAGTCATCTTCCACTGGGGAGCGATATCTGCTCCCAGTGGCAAACGATGCAGACACGGGCAGCAACTCGGTAAAAAGCTACAAGCTTGGTCCAAATGAATATTTCTCATTGGACGTGCAGAGCGGCGGACAGCACAGTGAGTCTGCTGAATTAGTACTGCAAAAATCTTTAGACAGAGAGAAAAAATCTGTTATTCACCTTGTTTTAACAGCTCTGGACGGAGGAAAACCTCCCCGATCTGGAACATTAAGGATAGTTGTGCATGTTATGGATATAAATGATAATTCTCCAGTATTTAGTCAGCCTCTGTATAAGGCCCAGGTAACTGAAAATACCCAGTTTCAGACCTCTATAGTCACTGTAAGTGCCACAGATTTAGATGAGGGAATAAACAGTGAAATACTGTATTCGTTTATTAAAAGGGGAAATTTCAAACCAGAAGCTTTATTCTCAATAAACCCAGGCACGGGGGGAATAACTGTAGTAGGAGAAGTAGACTATGAAGAGAATACAGCATATGATATTCGTATACAGGCAAGAGATAAAGGTACGCCATCACGAAGTACGCATGGTAAATTGTTAGTGGAAGTAATTGATGTGAATGACAATACGCCTGAAATCACTCTAACTTCTCTTATGAGCCCAGTTAAAGAAGATGCAGAGATAGGTACAGTTGTGGCTTTGGTGACTGTAACAGACAAAGATGGGGGCAGTAATGGACTCACCAGTGCTAAACTTCTTGGGGTGGTGCCTTTTAAACTCAAGGTAAATTACAAAAATTATTATTCATTAACAGTTGATGGGCCTCTAGACAGAGAGAGTATTTCTCAATATAATGTAACCATGATAGCCACTGATGAAGGCACTCCACCTCTTTCTAGTACTAGTGTTATTCCTGTTCACATTTCTGATGTGAATGACAATGCCCCTTTATTCTCAGAACCTGTTGTTAATGTATATGTAAAAGAGAATAGTGCAGTGGGAGCTATTATATCAACAATTACTGCCGTCGACCCTGATTTAGTGGAAAATGCTAAAGTGACATATTCCCTGCTCAGTGATTTTTCAAAAAGTATTCCAATAACCTCTGTTGTAAATATAAACTCAGAGACAGGAGATATTATCAGCCTGCAGTCTTTTAACTACGAGGAGTTAAAAAGTTTCAACTTTAAAGTTCAGGCCACAGACTCTGGTGTTCCTCCACTCAGCAGCAACGTGACTGTCAACGTTTTAATCCTGGATGAAAATGACAACAGTCCCATGATTCTCGCGCCATATTCTGAGCACGGCTCCGTTAACAGTGAGAGCATCCCCTATTCTGCTGAAGCGGCATACTTTGTGGCAAAAATCAGGGCTGTAGACGCAGACTCTGGATACAATGCGCTGCTTTCTTATCACCTGTCTGAGCCCAAAGGAAACAACTTGTTCAGGATCGGAACCAGCACCGGGGAGATCAGGACTAGGAGGAGAATGAGTGACAATGACCTCAAAACTCACCCCTTGGTGGTCTTGGTCTCTGATAACGGAGAACCCTCCCTGTCAGCTACTGTGTCTATTGATGTGGTGGTGGTTGAAAGCACGGCTGAAATCCAGACTCAGTTCAGACATGTGCCTGTAAAGGAGGACAGCTTCTCAGATTTGAACCTGTATCTGCTGATCGCCATTGTGTCGGTGTCCGTCATCTTTCTGCTCAGCCTCATCACTTTAATAGCAGTCAGATGCCACAGGACAGACGGCACTTTCAGCAGGTACAGCGCCCCCATGATCACCACCCACCCTGACGGGAGCTGGTCTTACTCTAAAGCTACTCAGCAGTATGACGTGTGTTTCAGCTCAGACACACTCAAGAGTGACGTGGTGGTCTTCCCCGCCCCTTTTCCACCTGTAGATGGAGAACTGATCAGTATTAACGGAGGAGACACTTTTACAAGAACTCAAACATTACCTAACAAAGAGAAGGTAAGAATGTTGACACATTCAGTGCAGAAAGGTGAATGATTTTTTCCCTCCCAAATTATCCTGCATCAGCTTTTTAAAAAATCTTGCAACACATATTAACTTCAGGTAGGTAGGTAGGTAGGTAGGTAGGTAGGTAGGTAGGTAGGTAGGTAGGTAGATAGATAGATAGATAGATAGATAGATAGATAGATAGATAGATAGATAGATAGATAGATAGATAGATAGATTTTTTTGCTGTCCTTTTTAAATGTGTCCAATGGGGCTGTAGAACCGCTTGTCTTTTTAGCAGGTGGTAAATCAAAATGTTATTCCATTAAAACCCTTAATGCGTTCAGCATCTCTTTTTATGCTGTTTTTTATTGTTTATAATTACCACAAGATGTCGCCAACAGCTCATGGCGATTAAACAGGGGGGAGGGGGGGGGGGGGTCTGTTCGACGCTCCTCCCTTTACAGCGGGTTTGTAATTCTTTCTTTGTCACAGCAGTAGCAGAAAATCCTCCCTGTATTTAAGGGCAATAGACTGGACGTACTCTTATCGCGCAATGTTACCGTCTGTGTGATTTTTTGTCTAATTAACTTGGTTAGTAGGATATGACGAGAATGCTACAAGGGACTATTTTCCGGAACTGGATTTATTATTTGTCCCCTGTATTTTACATATGGAGTGAAGCGGCGGCACAGATTGTGTATACTATTACGGAGGAGTCGAGCCCGGGTACCAGTGTGGGAAATTTGGCAAAGGATTTACATCTAGATGTTAATGAACTGGAAGCCAGAGGTTTTCAAATTTCAGGACCTAATACGAGGTATTTCCAAGTAAACGTTAAGACGGGAGTACTGTTGGTGAAAGACAGAATAGACCGAGAGGAGCTATGTTCTCGAAATGTGAAGTGCTCACTGGAAGTAGAAGCCATTGTGAGCTCCCCGCTGAATCTATATCGATTCGAGGTTAAAATTTTGGATGTAAACGACAATGCGCCCTTGTTTCGGATACCGGAGGTTGTTTTGAACGTCTCCGAGTCAGCGTTTCCTGGTGAAAAATTCGCTCTCCCAAAGGCATTTGATGCAGATGTCGGAAGTTATTCAGTGAAGAGCTACAAACTGAGCCAAAATGAGCATTTCACACTGGATGTGCAGAATGTTGGAGAGCCCACTATGTCTGCTGAAATGGCACTGCATAAAACCTTAGACCGCGAGAAACAGGCTGTTATCAAATTAACACTGACGGCTACAGACGGAGGAAAACCTCCTAAATCAGGCACGTTATACATCACCGTTAATGTGCAAGACGTCAATGACAATATTCCAGAATTTGACAAACCCCTGTACAAAGCCACAGTGGTCGAGAACACGCCGCGCGGTGCAAGCGTAATTTCCGTGCATGCTCGAGATTTAGATGAGGGTCTTAATGGAGAAATACAATATTCTTTTATTAACCAAGACAATGATAACGATGTCGACAAATTTGCCATTAATCCCATAACAGGGGAGATCACAGTAAATGGGGAGCTGGACCACGAAAAACACAGTGCAGTTGAAATTCGAGTCCAAGTGAAAGACAAAGGGCAAAACCCAAGAGCATCTCATTGTAAAGTTCTCATTGAAATCACAGATGTTAATGATAATCCACCAGAAATTACAGTTACATCTTTAGCCAACATGGTGAGGGAGGATGCACCCCTAGACACAATGGTTGGGCTTTTAACGGTGAAGGACTATGACGCAGACAAAAATGGCATCGTTCAGGTTAGAGTACTTGATTCTGTGCCCTTTAAAATTAAGAACACATATAAGAATCATTACTCTTTAGTCGTAGACGGAACTCTAGACAGAGAACGGGCTTCTCAGTATAATTTAACAATAATGGCGACAGATGAAGGGCTACCGCCTCTTTCCAGCACGAGCGTGATTACGGTTCACGTTTCTGACGTTAATGATAACGCACCGCGTTTTGCAGATCCTGTGATAAACATTTTCGTAAAAGAAAACGGTCCAGTCGGCGCTGTTATTTATAGCATGAGTGCAGATGATCCTGATGTAGACGAAAATGCAAAAGTAACATTTCAAGTCATACATAATAACAAACCCAATGTTATAGGGTCAGTTATTAACGTGAACTCTGAGACTGGAGATATAATCAGCCTGCAGTCGTTTAACTACGAGGAGTTAAAAACTTTCAACTTTAAAGTTCAGGCCACAGACTCTGGTGTTCCCCCACTCAGCAGCAACGTCACTGTAAACGTTTTAATCTTGGATGAAAATGACAATAATCCAACAATCCTCGCGCCATATTCTGAGCATGGCTCCGTTAACAGTGAGAACATCCCCTATTCTGCTGAAGCGGGATACTTTGTGGCAAAAATCAGGGCTGTAGACGCAGACTCTGGATACAATGCGCTGCTTTCTTATCACCTGTCTGAGCCCAAAGGAAACAACTTGTTCAGGATCGGAACCAGCACCGGGGAGATCAGGACTAGGAGGAGAATGAGTGACAATGACCTCAAAACTCACCCCTTGGTGGTCTTGGTCTCTGATAACGGAGAACCCTCCCTGTCAGCTACTGTGTCTATTGATGTGGTGGTGGTTGAAAGCACGGCTGAAATCCAGACTCAGTTCAGACATGTGCCTGTAAAGGAGGACAGCTTCTCGGATTTGAACCTGTATCTGCTGATCGCCATTGTGTCGGTGTCCGTCATCTTTCTGCTCAGCCTCATCACTTTAATAGCAGTCAGATGCCACAGGACAGACGGCACTTTCAGCAGGTACAGCGCCCCCATGATCACCACCCACCCTGACGGGAGCTGGTCTTACTCTAAAGCTACTCAGCAGTATGACGTGTGTTTCAGCTCAGACACACTCAAGAGTGACGTAGTGGTTTTCCCCGCCCCGTTTCCACCTGTAGATGGAGAACTGATCAGTATTAACGGAGGAGACACTTTTACAAGAACTCAAACTTTACCTAACAAAGAGAAGGTAAGATATAAAATCGAGTATTAAAATCGCTTACTGCTCTATCTGAAGGCGTTTGGTATGAGACATTATTATGAGCACTGTCCTTGGTGCTGAAATCATGGGCGCCCGTTAGAACTCTTTTGCAATATTTACTGCATCACCCTACGCTGGGGTACATAGCCATTTAAAACATTAGAAATTAAAAAAAAAAAATTATTATATTGGTTAATACAAAGACCATAAATAGACTAATAGAGTAAATTAAGCAATTAGACTACATTGCATTGCAGAAGGAATTCGTTTAAAAGCTCACGAGAGCCGAAGAAGTCTAACGTGGATACAGGAAGTTTTACTGTTGGTGTTGTGTGGAATCTCAGCACAACAATAACATTCAGTGTACTCACTCCATTCTTAATGCAGTGCTCCGACTCGGTACGAAGGGAGCGTTCACTGACCATATACATTTTAATACTGGTTTTGCCACAGTTTTTAGGGGTTTCACGAGAAATTACGGGATCAGGATCTAGCAGGACCTTATCCATAACAAAACACGTGAACAATGATATCATAGTCTCCGCTACCGACGTGGGCTTTTACTAAATCGGTTGCTAGCACCCATGTTACGAAAAACTAGCCAGAAGAACAATAGTAACAATATTCACAATCTATGGAGCTTGAAATGTCATTTCTAACGTTGTTTGCTCATTCACAACAGGTAGACAGATAGCCACAGCAGCTGCAAAAGGGATCAAAAATCTATTTAAACATAAGACAACTGATATGCCGTAAACAGCTTTGATTTGAAAAAAAAAAATGCTTATTTGAGACTTCGCTGCTACCAAAGAGAGCAAAGAGAGTTTTAACACACTTACTGTTTTCTTGGAGTAGAAAGTGATTTTGCAGAGGTGGTTGTGATGAGTTACTGTCCTGACAAGTCTGAAGCAATCTTCTGATAATCCATCATAGTTCGTGGTCATTCGGTTACTAATGGAAGCAAAGAGGAAACAAAAACTTATCGGAGGAATTGAATGAAGCAGAAACTCGACTGCTTTTTTCTGTCATGCAGAGAAACTATTCTCCGTGAGCGCGAATACAGTTCGTATGTGACATTTTTAAAAACTTCTTCGCTTGGCAACACCAGATTAGCAGAGCAGAGCTGACCGGCACTGAGCTCAGTGCTGCCGCTGGTGGCTCCAAACTGTATTGCAGCCATTCTCTAAGCTAATACTATTTAGAAATTCAGTTTAGCTCAGTAACTCCTGCTTCTGTGTGTATATTTACTTTTATTCCACTCAGTTTAGTTCCATTTGAAGATGTACCCTGTCCTGCTTTATGGCTTTTCTATAATTAAGATTTGGCTATAGACTCAAATCAAAAGCATTTTGATTTCATGATTTTGCATTACCCAAACAGATCGAAAAGGGTGATGCTTTTATGGAAATGTCGCTATTTTCTTATGATGATATAGATTATTATTAGCCTCATATTATTTCTTTACATCTTTACATAATGCTTAAAGAAGTTTTGAACTTAATATCTGCTTCCAGAGTGTAGTTTCAATGTTTTGGGGGTTTTTTCCAATGAGGTGTCTTATTTTGTTTTTTGTTTTTTTGTTGTTGCTGTTTTTGCTAGGCAGTTAACAGGTAAAGTCTGTCACTCCTAGCACTATTCATCATCAATAAAACTATTTTTTAAATGTATGAAGTCAGGCCATGATATTACTATTCAGATAGTATTTTTGGCTTTGATGTTGCTACAAAATGAGATGCCAGAATAAGAAGACTTTAGCTGAGAATAAAGAGACAGTAGTTAGATCTAACAGCTACAGGAAAGGGACTCTGTATAGTTCTATTTGCACCGACATCAAAGTTTAAGCACTAAGTGTTACAGCTGCCTCTGCTGATGCTAACATGCCCAAAAATAGCCATGCCAGGTAGAAGCAGAAATGTCAATGGCAAGTTATAAGGATGTAAGTTCTCATAAACACAACTGAATCACATCAGTAATGTATGCCTGCACCAGCAGCACTGAACTGATAGGTCTAATCAAGGCATTTGTTTTCTTGCCTGCAGTTAATTCATTAAGCTCTCTTTGCATTTTGTTCACTTTTTGTCTATAAATATCCACAAACTTCCACACTTCCACACAGATGTTTACTTTTGGAATTTGCTGTTGAATCTGATGCCTTAGTGGATTTGTCAGCCTTTTCCATAGTTGACAATTAGACTGGTAGCAGCAAAAGCATGGGTGTTACTCATAACTGTAACTAATCGTCTGTTATGTTCAATAATCTATAAGAATGTTGCATTAGCATTGTCAAGAGAGGAGGTTAAACAAAAGTCAATGTAAGTAAAAATACCCACAGAGAATTCTAGACATGCATGGCCTTTAATTCTCTTGGGCTGTCTCAGACATTTCAGTCAGTCACTCTGTCAACCATTAGAGCTCTTAATTTTCCACTGTTTGTATTCAAACTGTCGCTGCAATATACCCAAATCAATTGTTTATTAAATATTTTGAAAAATTAATATGGCTACTTTTTAATGGATTAGTATGCAATGTGTTATTGCCCTCATACTGCTGTCATGCCTCCTTGCTTTAATATTATAGCTGTCAAGCTCTGCACTTGCACTCGATGAACTGTTAAACACAGTTATGCTTTTATAGGCCACTGTGATAGTTTGTTTAATAATAGATAGTCGTTTAACTGTGTATATACACAATAGTATATATACTCATGAAGCAAGATCCTCTTTCCCCTCCCCCCCTCTTCCTCTTCTCTGAACAATCAGAGAATTACTGTCCATCTTTGCAGACATGTGGAGCACTGCAAATACGATCTAATATATTTTCATAAACATCCATAATGTTTGCACAGAGCCCTAATCAGCTCGTGTCAAGCAGCAAAGAAGCGCCTCGTATTCTTTGATCCCATTAGATTTTTTACATCTATTCGTGACATTTGTATGCATTTGATATCGCTGTTGCTTTAAACTGGTGGAATATGTTCAGATAATGCAGGTTACGTTTGGTAGTACACTGTGTAACGCCGGATCCGTGATCCTTTGAGTCACTGAGACGGTATGACCTCATTTCAGGGAGTGGTTCAGCCCAAACAAGCGTGGCCTGATCTGTCAAAACTCCGTTCGTTGGCTGGCTCACCGTGAAGACGACTGATCCAGGGTTTTCCCTCCCTCTTTTTCAAATCTGTTAGACACAATTTGAATACTGTGAGCGACTAGTATGGCCTGTGCAACTTATAAGTGGGTCAGCGTGTGATTTAAATATGACAGTGCTATGTGACTTAACCTGGGATTTGTGATTGCGTTGCTCTGTGTGCGACACAGTCTCTGCTATATGCACAAACTCTCTGCACAACGTGGATCCTGAAAAAATGGTAAACGGTAAACGGCCTGTATTTGTATAGCACTTCACCTGGTCCTAAGGACCCCAAAGCGCTTTACACTATACACAGTCATCCACCCATTCACACACACATTCACACAATGTCTGAAGCTGTCTCTCTGCGGTAAAGGAATCCACTAGCTTGTGTGCTCTGTATGCTGCAGCTCTCTGTGAATGTGTATGAGAGAGGAAGAGATGGGGGGAGGGGCAGGTAATTTTCCGCTACTCGTTGCAGTGGCAGTAGCGGCAGGGAGCTTCAGTACCGATCGAGGTATCAGCTCCGCTAGGCTCAACCCCCCCCTCCCAACTCGGCTCTGCGGCTGGGCGGGGCCGACAACACCTAGTGTCAATCACAGCTAAATCGGTTGGTTGGGGCATAGGCTGAGGATGAGGAGGAGAGGCTTTTATCCAGGCAACCATCAGAACATTTATCTGTACTCCCTGGTGCTTCAAAATCTATTAAATTATTGATTTTGAAGTACATTATCGTTGTCGAAGCTAAGCATTTATGGCTTGCAACATGACAACAACTCATGCCTGATGAGTTCAGCAGTTGGATAGAAGGCATTACAAAGAAATGCCCTCACCTCAGTTATAACACAGGGTGACTGACCAGCACAGATTCATTCATTGTTCTTTATTGTTCTCTCTTTGTCTGTATGTCACACAGACATACATCTTATGTAGCACTTCCTGTTTGTCTCCTTTGCAAGGGTGTGTCCTTTGTGACAGAGTGAGGTTAGTGCTGCCATCTGTGGTTACCATGACGACTGTTTGAGCCATAATGAAATGATGAACTAGTCTGTTTCCAGCGAGCTGCCAGTATACACCCGCCCCCACCCAGGCATCCTTCCCAGCATGTGTTACGTAGATGCAAGCACAAAGCAAACATGGTGGATATGTTGAGAGAAACAGAGACAGAGGAAAGGGAAGGATGCAGTCCAAAGATGCAGTGCTTCTGCAGCACAAATGCCTAGTCAGAAAAATTAGGGAGCAAAGCGAGTGAGGGAAAAGTGTGTGAGATTAGAGAATCTGTTCCAAAATAGGACAGGATTTTGAAGGAAGTCACATGCAGCAGCACAGACAAGAGCCTTGAGTGTGAGATGGTGAAAAGAAACGGGAGTTTGTGAGGATGTGATGGACAAAAAAAAGCACATATAATAAATGCCCTGCAGCTAACTGAGAACATCACAAGCTTACAATTGGTCACAGATAAAAGGAAGAACTTATCACCACCCCTCCCCTACTCACCCTCTTCCGCTAACCCATCTTCCCCACATGCTCCCTCTTAGTGGCATTTGGATGTTTTTCACTGTCGTTAGATTAGCTTTGTCATGCTCAGAACCATGGCTTCCATCCTCCCATATGGGAAGGATGGAAAGCCAGGGCATCCTGAGAGGGAAGTATCCAAAGCCTGCCTGCATTTTCTGATAGCTTTGTTCAGTGCCACAAGGAAAATCTGTTTGATTTATGCACAGCCTGAATCAGGACAACCAAGAACCCTTGGAGGGTCCCACAGGGATGGATTGGTGTCCTCTCAAACCCTTTATTTTTTAGAAAAAGGTACACAAGGGATCATACCCAGAGAATGCCTTTTACACGCACTTACTGTGTCCACCTGAGCAAGAGGATTGGCTTATCATGGGACCTTTGTTTTGAAGATTTTATAATGGGAAAGTTCTTGAGCACAGGGGAGAGAAAGCATGAGAATTCAACTCTGTCACAGTGTGATAAGCCCATATATTCAGCAGTAGCACTCATCAGCCTTTGCTTTTTGTATTTTTGCATTTTATAAAAAACACACAGCATAAGCATGTGTGTGTTTGTGCGTGTATGTGTGTGCGCGCGCGTGCGCGCGTGCGCACGTGTGCGCGTGTGTGCGCGTATGTGTATTTTGAAATCTTTTTAATTATGTATGTGTGAGATTGGCATTCTCTGCATTGCTATATCTCATTTTACCTCTGCAGGGTGCCTTGGCTTTATAGCTTGCTTTTTTCCATTGAGGTCACTATACTGAAAATGATAAAGAAAATGACTGCCACTGCAGCTTGACATCTGTGCCCTTGCTCCCTCCCTCTCTCTCAAACACATGCACACTCATATATGGGATTAGACTCTAGTGCTTTGGCTTAATGAAAAAGCCTGGGGTTGGGCGGTGGGGCGATAGTCACGTGTCCTACCCTTGTACTACCAGTGTATTCCAACAGAGGGACCAATTTCACTGTCTTTTCCACCTCTATTCCCTCCTGCCCAGATTTCCTCTTCCGCTTGGGGAAGGTTTAAATGTGTATCACTAATGACCTTGCCTTTTAACCTTCCTTTTTTTACTAAGACAGCAAATGTGAAAAATATCTTAAATATACTGTTTTATTTTTTTAATTTAATCAGTTGAACAAGATATTCCTTTACTCACTTCCTCTGTGTTAAGGGTGTATAAAGGCTTCTTAAAAGAGCAGTTTGCCATATTTATTTCAGAACATTTTAAAAATTCATGACAGACATCTGCTCTATTTTTTCTTCTCACCTTCTATGTGAAGAAGCATTAAGAAAAATGAAAATCTTATAAGTGTTTGTCTCCGTCTGCAAATACTAATACAGTGTGACTGCTGTCATATTGCACAAAGAGACTTCAAAGCAAAGCTTTGCACCATATGAATTTGCCCAGAATAACATAGATTTTAATACTTTAGGATTTCTTTCTCTCACAGTGGCATTACACTGGGGAGCATTATGGTCGAATTTTTTGTTAATAAAGTCTGCAATGCGATCAGCTGTGGCCAAGCTTTTTAATTGCTTCATGCAGCTAACAAACATACAACATCACAGTTGTATGTGAGATCTCTGTCATGAGATCTCTGTCTTTGGGTTCTCTCAGCTCCTCTTTTATACCCTCACAAAACAACTCTCTGTATCTCTTCAGTTACGACAGTTGATTATCCCACCTGGGCTGTTGCTGGATAGGGAGGACTCCCACTGTCTTCTTGGGAGTTTTCTCTTCAAAGCAAAACAGTTAGCACATAACACAGTTGAGCATAGCAAAGCAGTTATACTAGGTGATATTGACACACACATGTCCTTCACCTAAGAAATAAAAGGTTATACAAAATTCTACAGTGAAATTCTAAGCACCTGAATCTAAATGTGAGAATAAACTTGAATTTTTCCAATTACAATGTCCTGAACTTTATTAGAGAACCACTATTAGAGAACCACTAGGTAGGCCTAAGAGTTTGCATGCACCGATTTTCTAGTAAGGTCATATTGTCAATGATACTTTTCTGGCATTTAAAAAAAAAATATGAGAGAACAGACAGATCAACAGATCTTCTGACATCCCTTCAGACACAGCCATGTTATTATACAGTGGTATTTTCCTTATAAATGCCTACAGCAACAAATGCCCTTTAAGTTGGAATGACTGCCTTTGTTTGTATGTGTTCACGGAGGGAATGATGCAAGGACTTATACTTAATGATTGCCCAATTATGACCATTTTCTATGAGGGTCTCTGTTGTCAGCTCTAACTCACTAAAATGGGGTGTGCCATATAAAAAACTCTTAGGGCAAGTAATATGAATGGTTTTTAGAGTACCCGCTTACAGTAGTAATGAGGTTGAAGAGAATGTTATTAATATCATGATCATCTTGCATAATTGATGTAATGGGGCTCTTAATATTCTGCTGCAATAAAAGGAACAAAGGCAAAGTCAGAATATTTCTCTTGTCACAAGCTCGCACGTTGAAAACTGCACGTCACGAAACGCGTAAGAACCCAGTATCTCCATCAGCTGGAACAGCGGCTGCCGGACAAAAGCGCAGCTTGAGACAGTCCAGATTGGAGATTGCAGAAGGTGTGAATATTTAAGGAGAAATAAATGAAAAAATAGATGAGAACCGAACCTTTGATAACCTGTGATTTTTTTTAAAAAAAACTGCGCAAACTGCAGTAAAGGGAAACACAAATGAGCCAATTAGCGCTTTGAAATCAGTATTTGTTTAGGCGTGACAGGCGTCTGTTTGCAGGTGGGACATTGTTAATAACTTTATCTGCAACACCCTTGAGTGAAAAAAGAAAGAAATAATCTAGAGCTCAGAGGCACGCAATTAACGC
Organism: Rhamphochromis sp. 'chilingali'; assembly: GCF_963969265.1. Classification (NCBI taxonomy): domain Eukaryota; kingdom Metazoa; phylum Chordata; class Actinopteri; order Cichliformes; family Cichlidae; genus Rhamphochromis; species Rhamphochromis sp. 'chilingali'. Next base: position 29,587,435 of record NC_137940.1, read on the forward strand.
TGAAACAGATGGGCGTATATGAAGCAGGAATGAGTATTAGACAGCTGTAGAAAAAAAAAATGCGCTGGGAAAAATAGCGAGGAGGGCGGAAAGGAATGTAAAAGATCGGTGCAGAGAACACGTGTAAATTCAGCTCTGTGTTTGTTGTTTATAAGATAAACGTCGTCTCTCTCTATTTTTGTATCATTGCCAGACTCGAAGGTTTAAACACCCCAGCGGGAAAATCTGCTAAATGTCACGGTTAGTGTGGCAGACCCATATAAACCCAGTGATGCTGCTCGCTCTGTTGATAATGCACATGTAGAAATCCACGAAGGATTTAGCACTAAAAATAATAATATTCAAATGACGTAATGTGAAAACACATTTTTTAACAGAACGTCTGACTTTCGCACATAACATTTGCCTGCTTCTCCAATTACGCCACCTATTCGTGTCGCCTTGTATCCGTTCATCCACTAGCAGCATCCCAGTGAGTCACTGTCTTCTCTTTGTCTCCCGAGATGCCAAACGCTGTCATCGCCGTGGGCAGACCAGGCGTGGGTGACAGTGGCAGAGCACCAAGGAAGAGAAAAGATTATGTGGGCGGTAGACGCTCATCTTGGCCCAGTGGCCGTGTTGAAGAAGATTCGGGGTTTCACAAGGCCAAATCGTCACAACGAATAACTTTACACAAGTTAGTGTTTAAAGAGTGTGAACAGATCACATTAGCACTTTTTAGATATCGGTACTCTACTGGATGCATCACCGAATTTGCTGAAAATTACTTTTATTCTTGGTGGGCTTCACCAGGACGTTTCAACACGAATCTCTGTTAGTCGTCAACCAAACACGTGACAAAAGCGTCCAATACTGTCTGTCCTTTTGATTCGCGTTTGGCCCAAGGCTCCAGTTAGCTTCAGTTAACTTGTATACTGGGAACCAGAGGTGAGCAGATCAAGCCAAATATCATACTGATTCCAACTGGTATTGGTATCAGATCCATACTAGCGCGATAGGATCGATACTTCTCATCTTCTAAGCTCAGTAAGGGGCTGCTTATGTGGGTTAAAAAAAACACCACGTAAAATACACACTGCTCTTCCCGATATAAATTGCCTTTATAGGTTAGAAATATCGGTCTCAGTACTGTTATTGGTAGTATTGACATTTGTTTACTTGGCATTGGATCGATACCAAAATATGCAGCATTGAACTGCGCTACTGAGCATCGAGCTAGCAAAGTAATTTAAGGGCACCCCGCAAAAGATGTTAACGTTACCACCTGCTACACATGCGCAATTTAATCCATTTAATTTAATGAATGAAACTTAACTTAACGTGGTGTAGCGTTTTAGTAGCTGCAAGATTTATGCGCTATTAATTGAGGACTTGATGCTGATAACCGAGGGAAGGCGTGCATGTTGACAAGAATCCTTCTAACGCTTTAAGTGCTTCACATCTGTACTGCCTATTAGGGGAAAGCCCTGCCTTGTCTTTATGCAGATGTGGAATAGGTTAACATCTGGAGCATTTGCCTGTGACCCGGTTAGTCTGGTCACCATTTAACAACGTTATTATGTCATGTGCTTTTTCTTTTATGTGGGACTGAACCAGTTCTAATGGCTCTGCAGCTGTGGTGTTAAAGTGCAAAGCATTGTCAGCTGTCACTGAAGGGCAGAGTGGTATCATGAAGGAACAGAAATGTGTTTGTTCTGACAGAAGTCACCTGTCTCGCAGCACTTAACACGTGATTAGGACGGGGTTAAAAAGACAAATCGTGGTCAGTTTACCCGTCACCTCCTCTTACCCCCACTGTATTTTCTGTGATATAAAACTGGAGTTAATAAAGCCCTCTTTATATTGAACAAATACACTTAATATTGTGTCACACCTTTATGTGGATCCCTTCCTAAATTGGTGCATTTATGTGTTTCTTTTATTCCAAAACACATCTCTTTTCGTTGGAGTAAAGCGTTTTTGTGTTGTTCTGGATTTGCATCAGCGAGGAAGTCTAATTTCCAGGCTGCTTCATAAATCAGTTTCCCAGCACACAATGAAAAGGGCGGTGGCACTCACAAAAAAAGAGGGAAAACGATTCTGTTCATTTCTTCGAAATCAGTACACAGATGCCGCTGCAGGTTTATCTTGATTTGTAGATTAGACATATCGATAAAACTACCGAGGTCTGGTCTTTTGAAGTTTAATTTTATTAGACGGTGTTTGATTATTTTTGTCGGAGGTGCTGAAATGCAGTCAGCGTCGTTTGAGCGAGAAGCTGGCCCTCCCCCTTTGCCCACAGACAGCATCGCCACATCGCAGAGAGAAAGAGAGAGAGAGCAATAGGCGGCATCTGTGAAAGGAGACAGGCTTGCTAGAGGGATAGATTCGTTTAATAACACCACTCAGACAGACAAAGCAAAATATGGATGCGGAGGAAAAATTTTCATTCATGCAGGCACCTGTGAAGATGCGGTTTTTATCCTGCACATAGTCGGAGTTATGCGCGGTCTGTTCCCTCGTTTTTAATGAGGCGGGTGGGGACCAACAGTAAGCTGAAAAGGCGGAAAGATTTCTCCAACCCGTCCGCAAATTCTGCCCGCCTGCGATGGCTGTGACGGCGCGATGCTGTTACAGTGTAAAAGGGAATGTGCCTTTTTCTTTATATTTGGTTATCGTCGTACTCAGTGGCCTTACAAATGCACAAATTCGATACTCCATTCCAGAGGAGCTGGAGAACGGAGCACTGGTAGGTGACATTGTCCGAGATCTGGGTCTGGATCTAAGAAAACTTTCCACTCGACGCATCAGAATTACATCGGACAGTGGACGGAGATATTTCACCATAAACCACAAAACTGGGAAACTGGTGGTGAGTGACCGCATTGACCGAGAGACATTTTGTGAATTCAGTGGCACCTGTTCACGCAGCCTTGAGGTAGTATTAGAGAATCCGCTTGAGGTGCACAACGTGGAGGTTGAGATTTTGGACGTGAACGATAACGCGCCGCAGTTCCCTCGAGATGAATATCAGCTTGAGGTGTCCGAGTCCGCTGTGCCCGGGTCTCGTTTCCACATCGAAGGCGCTCAGGATGCAGATGACGGCTCCAACTCTGTGAAGCAGTATCGACTCAGCCCAAGCGAGCACCTCACTCTAGACGCAATTAAAGCCTTCTCTAATAATAAGCACATTGAGCTCATTCTCAAAAAGTCCTTTGACCGGGAGCAGATGCCCTCTCATCAGCTTATCCTGACAGCAATGGATGGAGGCACCCCACAGCGAACTGGCACGGCCAAAATTAATGTCCGTGTGCTCGACGCTAATGACAACTCGCCCACATTTGACAGCTCTGTGTACAAAGTAAAACTGTCTGAAAACTCTCCAAAGGGTGCACTTGTAATCAAGTTAAATGCAACAGATCCCGACGATGGCTTAAATGGCGAGGTTTTTTACTCTTTCAGCAGTTACACGCCAGAAAGAGTCAGACAGATGTTTTCTATGGACACAGACACAGGGGAAATTAGGGTAAAAAACAACATAGACTACGAGGAGACAACCTCTTATGAAATGTATATACAGGCAATGGACAAGGGGCCAGCCCCCACAGCAGTACACTGTAAAGTAGTTGTAGAAGTTTTGGATGTCAATGACAACATTCCTGAGATTGTACTGTCTTCACTCTCCAGCCCTGTACGTGAAGATGCCCGGGCTGACACAGTGGTAGCATTGATCAGTGTGATTGACCGTGACTCTGGACCAAACAAGCAAGTAACCCTGGAGATCATGCCCAATTTGCCTTTTAGGATCAAGTCCTTCCGCAATCACTATACTATTGTCACATCAGCTTTCCTGGATCGTGAAACCATCTCATCCTACAATGTCACAGTCAATGCTGTGGATGGAGGCACACCACCCCTGTCATCTCAGATGACCTTTAAAGTGGATGTTGCAGATGTTAATGATAACCCACCTCGTTTTGAACAAACGTCATATACTGTTTATATTACAGAGAACAATGCTCCTGGTGCATCTCTCTGTATTGTTAAGGCCACAGACGCTGATGCTGGAGAAAATGCACGGATCACCTATACCGTCCTCAATGACAACAACCATGGCATCCCTATCGCCAGCTATGTCAGCATCAAACCTGATAAAGGTGAGGCCTATGCCCTGAGAGCCTTTGACTTTGAGAAGCTGCGAGAGTTTCACTTTCAGATTAAAGCCCAGGACAACGGTGTACCTCCCCTCAGTCGTGTGGCCACAGTTTATGTTTACGTTATGGATCAGAATGATCATGTGCCCAGGATAGTGTACCCACCTGCCAATGGAAGCCGCACTATGGAGACACTAATGAAGAACGTTGAAGCAGGAGTGTTGGTTAGCAAGATTACTGCATGGGATGGTGATGCTGGGCAGAATGCTTGGTTACTTTATTCCCTGGAGCAGACCAACACAGATGTTGATCTGTTCAAGGTGCATGAGTACACAGGTGAGATCCGCACCACACGGCGTGTCATAGAAGATAACTCCACCTCCTTCATTCTGACTGTACTGGTGCGCGATAATGGACTACCCCCACTCTCCTCCACCGCTACAATCTATGTACATGTGTTGGAGTCCCCTCCAAAGTTGGCACCTGAAACCAAACGCATCATCAGAGCTGACAGTGGCCTAAAGCTTTCCAGTGTCACTATCTACCTCATCATTGCCTTGAGTGCCACAACCTTTGTATTCCTGGTCACTATCTTTGTGCTGGCAATTGTGCGATGCCATGCCTATTGTACCCAGCCTGGCTCCTGTTGCCCTTGTTGTGTGTCCAAGAAAAATGTGCCAGAAGGAGGCGCTACAGCAGCTGGAGGTGGGGGCGCAGCAAGAGCTGCAGGTGGAGGGCAGCAAGCCAACAATGTGGCCCTGCGACGTGACCTGAAAGTGGAACCACATTATATTGAAGTGCGGGGAAACGGGTCTCTCACCAAAACATACTGTTACAAGACATGCCTGACTGCCACATCAGGAAGTGACACTTTTATGTTCTACAACACTGGACGGCCGCATAGTGGCACTTGGGGTTCAGGCTACGTCACCAGTCACAGTGGACAGAGCCAGATATTTGTACGGCGTCTCAGTATGCCAGATGCAACAGCAATTCAGGTGTGTTTGTGGTCTGATCTCTGTGTTTGTTATTTTAGATTTCTTTAACACTAAATGAAGCACACCATAAAAATAAAATTCTCAGGGTTTTCTCTTCGGCAGTGTTTTAGCAGTGGGGCTGTGGGGCTGTGATGTTTTAAAAATATATTGCATGGTGCCACTCCCTGTGATTGGTTAGTTCTCTTAGTCTAACTTTGTCTGCTAGGATGAAGAAATTGTTTTCATCATGATGTTAATGGACATAGTTTTCATCTTCACATTCCTTATCTTTAGGTGTTGCATCTTGATAATGGTTTGGTATGACAATGTGGATTGCTTCTCTGGATTGTGTTGTTATTTGAGTGAATGGGTGTTAACATTTTTAATTGAATATTTGGTAGACTACATATTGTTTTTCTGTGTTTCACAATGTTTGATGATTCACGGTTTAAAATTTTGAAGTGTGTCTGTCCTTCACAGTAAACACTGAGTCTGTATATCAAGGTGCAAATCCTCTCACTCACTGTATCTTTCTTTCCCTTTACTTATTTTGTTTTCAAAACAAACTGGTAGATTTAGCATTGCTTGTTCACCTGTGACCCCACACAGCCTGTGCTGTTTGTCTAAGGTCATCTTTGTGCCACAGTATTCAGTAGTTTTAGAGGGCAATAGGTGGTCATCTCTAAAGACAGAAAAAAGGAGACAGAGAATCTGTGAAATAGTGCAGTTTGCCAGCTGTAAGAGCCCCCAGTCCCACTGCACCAAAATATCCGCTTCTGGTCACGTACTTCTTTGGTACTAAAGAATAAGCTGGGCTCTGGGAATTAGTAAAGAATACAGAAATGAGGCAGAGACTGAGTTTCATTCAGCATAGAGCTTCATTTTATACATTTATTTCTTTTCTCTTCTTTCTTTTTGTTATGTGGAAGTTTGAACTGTTTGCCTCATTTGTAGTTATAGTGAAACGGCATTATTTTGGATGCACATTATTATTATTATTATTTTTTTAGTAATTATGTTTATCCCAGAGCCTGTCTGAAAAGTGCCGAGAATGCAGGAGAGATTAGGTGATAAAAAGAGAGCTGGAGAAAAAGGTAATTGTTCAGCTATCACTTGAAGTGTTCCTCATTAAATGCCAGTCATGTTCGATCTTGATATGTAATTAAATGGAAGCGATGTGTTTCTCAGTGCTGTCCGTGGATTGGCTGCCTCCAAACAGATGAGGCGGGGGATAAAAGGTGATTGGACACAGAGTTGATGGCGGAGGTGTGAGCTCTGTATCCATGCTAGGAGTGTTCACTCAGAAGGAGAGGGAAGAATAAAGGAAAAGGCGAGAAAATGGGAGTGCGACACTATTCCTATTCCTTAATTTATCACGTATTGTGAGGCAAGGAAATTAATATACCGAAAAACCCCATGGGAATTTTGTTTTTTCATCTTCACTTAATTCATATTCTCCCTTTCAAATGATGAAATAGGATGCGTTGATTTCTTATTCTCTTAGGTTTTTATTTCTTTGTTGTGTTTGTTTTTGTTTACATTTACTATGTGAATGCTTTAGTTTTGTGGGTTTGTTTTTCCTTAGGAGGAATACTAACTAAATTACCAACATATTTATGTTCCAGATGTTTCTATCTAATGTGTGTATAGTCTACTGTGTGTGATTTCATTTACCCCCATAAACACCATCCGGCCAGGCAGACCAGTTTCCCTTTGGCCACTGCTGTGTAGCAACAGGGCGAACATTAAGCAAAGCTGTTTAGTTCCATTTGTGGACAATCTGGTCTTATTTGTAGAGGTTATTTATTTATTTATTTCTTGTTCTACCCTCTTTATTTCAATTGTTTACAAAGTAAAATGAGCAAAATAACCTGCGTTAACTGTGTATTTAATGCCAAGCTAATGTCTTTTACTTCCTTCTAAATTACTGATCTGTTCACTGATTGCTTTTTGGTGAAAAATTGTCTCCATATAATTAAGTTCACCTTTAGTTCCTAGTATGAAAAGATGCTACAGCACTCTATATCCCTGCAGACATTATCCTCTGTTTGAAAGACTCCAGGAGGAATACCAGGCTTCTCTCATTAAGACCAAATATTGGATTTCAAGGGTGATGAATGTCCACTGCAGACTCATGGAGGTCAATGCAGCTTCAGTAGCAAGTGAACATCTGTCATATTTGAAAGGAAATGGGATTGTAAATGGGTCTCTTATGAGCTGCATGGCCAGGCAGGGGGGATTTAGTGTCCTTGGTCAGGTTGTTTTGTCTTTGTCAGTGGTTTAGGATGAGATCTGAGGAAATGCTATCTCATCTCGGTGATGTGGTTGCTGCAAACAGCCCATTTTGACGCAATTTGAGTCTCATCTTAGGAAGCTGCAAACAAACAATTAGTACTATAATTGCTTTTTTCAGGATATATGATGTTTTACCTTTGTGTCTGAAGTCTCATAATAGGATCTCATTAACAAATTGCACCACTGACAGTTAATCAGAGATTGTGGTGCTCATTTATCCCTCTTTTGTAGAATTGTCTGAGTCTAAATATAGAGGGACTTAATCTGATATCTGCCCTCCCCTCCCTCTTCCTTTCTCCACCTGTGACCTTCACTGGGCTGAACTAACAGAGGGAGGTGGGTGTAGAGTAAAATATACACTGGGCTCTTCACAGTTACCATGGTGAGATGTGTCAGACTCACTCAAGCAAATTGTGTGGCAGTGAAACTCAAGGTTTTTATCAGCGTAAACAAGACAGAACAGAAGGAACTCAAATACAGAAGAGTAGGTGGTGAATATATAGAGGCAGGGTAGAAAGGGTGGGTCTTTGGTGAGAAGGAAAAATCTAGCTGATGATACTGTCTTAAAAAAAATACTGATTAAGCATTGCTGAAAAACATGCCCAGTAATCGTCTGGGAATGGAGAGGAAGCAGAAGAGACGTTGGGTTAACAGCTGAAATTTGAGTCGATCATTAATATATAAAACGAAATAAGAGTTCTAGTGGTGATAAACACACAACACCCAGCTGAGTCCAAGAGGACTTATTCTGTCTGTGTGGCTTCAGGTCTTTTGTGAAACACTACAGAGTTGGTAGGCTGCTGGAGGTAAATCTCTCAAAGTCATTTTTCCTTCAAAGTGATGGATGAGAGTAGGGAGGGAGGGGGGAAGAAACTAGTGTGTGAGGATAGGAGGCCATGAGCACACCTACATGATTCAATCCATCAGTCATTTTTCTGCAAACGAAGAGGCAAGCTATCGCTGCTATAGATTGTGGTTGGGTGCCTTAGCTTGTGTGTTAATGTGTGTGTACTGCACTAGGAGTTGTTGCCATGACTTATTAATGAGATGGTATTGGCTTTCACCTGTACTTAAGACTAAATTTCTCTCACTCTCTCTTGCAGCCCAAGGCACCAAATTCAGACTGGAGATATTCAGCCTCCCTGAGAGCAGGAGGTGTAATGCAGAGGTAAGGATCCAATTTTACTTTGTGACTTTACACTAAAAGTCTCTTCATACCTCACTAGTTGATTTCCAATGTTTGGTGAAAAACAAAAGGTAAACAAAGAAAAAAAAATCATATTTTCAAGATTTAAGCCAATAATTAATTCCTGCACAGTTTTATAAATGACTGATCTGTAGTAGTTGACAAATTTTATTAATCCCTATATATGGAAGTTGCATAACCTATTCCCAAATAGTATATAGAAAAAGATTAGTGTCATATTTAAATTCTATCCGATGTAACATCTAAACATTAAATAAATGAATGCAAACCCAAGTTAAACTCGTCTTCTTCCAAAAACAAGTTTTGCTGGTGTCATTATCCCTCCAAATATCTGCATATAAAGATATTGATCTAGCATGCTTCCGCATATTATGCGGAGTAATTTTAAAATAAACAAAGACCTGCAAGTACATTGGGGTTATTTACAAGTTTATTAGTTGAAGGGAGTCTGTTATTTTTAGAGCAGGCTGTTATTTAAACATTATCTTAGAATTGAAGCAGAAAATATATGCATAGACAATAATGTATATTTAAAAAAAAAATTGCTTTTTTTGGGCAATGATACTGAGTTGACATTGAGATCTGTTGTAAAGGGTATGGAGTTTTCCCATTCCAATGGCTACCAGGCAAAAATTTAAAATATTTAACAAAGCCTACCCAGCTACATATCAAACATTTAGCCAGGTTAGGCATTTGCATTCATTAATTCCAGTAAGGATTATCTTTGTGCATCCTTCGCAGTGATGTGAGTGCTGCCTTAAGTGGAAGGATTTAATCTTAACATCACCCATTAATTACCATTTTCCACTGTACATTATGTTTATTAAACATATAGTTAAGGTAAATTTAGAGAATTTAGAGAAGTACCTTAGATTTTATTTAAGCATTTTGTTCAAATAAGCAGAAATAATTAATCTTTAATACTCTATAGGAGAAGAGAGACACAGCAATAAGAAATACACTCAGGAATTGCTCTATGTTACCATGCCCAGATGGGGACCGGATTGGAGGGTTAGAAGCAGAGAGGGGTCAGTGATGTATGAAGGGCAGTTTTTTGGGTGGAAACATAGCTACAAGGAGACAGGGAGTGTGCTGCATGACCACGGTAGTGATCGCATTACAAATTACAAAATCGAGGGTCATGCTTATGAGATGGCACCATAATTACAAACAGTTACATGTTTAATGAGGTAGGAAAGTTATCTCTATCTAACTATCTCATTTATTGCTTGACTAAATTAATCTGTCCTCATCTTACAGATGGTGGCATTTAAAAAATATCAGAAGTGTTAATGCCAAACAACTAGAAACATTGCTTAAGACACCCATGCTGAGAAACACTTTGCCTTTGTCACTTTGTCTCTCCTAAGGCCCTTGTGCATATGTATATGCATGTCATAGTGTGTATGATTAAAACAGCTCCAATCGTTATTTATACTCAGTGCTATTGTCCCACCTGTATTTGAATGGAGTGGCACATCTGTCTTAACACAGATGCAACCTGAAACACTGAATCGAGTGTTGGTTTCTTTTCATTATTCAAACATCATCTCTGTAGATACAAATATGTATGTACTCATGTATGCGATCTGATGCCAGATTATTAACATCGCATCATCTGAGTGTCATTAATGTTCCATAGATTCCCTCATAATTACAGCGGGGATTATTGAAGTTAATGTGTCTGAGTGAAACAGTCTAATATAGTTAATCTTTCTCATGACTGACTCTCGCTGATGTGTTTCAGGTTGACTATCACTAAGCATCACGGAATTTTCATCTGTTTATACAGTATCAGAATCATATCTTGTGTGAGAGGCTTTGGATACAACACCCGAAAAACCATTTAATAGAAGTGACCTATTTCATTTTTTTAATCTAATCCCTGGGGAAAGCACATTTTCTCCTGTGTGTTATAAAAGTATGAGAGTATGAGTTAATTTTGAGATCATAGTAGTTATGAAATAAAACAATAAGTGGCTGAAAAATCCTGAAAATTGATAAGACAGTGGTTGCAGACAGTAGGAGAGGGTTACAAGGGAAATGAGAAAAAGAGACTACCATTAGGTGAAATATATACTGTCTGCCTGTTGCCACTGTAATGTGCTTTAATATTTAATCAGTGTACCCGATAATGCTGTGTTTTAGCAGCGCTTAAAATTCCATCCATCACCAAATCGCTTCTCGTCATGCATCAATGCATAATCTAGTTCTAGCTGTATACTATTTTAACTGTTCACAGTATTAAAAAGAAAAGAAAACTACAATATAATCAGTTGCAAAACTTTACTTTACTACACTGGTTCTGGTTCAGATTTCTGATAGACATTAGATTTCTTGTTTTAAAACACAATCACTGACAGGTTTTAATCACAGAAAGTACTGCACATGGATATTTGTAAAAAGAAATAAATAATTTTCTACATATCTATTTTTAAGCTGATAATTGTGAGAAGAACTATAGTCAGTGCCAAAATTTGTGTGGATCAATGAATTGAATTAAAGTAGAAGCAGGCTGAGAAGCAGAATAAAACGATGCTTTAGAACAGCAAATTAAGATGGTATGTATATTTTGTAAAATCATTTTATATTGGTAACTGCATGCTGTGATAGCCTGCCATGGGATAATGAATCACAGGTATATAAGTGTACAGTTTAGGTGAATTTTAGGTGAATTCACCTTTGAACAGAGGCTCTCTCATCCTCCCATCCTTAGATAACAGATATTTGGGACACCTTTTAAAGACATGTAGATATAACCAAACTGTGCCCTCTTTTTTAAATAATTTTTTTTTTTTATTACTAAAACCACAATGTCTGAGCCAGACAGTATAATCTTCCACTTTTCAAGACAAGGCAGACACAGTGAGATTGGACCATGGTTTGTAGTAGAATTTCTGTTGTTGCTTTTTAACACTACACAGATTGTGGTGTTTTTCAGTAGAGCAGAGGGTGTTGGAGTCCCACAGAGTTGGTGTGAAAATGTAAGAACAGCCCTCTGTAATCCATAATCCAGAAAATGTTGGGAAAATGTAGAGTAACTACTTTAATCTTAATCTGAATGAAGCTGTTCTGGGATTTCTGCACCATTAACCAACCCCCACTGTTATTATAGTGTGTATTAAAAGAAACATATGGAGATAGGAAAACTGGATTTTGAATCCATACCTTGGGCTGTGAAATTCAGATGTGAAATCTTAACATACTATTAGAAAAAAACTTATCTTAATGGATATTGTTTATAATATGTGTGCAAAAATACTTTTGTGATCTTTAATATGCTGATGTGTGTGTGTGTGTGTGTGTGTGTGTGTGTGTGTGTGTGTGTGTGTGTGTGTGTGTGTGTGTGTGTGTGTGTGTGTGTGTGTGTGTGTGTGTTTCAGTTCAGTGCATATGGAGGAGTCCTCAGTAATGCAGGGAGCCCAGGGGGTTCTGGTTCAGAACTGGCCCACTGCTTCCAGTGCTGCTGGTAAGAATCTCTCAAGCTACTTCCACCTAGAATAAGCACAGTTAATTATACCTCTGGCTAAAGATTAAAAATTAAATATACATATACTGGGAGGTTTCCATGATACACATAGTGCTAGTTTAGTCCAGAAAGTCTAAAACAATGCTCAATGATTCTGTGTTAAGCACAATTCTTGACACAGGTTCATACAGTTATGATGGAAATTTCTGTTAATAAAGTATGCAATGCAAACATCCCAGTTCTACAGTCACGAGAGCTCTGTCCTTGGGACGTCTCAGCTCCTCTTTTATACCTTGACAAAACAACTCTCTGTATCTCTTCAGTTACGACAGTTGCTTATCCGACCCAGGTTGTTGCTGGGCAGGGAGGACTCGGACTATCTTTCTACAGGAAGCACCTGGGCTGGTCTTGAGCATAGCAGTTGAGCATAGCTAAGCAGTTACACCAGGTCATATTGATACACATGTGTCCTTCACCTAAAAAATAAAAGATTATACAAAATTCTAAAATGAAATTCTAAGCACCTAAATATAAATGTGACAATAAACTAGAATTTTTCCTATTACAACATGCAGTTAAGATTGTCATACACCAACAACAGCACATCATTTAAAGCTTATCAAGGAGTGTGTACAGTGGTTATCAAATACAGGACTGTAATAAAACGATCAAGACAGAGATACCATCTACGAGACTGCCTGACCATCTCCTACCGCTTCCTGCTGCCAAAGGGAAAGGAAATGACATGTGCTAGGTAGGTGGAGATGGATATCTCTGCTCTCTTGTAGCAGGAAGAGAAAAAAATTTAGAGAAGGAGAGGAAGTGAAAGTGACAATAGCTGATTGAATTATCAGCAAGACGTTTGGGGAAGCACAAGCTACTGATTCACAGAGGACAAACATTAACATAAACACATTAGTGAAGCGTAATTATAAATGATTACAGTCATCCTCCTTTAAATGTGGATTAGGGATGAGCTAAATGTAATAGCATTTTTCAATATTTAAATGCATTTGTAATCTTTTAAAATTGAGATAAAAAAAAATCAGATTGTATCTGTGCATTGTTGCTTGCACTGAATGCAATCATATGCAAGTCATCTATTGTTGTTGTCAGGTATTATGCAGATCCTGCAAGAGTGAAAAAGCCTCAAAAGGGCCACTATGCCATTGTGACTCATAAAGTTAGGGATTTATCCTTAATGTGCTAAACAATTTTGACAATAGAGTGTTCCACTCAAAGATAGAAGTCCTTTTACTTACAGAAAACAGGAAATTATACATTTTTAATATCTGGCCTTCATTAGGGTGAAAAAGACCTTGTTAATTATTCAATGAAATACTGCAAAGAAGATTATAGGGAAACAATTCCTGCAAACAGTGACAGCACGAAAACAAAAATGCTAAATGACAGCTTTTATGTGAGCTCTTACAGGCATTGTAATGCCAATCGCAGTGCATTTCCAGTGCCCATAACTAAAATTTAGAAGACAGAATTAGCACCCTCAACAGAGGGATTTCAGTTGTGAACTCTTGACTTTTGTCATGATCATGGGATCCAAAAAGATTAGGAGTTAAATAGAGAAATAGTGGAAAAAAGTGCAAGTGAAGACAGGCGAACAAATGAGACTGACATATGTACATTAAGAAGGTTGTAGCAAGGATGAAATTGCAATTAGATTTAGATAAAGAGGTGATTTGTAGTAATTAAGAATGTGGAGCTGGCATGGCCTGGTATCTTTTATAGACAGGAGGCGGTGGGCTCAGCAGGCAGACAAACTACCCACACAGAGACTACTGTTTCTTCCTATCCACACATGTATGCACATCCTCCTCCGCTGTGCCATCGATTTCTTGCCTTGGCTGAGGACTTACAGCCTGCTGGCACTTAAAAACCTGCGAGATAGAAAAGAGAGGAATAATTCAGGGATAAAAATGTCAGATAATATTAAAAACATTTTGTTTTAGTGGAGGAAAATAATGAAAATGATTCGTGTTTTTACTTTCCTGTTGATTCTTTTTATAATATCTCAGAAATGAGACAATGTGAGATAAGGATTAAATGTGGCCTGTCATAGGCTGTACTGTTTATAATAAAAATCATGTTTGTTAGGCCAGCTTTAGAGTTGATTGTTAAGAGAATATTTTGGGTGGTGAAAGTAAAGGATGCTGTTCTACCGCAAAGTCCGTTTCATTGCTCCAGTGTGAGACGCAGAGGGACAGCCGACAGCGCCCCTGTTTTTTTCTTTTTTATTTAGTATATACGGATTTGCAAAGCCGTATCAATTTGTGTGTCTGTTTTGTTGTCTTGTGTTTTCATGTGTATGTGAATGTGTCTGTGAGTCCTTGGCTGTGCTTCTAAGTGTGTTTTGGCTGCCTGCTTTGTGTGCTGCTCCTGCTGTGACAGATGGAGAATAGCCCACGCCCAGATTAACAGGCCCATATTAATGAAATCAGGGTTCTGCTTGGTGCGTAACTCTCCCTCTTCCTCTCCTTTTTCCATTCCTTCTCGGTCTTTGTCTCCTGCCCCCGTCTATATCACAGCTTAGTCACTAAACCAAGCACTCATTGGGACTGCACAGAGAGCTGCACAGCACTGCAGCAAGGGTGATGGGAAGAAGATGGGTAGGTTGTAATGCAAAGGGTTTGAAATAAAAATCCTATCAGACAATAACAGACAAGGTGAAGATGAAGGCAGGATCAGAATGATTGAGAAGAAGTGAGAAAGAAATATGAGTCTCATGTTGCTGGGAGACAGAGTGATCCCAGTATTATTTTCCATCACCATAAGCACTGTCACCATGACTCCTTCTTATGTCCTACTGCTTCACTGGAGGATGTAGTTTCCATAGCAACCATTCATGGCTGCTAATATTGGCAGGGCAGGCAGGAAGGTGGGGAGAGCTGTTATGTTTGGGGGGAGGGGGTGCAAACATATGGTATAGGACAAAAGATAATGGAGAAGAGAAAGCACGCTGGGGGCAAAGGAAAAAAGCACCCTGTAGCATCAGGTGAAGGGCAGTGGGAGGAGGTGAAATCTCCATGAGCAAAAGGGAACGAGAGAGTTAAAGGAGAAAGGATATGTTTAGATAGTGAGAGTTGGAGTGAGGAGGGTGACCTACATTCATTGGGGCGGTGGTGTACTGCAGAGGTGGATGCAGGTTTTGTGTTTTCTGTATTACGCTAGATCTTGCATGCAAACTGAAATGTCCCATATACACAGAGGAACAGAAAAATGTTTTAGACTTAATAGTGACCAACTACAGTGGCAACAATTAACTGAAGAGTAAAGTAAAAAGGACAACTCTGAGGGAGACAGTTTAGAGAGATGCTGCATTATACTCATTTAGTGCCTCTTCCCTTAATCCTATAATTGCTCTCCAGAAAATAGGAGCATAAAATCGTCATTTACATTCACTTCGTTAGTCAGTCTCATTTGAAAGGAAGTGTGCATTTGCATAGGTGGTAGGTAAAGAAGACTTTCCGACAGACTAATGGTCAAATTCAAGGCCACGTGTCATAATTTCTTGATGCAGTTTTTTGGTTAAGTGAGTGGTCTTAAAACTATAATATAATAATCAGAGAAAAATATGTAGTGAAACTAAGTTGACTTAATATGAGTTTAGTATGAAAAATAGGAAATTTGCTGATGGTATTATACTGACCATAAAATTAGGCTAGACTCCTTTGTTCTGCAGATTTTTGGATTAAAAAAACATATGGCCTTGGGAGTTGGGGACTGAAAGGTGGCATGCCATAACACTGTAAGAAGAACTATTTTAAGGTGTATCTAATGTTTGTGTGTGTGTGTGTGTGTGTGTGTGTGTGTGTGTGTGTGTGTGTGTGTGTGTGTGTGTGTGTGTGTGTGTGTGTGTGTGTGTGTGTGTGTGTGTGTGTGTGTCAGATTAAAGGTAAGGTAGAACAGTCTAGAAGCTATGTGGGACTGTTTCTGAATTTCTACTCACCATCTGCCTTCTATTCCTAGCTCAGATATTTACTTTCCTTTATTGTCAGTCTGTTCTTTTATTCCATCCCATATTTAAATATCTTGCCAGTTCTCTTACTTTTCTCCCTCTCTCTGGAGAATAAATCGATCTCCACTTTCTAAATGTTGTTGTTATAGCACCTGCATGGCTACATAAACCCTATACAGACAAATAGGAATGTCTCAAACTTCTACTCATACACTGAAAATTATTGTCATTTTACATTAAATTTAAACCCTGTCTCTGGGGACTTGTGTCCACCATCTGCCACATGATCTAGGTGGGAGCAAATAGCAAGGTGATCAGTCTGGCATGAAACCCAAACAGACACATCCAGACACATACATACTGCATATTAATGCATAATTGTCGTTGAATACCTGCAAACACCTGCAGCTGCATAGTATTTTTACCCTTAGCTGTATCCTTATTTCATTTGCCGTCAGCACAGTTTAGAATGTGTGGTGATTTATTCAGCCACCCAAATGTATTCTTCTATCAACACAAAGGCAGTAAAAAAAACTGGATGCATGAATTAGAATTAGGCTTTTAGGTATACGGTATTATCACATTTTGTTTTTATTAAAATGTACACACACTCAATGCTCAGCACAGAACAGTAACAGAGACTGGTGCTATTTTAGAAAAGGGTGTGGTCCCACTGCAGTATGGTAAAAGCAAAACAAAATGCACCTTGAGGATCTTTTAATACATTTTTTTCTCTGCTCCCACCCTCCGTTTTGGTGGTGAGTGCTTCATATCTGCATCCATCCTTGCACATTCTGGCTCCTTTTTCTTCCTCCTCCTCTTGCTTCTCAGCTCGTTATGTAACGCTGCACTGCGCTCCACTGCGCTTCTGCCCGAGTGGCCGATGGTAAGGCAGGACAAGCGGATGAATAAAGTAGATGTGGCAAAATGGAGCTGGGGTGATTTGAGTGGCTGTGAAAACCTTTGGCTGCACAGGGGGAGCAATGGGACATTTGCATGCAGAGAAGCACGACTGGGGACTCCAGAGATCAGCTCAGGAGAGCACTGACAGTAACCCAGACTGCTAATCCAAAATTATTAATTGGAGTGGCTTGTATCTTTCTAGCAGTGCAAAGGCAGGAGGTTTTCAGACAGGGGCAATAGTCATAACTATGAAATACATGAACATCTTCATCTCTAATGTGCATGGTAGTTATCACTGATGGACAAACTGTTTAATACCCAGTCACATTGATGTTACTATAAACACTGTTAGACTTGATTAAGACTCTTGTCATTAACTGGAGGGATGGCAGTTGGATGACTAAATTTCCATGCTACATTAGTTGAAAGGTCAGGGGAAATGAGAGATAGACAGAGGAAAGAGGGTGTGGAGTTTTAGTGTGCGAAAAACATGAGCATTTAATATTGATGCAATAATGTTGAGATCAGTGTTGAGTGAGGCGAGTGTGTCACCACTGTGAAGTAAAAGATACAAAGAAGATGGAATGAAGAGACATACAAGCACTTTTATATTTAGCACATCAAAGTGCTAAATATAAAAGTGACAGATGTGCAGTTACATCTCAGATCTAATACACATCACTGTCTACTGTAGTTAGTAACATCAAAATGACCCATGAGCCTTACAGAGTTGGGATTCTGTTATGATATTACCTTTTTAGTTGCACCAGAGCCGATCATGACCAGACTATAGTCTCACTTGACCCCACATCCCTATAATCCCGCATAACACAGTGTCTTTTTTTATTAGTGTCACTCTACTCAGCCTTACTGTTTCCCATCTGCATGCTCCCAGCATGACTCATCACTCTCCAGGGTGTTATTCCGTTTATGATTGTAACTTTGCATGGAGGCACTGCTGTCTCATCAAGTTCACACATTGAATTAGACAGGTAATTTCTTAGAGGCAAGAGACTGGACACTTTAGAGCAAAGCTTTGCCAGTATTTCAGTGTTATGCATTTTCATTTAGTGCTTCAGTTTTTCTTTTCTTTGTTTCTCCTCTGCTTTTGCGATTATAAAATTAGTCTTATATTTCTGCTGGGGGGAAAGGGATAAGGGCTTATCCATGGGAGAAAGGCTGTCATCTTAATGAATGTGACTTTTTCTGTCTCTCGGTCTACATTTAGAGAAAGCCTGTCTGCCCTGATCTTCTCAGTCTCTTTGTCAAGTTCAGTCTTCTCTCTATAGCTCTTACAGCTGTGTTGTCACAGTCAATGAAAGCATGATATTTGCGGGCTATAGCAATGGGGAATGATGCAAATACATGGCCCACTTAATTATTTTCATTTTTATTTCAATGATTATTTTTTTTATTTTTTTTAGTGTATTACTATTCATTGTTTCTTAAAGCCCAACCAACTGTCTAAAACACATATATTCAAATTGCAGTGTAATAAAGTGCAAATGAATATGCAAGTGTTTACACTGGAGAAGGTAAAACTTTAAATTGCTTATTTGTTTCGCTTGAAAATTATTGAAATGTTGAACCGATTGTTAGTAGGTGCCTGGTAGTTTCTCTATTCCACCTAATCATGTCAGCTATTATTCAAATTTGAAAAAAAAATCCTGTTTTCTGATTCAGCTTGGGCAGTTTCCCAACAAGACAAGCTTTAGAGGAGTACCCGCCTCAATCAGCGGGACACATCTCATCCCAACTAATAAGTTTAAAGGAGGGAACAAGTCTAAGAAACAACGAAGACATTTTTTTTAAAAATTAAATAGAACATAAGAATTGGATTTAGTTTATTATTCTTCAACTTGATGGAACCCGAGAGTTTGGGTGTATCACTCTTTCACTATAGCCACTATAATTCCTATCAATGTAATGTTTATGTGGGTTATCCGGATTTATTGAAACAGTTCCCCCAGTTCTGCCTTTGCTCACATCTACTGTTACATTCATGAAGTGAAAATTATGTTTTTATGTCTGAGGTTCTTTTTTAACTACACAAGATAATCATAATAATCATAATTAAAAAGTTATATTTAGTGTATTTAAAAGTTTTCTGTCACACTGGCTTAGTATTACGTTTTCAACAGCAGATTAATGTTATGGCCCTGCAGGCCTCTCAGGTCTTACTTTGGTAAGACACATTTTTACCAAAGAACAACAATTTTCTTTCGCTGCCTCAGTCGAACCTCCCATGTGTTTGTGCATCTCCTCTGGCCTGTGCATTAGGCCTCTGTATTAGGCACTGAAACGCCACAAAGCAAATTTAAATGTCAGGAAATTACCAAACAGTGAGTGCTGTTGAGTGCTTTCTGTAATAGTTATAGAACTGCCACAAAAACAAAGCCTTTCATGTTTGTATTTAGGCTGACATTTGACTTGAAATAAAAAAAAATTAAGACATAGTGTGTAACATGAAAGCTCAGTAGGTAATAAAAGAATAAGATAATTTTGGAAGCTGGTATTCTTTACTCTGGGTACTGCATGAGGTCACACTTCTTTTCCCAGACTCTGTTACTTTTGGTTGAATAGAGCCGTGTTCAGTTTATCTCCTCTTTGCAAAGAACACAGAAAAGGAGTCAGAGTAATATAAGGAATATGAAAAGCAAGTGTGGCAAGTAGGTAATTTCTGTGAGGAAAGAACCAAAGTGACTGTGCCTTATGTTATCATGTTCTGTGCAATAACAAAGTACCAACCAACTAAGTAAGGATGTGATCATGCATTGAAGCATTGTCAGGCTGGCTGTCCAGGCCTTTCGAAATACAGCTGTTTGTGACTGAATAATGGTGTGTTATGTCTGCATCCATTCATAAACATGCTACCATTTCTAGCAGTGCAGTGTATAACCCAAGAGCTGGCTGCAGCTCTATCTAATAAAATTGAAATGTTTCTCCAAGGTAAATTCCTCTCACAGCTTCAGTTCAAGACCTTTCTCAGCTTTTAACATAGTAATTAAAGTCATATTAGCTTGGATAGGTAGGGAGATTTTGATTTACTGCCCACTTTATATTTTCTTTCTTTAAACCTCCCACAAAGTTCAACCACTTCCCACCTTTTATATCATGTCATGTCTGTTGTTACCAATAATTATGTACTGATAATTTTTTTTTTCATTGACTGCTGTGGAGATCATTGACATTTAACTGCATTTGGACTTTTAACCTAGTAAATCTGATTAATGTATATGAATGTGAAGGACAGATTTTCCCTGTGCTTTTCATTTACTTTGCAGTAGCAGATTACACAGTGATTGCCTCTTATAGGCATGCTTTATAAGCTAAAATGATTACTTTTATCTGATATCTTTAAGAAATTAAGAATCAAAAATATAAATCTGATGACATGAAGACATTTGAAGGACACAGAATAATGGAAAGGATGACCATAAAATACCACCATAGTTTACCATTATTTTTTTTTTTTGGTAGTAAACGTACAGTGCTATAGTAGCACACAGCCACCACTGAGTCATTTCAAGAAAAAAAGAAACGTGATATAAACTATTATTCCATCTTTTCTTTTCTTTCAGATGGTGAAGGAGGAGAGGTTTCGCCCCCGATGGGTGCTGGCGTAGACAGCAACAGCTGGCACTTTCGCTATGGCCCCGGTGGTCCAGGTGCACCTCCACAACACCTAAAACCTGGAGAAGTTCCCCCAGAAGCCTTCATTATCCCTGGCTCCCCTGCCATAATATCTATCAGACAAAACCAAGGAGGCGAGGACGACAAGAGTGATTTCATTACCTTTGGAAAGAAAGAGGAGGCCAAGAAGAAAAAGAAGAAGAAGAAGGAAAAGAAAGACAAGAAGGATAAAGGAAAAGATGATGGAGATGAGTAGATGAGAAGAGAATTAAAACTACAAAGTAGAAAAGGGTGTTGTTAAAACAGAGGTATCAACTTAAGTCCACTGGGAAAAATACATTGTAAAACTATTTCCTAATTTCACATTTTGATCATAATATTAATTTAAAAAGCTCTCTCCTTTGTGAACCTGGCCTTTTCAAGATTTATTTTACCTTCAGTTCCTGATTGTGGTAAATTACAGATCTTGCCTTGATTGAACAAATAATACAATACCTAATAAAATTATAGCGTTTTCCCCACACCCCTATGTGCCTACACACCCCAAGTCAACTCACGACATCCTTTAACCCACTGGGCTTATTGGCACCTCTGTCTTACCCCATCCAAACTAAAGTGTATAAATCACTCCCTCTCTCTCTCTCTCTCAGAGGAGATGAGATGCTTTTACGAGAACAACTAAAAGCTGTGCCAGCAAAGGAAAAGAAGAAACAAAAAAAAAGACTGAGACAGATTTCTGCAGTCTGGAGCTGGACACACTCTACTTGTAAATATCATGGGCGAGAGTCACCTAAATTAAGGCTAACAAGAAACTGCTGCAGATTCCTCTGGTAATTACCAACAGTGTTTCCTGAGATCTCAATGAAACCACATGCACATACGCATGCTCACATATTCAAACATGCAAACACAAACTTATCATGAAAAAGTGGACACAGAAAGCACTTGACACTAAGAGAGAGGGAGCAAAAAACAGCTGGCATAAAAGAAAAGTGCTTGAAACCAGACACTGCAAGCTTTTTGCCCTGCACAGTTGCCTATGAGGTGCACATCAACTCTCTCAGGATTGATGCAGCATGATTTGCAATCACTCTGTATTTGCTCACTGCATTGAAAGAACACATCTTCCGCCAGAACCCCAACTGAGGAATGCAGAGAACACTGGAAAGATGGAGAGAAGACACCTCAGATTCTCCTGAGTATCACCAAGGGGAGAGTCCAGCAGGGCTGGCACATGACTCCATGCTGAGTCAGTGGACTCTAATGAAAACTTTGAGTTCATCAGGAGAGTCTTTGATAACACCATCTTTCCTCCCCCGCTGCAGCAAAAGCCTAATGCTTTCTGCTTTGAATGTTTGGTAGCAACCAGTCCTTACCCAATACCTTGAGTTTACAAATGCTCACCTGCTTGTACTTGCCCCATGCTGCCAGGAGCCATCTTCTCCTGCCCAAACCGCCTTTTTTTGTGACAATGAAGTTTGTAAACATGTTATGTTTTCATTCATTTTCTGAAGAGATTCATTATAACATACTCTTTTTTTCTTCATAGCTTTAAATGATTTTTGCTTGACATACCCATCACCATTTACCCTCAAACACTGACCCTAATCCCCACTCTAACCCCCTGCCCAGGATCAGTCCTGGGAGTGGCCCGTTCTGAACATTGTGGTGTGCTGCTGAGAGCAGCATGGAGTAATGTGGATGAGGCCTGGGGAAACCCAGTTGGGGAGAGGGGCTATGCCCTGAACTCTTGTCAGATGTTTCTTAAGTGCAAAACGGTTCAGCGCTTTTAACTTGTGAATAATACACTATGTGGTTCATTTCCTGTTTGTAGCCACTAATGAGAGAGGACCAGGTGGGATGAGGCTGATTACAGGGACCCTGGAGGACTGGGATAGAGTGAGGAGACAGGTGCCGTGGGCTGGCCCTCCCTCTCCATGTACAAGAGAAGTTCTCCAGCTGATTGTTCACATATTAGCTTGTATGTACGCTGTAAATGTAGCGTAGACTAGATTGCCTCTACATTAGCAATTGAAACTTGATAAGAATATGGGCAACTAAGGACTCCGATCCCAGAGCTATATCCCACCAATCCTCTCTCAAGAGGTTTTGAAGTAGGGGCACACACACTAGCCTCAAGGCCTGCTTCTGTTGGTTTCCCTCCCCCTGCCTGTAACTTGTTGCCACATCCCCAGAGTTTTGCGGCTCAGTATGACGTCACTCCATTAAGTGGCTGCTGCATGTACTGCTCTAAGGAAACACATACTATATAGAGAAATATATATATAAATAGATAGATGGCTATGATTTTATTCTTTTGTATTATCATTTTTCTTCATTACTCGCACAGGAGATATTTGTATGTACTTCTGTCTCTGCCAAACATCGATGTACTAAAATCTTCACGCTCCACAGATGTTGTATGGCATCCACTAAACCTCTTTAGATATTTGTAAATGCTATAGTGTGATACCTTTCAACGCAAGTTCATTATTTTTCTTTCACCAATGATAATTTTGTTTTGGAGAACAAACAAAGCAAGAAAAAAAAGAAAAAAAATCACTCTGTGTCTGGCTTTGACATGATGACCTAACTAACACTGTATTATTGTAACTGAAATATGTATGATCCTATGATGAGCTATCACTTCCCTTTCACTCTTAAAAAATAAAAAAGAGAAAAAAATCCAGTGTAAAAAATAAAAGGATATATGTAGTGTATGCTTGTGTTTAGTGAGTGTTCATGCTGTCATTCTTTTCCAATGTATGGTGGTGAATTATGGTGGCTATGTGCTGTTCTGATTGGATCAGCCAAGATCTGTTGTAAAACCCTTTTTTGTACACCCTCTCATCAACTGTGACAGTGACGTAGTGAATTTCATTTACTTCATTTATTTTTTTGACTTTTTATTTTCCATAAATGGATACAGTGGTAATGTGTTTGGTTTATAAATCACTAATAAAATTTGCTTTATTAAAATACATGTGAATATATTGTCTTGTGTGTGTGAGAGAGATAGCTCTGTGCTTTTCCCCTGCCATTTGAAGGCCAATTAAATAGTGACTAAATCTATTTCAGGTTTTAAGGGGAAAAAATCTATTTTTTAGCACCCAGTTCATGTGCACGTTTAAAATACTACACCTATTTAAAAGTTGCCTTTACAATTACAATTTTTTGGCAGGCAATATAGAAAACAAGTGCATCTCCTTAAAGAGGGCATGGCGAACAAAATATCTGCAGGCAGCTCTTCTCTGTCACACATGCTCACATCCTTCTTTCTCTGAACTGACATGCAGTTAGGTACAAAGACTTGTTCCCTGCAGAGATGAAAGACAAGCACATTGAGGTACTTAGTTTGGGTGCCTAATTTCTCCTCATTAAAAGCATGGTCACAGATGATCCAAATGGTCCCATGTGAAAGTAAGCTTCCAGATGCACCATAATTTAATAGAGTGGCTAAGTAGATTTGATGTATCCCAGTGTGTGAGTTTGTCGAAACACCTACACAGTAGTGAGCCATTACTCATTCTGGCCTAGATAAAATGCCGCATTGATAATCAATACATTTATCCAGTTTGTCAGGAAATTCAATAGTTTCCTACTTTAGACTGTTTAAAAAAATCAAATTTCCTACTTTGCTTTTATCTGTAGTCTCGGTTGAACAAAATGTAAGACATTTTCAATGCTGAGTTAATAGCCCAATACTAATCCTAATAAAGTCTCCTTCTTTCCAGTTTTCATCCAAAGAGGGGAGACTGTGATGAGAGAGGTTCAAGAGTTCATGTTTAAAAAAAATGCTTGCAAAGATGCAACATCCGTTTCTTTATTTCATTCTCTCCTGGAGACAGTTTCCATGGTTACGGCTATTTGGGGAATAGTCTCTATAGCAACAGCCTTATATACTTAGCAAGCACAGGAGGGTTGAAACAGCAGGGTGCCCTGGATGGGTGTGTCCTTTTATATGCCACAGACAGCATTTCACAAATGACTATAGCTACTGATTTGAAGATTCAATACAGTATCTCAAATTCCTTTTCTAACAGGAACAACAGATAAGAAAACACTTTAACCAAAAGACCTACGCCCACACATTCAAAATCCCTACAGTAACACATTCCCATGAGGATTTACAAGATATGTTGTGGTATTTGTATATTTTAGCTCATTTGAGGTATACAAACAAATTAGCAAACAAAACAATTGGATTGGTTGCAGAAAAGTAGCCCACAGTGTTTGGTCTGCAGAGCAGTGAATCTCTGGCTAATGAATATGGATATATATCATGACATAGCAAACAGAAAGAAGCACAACAGAGGGCCACTTGCTGACACTATTTACACACTGTACCTTTCAGACACAAATGTGAACAAATTAAAACACAACATAAACACAGACTACACAATATTTTTTTAGGACATGTAAGGAACTAATGGATGAAGGCCAGAACAAAAAAATGTCAAAAACATAACAGAAACGAAATGCCATATAAATGTGCACTGAAACTGCAGTGACTCAGGAAAATCATCCTGTCAAGGAAGCAAAATTGAGTGACTTGAGTTAAGATAGTGAGATTAATATGAGGAATAATTTTGGCCTGTGGCAAAAACAGAGATACAAGTTATAACTTGGAAAGGCAGTTCCTCTGAGAAAGTGCAAAAGAGTTAAGGAAACTGGATTAGACAGTAGGTTGAGAATTAGGAAAAAAATTTCAGCCTGATTAAGACAAATGATCTTGAAGGGCTTATTGGTAGCTGAAACATTTATAGCACCCAAGTTGCAATTTGTCCTTAATGGGCTGTGTTTCTCACAGCATTTACCCTTTTACTTTAATTTAATTTATTTATCCTTCAGTCCTGCACCTTACACATGGCTCACATGCACAGACCACAAGTCGAAATCAGTCATCCAGGGCCAGCACTGAATCTCATAAAATGAGCTCAAGAGTTGGGAGTTTGCCTTGTAATCGGAAGGTTGCCGGTTCGAGCCCCGGCTTGGACAGTCTCGGTCGTTGTGTCCTTGGGCAAGATACTTCACCCGTTGCCTACTGGTGGTGGTCAGAGGGCCTGGTGGCGCCAGTGTCCGGCAGCCTCGCCTCTGTCAGTGTGCCCCGGGGTGACTGTGGCTACAATGTAGCTTGCCATCACCTGTGTGTGTGAATGGGTGGATGATTGGATGTGTAAAGCGCTTTGAGGTCCTTAGGGACTAGTAAAGCGCTATATAAATACAGGCCATTTACCATTTACCATAAAAAGCATATAAACATTACATGAGCTCCTATCAGAAACTGTAGCGATTTGCAAGTGTAATAATGGGGGGGAAATAACTGATCCCCATCAGTCACAGGACACAGACAATCATAGATCACACAATGGGCTAATATGCCAACAGCTGTGCTCTATGTTCTGTACATTTGTGAGGGTAGGAGCCTGATTCACCTTCTAATAAAAACAAGCAAGAGTATATAATCAACATTACTGCTATATGCAGAAGCAGAAAGCAATTCATATGTGAAATATGTGCAGAGCTTAAACAGAACTGCTGCACTTCACTAACCATCATGCAGTGCGTGTAGAACGTGTCAGTGCTTGAGAAAGTCCAGCATGAAAGTGTTAATTTCACCTAAATGCATAGAGTATTATATCTTGGCAATGTCAGACATTTCCAGGATTTTTTTTACAGTGAGGACATATGAAACATATATGAACACATAGTGGGGAAACACTACACGAATAACCCACTGCACTTGCCACTTATTCATCAGTGTTGCATTCTTTTCATAGGCAAGAGTACTAAGTAAAAGGCGCCATCTACTGGTTAAAATATGACAGCACGTTTGACCACAATTCAACCAGACAGGTAAATAAAGCTAGGCATTTTTACATTATTTGAAATTTCACTCCTCTCATAATCAAAATTGGCATTCATTATGGAAAGATAATTGTTAGTATTCCTAACATTCATGCAACTGAAGGGTTTCAGTTCAGTTTTGATTTTAAATCATTATTTAAATTATTCACTTGCTGTTACCTTTTTCTTTCTTATTGAATAAAAAAATCCCCCCTAAAATGTGGTTGTTTTCTTTTGATCAATTTGCCATCTATTGTTAGTGTATTGTATGAATATCAAGCAGAAACAAGCAAATAAACAAAAAAAAAGAAAATATTTTAAGAAAAAGATTGGATCAAAATGCACGTATTTAGTGTAAAATCAAGCACAATGTCTACTAATATAGATAATATCATTAATTTTAGTTTTAATTCTTTTTAATTTTTTTAAATTTTTTTTTTTTTTTGGGGGGGGGGGGGGGGGGGGGGGGGGTTGTTGTGCATGCATCTGCCTCTCACTTCTGACCCATATACTCCCTTCTACTGCCAGGAAGCATGCACATTTCATAATTCTGCTATAGTGACAGTGGTACTTTGGCCAGCTCCATGATCTGTAAGTCTCTTTTTCACTTTCAGTCGTGATATAACATTTTAACAATGCTAACTTTCACCCATATAACTGACACTATATTTATAGCACAATATACACTGATGAAATTATAATCATAAAATGTCTCTATCGCCCACTGGTGTCTGGCTACAGTATAGGTCATAAACCCCGCCTCCTCGGATGGGACCGGGGACAAACTAAGATAAAAAAAAGTTCTCCTCAGATATTTTTTTTCCGCAAAGATGCTTACTTTCATTATCAGTAGTTCTCATCACGCTGATTTGTGTTTAAATTATGTCATTTCTTTCTCTCTCCACTGGGTCCAGAGGACATCCTAGAACAGAGCTGACCCTCTGGATCACCCTGTTCAGTCTTTTTCTGTCTCAGTCTCAGCCTGAAAGACCCTTACAGATAAGTGCGTAATTGGTTCGAATACAGTGTAATTTAATGACCACATTGTTTTGAGGCAACATGGGCTAATTTGCTGAATTGTGATAATTTACATAATAAAAAAAATTGTAATGCCTTGATAGAGTTATTGTGAAAAGTTTTAAATGACTCATGAGTATAGGACTGCTTTTGATTTAGATTTAGGATTTTATAGTAGATATTGCTGTGTTTACAAGGTTCTATAATAAAGGAAGCAGTACATGCTGTTACCCTGTCAGACCAGGGGTGCCGCTAATGAGGCTGGGTAAGAGAGAGGGGAGAAGAAGAAAGTAGAGAGGTAAAAAAGATGGAGTGCTGCTGTAAAGGCTGAAATAAAGTGTTGAACCCAGACTTGTCCTCTCCTCCGCTACCTGATTACAAACTCAACAAATTGGCGACGAGGATGAGCGCTTCAGTGCCGAGCCCACCGCCCTTTTTGCAACATGCGGGTGAGCCGGGTATACCAGTTATGACGTGGCGCAAATTCTTTGAGAACTACATGCTAGTGATAAATGCTACGGGAGATGCATGGCCGGAGGCGAGACGACGAGCCGTCTTATTATTGCTTGGGACCAGAGGGACAACGACTGTTCTACACACTGCCGAATCAAGGTACAACGTTTGCTGACGCCATGACTGCGCTTGAAAACCACTTTGCCCCTAAAGTGAATGTAGTGGCATGCAGGCACACATTCAGACAGCGAGTTCAGCGGGCTGATGAAACTGTGACCTAGTATGTTTCCGCCCTCAGAGCGTTAGCTGTGCCATGTGGTTTTGGAATAATGGAGGGTGAAATGATTCGGGATCAGCTTGTTGCTAATGCTAATCTCAGTGTTGTTAAAGATAAATTGCTGCTGGAGGAGGACCTTACATTGGACAAGGTAGTTACTTGCGTTTCAGGTGGAGGCTGCGGTCAAGAATGCTACACTCCTCTCTTCTGCGCCCACAGCCCAGACTGCTGCAGTACAAGCTGTGGAGGTGAAGGACACACGTCTTCGGGGAAAAAGAGGAACGCGACCAGCTCAAGCTCGGAGACCTACATCTAAAGAATGGCACAAAAAGGCAAGTGATAAAGAGGAACAGCGTCATTGTTTCAGATGTGGATCCGAGAAACACCTGGCTAATGATAAAAACTGTCCAGCAGCAAAAGTAAAATGTAAATGGTAAAAATAAATGGCCTGTATTTGTATAGCGCTTTACTAGGGACCCCAAAGCGCTTTACACATCCAGTCATCCACCCATTCACACACAAATTCACACACTGGTGATGGCAGCTACATTGTAGCCACAGCCACCCTGGGGCGCACTGACAGAGGCGAGGGTGCCGGACACTGGCGCCATCAGGCCCTCTGACCACCACCAGTAGGCAACAGGTCAAGTGTCTTGCCCAAGGACACAACGATCGAGACTGTCGGAGCCGGGGCTCGAACTGGCAACCTTCCGATTACAAGGCGAACTCCCAACTCTTGAGCCATGATCGCAACAAAAAAGGGCACTTCGCCAGAGTTTGTAAATCAGCTGTAGCAGTGGTCAGGGAAGTAGTTGTTCCCGAGTTTACAGTTTTATGTGTTGATGATCACAAACCAATGACTGCATCATGTGATAAGATTATATGCAAAATGAACATTGAAACACCACAGGGAAACTCTGAGGTTCTGCAGTTAATTGTGGATACAGGAGCTTCAGTATCTATCCTTCCAGAAGCCATCTACAAAGAACATTTTGCACCCTGTGCTTTGACTGAACCGAAAGTTAAGCTTGTCACTTATGCAAAAGGTGACTTGCCTGTCATTGGCTGCCTACAGGCTTCAGTGAGGATTGCAAACAATGACAGAAAAGTCCCAGGATCATTCTTCATAGTTAAAGATGGATCACCTTTTCTGGGGTTGGACTTAAATAAAGCACTTAACATTGATATCATTGCTGGAAAAGTCATCAACAAAGGAGAGGATCCTGCAAGAGGATCACCAGCCAGTAAACAAACATGCATGGTGAATAACATTGATTCTTCTTCTTCCCATCATCTCGGAGCTGTTAAAGGGTTCGTCCACAAAGGTCAAGTGAACAAGACAGTACAGCCGGTTCGTCAAAAACTGCGGCGTCTACCACTCAGGTACGTGAGGTGTCAGTTGAATTGAAACGTCTACTCCAAGCAGGCATCATCGAACCAGTGGATGCAGCTGAATGGGTGAGTCCTCTAGTGGTTGGAAGAAAAAATAAGGGAGACTTAAGACTTTGTGTGGATCTGTGTGAACCTAACAAGAGTGTGATCATGGACTGTTACCCTCTTCCTCACATGGAGGATTTGTTTGCACAGCTGGCTGGGGCTACACATGTTAGCCAGATTGATTTAAGTTCAGCTTATCACCAACTGCCTCTTCACCCTGATAGCCAAAGCCTCACAGCATTCATAACCCATGAAGGACTCTTCCAGTTTACGAGAGTCCCATTTGGACTTGCTTCAGCCCCTTCTGCCTTCCAAAAGATGATGCAAACAGTCCTAAAAGAGGAGACATAATATGACATAATAGTGTATGGACATTTCAGAGAAGAGCATGATGAACGGTTACAGGCTGTCCTCCCAACGCCTGAAGGATGTCGGTCTGCAGATCAACTTCAACAAAAGTTGATTTGGACTAGGGCTGGGCAAAACGATTATTTTCCTAATCGATGAATCTAGCGATTAATTTTTCGATGCATCAATTAATCTAACGAAAAACAAATATAACAAAGGAAATCATAGCAAAAAATTAATAATATACAAACAGCAGCAATGGCGTCTTTGAACAAATAATGAAATGACAAGTTACCCCTAAGTAGGACTCTGTGACCAGACTTGTTCAAGCATCAGTGGTAAGGGAGATTTTGGATGTGGCTTTTTTTTTAGTTCATTCCTTAGTTTCTCCACTGAAGTTTCATACTTTCTCTTCATCATGCTTGTAAAATGACGCTTAGACGGCAGAGTGTAACCTGGTTGGAAAGTGGTCAGCATTTCTTTGAATCCCTCACCCACAGCAAGTGGTCTCTTGTCTTTTAAAATCATAGATAAGACGCTCTCAGTAAGTACAGCCACCTCCTGGGGGGTGCATGGTGTACTTCTTCTCTGACAGTAGTCCTCCAGACTTTTCTGTTTATTCCTGAAATCATAAATCACACACAGCACACAGATGAATTTGAATAATTACTAAATAATTATATGGAAAGCATAATATCAAAATAATTTGATAAGGATCTGGTTGAGATAGATAGATAGATAGATATACACACACACATACTGTTATGCCATGTGCTTTCATAGCATAACAGTAAGAGGTTAATAATAATCCCCAATGTTGAACATATGATATGCAGTAATCATGATGGCTGGAAAAGATAACGTTTAAACAGCCATAGCTGATGGCACCTTTACTGGTGCACTGCTTTCTAGTCATTAGATGGCATAACTTTTGACCTATAAGTTCAAGCTGGAGAAGCATTATGTATAAAAACAGCGTTCAAATAGGATGAAACACATTAAATTTGACAAATCAAGAGTTCATTGTCATTTTGCTTTTGCAAGCACTTTAACAATGTTGTAATAGTGTCCACGACGGCTACGTTTAGCAGGTGGTGCATTATCATTGTTAACATTTTTCCTGCGGCCAATTCGCTGTCTCACATTTTTGTCTTTCGCCGATTCTGATAATCAGCCTGCGTGCATTCCGACTCATTTTGCCAGCATGGGCCACAAACCAAAAAAACAATAACAACTAAACAGCAGCTGCTATATGTTACTGCTAAGCAGCTTAAATGAGTTTTGCATTTACGGAGGTTGGGTGTTTATCTGTGTCTATGAGCGAGTGTATGTCCACGTGGGGGGTGTCTGGATGAATTAACGAGTAAAAACTAGCGTTAGTAAAAAAGTTGAAAACTTACGGTGGTTTGTCCTTTGCAGAAGCTGCTCCTGGATGCAGTCGTTTGAGGTGCTGGTGCATAGCCGTCGTGCTTTTATGATAGGCCATTTCCACCTCACAAAGCCGGCAAACGACTGAATCACTTCCTTTTCTGTTAAAATATCCCCATACTGTAGAACTGCGTGTTCGGGTGGAGTGATTTAAGTTGATTGCAACTGCCTCACTCATGATTCCGCTACTCGCTGCCGCCATGTCTTTTTTTGAAAGTGACGAAGCATCGACGCGTCGACGTAATCGATTACGTCGACGCGTTGTCCCAGCCCCAATTTGGACAGACATCTATTCCGTTCTTGGGACTCGTCGTTTCCAAGGATGGCCTGAGCCCCGGCCCAGACCACCTGACTGCCATTGCCAAAGGCCCTGCACCAAAGGAAATGGCTGCTCTTCATTCCTTCTTAGGCTTGACTTTGTGGTTCAGCAAATTCCTACCAAACTATGCAACTGTGGTTGAATCACTTCATGAGCTACTTCGGACAAGTCAGACGGCTGAACTTCAATGGACTGATACAGCAAATGAAAGCGTCAACAAACTGAAGGAAATGCTACTAAAAAGCCCAGCACTGGCAATCTTCAACCCAGGGGTCCGTTCTTCGTACCTCGCTAAGTAAGTTAGCTGGATTTGATTGTTGACGATTTCGCGTGATCTTGGATCGTTCGGTTCTCCGAAGCTCATCCGGGACTTGCTGTCATAGCAACAGATCCGTAAGCATAAACCTGCTCGGGAGCAGGCTTACTTTATGTAAACAGGATTAGATCGCGGCCACTCAGGTATGTCCGCTTCATTTATACGAAAGCAACAGCAATATTTTACCACTGTTTTACCATAAATAAATATTATCAATGTAACTAAAGATAATGCAGTACTTGATCCTTTTATTGATTCCATACAGATACATACAGGTCATTTCCTAAAAAAAGGGAAATGTACTATTAACTCATTCACTGCCAGCCATTGGCAGTGAATGAGTTAAACCCATTGACTCATTCACTGCAATTGACGGCTATAGACGTCAATGGCAGTGAATGAGTTAATCATTCTATTTCATGTATTTGATTATTACAGATGTAATTCATATTTTAGAGTAGTAATTGTAAATTACTTCATGTAATCAAGATGAGAGACCACGGCTATAAAAGCGAAGGTGGATTTGGGAAGTCTGTCGCAGCCATGTCCTGTCCTTATACGCGAGCCACCCATTGCGGAAGGTGCAAGATTGATAAGGAGAGTTTTCAGAATTCAGCGTATATTGCGGGATAGACAGGATCCTTTAGCTCAGTGCGACAGTGTGATCATAGAGAGATATCGATTTTCCCGTGAGGGTATTATTTACTTAACCAACTTGTTGACGAGGGGGTGCAGGACCACCACCTGTCTTTTTGTGCTCTGCACTTTTCTTGGTTGCTGTTATAAACAAACAAACAGATTATTTCAGGGTCTCTTTTCAAGAGACTAAAAGCAATATAAGTGATAAATATTACCATTCTGTAGAATATTCTTATATTTCACTTTTACTTGTTCCCATGTTCTAGTGGGTCCTGTTGTGGCTCTAATGTGAAAGAGGATATAATGTAATATAATATAATAAATTTACCCTACCGCCTACTGGTGTTGGCCAGAGGGGCCGGTGGCGCGATATGGCAGCCTGGCTTCTGTCAGTCTGTCCCAGGGCAGCTGTGGCTACAACCGTAGCTGCTTCCACCAGTGTGTGAATGTGAGAGTGAATGAATAATGGTATTGTAAAGCGCTTTGGGTGCCTTGAAAAGCGCTATATAAATCCAATCCATTATTATTGTTATTATTAAATTACTTACGAGTTTAATTTGTCAGCAACTTTCTGCCAGCCCTCTCTCCTTGCTTTTGCAGCCTTTGCAGTGTTCCCTTGCGTTTTAATTAAACTCTGAAACTCCTGAAATCCCTCAATCAAGAGTCCTTGCTCTGCTGCCGAAAAATACCGACCTTTTCGCCGACCAATCAAAGGGTTGCCGATCAATGTTTCTACTATCGATGCGTAGCCCTGTTAAGCCACCCAGTGATCTCACATTACTTCATCCAGCTATACTAATCGTCAACAACAGATGTGTTCGGAGAACCGGAATAGCGAGCTCAAAGTTAGCGCGATGATTTGATCTTGGATGTGTCATTTGATCTTGGATGTAGTAAGCGAGGTACGAAGAACGGACCCCAAATCTGCCAACGTTCATCACCGCTGATGTGTCAGATTGGTCTTGGAGCTGTTCTGACCTAGATGAACTCAAACAATGAGGAACGGGTTGTTGCTTTTGGTTCCCGCACCCTGTCCCCAGCTGAGAGGAAATATTCAACAATTGAAAAAGAAGCCCTCGCCTGCGTATGGGCTGTCGAAAGATGGAGGATGTACATATGGGGACCTAGATTTACTCTGAGAACTGATCACCAGGCCCTCACCACCCTGTTAAGTACTAAGGGGATGAACAGAGCTGGCATGAGGATGGCACGTTGGTCAGCCAGACTGATGTTTCCAGTATGACTTAGAGTACTGTCCAGGAAGCCAAAATGTTATAGCTGACTGTATGTCCCGTGTTACCCTGCATACCACAAACACAAGTGAAGACTCTGAACAGGACTTAATCACAGAGATTGCTGAAATTTCTCCTCAGCTAACAGCGCTTCCACTGGCAGACTTCAAAGCAGAATGTGAAGACTATCCTGAATTAACAAAACTAAGACAGATCGTTCTTTCGGGCTGGCCGAAAGAAAGCAAATCCTTACCAGATGATGTCAAACCCTACTTCCTGGTCCGACATGAACTGGCAGCAGAGTCACCGCTGATATTTAGAGGAACACGGCTGATCGTTCCCAAATCTCTGCGGACTAAACTCAACATTCTGCCACCACCGAAGGATGCTGGACAATATGACCACATCAGATCCAAAGTGACATTGACACTAGGGGTGGAGGAAAAAATCGATACTGTGTAGTATCGTGATATTTTGTTTGCTAATAATGTATCGATACAGGGACAGCAGAAATCGATATTTTGTTACAAAAAAAGTTTTTGTGGATTGGAACATGCTCTGACTTCAGAGCACGTTGATCAGCTCCTTTTTCTGAGCAAGAATCCTGACACTGTCCAAATGTGTTTAACTTTTTTTTTTTGGCAGCAATAAACATGACAGTTTACTTATTTTAATTTAAGACATGTTTTATTTTAATTAAGTTTAAAACTTTTTTATTTAATGTAAAATTATATTTTGTTTTCATTTACTTTCAAATTCTTCAGTTGCTGAATGGGCTGCATAGTTTTCATAAAATGCATAGTTCAGAATAGCTATAATTGTACCAGATGGTTGCATTCAGTTAAGTTGGACTAGACTGTAATACAAACCGTTCAGTTTGTCAACAATAAAACTGAGTGTGAGACTTTGTTATTAGATAAAATGAATATTGATTAAGTTTACCTTTATGTACAGAATCTGAATATCGCAAAATATTTTTAAAAAATTGCAATAATATCGTATCGTGGGATGTATGGTGATTCCCACCTCTAATTGACACAGAAAAGAAGTGCACTTTATACAGACAGAGAGGTGCTAAACCTACTAAAGTGACTGTGGGTGCTTCAGTGAGAGTATGCCATTCCATGTGGGAAAAGGAGAGCCACAATACACCAAGCCGCTGGAGGTACAGCAGCAGATGGGTGAGAGTTCTTTCATCCTCGGCGATGGGAGAAGATGGAATGCAGCGCATCTCTCACTCGTCCCAGAGAACTCAACACACGCAAAGAGCTGATACAGAGGCGGAAAACATCAGCTCAGCACAGACAGCTACACGTCCCACCCTGCAGAGGGACAGACAACCACCAAGATGGAAAAAAGACTTTGTTATGAAATAGTTCAGAGGTAAAAAGAAAGGAGAAATATGCAGATGTGAGAAATGACTGAATGGAAAGTGCATTTGAGTTTCATTACCTCTCTTTAATTCCAGCTGTGACTTCTGATAAGCTGAGAAGAAGGCACACGGTTGTTCCTTTTGATTCAGGGTTGATCTGGGGCACGTTTACTTTGCCATTACAGTTCTTTTATCAGGATATATATAATACTGTTCTGAAGTTACTAATTGCCTCAAAAGTAAAAGGCTGTCGAATGTTTCATGTTGTGCTGCAAGGGAGAGAGTATTATTTGAGAAAAGGGGGGATGTTGTGTTTACAAGGTTCTATAATAAAGGAAGAAAATTAGCACATGCTGTTACCCTGTCAGACCAGGGGGGCCGCTAATGAGGCTGGGTAAGAGAGAGGGGAGAAGAAGAAAGTAGAGAGAGGTAAAAAAGATGGAGTGCTGCTGTAAAGCCTGAAATAAAGTGTTTAACCCAGACTTGGCCTCCGCTACCTGATTACAAACTCAACAGATATATAGACTTATATATAGAAATACTGTTTACATTTGAAACAACCATGTGGTGAAATTTCTTATTTTGGCATTCAAAGGTCATTATGAATACAACAGTGCTATTTAGGGAACTTGCACAGCCTGAGGGATTGACAGAGAAATGTAACAAAAACATAACTATGAGAAAGTGAATGAGCTGCTTTCTTTTTTTTTTTTGTACCGAAGCTAGAATATAAAGTAATGAGTGGATATGGTAGAAAAACTGGTACACTGAGTTTAACTCTAGTAAGCAGTATGAAAGACAGTCACAGGGCATACTTGTGACATCCAGAAGCAAGAACAGAAAAAACCCCCCCAATGAACAGGTGAATTGGTCATGTACTGCACAAACTGAAACTGCCATATGATACCAGAGAGGCTTACTGTCTGCTGTCCTTTGTTATAACCTTAAATACTGTTAAAGGGGAACTTGGGGAGTGTTGGGGAGTTCTATTTTCATAAAAAGCTACAAAAAATGATTCATTGTTGGCTTGTAGAAAACTATAAATCTGAAAAAAACAAATCTGTCAGTGGGTGGACTTAGAAAGTGAGTAAGGTTGCCAGACTCATCTTTACTTAAAACTTATGTAGCTGCTAACACCAGAATTTAAGATTCAAAGAAAATATTTTTTTGACCCTCAATAAGCAACATTAAGCAATAATTTTGAATAAAATGCAGTAAAATATATAAAATCAAGGGTTTATTTATCCAAATACTTAATGTTTGGGGAAAATGTGTCTGGTATAAACTAAATTTATATCAATCAAAGTTTATTTGATCAGATTCCATTAAATTTAACTTTTGTTTTAACTAAATATATATCTTTTTTTTATTTAAATGACTTATTTTTATGACTTAGAATCTGTTCAAAGGAGGATACAAAAGGGAGCACAGAAAGGAGGCAAACAAAAAGGTTGCAACAAAAGGTTATTTCATTGAACTTATGGATGACAGAAAAAAGTCACCGAGGGGGAGAAGAATGAGTCCAAACAAGAGTCCAGTGAAGGTGATTCAAACAGAAGAACAATGCAAATCCGGAAAGAGAACAGTTGGACAAAGACAGTGGCAGGAAGTAAAATGAGCTAAAACATCTCATATTTATTGAATTTATTTTTGCCTCCTCATCACCTCTTTCCTCCATCCTGTGATTACTCTTAGTACACCATGACAAACAATGTTTCAGTTCCTGAAATGCATGTGGAAGACAGAAGAGAGGAGGCATTCATGCATCCATTTGCAAAGTGTTTTGCACTGGATACCAGGAGTGTATAAAATAGGTGTGACACACAACTGAAATAGACAATCCATGATGGAAGGAGGACTCTTCATACTACTGCTTCTTTGTATTCAAAAGTAGTTTCAGTTATTTGACCTCAGATCAAAGTTTTCTCCTTGAATCTTTGTGTGTATGTGTGTCTCTGTTAAAGCTGTAGTATCTACTCCTTTCTCATTGTCTCACTTTGTGGCTCCTTCTGCTCACATATCTAGTGCGAGGGACCTAAATAAGAGAAGATGCACAAGCGCAATCGAGAATGCAAAAAGTAAGAAATAAGAAAGGGGTAGATTGGAAGGTTAACCTAAATACTAAAGACAAAATAGTTCGCATCACCCTTTAATTGAGTCCATAGTGCTATCTAGTATTCAAAGGAATCTTCAGACTCTCCAAAGGCAATTTCAGTGCTGTCAGAGTTTAGTTTTCTGTTTTTAAATTTACTAGATGACAACTAGTATTTAGGGGAAGGAGGAAGAAGAAATGTTTTGGTGTGGTGAAGCTGACATGGCATTAGAAGCAGCTCAGAGAATTGTTTCACACACTGTTTTCTGTAGAAAGAGAGACAGAGCGAGCAAATCTCATTTCTCATTATGGAACCTGGCATTCTGTAACAGCTAAGGGCCCCAACTGGGACAAAGTGTAAATTCAGAAAAAGCATTCTCAGCTGTTTCTCTTTCCCTCTTTCTTTCTCCCCTTCTTTCCCCCAGTCAAGTCTGTCCCGTATTCAGTAAGTGAAAATAAAATAAACAATAAAAGGTGAATCAAATGGACCATTACGGCAAGGCTGGGATGGTCAGTTTGGTAAAGTAAATCCGTTGGGCATCTTTCTTTGCCTTTAGACAACAATTCTGATGGCAAAAGAGCCAAACGGGACAGGCCAAAAAAAAAAAAAAAAAAAAAAAATTCAGAAAAAGCAGTACTGATATTTTTATAGTGTCAGTGGCTGCCAGTGCTACTTGCTACTCAGCACGCTGCTGTCTCTGTCCATGGTCCTGAAACAACTAGGCACATTTTTTTTTCTTCTTCTAAACGTGTTTTTATCTCTGATATTACTACTTCCACTCGGTTCTATTACGCAAGTCCTTTGCTGTTCCTGCTTGTAGTAATAATCGTTTAATATTTTAAATGTTCATTCAATCAAGTCATGTGAACACTTTATTAAAAAATGGAAATGGAAAAGTAGAATTCCTTAAGCACATCATACATATCTTTTACCAGAAGATTTTTACTATAAATATATTACCTAGATTACATTTCAGGAACACAATATGATTTCATAGATTTCTCAAGAGTTAACACTTGTAACAAAATGATTCAAAGTGAGCACATTTTGCACATGATTGTCTCCGGATCTGTAATCAGTCAAACCTACAGAATAGAGAGAGCTGTAACCGTGGTGCTGAAACGTTTAGTTTTGCGCCATAATTAAAACTTAATATTTGACACCATAATGTATGCGATGCTCATCAATGATAAAATAGCATTCCGAGGGAGATTTGTTTTTCGTATGATAAATAAATATGGGTTTAGAGACTCTTGATACGATGACATGTAAGTGTAACTAGATAGAAACAACTCTTGGTGCCGCTGTGGGCTAGCACAAAAGCAGCACATCTCCACCCACTATTACTGCATAAATATCAGTTATAGTTGTTCAGAGGAATCCGCTCGTTGCACGAATTCTATTTTGTTTCCATCCTTTAAGAAATCTTTAATGTTTTTTGGAATAATACTTTGTTTTTGTACACAGCAATTTCTTCTCCTTCTTACGGGTCTTTTGTCCCATGATGGCAGACGGCAAAAGATTTCCGGCGGTAGACCCGATCTTCTGCTTTGCTTGCTTTGTTGTAACACTGCAGCTCGCTTACGGAGATCTGAGCTATTCTTTTCCCGAGGAGATGAAACGAGACTC
This sequence comes from Rhamphochromis sp. 'chilingali', assembly GCF_963969265.1. Classification (NCBI taxonomy): domain Eukaryota; kingdom Metazoa; phylum Chordata; class Actinopteri; order Cichliformes; family Cichlidae; genus Rhamphochromis; species Rhamphochromis sp. 'chilingali'. The sequence continues at coordinate 29,626,432 of NC_137940.1, forward strand.
CGTGATTGGAAATATAGCCAAGGATCTCGGTTTTGATCTGATGACTTTATCTTCCCGGAAAGCTCGTGTTGATTTTGAGGGATCTCGTAAAAGCTACTGTAATATTAATCTGAGAACGGGGGATCTGATCACACCGGAGAGAATCGACAGAGAAAGCCTTTGTGCCAAGAAACCTTCATGTGTTGTGCAAGTGGATCTGGTGTTAGAAAATCCGTTAGAGCTTCATCGTGTAAGTCTTCATATACAAGACGTGAACGACAACTCGCCAAAATTCAAAAAGAATTTGATTGAGATGGAAATACGCGAGTCGGCAGACAGAGGTAACCGCTTCTCAATAGAGCAGGCCCGTGACGCAGATATAGGTCAAAATGCTGTGCAAAGGTACGAGCTTCAAAAGAACGACAACTTTATTCTGGCTGTTGACAGCAACAAGGTTGAACTCGTACTGGAAAACACTCTTGATAGAGAGAAACAAAGCGAGATGAATTTACTTCTCACAGCTTTGGACGGTGGATCTCCTCAGAGATCCGGTTCCGTAGTCATACGCGTCACTGTGCTGGATGCCAATGATAACGCCCCAGTGTTCAGCCAGGCCGTTTATAAAGCCAGTCTGCCTGAAAACTGTCCTTTAGATACAACAGTGATTAAAGTCAGTGCGACAGACGCAGACGAAAGACTGAACGGAGATGTAACGTATGACTTAAGTCAGGTGTCTGACGACGACATAAATGTATTTTCAATTGATCCTAAAACGGGAGAAATTAAAGTAACTGCTGTGATTGACTTTGAAGACAGAAATTCTTTTGAAATGAGAGCAGAAGCGAAAGATGGTTTAGGTCTAACTTCTTACGCCAAAGTGTTAATAGATGTGACTGATGTAAATGATAATGCACCAGGGATATTTGTAAAATCACTCACTAACCCCACACCGGAGAACGTGCCACCTGGTACAGAGGTGGGCATTATTAATGTGCAGGACAGAGACTCCGGGAATAACGGGCAGGTCCACTGTTCGATCCAGCAGGGTGTCCCCTTTAAGTTGGTTCCTTCTATTAAAAACTATTATTCTCTGGTGACCACAGGACAACTGGACCGTGAACTAGTGTCTGATTACAACATTACAATCACTGCCACTGACGAGGGCTCTCCACCTCTGTCCTCTTCTAAAAGTGTTCAGTTATCTGTAGCAGATATCAACGACAACTCACCTGTGTTTGATGAGCAGTCGTACAGTGCATATGTGAGTGAGAATAATAAACCTGGCTCCACTTTATGTTCCGTTAGTGCTCGAGACCCCGACTGGAGACAGAACGGTACAGTGGTTTATTCTCTGTTAGCTGGTGAGGTGAACGGTGCCCCGGTGTCCTCCTATCTGTCTGTGAACGGAGACACGGGTGTGATCCATGCTGTGAGGTCGTTTGATTATGAACAGTTCAGGAGCTTCAAAGTCCACGTGATGGCCAGAGACAATGGTTCTCCTCCTCTCAGCAGCAACGTGACCGTGAGTGTGTTCATCTCAGATGTGAATGACAACTCTCCTCAGATCCTGTACCCCTCCCCAGAGGGCAATTCCTTCATGACCGAGCTGGTCCCCAAAGCTGCACACGGAGGGTCTCTGGTGTCCAAAGTGATCGCGGTGGACGCAGACTCCGGACAGAACGCCTGGCTGTCCTATCAAATAGTCAAATCCACTGATCCGGGACTTTTTACCATTGGTGTCCACAGCGGAGAGATCAGGACACAGCGGGACATTTCTGAATCTGACAGCATGAAACAGAACCTTGTAGTGGCAGTGAAAGATAACGGACAGCCCTCTCTGTCTGCCACCTGTTCCATGTATTTACTTATTTCTGATAACTTGGCTGAGGTGCCAGAACTGAAGGATCTGTCTTATAATGAGAGCAATTCCAAACTGACCTCTTATCTGATCATCGCGCTGGTGTCTGTGTCCACATTTTTTCTGACTTTCATTATCCTCATCCTGGGTTTGAGGTTTTGTCGCAGGAGAAAGCCCAGACTGTTATTTGACGGAGCAGTTGCCATCCCCAGCGGTTATCTCCCTCCTAATTACGCAGATGTTGATGGCACAGGAACTTTACGCAGCACTTACAACTATGACGCGTACCTGACCACAGGTTCTAGAACCAGTGACTTTAAGTTTGTGACATCGTATAATGACAACACGCTGCCTGCTGACCAGACTCTGAAGAAAAGTCCATCAGACTTTGCTGATCCGTTTGAAGTTGTGGAGGCTTTTGATGAGGTAGGGATGCTCAGAACCTTTCCATTTAAGTTAAACGTCTTTAATATTTCTCTGGCTACATTGTTCTTTCACTAATTACAATCTAAGAGGCATCGTTACACGGTCAATCGAAGTTGTTTGTCGCAACACGAGGGTATGAAACAGTGTATTTAGTGTTTGCCCCTTAAATTCACTATTCCCACAATAGCTCGGGAATTTCACTCAACGAAATAACTAAAAGTACCAGTAAGGCGCACAGGTTCGTTCCACTAAAGATGTGGCAGGAGACAAGGTTCCGAAATTCGGAAATGCAACCTTAGTATTCTAAGACAAAGCAATACCCCCCCCCCCCCCCCCCCCCCCCCCCCCCCCCCCCCACCACCACCACCACCACACACAAACCAAAACAAAACAAAGCTAGTTTTTAAATTTCTATACATTCAACCATGTGGGTGGCGTTAATGCTTTAATGTAACTTTACACCAAGGAATCCTATAATAGGCTACATTAACGTAACAACAGTTCTAGCGAAATAAATTAAACGATTCTTGGTGAAATAAATATAATTGCAACATTAACCTTACATCAGACATGTACAGAAACTTACATAAATTAAAATAATTAAGGTCTCAATTAGGATGTCGAACACGGTCGCAGCTGAAGTGGCAGAGCGATGAGCGAAGCACCGCTGACGCAAACAATGCCAGTGAACAAATCATAACATAACAAAAAAAGAAATAAAGCAGCATAAACGAGAACCAAAGAGAAGTACAAAACGGAGAAACACAACAGCGAGTTATCCTGAAGAGAGGCAGCAGCTTTCATATATGAAAAGTGACATATTACATTTAATAAATCGGCAATTTAAATGCAAAGCCGAACCCAGAGGACAGGTTAGCTAATACATACCAGGCCCACTGAACTACTCCACCTAGACAGGAGAGGAGCGCTTCCCAACCCAGCAGCAACAGATGACACAACATGCCAGCAATTTCTACCTTGCAAACAGTTCGAGGCAGAGAATAGTTTATGTCCAAAACTACCAATATTGAGAAGAGCGCGATACATACCTCTTCTGTTGTATCATGCTCGCCTGGGAGGTGGAATGGTTAACTGTGGTTAACTTCACACCCCAGCACAAAAAGGAGACGCCACAAGTAAGAGGCTTCTGGACTGATGGAACATTCTTACAAGACTTTGCCACGTTTAATCGATGGTAAGGTCTTAGGAAGTGTAATTAAAAACGGGATATTGTCTCTGTGTCAGCCCAGGCATGGTTTTCGTTTCATGACTATGAATGGACGAATTATTATTATTATTATTATTATTATTATTATTGTTACATACTCTTGAAACAGTTGGCCCTAACAAGATAAAATGTAAAAACAGCTCTGTGTGGCACTGAAAGGCTCTTCTGGTGTTCTCGCGCAGCCCAGTAGGAAAATGTATTTTTGTGTCTCGGTTATTCAGAACGCATTTCTGTTATATTAATTATTTTCATATGTAACAAAATGTATAATGTATTGTAACTCATCCAAATGCCCTGACGCACTTTAGGACAATGTGTTCTTTTACTGTTAAAAATGTACAGTGTTTATACACTCAAAGTTATGTTGGCCCTCTCTTTTGGAGATTTAAACATTTCGCAATAATAATGTTTAGGAATACGGTTTATGCAAACTTTTACCTAGCAAAAGCAAAGGCATTATATGTATAAGTTACAATCCAAATCTCGTTTACACGGACAGGCATACGGTATACCTGTGAAGTGAAGACCTTCATCCTGTGCTTAGTCTATTATATTGCAGAAATCACACGGAAGTTTTAAGATGATAATCACAGGTAATTTAAATATGATGAATTGCTGCCACAATCCGGATTTAAATTGCGAAAATATTTCAATACGTTCTGGTGTGAAGATGATAAAGTAACTCGTGGTGTCGCCCTTGTCTAACAGAAAATAATCTCTCGCCACTCCACCCACTATTGCATCGAAATCAGTTGTAAAGTGTCTGGATAATCTGGTAAAATCCCGGATAGAGATGTCGCAAATTGTTACCAGATAACCGAACATTTAGTTGTCTTGGTCCGACCTTCTTTTTTGTGCTGCACAGTACATTTTCTTTGAAATTGACGGTCGATTTTTGTCAAGATGCGGGACAAAGGATTTTCAGCGCTAGGCCCGATCTTCTGCATTTCTTCCATTTTTGTAACACTGCACCTCGTTTGTGGAAATCTGAGCTATTCCTTTCCCGAGGAGATTAAACGAGACTCAGCAATTGGAAATATAGCAAAGGATCTCGGTTTTGATTTGAGGACTTTATCTTCCCGGAAGGCTCGTGTTACTTTTGAGGGCACTCATAAGCGTTACTGTGATATTAATATGAGAACGGGGGATCTGATCACATTGGAGAGAATCGACAGAGAAAGCCTCTGTGCCAAGAAACCTTCATGTGTTGTGCAAGTGGATCTGGTGTTAGAAAATCCGTTAGAGCTTCATCGTGTAAGTCTTCATATACAAGACGTGAACGACAACTCGCCAAAATTCAAAAAGAATTTGATTGAGATGGAAATAAGCGAGTCAGCAGTTAAGGGTAACCGCTTCTCAATAGAGCAGGCCCGTGACGCAGATATAGGTCAAAATGCTGTGCAAAGGTACGAGCTTCAAAAGAACGACAACTTTATTCTGGCTGTTGACAGCAACAAGGTTGAACTCATACTAGAAAATACTCTTGATAGAGAGAAACAAAGCGTGATGAATTTACTTCTCACAGCTTTGGACGGTGGATCTCCTCAGAGATCCGGTTCCGTAGTCATACGCGTCACTGTGCTGGATGCTAATGATAACGCCCCAGTGTTCAGCCAGGCCGTTTATAAAGCCAGTCTGCCTGAAAACTGTCCTTTAGATACACCAGTGATTAAAGTCAGTGCCACAGACGGAGACGAAGGAGTGAACGGAGATGTAACGTATGACTTAAGTCACGTGTCTGACGACGACATAAATGTATTTTCCATTGATCCTAAAACGGGAGAAATTAAAGTAACTGCTGTGATTGACTTTGAAGACAGAAATTCTTTTGAAATGAGAGCAGAAGCGAAAGATGGTTTAGGTCTAACTTCTTACGCCAAAGTGTTAATAGATGTGACTGATGTAAATGATAATGCACCAGTTATATATCTAAATTCAGTGTCTAACCCCACACCGGAGAACGTGCCACCTGGTACAGAGGTGGGCATTATTAATGTTCAGGACAGAGACGCTGGGAATAACGGGCAGGTCCACTGTTCGATCCAGCAGGGTGTCCCCTTTAAGTTGGTTCCGTCTATTAAAAACTATTATTCTCTGGTGACCACAGGACAATTGGACCGCGAACTAGTGTCTGATTACAACATTACAATCACTGCCACTGACGAGGGCTCTCCACCTCTGTCCTCTTCTAAAAGTGTTCAGTTATCTGTAGCTGATATCAACGACAACCCACCTGTGTTTGATAAGCAGTCGTACAGTGCATATGTGAGTGAGAATAACAAACCTGGCTCCACTTTATGTTCCGTTAGTGCTCGAGACCCCGACTGGAGACAGAACGGTACAGTGGTTTATTCTCTGTTAGCTAGTGAGGTGAACGGTGCCCCGGTGTCCTCCTATCTGTCTGTGAACGGAGACACGGGTGTGATCCACGCTGTGAGGTCGTTTGATTATGAACAGTTCAGGAGCTTCAAAGTCCACGTGATGGCCAGAGACAACGGTTCTCCTCCACTCAGCAGCAACGTGACCGTGAGTGTGTTCATCTCAGATGTGAATGACAACTCTCCTCAGATCCTGTACCCCTCCCTGGAGGGCAACTCCTTCATGACCGAGCTGGTCCCCAAAGCTGCACACGGAGGCTCTCTGGTGTCCAAAGTGATCGCGGTGGACGCAGACTCTGGACAGAACGCCTGGCTGTCCTATCAAATAGTCAAATCCACAGATCCGGGACTTTTTACCATTGGTGTCCACAGCGGAGAGATCAGGACACAGCGGGACATTTCTGAATCTGACAGCATGAAACAGAACCTTGCAGTGGCAGTGAAAGATAACGGACAGCCCTCTTTGTCTGCCACCTGTTCCATGTATTTACTTATTTCTGATAACTTGGCTGAGGTGCCAGAACTGAAGGATCTGTCTTATAATGAGAGCAATTCCAAACTGACCTCTTATCTGATCATCGCGCTGGTGTCTGTGTCCACGTTTTTTCTGACTTTTATCATCATCATCCTGGGTTTGAGGTTTTGTCGTAGGAGAAAGCCCAGACTGTTGTTTGACGGAGCAGTGGCCATCCCCAGCGGTTATCTCCCTCCTAATTACGCAGATGTTGATGGCACAGGAACTTTACGCAGCACTTACAATTATGACGCGTACCTGACCACAGGTTCAAGAACCAGTGACTTTAAGTTTGTGACATCATACAATGACAACACGCTGCCTGCTGACCAGACTCTGAAGAAAAGTCCATCAGACTTTGCTGATCCATTTGAAGATCTCGATACTTCAATAGAGGTAGGATTCTGAAATAACCGGGTTATCAAAATTGCAGTGTTTTGTGTCTTTAAGTTTTTACATTTATAGTATTGTCTTTGATAAGTAGAACCTGAGGCTTCTTGTTATTTACAGGGTCTTTCCTATAGTACCTCCCCTTTCTTGCATTTTTTTGTGTGTTTGTGTATGAATTTAAATTTTTTTCAAAATAACGCCTTTCATCATATTACAAACAAAGTCAATCTTGGGGGGTTGCTCATAGCGAAACGTAGCTATTAATATTAAACTGGAACGTAACCAACTTCCTTTTATTTCCAACCCGAAACTTTCAGTGTATTTTTTTAGACTCTTCTGACGACGAGTCAAGTTTCACTCTGATTTCTGGTCAGCTTTTACAACACTGCAAAGTACCTCGAAATAAACAACGGCATTAAATTAACAAGTAATGATTAGTAAATTGATGATACACTTTGTCGCATAAACCATCTGATTTACTGATGGCGTCACCAGTACTGTTAATGATCTTTCACATGAAAGACGAACAAAGGTCCTATACTCAAGATTTACTTATTAGTTCATGTAATTTCGAAAGTCCCCGTGTTAATTTTGTGGTGAAGTGGTTAACGCATTCGTTGTTTAAGGAACGGATCCCTCCTATTTTTAAAGAGGCACAGAGGGGAAACCCCGGGCTTGCGTCAGGAAGTGCATCCGACGTCAAATCAAAACGTTTAGCCGCCCACGGTAGCGATAGTCGGGGAAGTAAGTGACCAGTCGAAGGGACGTTCTGTGCGTAAATCACAATTATGTTTAATGGGTATTATTATCATCATCAATGTAGCATTAAAATGACTAAATCACTTTTTAAACTACCGAAACAATAGCTGTCAGATATTCATCACTTCCTGCTGTCAGTATTGATAATCTCATTTCTTGTGCTCAATTCTTTGTCATCTCATGTACATCCACATTGTACCTCGGTATACATTAGTGTTACCGCATGTTATAATGTTGTTCTCAAAGGTGTGTTGACAGTCTGTTGGATGGTGAGCGCTACATGTTTATTTCTATCCCATTGTGGCGCCAGAGAAGGAAACTGACAATGTAACTAAACTGATAACGCCACCTGGTGTTGGAGTTGCACCCCAGGAAATTTCACATTAACCAGTGCAAAGGTTTTATCAGTTACAAAGACACACGGGCTTGTTATTGACAAAGAAGAGGCGTGGCAAGTCATTGTCAATAGGTTTGTTTAATGCATTATCTGAATAATGTGGAGATACAAAGACAACAGCAAATTTAGTGGCAGGACTTCCAATACCACTGTACCTTTAACTAAAACATCACTACCAGACATGGCTTAAAACTACAAGACTCACTGTGTTGCTCCAAGTAAAATAGCAGCTCAACAAAAAGCCAATTAATATAGTTAAATACAGGTCACTTTGGGAGGCAACCTACAGGGAGTAGTGCCCAAGGACTGCCACCAGTTACTCACTCGTCACCTCGCATTGCAGTTGTCACTGCAACTAAAGGCGCTTTATAATCGTATCCCGGCGTTTACACTCGCATGCATAAGAGGCAACCTGACCAAATGTGCCTAGCCCCCCAGCAAGCGTCCGTCTCTAAACCTAAAGTGAAATAAACCTATAGTGAAATAAACCGATAAAGCAAGCAAGAAATAGGGAACTACTCAGTGAAAAATAAACAGAAGAGGAGTGTATGCATCTACATATAAAACCTTTAAAATACCACAGAAATGCAGCATCAGGCGCACCCACGCTTGGCCCCAACAAAGTGCGGTGTGGCACAAACGGCACAGGACAAGATTAAACATGATAAAACAAAGCAAAGTTAAAACAAAACAAGGCACTAGAGGACACTGAAAACAACAACGAGAAATAACAAGACTCAACAAGATGGCAGCAGGGTACCTATAATAAGAGAAAAGAACAGTTATCCTTGGTCCACGCTATTATTAACTAAACTGCAGACTTCATACGAGGATCCTACTAACCACTCGACTGAATTTGATCTGCAACGTTAAGATCAGGCTGTGATCGTCACCATATATGGGAGAAATGAGTACCAAACGCTAAATCAGTGAATAGGCCACAGCTGCTCCTCATAGCTAACCTCTGATTAGATCGCTAGGGTACCATTAAATGTTCACGCTGCGTTCACAGACACCATGTAGGAACAAAACATCTTCTACAAAATCTAACCCACTACACTAACATGAAACTTAAAACCAACAAACATACGGATTTGTTAGGTGGTTGTCAAATGCCAGCGAGCTCATTAATACTGGTTAGCTACTAACATTTGCAGCACTGACTCTGTAAAAATGAATAGGTGTCGTGTGTTCCCGGTGAGACTGTTGTAGTCCACAACTCATGGATGACATTAAGAAAGAAGTTCAGTTTCAAATTCAAAGAAGTGCAGTGTTGACTGACTTGTACTTTACTTTGATATTTCCTTTGCTGCTTGGATATGGAACGCCAGGACTGACATAATAAATTAATTATACTATTAAATAATTAATTAAATGTGGCAATAATTATTTAATTAATTAAATGTGTCAAAAATATTTATTTAATTAATTATTTCCAATTGTAATTAATTACTGCCACATTTAATCAATTATTTAATGGTATAATTAATTTATTATGTCAGTCCTGGCGTTCCATACTTGGACAAGTAGTACTTTGTTTGCTTTTTGTCTCAGATAAAGAAATACCATATGAAGCTTGTACAACGCAGTGTATTGTTGCAGATTTCATAAAGGTACTGTCTTGTCTTCATGGTTATGAATAGCTGGAGTTTAGCCATTAAGAGATTTCCCTTTCAACGCTTCATGTTGTTTGTGTTCAAAGTGGTGTCATCACTTCAGCATTTAAAAAGTCAAACATAACACCAAGTTCACATATAGATGTCCGACCGCGTGCGTGCGTTTCCGTTTTAAGTTACACGACCTCAGGTTTATCTCGTGACCTCCCGAACGGTGTTGAGCATATGTTATAAAGCTGTGAGTCAATGTACAAAAATGCATGTAATGTGTTTAATTATAGTCACGTCCATCAGCAGTAAGATGACACTTGTACATCGATGCATCATTCTAATAATGTCTACTCTAGTATAAGGACCGACTTTCCGCAAAAAGACTATGTCTACTTCTGATTTGTTGCTTATCTATATTTTAATGAACGTAGTTGCTATAAATCGGAAATAAATGATTGAAATTGCCATTTCAATTGCTTTTTTCTAACTGTGTGTGTGTGCGACTGTTGCAGCATTTGTCTTTTCTGTATAAAAACGGTCTAAGTATTTTCTCTGCCGCTGTCCATGGTTCTGAGCCTTGTCATTTGTATTCTGTAGCTATAATTGCTGATATTTCATGTACTGTTTAGTTTATTTTCATTATAATATACCGAGAACATAATTCGCTATTCCAATTTAGTGTATCGACAGGAGTAAACACTACCTTCATGCGATTTCTTTCTTTCTTTCTTTCTTTCTTTCTTTCTTTCTTTCTTTCTTTCTTTCTTTCTTTCTTTCTTTCTTTCTTTCTTGACTTGAAGTTTTATTCAAACGCGGATGTGAAGTTAAAAAGACACATGGTGTCACTGTTGGCTGGAAGAAAAAGAACATGCAGCACTCCACCCATCATGAATTCAGTTTTTTTTTTCATTTATCAGAAACGCTAAATCCTGGGACATAGTTCTGTATAAACTGGTGTGGACTATTGGATTTCTGACTGATTTGGGATACATATGTTGTTTCGCTCTAAATAGCCAGATAAACAAGCGGAAGACGTTTCATTTCAGAATGAGAGACAAAGGATTTTCAGGCCCGATCTATTGCCTTGCTACGTTTATTGTAACGATGCGCCTCGTAAGCGGGGATCTGAGTTATTCTTTTGCCGAAGAGATGAAACGCGACTTCGTTATTGGAAATATAGCTAAGGATCTCGGTATTGACCGTGGAAGTTTTTCTTCACGACAGGCCCGTGTTGATTTTGAAGGATTTCGTAAAATGTATTGCGACATTAACATTAGTACTGGGGATTTTACTACGATGGACAGAATTGACAGAGAGAACCTTTGTGGCAAGAAACCTTCCTGTGTGTTAAAAGCAGATCTAGTTTTGGAAAATCCGTTGGAGCTTCATCTTGTTAGTCTTCATATTCAAGACATAAATGACAACTCTCCACAATTCAAAGATCATTTAATTGAAATGGAAATAAGCGAGTTAGCAGAAAGGGGAAGTCGATTTCCAATAGAGCAGGCCCATGACGCAGATATAGGTCAAAATGCTGTGCAAAGGTACATCTTACAAAAGAACAACCATTTCATTTTATCAGTTGACAACAACAACGTCGATCTTGTACTGGAAAATAAACTCGATCGAGAAAAGCAAAAGGAGATTAATTTACTCATCACAGCTTTGGACGGTGGATCTCCTCAGAGATCAGGTACCGTAGTCATACACGTCACTGTGCTGGATGCTAATGATAACGCCCCAGTGTTCAGCCAGGCCGTTTATAAAGCCAGTCTGCCTGAAAACTGTCCTTTAGATACACCAGTGATTAAAGTCAGTGCCACAGATGCAGACGAAGGAGTGAATGGAGATGTAACGTATGACTTCGGTCATATATCTGACAGCGATGATAAAGTTTTCTCTATTAATCCTAAAACTGGAGAAATTAAAGTGTGTGGTTTGATTGACTATGAAGAAAAAAGTTCTTTTGAAATGAAAGTGCAGGCTAAAGATGGTTTAGGGTTAACATCTTATGCCAAAGTTATAATAGATGTTATTGATAATAATGACAACTCGCCAGATATATACCTGAAGTCACTGTCAAATCCCATTCACGAGAATGTGCCACCTGGTACAGAGGTGGGAATCATTAACGTGCAGGACAAAGACTCTGAGAATAACGGGCAGGTCCGCTGCTCCATCCAGCAGGGTGTCCCCTTTAAGTTAGTTCCGTCTATTAAAAACTATTATTCTCTGGTGACCACTGGACAACTAGACCGCGAACTAGTGTCTGATTACAACATTACAATCACTGCCACTGACGAGGGCTCTCCACCTCTGTCCTCTTCTAAAAGTGTTCAGTTATCTGTAGCTGACATCAACGACAACCCACCTGTGTTTGAGGAACAATCGTACAGCGCATCTGTGAGTGAGAATAACAAACCTGGCTCCACTTTATGTTCCGTTAGTGCTCGAGACCCCGACTGGAGACAGAACGGTACAGTGGTTTATTCTCTGTTAGCTGGTGAGGTGAACGGTGCCCCGGTGTCCTCCTATCTGTCTGTGAACGGAGACACGGGTGTGATCCACTCTGTGAGGTCGTTTGATTATGAACAGTTCAAGAGTTTTAAAGTCCACGTGATGGCCAGAGACAACGGTTCTCCTCCCCTCAGCAGCAACGTGACCGTGAGTGTGTTCATCTCAGATGTGAATGACAACTCTCCTCAGATCCTGTACCCCTCCCCGGAGGGCAACTCCTTCATGACCGAGCTGGTCCCCAAAGCTGCACACGGAGGGTCTCTGGTGTCCAAAGTGATCGCGGTGGACGCAGACTCCGGACAGAACGCCTGGCTGTCCTATCAAATAGTCAAATCCACTGATCCGGGACTTTTTACCATTGGTGTCCACAGCGGAGAGATCAGGACACAGCGGGACATTTCTGAATCTGACAGCATGAAACAGAACCTTGTAGTGGCAGTGAAAGATAACGGACAGCCCTCTCTGTCTGCCACCTGTTCCATGTATTTACTAATTTCTGATAACTTGGCTGAGGTGCCAGAACTGAAGGATCTGTCTTATAATGAGAGCAATTCCAAACTGACCTCTTATCTGATCATCGCGCTGGTGTCTGTGTCCACGTTTTTTCTGACTTTCATTATCATCATCCTGGGTTTGAGGTTTTGTCGCAGGAGAAAGCCCAGACTGTTGTTTGACGGAGCAGTTGCCATCCCCAGCGGTTATCTCCCTCCTAATTACGCAGATGTTGATGGCACAGGAACTTTACGCAGCACTTACAATTATGACGCGTACCTGACCACAGGTTCAAGAACCAGTGACTTTAAGTTTGTGACATCATACAATGACAACACGCTGCCTGCTGACCAGACTCTGAAGAAAAGTCCATCAGACTTTGCTGATCCATTTGACACTCTGGGTCAATCTATTGAGGTAAGACACTCACAAATCTTTCCTCTGGTTCCTACACTTTTTGTTGTGTTTCTTTTTGTTTTTTAAAAAAAATATTTGTAAGACCGTTGTTTATGTCTTTATCTTGCACAGGTAGTATTGTCGTTTACCATGAATTGCTTATCATATGATGAAAACTTTCATTCAGAAATACCTTACGGCATGTTGATCTCGACTATTTTTCTTTTTTCTTTACTTATCGTGTAACTTACATCTTAGTTTGTTATTTGCGGGTGCTATTTTTCGTAATTTTGTATATTGTTGTTACATGTTTTTCTGGGTCCTTGTGGCAAAAAGATTTAATGAAATAACTCATTCTTTAGCAAACTATACAGTATAAAACAATGCGGACTTATGCCATGGTTAACTTATTGTAATTGTTTGCTTTTATCAAAATAACTAATTCACACTATTGAAGAGCACGTGGCTGCGCGTATAGCAGAAACACATTTTGTATCTTTGCGTGGTTGGTCCTGCCAAATCTCAAATTAACTTTCTTTGGTGCTGAAATATTCCTCAGGGCCCCAGAGACCCACTCACTGTAATTGTTCTCTCTCTCCCCCTCTCTCTGTCTCCCTGTCTTTCCCTCTCTCTCGCGCGCACTCTCTCTATAGTTGTGCTCTTTCATTTAAATCGACGTCATTTCTAGTAATTGTCTGCGACCATTGATATTATTAATAATATTGATAATAATTATAATAGACATTCGTGTTGTTACTTACTGAATTCTTTTTATTTTTGCCGAGCTCAGCTCTGAATATGAAGTAGTCAGGTATACCATTTTACATTGAGTGATTGTTAACCTGGTATTAGCGTAGGTAAAACAGTCTTAACAGAATTTTCTGTCAGGTTTATCTATGTGACCTTCAAAATAATAGCAATATCTACATAAAACAGTTTGTTTTTTCATTTCTTCTTCCTTTCACAACGATGAAGAAACATTAGCTTAATTGTATCTAGAACGTTCGGCCCGCAAATCAAATGCTCTTCAGTTCAGTTGTGTTCTGTGAACGAAGAACACAAGATGTGTTATATGATGAGCCTGTGTATAGGTTATGTGCCTGAGGTAAACGAATGACATTTTATCACATGTGTGTAGACATTTCTTGTTTGCCACTATATACACTCGTTAATTGTTTGTAGTTACAAACTGATTATAAAATGGTTACTGGGGAGGTACTTGTTACTGTTCTTCATGCACAAGTGCTATGATGTTAATTGTCATCAGTAAATCGTGAAACACTATTTTTTTTTCTTTTAGTTAGCGATTTCTCGTAGTTTTGGTGTTTTCAATTAGCTTGTGTTTTGAAACACCAATTCAACGTTTATTTAACGATAAGTGAACATGACTTGTGTTTTCAGACATCGACAAACATATTTAATCACCTAGTGTGAGGATAAAAGGCAACTCGTGGTGTCGCTGTTGGCTGATAGCACACTGACACACACACCACTCCACCCACTGCTACTACACAGATGTCGACTGTAATTCCCTGAGAACCAGTTACGTTTGCAGACATGTTTCTCCGTGTTTCATCGTGATATTACACTTTGGATTGTTGAATCGTTTACGAATCACGTTGTTGTTTTTGCTCTGGAAAGTGCATCAGAAGCACTGCGGTCACGTTTTTGTATCAGGATGGGAGACAAAGGATTTTCAGGGTTAAGACTGATTCTCCGGTCTGCTTTGTTTGTTGTAACGCTGCGCCTGGTTTATGGGGACCTGAGTTACTCTATTCCAGAAGAAATGAAACGAGACTATGTCATTGGAAACGTCGCGAAGGACCTCAGTGTTAATTTTGGAACCTTAGCTTCACGACAAGCCCGTGTTGATTTTGAAGGATCTCGGAAAAGGTACTGTGAAATTAATATGAGAACCGGAGATTTGATCACATCGGAGAGAATTGACAGGGAAAGCCTTTGCGGGAAGAAACCTTCTTGTGTTCTAAAAGTAGATCTGGTGTTAGAAAATCCTTTGGAGCTTCACCATGTAAGTCTGCATATTCAAGATGTGAACGACAATGCACCGCAATTTAACGAAAATTTGATAAGAATGGAAATAAGGGAGTCAGCAGAGAAGGGTAATCGCTTCTCAATTGAAGAGGCCCATGACGCAGATATTGGTCAAAATGATGTGCAAAGATACAGCCTACATAAGAACGACAACTTTATTCTGGCTGTTGATAGCAATAGAGTTGAACTTGTTCTACAGAATAAACTTGATCGAGAGAAACAAAAGGAGATTAATTTACTCCTCACAGCTTTGGACGGTGGATCTCCTCAGAGATCCGGTACCGTAGCCATACACGTCACTGTGCTGGATGCTAATGATAACGCCCCAGAGTTCAGCCAGGCCGTTTATAAAGCCAGTCTGCCTGAAAACTCTCCTTTAGATACAACAGTGATTAAAGTCAGTGCCACAGATGCAGACGAAGGAGTGAATGGAGATGTAGCATATCAGTTTGGCCATGTGTCTGACAACGACATAAATGTATTTTCCATTGATTCCAAAACGGGAGAAATTAAAGTAACTGGTGTAATTGACTATGAAGAAAGAAGTTTTTTTGAAATGAGGGTAAAAGCCAAAGATGGTTTAGGACTAACATCTTATGCTAGAGTTTTAATAGATGTGACTGATGTAAATGATAATACACCATTTATATACCTGAAGACACTGTCAAATCCCATACCTGAGAATGTGCCACCTGGTACAGAGGTGGGCATCATTAACGTGCAGGACAGAGACTCTGAATATAATGGACAGGTCCGCTGCTCCATTCAGCAGGGTGTCCCCTTTAAGTTGGTTCCTTCTATTAAAAACTATTATTCTCTGGTGACCACAGGGAAACTGGACCGTGAACTAGTGTCTGATTACAACATTACAATCACTGCCACTGACGAGGGCTCTCCACCACTGTCCTCTTCTAAAAGTGTTCAGTTATCTGTAGCTGACATCAACGACAACCCACCTGTGTTTGATAAGCAGTCGTACAGCGCATATGTGAGTGAGAATAACAAACCTGGCTCCACTTTATGTTCCGTTAGTGCTCGAGACCCCGACTGGAGACAGAACGGTACAGTGGTTTATTCTCTGTTAGCTAGTGAGGTGAACGGTGCCCCGGTGTCCTCCTATCTGTCTGTGAACGGAGACACGGGTGTGATCCATGCTGTGAGGTCGTTTGATTATGAACAGTTCAGGAGTTTTAAAGTCCACGTGATGGCCAGAGACAACGGTTCTCCTCCACTCAGCAGCAACGTGACCGTGAGTGTGTTCATCTCAGATGTGAATGACAACTCTCCTCAGATCCTGTATCCCTCCCTGGAGGGCAACTCCTTCATGACCGAGCTGGTCCCCAAAGCTGCACACGGAGGCTCTCTGGTGTCCAAAGTGATCGCGGTGGATGCGGACTCCGGACAGAACGCCTGGCTGTCCTATCATATATTCAAATCCACTGATCCGGGACTTTTTACCATTGGTGTCCACAGCGGAGAGATCAGGACACAGCGAGACATTTCTGAATCTGACAGCATGAAACAGAACCTTGTAGTGGCAGTGAAAGATAACGGACAGCCCTCTCTGTCTGCCACCTGTTCCATGTATTTACTAATTTCTGATAACTTGGCGGAGGTGCCAGAACTGAAAGATCTGTCTTATGATGAGAAGAATTCCAAACTGACCTCTTATCTGATCATCGCGCTGGTGTCTATGTCTACATTTTTTCTGACTTTCATCATCATCATCCTGGGTTTGAGGTTTTGTCGCAGGAGAAAGCCCAGACTGTTGTTTGATGGAGCAGTTGCCATCCCCAGTGGTTATCTCCCTCCTAATTACGCAGATGTTGATGGCACAGGAACTTTACGCAGCACTTACAATTATGATGCATACCTGACCACAGGTTCAAGAACCAGTGACTTTAAGTTTGTGACATCATACAATGACAACACGCTGCCTGCTGACCAGACTCTGAAGAAAAGTCCATCAGACTTTGCTGATGCGTTTGAAGATCTCGAAACTCCAATAGAGGTAGGATGCTGAAATAACTGGGTTATCAAAATTGCAGTGTTTTGTTATGTCTTTAAGTTTTTACATTTATAGTATTGTCTTTGAAGTCCATCAGATTTTGCTGATGCATTTGAAGAATCAGATGCGTCTCTAGAGGTATGACTTACTTACTGGCGTTAAATTTATAAATCTGTTGGGGATAAATTTGCACCTTAACCAATCAAACTTTCTTGTATAGATATTCGGAATCTTTTTTAGGTTTTTAATTCCATATATTTTATTTCATTTAATATTAATGAAAGCAGTCATATTGTAGTCAGATACTGCCTTAGTAGAAACAGTGTCCTTAAATCTATTTTTATGTCACTATAATGCATTTTAATTTTCTCTTCTGAACTATGAACTTCAGCACGTGTATTAGAAGCTGCAATTCATTACACAATAGAAAGATTTAGGGGAATGATAATTAAGAAAAAAACATTCGGCTATAGAAATGGAAAAAGAATTGACTTTATTTGTCAGGTTTTACTTTTTCCAAGTCCAGAATTAGAAATGAACTTTTCCCATTTCAAAAGATGTATTAACCATATAATGCCAGAGAGAGACTCCAAAGTGATGGAGTCTTTCTCTGGCATTATACTGTTAATAGAAGTTAGTAATAGATATCAAAAGCACAAAATTCTATGCAGAAGATATTGCTGATATATGAACTATCATAATTCAGATTGACATGTTAAAGTTCAAATTGCTGTTTGTTTGGTTTTCTTAGGTTCTTAACTCAACAAATTAAAAAACAACAAAGTAACAAACACTCACCTTTCCATGGACTTCATAACCTTCCACCAGGTTGAAAAAGTGTCATCACCCTGTCCTTTAGAGATTCACTTACAGTACAAGAATGCTTGTTGTTTTTAAAATCTACGGTATTATTCAGATGGTAATTCTCAATAGTAATCATGGGTTATTTCCTTTCCAATGAGGTTACATTTGCCCGTACTGATAAATGGACCCTAACGAATTAGGAAAACACTTGATTAAGCTCAATATTGTCATTCATTTTATTTCTCTGATGAATATTTGCCCTGGCTTGTGATTTGTGGATGATATTTAAAGCTTCTTAAGTTGATTTTTCATGTTTTTATACTTCTTACTCTACCCGAAGATTAGTGCTTATGTTTGTATTTACTTTACTTATGCATTTTCCATTTTTTTAGGGAGAATGCGCACCAGTGAAATGGTAATTGAACGTGGACGTTACTGGGACTACTAATTTTCTTTAGTAATTAATGTTTTTACCAGTCGAAAAATGTCGCCTACCCAGATCGGTATTAAAATATAAATTGACAATACATTTAGCTGTAACCCCCCCCCCCCCCCTTTTTTTTTTTTAAGAAGTGTGCTGTGTGTGCTGTGGTCATAAAGGAAATCAATGCGTTGTCTGCAAGTTAAATATTTCACGTGCAGACAACGCATATGAACTCAGAGGGTCGCTGTTTACCAGCAGTGGAAACATACCTCCATCCATAGCTCTTGGTTTGTTAGTGTTAATGCAGTCTTGTCATTGTCAAACTGTCCCTTTGGGTGTGCTTTTGTCCACCATTCTCTGGAAATATTTTCGATTATAACTGATGTGAAAAGAGCGCACTTGTTGTCGCACTGATACACTTTGGACTGTTAAACGTTTTCGAGTGTTTTTCTTTGTATTTTTTGTCCAAAGATGGCACACAGTAGAAATTCGGTGGCGGGCCTGCTATACAGCTTTGCTTTCTTTCTTCAATCCTTTCTCTTCGGCTATGGAGATGTGAGCTATTCTTTTCCCGAGGAAATGAAGACCGGATCTGTCATAGGAAATGTAGCAAGGGACCTCGGACTGAACGTGGGGGAATTATCTGTTCGAAAGGCCCGCATTGACAGCGATCTGAACCGTAAACGGTATTGTGACATAAATCCAAGCACTGGCGATTTAATTGTAGCTGAGAGGATTGATAGAGAGGCTCTTTGTGGCGAAAAGGCATCTTGCATCCTCAAATCTGAATTGGTCTTAGAGGCGCCACTTGTGTTACATCGAATTTCATTACAAATACAAGATATCAATGACAATCAACCTGTTTTTGCGAAAGACGAAATAAAAATAGAAATCAATGAATTGGCTGTAAAGGGATCCCGTTTCCGTATTTTGGAAGCACACGATCTCGATATTGGACAAAACGCTGTTCAAAGATATGTGTTGCAGACTAACAGTTATCTAGTGCTGAAAATGCAGACTAAATTAGATGGAGGCAGATTTGCTGAACTAGTGTTGCAAAAGGAATTGGATCGCGAGGAACAGCGGGAATTCCGATTACTGCTTACTGCATTGGATGGGGGCAGTCCTAAAAGAAGTGGCACGACTACCGTGCATGTAATTGTCTTAGACGCTAACGATAACGCTCCGGTTTTTAGTCAACCTGTGTATAAAGCCAGTCTTCCTGAAAATTCTCCTTTATATACTGTAGTGGTTAAAGTGGCTGCAACTGATGCAGATGAAGGTCTAAATGGTAAGGTGACTTATGAGCTAAGTCGTATATCAGAGACTGGCAGAAGAGCATTTGATTTAAATCACATCACAGGAGAAATAAAGGTAATCGGACCTTTGGATTTTGAAGAAGAGTCCGTTTATGAAATGCGTGTAGATGCTAAAGACGGATATGGTCTTACCTCAGACTCAAAAGTAATAATTGAGCTGTCAGATGTAAATGACAACCCACCTGGGATTAGTTTAAAATCACTATCTAACTCCATACCCGAGAACGCGTCACCTGGTACAGAGGTGGGAATCATTAACGTGCAGGACAAAGACTCTGGGAATAACGGACAGGTCCGCTGCTCCATCCAGCAGGGTGTCCCCTTTAAGTTGGTTCCGTCTATTAAAAACTATTATTCTCTGGTCACCACGGGACAACTGGACCGCGAACTAGTGTCCGATTACAACATTACAATCACTGCCACTGACGAGGGCTCTCCACCTCTGTCCTCTTCTAAAAGTGTTCAGTTATCTGTAGCTGACATCAACGACAACCCACCTGTGTTCGAGGAACAATCGTACAGCGCATATGTGAGTGAGAATAACAAACCTGGCTCCACTTTATGTTCCGTTAGTGCTCGAGACCCCGACTGGAGACAGAACGGTACAGTGGTTTATTCTCTGTTAGCTGGTGAGGTGAACGGTGCCCCGGTGTCCTCCTATCTGTCTGTGAACGGAGACACGGGTGTGATCCACGCTGTGAGGTCGTTTGATTATGAACAGTTCAGGAGTTTTAAAGTCCACGTGATGGCCAGAGACAATGGTTCTCCTCCACTCAGCAGCAACGTGACCGTGAGTGTGTTCATCTCAGATGTGAATGACAACTCTCCTCAGATCCTGTATCCCTCCCTGGATGGCAACTCCTTCATGACCGAGCTGGTCCCCAAAGCTGCACACGGAGGCTCTCTGGTGTCCAAAGTGATCGCGGTGGACGCGGACTCCGGACAGAACGCTTGGCTGTCTTATCAAATAGTCAAATCCACTGATCCGGGACTTTTTACTATTGGTGTCCACAGCGGAGAGATCAGGACACAGCGGGACATTTCTGAATCTGACAGCATGAAACAGAACCTTGTAGTGGCAGTGAAAGATAACGGACAGCCCTCTCTGTCTGCCACCTGTTCCATGTATTTACTTATTTCTGATAACTTGGCTGAGGTGCCAGAACTGAAGGATCTGTCTTATAATGAGAGCAATTCCAAACTGACCTCTTATCTGATCATCGCGCTGGTGTCTGTGTCCACCTTTTTCCTGACCTTCATCATCATCATCCTGGGTTTGAGGTTTTGTCGTAGGAGAAAGCCCAGACTGTTGTTTGATGGAGCAGTTGCTATCCCCAGTGGTTATCTCCCTCCTAATTACGCAGATGTTGATGGCACAGGAACTTTACACAGCGCTTACAATTATGATGCGTACCTGACCACAGGTTCAAGAACCAGTGACTTTAAGTTTGTGACATCGTACAATGACAACACGCTGCCTGCTGACCAGACTCTGAAGAAAAGTCCATCAGACTTTGCTGAAATGTTTGATAATCCAGATGAGTCTGTAGAGGTAGGACATGTTTTTTTTTAAATAATCTAATTTAACGTTGCAGTGTAATGTTATGCACTTCAGCTACTTTCTTCTCAGTTTTTAAACCTTTTAGAGGTGTTGATTCATAGGAAGGCATTCACTGGCACGCATTTTCTTGATATTCCTTTTTTTGGCACAGCCCTTTTGAAGTGACTGATGTGCACGTTTTGTTTCCAAATGTCACTAGTTATGCAGTTATTTTACTGGCTTTTGCCATTTTAAAAAGATATTAAATGATTAAAAAATATTTTACGATTATTACTTGTCTGCAACTTGTTGAATTATAACTTTAGTCATGTTTAAGTGAAAATTGTCAGTCATCACAAATTGACATTCTGAAATACTGAGTGGTCAATAACATTTATCAATTTAATTATCAGTTAATTCTCTGTAGGACAGTGTGCCTAATACGTCCATTGCTTGCTGTTAGATGTGAAGTTCCACTAGTCAGTTTGATATTTTGAATGTAATTCGTGTAATCACGAGCTCGTTAAACTTGTACTTATGCTACAGATGAAATGTTTTAAAAAATAATTTTAGTACATTTATAGAAACTGTTGTTAAGTGATGTTTACTAACTACGTTTAACAAACGGCACATTTACTTAATTAATGGAAAAATAAACAAATTCTCTCTCAAATTTCAAGACCACTTAGAATATTGATTAATTTTGTCCGTGTAAATTGTGTGTCTACTGCAAACGCCTATTAGAGGTTGTAGTTCCAGGCGTTTTTTAATCATCAAACAATAGACTAAATGAAATTATTATTCTTTTATTCTTCGTTAAAAATTTCTTTCACTCATTTTCTATGCCCTATGATTAAACACCCTGTTTTTTTCTTTTGCGGGACTTTAGATTCTCCAATAAATATTTGTTTTTTAAAAATATAGAACTAGTGTTATTTTAATGTGTTTTTAGAAAAGTCCATCATGTTGTCACTTTCAGAAAATTTAAATGAGGGAAGTATGTATGTCTTTTCTTCACCCTTGAAGCGCTGTCTGTGGTGCTGAATGAAACTTTGTGCTTTTTTGTACTTTAACACAAAATCAAAGTCCAAACTTGCAGGAAAAATCGGTTTCTTTTGTGAATTAAAATTGGCAACAAAACGATTACGGTGGTCGTTGTGGCTGTAACTGTGGCATTTTATACTAGCTTATAACATGTTTATTTGTAATATCTCAAATTAACTCACAGCGTCGCTGCTCACTAGCAGATGTGAAGAGGTTCAATTCCCCACCCACTACCAACGAAGATATTAGTCTAAAACTAGAGCTACCATTGTTGTAGTCGCGGTATACGCTGTTTTGTTATTACTTTGTGTAATATTCCCAGCGGAAGGGGCATTTTTGTATTCGTGTCATTTTGGGTGAAAAAATGGCCCTAAAAAGACAAGCCTCGCTCTGTTTTGTGTTCGGTTTTGCTCTGTTTTTCGAGATAACCGCTGCGGACCTCAGCTATTCTGCACCGGAGGAGATGAGACCGGGATCCATTGTTGGGAATATTGCCAAGGATCTCGGCCTGGAAGTAGCAAAATTGTTCACTCGTAAAGCCCGGATTGATACAGAGGAAAACTACCAGCATTACTGCGACATTGACCTCAAGACTGGAAATTTTGTCATCAGGGAGAAGATTGACAGGGAGGAGCTGTGCGGGGAGAGGCTTTCGTGCATGCTTAAATTTGAATTAGTCGTGGAGAGCCCTTTGGAGCTGCACCGTATTTCACTGCTTATTCTGGATGTAAACGACAATTCACCAGTTTTCCCCAAAGATACAGTTAAGTTGGAAATAAGAGAATCAGCAGTTAAAGGAGCTCGATACCGCGTCAATGAAGCACATGATGTAGATATTGGGCAGAACGCAGTCAAAGAATACAGTTTACAAAAGAATGACCATTTTGTTTTATCTGTTCGAGAAGATGCTGATGGGACTAAGAGCATCGAGCTGGTGCTAGATAAAGAGCTAGACCGCGAAAAGGAGCACGATTTAAATTTCATCCTGACTGCAGTCGATGGTGGAAATCCACAGAGGTCAGGAAGTGCCGTTATACACGTTACTGTGTTGGATGCTAACGATAACGCGCCAGTGTTTGACCAGGCCGTTTACAAAGCCAATCTACCTGAAAATTCAAATCTTAACACTTTAGTTGTAATTGTAAGCGCAACTGATGCAGATGAAGGAGTGAACGGAGAGGTGTCGTACGAATTTAATCGCATCACAGAAAGAGCTAAAAGGGTTTTTTCACTGGACAGTAAAACAGGAGAGATAAAGGTCACAGGAATGCTTGATTTTGAGACAAATTCAAAATATGAGATGCGTATAGAGGCCAAAGATGGTTATGGGCTTTCATCCGACGCTAAAGTAATGATCGATATCACCGATGTTAATGACAATGCACCAGTAATATATATAAAGTCACTAATGAACCCCCCTGCAGAGAACGTGCCGCCTGGTACAGAGGTGGGCATCATTAACGTGCAGGACAAAGACTCTGAGAATAATGGACAGGTCCGCTGCTCCATCCAGCAGGGTGTCCCCTTTAAGTTGGTTCCTTCTATTAAAAACTATTATTCTCTGGTGAGCACAGGACAACTAGACCGCGAACTAGTGTCTGATTACAACATTACAATCACTGCCACTGACGAGGGCTCTCCACCTCTGTCCTCTTCTAAATGTGTTCAGTTATCTGTAGCTGACATCAACGACAACCCACCTGTGTTTGAGGAACAATCGTACAGCGCATATGTGAGTGAGAATAACAAACCTGGCTCCACTTTATGTTCCGTTAGTGCTCGAGACCCCGACTGGAGACAGAACGGTACAGTGGTTTATTCTCTGTTAGCTGGTGAGGTGAACGGTGCCCCGGTGTCCTCCTATCTGTCTGTGAACGGAGACACGGGTGTGATCCACGCTGTGAGGTCGTTTGATTATGAACAGTTTAGGAGCTTCAAAGTCCACGTGATGGCCAGAGACAACGGTTCTCCTCCTCTCAGCAGCAACGTGACCGTGAGTATGTTCATCTCAGATGTGAATGACAACTCTCCTCAGATCCTGTACCCCTCCCCGGAGGGCAACTCCTTCATGACCGAGCTGGTCCCCAAAGCTGCACACGGAGGCTCTCTGGTGTCCAAAGTGATCGCGGTGGACGCGGACTCCGGACAGAACGCTTGGCTGTCTTATCAAATAGTCAAATCCACTGATCCGGGACTTTTTACTATTGGTGTCCACAGCGGAGAGATCAGGACACAGCGGGACATTTCTGAATCTGACAGCATGAAACAGAACCTTGTAGTGGCAGTGAAAGATAACGGACAGCCCTCTCTGTCTGCCACCTGTTCCATGTATTTACTTATTTCTGATAACTTGGCTGAGGTACCAGAACTGAAGGATCTGTCTTATAATGAGAGCAATTCCAAACTGACCTCTTATCTGATCATCGCGTTGGTGTCTGTGTCCACATTTTTCCTGACTTTCATCATCATCATCCTGGGTTTGAGGTTTTGTCGCAGGAGAAAGCCAAGATTGTTGTTTGATGGAGCAGTTGCCATCCCCAGCGGTTATCTCCCTCCTAATTACGCAGATGTTGATGGCACAGGAACTTTACGCAGCACTTACAATTATGACGCGTACCTGACCACAGGTTCAAGAACCAGTGATTTTAAGTTTGTGACATCATACAATGACAACACGCTGCCCGCTGATCAGACTCTGAAGAAAAGTCCATCAGATTTTCTCGAGGCGTTTGGGGAGTCGGACGACCCTCCCCAGGTAAGAAAAGACTGAAATAAGCTTCTTTTTGAGAAACGTGTGATGTCAATCTCTACATGATATTTGCCAATTTCGAGCAACCGTCTATTTCAGTTACATTTTTTTAAATGCTATTATATCAAATGTTCTTAACTAACATTCATCAAAGGCAAATGTTTAGTTAACACCCCATTCACAATTAACTTGCCAGAACATATTGTCAGAAAATACTCAACGATTATTATTATATTTTTAATCTTCTTATCTATCAGATCAGTTTTCTTTTAGGTGTTGTTGCTCCAGTGGCATCAATTTACTGTTTTATCTAAGAACTTAGTATGTTATATGTCAATTAGAAATAGTGGAATTATATTGTTTTGTCTTCCTAATATTTTTCTCATTGAAAGATGAAAAAGTTGAACTGTCTACTTACTTTTTAGAACCCCATCCCTTCTTTAAGACGTTACTTGTTTTCCTTTCAGCAATGGTTCATCTTCAGATTAATTATTATTGCACTCTCAGTAGATAATTATCTGAGTAATAACTCACTTTGAACACATACCATAAGGCCATAAACAGACATAAGAAAAGCCAAAAGGATTCTCCCAGAAAGCTTTAGTTCATCTGTTTATGGAAAAATGTTTAAAACAATAGTCATTGTGCTTTCAGAGGAGGATCATTGGTTAATACAAGTATATTGTGTTTCTTTTTTGGCAAGTCTGCTAAAATTGCCCTATAGCTACATGCATCCCTTGAATAGTTTGATTCCAAGTTAGTGCAGTTTTCCAAGTTTATTAAAGTTATGTTTTAACTGCGACCAACAGTAATGTGCATGCTCTTTGGACTAGAGGTGCTGCCATATGACTAATGATTTGTTACTTTTACTTTTCTTCATTTAAAATGTTGTAACATACTGACAAAGACTGTATTTTTCTTTTATACAAACTGAGCGTAAGGACTTGTTTGAGTAGACTCTGTCCATGGTGCTGAACACATAGAAGGCAACCATACGGAAAGCAGTTTGGAGACAAATTTTACATGCTGCTATTTTCATTAAAATTTACTTGCAGAGAAAATGTTAAGTTTAATCGCAGTTTAAGCTAAATAACACAATATTGCAATTTTGTAGATAAATGCTAAATACTGCGTTCACTGGCGTTAAAACAACGTTATAAGTGTGCACTGCAACATGGTTTTACTTACTTCCATCACAGCACTTAACAGATTCTTTGATCCTAGCAGAAACTGTGGCTGTAGTTACTTGCTTTAATGAAATTAATACAATTTAACATATTAAGGTGCTTAATTGTGTTTATATGGGAAATAGTTGCATGACGTCATTAACCTGTCAATCTGGTATTTTACTTGATGTTCTGTCTGAAATGAACACATCGTGTCGCTGTCTACCAGATTACTTTGAAACATTGTAACGTCAACGCCATCGTCTCCACCCATTGTTCCTGCGCTTTGTGTTGGAAGGAACCATTGGATTGCAGTGCTGATTTCTGTATTTGGATTTGTTTAATTCACTCCATCGCAAACGCGTTCGAGAGGTGAACTAACTCCGTTGTATCTTTTCTTTGCTGGCGGATGTTTCTGTTTTTGTAATTATGGAATACGGTGGATTTTTAGAACCTGGCCTGATTACCCTCTTTGTCGTCTGTATACTTGCGCTGCAATCAGTGTGTACTGAAGTAAGCTATTCTATCCAAGAGGAGCTGAAACCAGGAACTGTCTTTGGAAATATAGCTAAGGATCTCGGTCTGGATATTACTACATTGTCATCTCGCAAGGCCCGTGTTGACGCAGAAGGAGATAACGAACGATTTTGTGCCGTTAGTTTACAAACGGGAGATTTGAGCGTTGCCGAGCAGCTTGACAGAGAGAGTCTTTGTGGCACGAAATCGTCATGCATTTTAATCCAGGAACTTGTACTGGAGAATCCTTTAGAACTACATCGTATAAATCTACATGTTCAAGATATAAATGACAACTCTCCACAATTCAAAAGAAATTCCATTAAAATGGAAATAAGGGAGTCAGCAGAAAAGGGGACTCGTTTCCGAATAGAGGGCGCGCACGATGCGGATATAGGCAAAAATTCTGTTCAGAGGTACAGTCTACAAAAAAATGATAACTTTATTTTAATGGTTGATGCAAACAACGTCGAGCTTGTTCTTGATCACAAACTCGACAGAGAAACACAGCGAGAGATTAATTTACCTCTCACAGCTGTTGATGGTGGTTCACCACAGAGATCAAGCACTGTTATGATACATGTCACCGTACTGGATGCTAATGATAATGCTCCAGTATTCAGCCAAGCCGTCTATAAAGCCAGCATACCCGAAAACTCTCCTCTTAATACTGTAGTGGTTAGAGTCAGCGCTACAGATGCTGATGAGGGAGTGAATGGCGAGGTGTCCTATGACTTTGGCCACGTGTCAGATATCGATGAAAAGGTGTTTTCTATTGATTTTAAAACTGGCGAAATCAGAGTAATTGGCGCAACTGATTTTGAGAAAAAGAATGCATTTGAACTGCCAGTCATAGCCAATGACGGTCTGGGATTAAGTTCGTCTGCAAAAGTTTACATAGAGCTAACTGATGAAAATGATAACGCCCCTGTAGTTTATTTAAAATCACTGTCTAATCCTATACCCGAGAACGCGCAAACTGGTACAGAGGTGGGCATCATTAACGTGCAGGACAGAGACTCTGAGAATAACCGACAGGTCCGCTGCTCCATCCAGCAGGGTGTCCCCTTTAAGTTGGTTCCTTCTATTAAAAACTATTATTCTCTGGTGACCACAGGACAACTGGACCGTGAACTAGTGTCTGATTACAACATTACAATCACTGCCACTGACGAGGGCTCTCCACCTCTGTCCTCTTCTAAAAGTGTTCAGTTATCTGTAGCTGACATCAACGACAACCCACCTGTGTTTGAGGAACAGTCGTACAGCGCATATGTGAGTGAGAATAACAAACCTGGCTCCACTTTATGTTCCGTTAGTGCTCGAGACCCCGACTGGAGACAGAACGGTACAGTGGTTTATTCTCTGTTAGCTGGTGAGGTGAACGGTGCCCCGGTGTCCTCCTATCTGTCTGTGAACGGAGACACGGGTGTGATCCACTCTGTGAGGTCGTTTGATTATGAACAGTTCAGGAGTTTTAAAGTCCATGTGATGGCCAGAGACAACGGTTCTCCTCCTCTCAGCAGCAACGTGACCCTGAGTGTGTTCATCTCAGATGTGAATGACAACTCTCCTCAGATCCTGTACCCCTCTCCGGAGGGCAACTCCTTCATGACCGAGCTGGTCCCCAAAGCTGCACATGGAGGCTCTCTGGTGTCCAAAGTGATCGCGGTGGACGCGGACTCCGGACAGAACGCCTGGCTGTCCTATCAAATAGTCAAATCCACTGATCCGGGACTTTTTACTATTGGTGTCCACAGCGGAGAGATCAGGACACAGCGAGACATTTCTGAATCTGACAGCATGAAACAGAACCTTGTAGTGGCAGTGAAAGATAACGGACAGCCCTCTCTGTCTGCCACCTGTTCCATGTATTTACTTATTTCTGATAACTTGGCTGAGGTGCCAGAACTGAAGGATCTTTCTTATAATGAGAGCAATTCCAAACTGACCTCTTATCTGATCATCGCGTTGGCGTCTGTGTCCACGTTTTTTCTGACTTTCATCATCATCATCCTGGGTTTGAGGTTTTGTCGCAGGAGAAAGCCCAGACTGTTGTTTGATGGAGCAGTTGCCATCCCCAGCGGTTATCTCCCTCCTAATTACGCAGATGTTGATGGCACAGGAACTTTACACAGCACTTACAATTATGACGCGTACCTGACCACAGGTTCAAGAACCAGTGATTTTAAGTTTGTGACATCATACAATGACAACACGCTGCCCGCTGATCAGACTCTGAAGAAAAGTCCATCAGATTTTCTCGATGCGTTTGGGGAGTCTGACGACCCTCCCCAGGTAAGAATACCACGTTGACGTCATTACACCTACGTCATTCAAAAAAAATTCAACCCTTCTTCGGAAACACATCTTCGGTGTTACTTTCTTTTAATCAAATCAACTATTTTCATAAAACTTTTTTTTCATGGATGAAAATATTGTATATTACTGTACTTATGAACTTGAGTTAGTAAAGCTCCGAATAACATCATTAACCAAGAATTTTACAAAAAATTCGTCGTTTTTGTTTTAATATCAGTTCATGTCATTGGCCTTATTTCAACTGAATGAATATATTAATTAATTAATTAAGAAAAAAGAAACAAAAAATCACAGAGATAAACGATACGAAATCCTGCAGATTGAATACTGGATTTTTCACTGTGGATGTTCCTAAGGTTCAACTCTTAGTTTGGTAGAGCGAATACCTGTAAAGGTTTGCCTTCATACATCATAAAACTCCGTTCTGTTTGTTGTGATTATTATTAGAATTTTTTCTTGAATTTACTCACAGTCAAATATGTTGTGTTAATTATTCAACGAAATTCTGCAGTTGGATTTACCCATTCGTTAAAAATAAATAAATAAATGAATTAAGCAAAACAAAAAACGTTGCAGAATAATTTAATATAATAATGAGAAAAAAAATGTTTTTTCCTTCATAATAGTTTCGACTTTTGCTACAGAGCTGAATTCGGTATTCAGCGACTCATTCTTTTAGGCTGAATTTTTGCTTGGATGTTGTTTCAGGTTCACGCTTTCAGTTAAGAGTTTTTACAGGTTTTTGCTCAATTACATTTATAAACAAGAAATACATGTTTGTAGCAACAGTATCAAACAATGTAGTACTACATTTTATTGCTAACGTACCGTGGGGTAGATGGCATTGAACAGATAAAACAGAACCGAATTAATCAATAGAAAGCGCCTTTTGTCATCTGCCATTCTTCTCGGGATGAAGTCTCTTTCGATTAGCTAAGTTTCTTGCTTTTCGTCAACTTGAGGCTATTTTGTAGTCCTTGTAGGATGCAGCGAGTGTCGCTGTCTACCAATCGAAAATTGTAAAACAGGCTACAGATGAGACAATCAAGCGTCTCCACCCACAGTGTTAAAGCTTATTGTTTGCCACTGCACTGTACTCCTTGAAGTACTCGCACATGAACACATGATTTTGTGTTTCTGAGGAATGCTGACCACCTCCTTCTTTTTCATTCAGTTTATTTTTTGAGTGATGGCATATTTCGTGTTTTCGGTGAACCTTGTCTGCACTTTCATGTGTTTTCTTCTGGCAGTAGAGCTGTGTTGTGGCGATGTGAGCTATTCTTTCCCCGAGGAAATGAAACAAGGATCGGTGATTGGAAACATAGCCAAGGACCTTGGGCTTCAAGTAAGCAGTCTTTCCGCTCGGAAGGCTCGGATTGCTCTCAAAGAAAACCGTAAACGTTACTGCGAGATAAATGTTGATGCTGGAGAACTGGTTGTTGGTGATCGGATTGATCGTGAGGAGCTATGTGGAGCTAAGGTTTCTTGCAATTTAAAATGTGAACTAGTACTCGAAGATCCACTCGAATCGCACCGGATATCTTTGCAAATTCAGGATGTAAATGACAATCCACCAGTTTTTGTTAAAGACGTCGTTAAATTGGATATTGGTGAATTAGCTCCGAAAGGTTCTCGCTACAGAATAAATGCAGCACGCGATGCAGACATAGGACAAAATGCTGTTCAGAATTACATTTTGCAAAGGAATAATTATTTTGCTCTGAACGTACTAACGAATGCCGTCGGCACAAAATACAGCGAGTTAGTTTTAGACAGGGAATTAGATCGTGAAGAGCAGCAAGATATGGCTTTATTGCTGACAGCTGTCGATGGTGGCAATCCTCCGAAATCAGGCACAGTAGTCATTAACATCACCGTACTGGATGCTAATGATAACGCCCCAGTTTTCACTCATACAATCTATGAGGCTTCTCTTCCTGAAAACTCCCCTATAGATACAGTAGTTGCAACAGTGAGTGCTACAGATGCAGATGAAGGAGTTAATGGTGAAGTAACATATGAATTCAGCGGAATAAGTGATATAGCAAAGGAAATATTTTCTTTAAATGAAAATACCGGAGAAATTATACTTGCAAGAAATGTTGATTATGAAGAAGAGTCGAAGTTTGAAATGCTAATTGAAGGGAAAGATGGTTATGGCCTTTCTACAGAAACAAAAGTTGTAATAGATATAACTGACGTCAATGATAACGCCCCAGTCATCCATATCAGTTCGTTATCAAACCGCATACCCGAGAGCATATCATTGGGTACAGAGGTGGGCATCATTCATGTGCAGGATGCAGACTCTGGGAAAAATCAACAGGTCCGCTGCACCATCCAGCAGGGTGTCCCCTTTAAGTTGGTTCCTTCTATTAAAAACTATTATTCTCTGGTGACCACAGGACAACTGGACCGCGAACTAGTGTCTGATTACAACATTACAATCACTGCCACTGACGAGGGCTCTCCACCTCTGTCCTCTTCTAAAAGTGTTCAGTTATCTGTAGCTGATATCAACGACAACCCACCTGTGTTTGAGGAACAATCGTACAGCGCATATGTGAGTGAGAATAATAAAATGGGCTCCACTTTATGTTCTGTTAGTGCTCGAGACCCCGACTGGAGACAGAACGGTACAGTGGTATATTCTCTGTTAGCTGGTGAGGTGAACGGTGCCCCTGTGTCCTCCTATCTGTCTGTGAACGGAGACACGGGTGTGATCCACGCTGTGAGGTCGTTTGATTATGAACAGTTCAAGAGTTTTAAAATCCATGTGATGGCCAGAGACAACGGTTCTCCTCCTCTAAGCAGCAACGTGACCGTGAGTGTGTTCATCTCAGATGTGAATGACAACTCTCCTCAGATCCTCTACCCTTCCCCAGATGGCAACTCCTTCATGACCGAGCTGGTCCCCAAAGCTGCACACGGAGGCTCTCTGGTGTCCAAAGTGATCGCGGTGGACGCGGACTCCGGACAGAACGCTTGGCTGTCCTATCAAATAGTCAAATCCACTGATCCGGGACTTTTTACTATTGGTGTCCACAGCGGAGAGATCAGGACACACCGGGACATTTCTGAATCTGACAGCATGAAACAGAACCTTGTAGTGGCAGTGAAAGATAACGGACAGCCCTCTCTGTCTGCCACCTGTTCCATGTATTTACTTATTTCTGATAACTTGGCTGAGGTACCAGAACTGAAGGATCTGTCTTATAATGAGAGCAATTCCAAACTGACCTCTTATCTGATCATCGCGTTGGTGTCTGTGTCCACATTTTTCCTGACTTTCATCATCATCATCCTGGGTTTGAGGTTTTGTCGCAGGAGAAAGCCAAGATTGTTGTTTGATGGAGCAGTTGCCATCCCCAGCGGTTATCTCCCTCCTAATTACGCAGATGTTGATGGCACAGGAACTTTACGCAGCACTTACAATTATGACGCGTACCTGACCACAGGTTCAAGAACCAGTGATTTTAAGTTTGTGACATCATACAATGACAACACGCTGCCCGCTGATCAGACTCTGAAGAAAAGTCCATCAGATTTTCTCGAGGCGTTTGGGGAGTCGGACGACCCTCCCCAGGTAAGAAAAGACTGAAATAAGCTTCTTTTTGAGAAACGTGTGATGTCAATCTCTACATGATATTTGCCAATTTCGAGCAACCGTCTATTTCAGTTACATTTTTTTAAATGCTATTATATCAAATGTTCTTAACTAACATTCATCAAAGGCAAATGTTTAGTTAACACCCCATTCACAATTAACTTGCCAGAACATATTGTCAGAAAATACTCAACGATTATTATTATATTTTTAATCTTCTTATCTATCAGATCAGTTTTCTTTTAGGTGTTGTTGCTCCAGTGGCATCAATTTACTGTTTTATCTAAGAACTTAGTATGTTATATGTCAATTAGAAATAGTGGAATTATATTGTTTTGTCTTCCTAATATTTTTCTCATTGAAAGATGAAAAAGTTGAACTGTCTACTTACTTTTTAGAACCCCATCCCTTCTTTAAGACGTTACTTGTTTTCCTTTCAGCAATGGTTCATCTTCAGATTAATTATTATTGCACTCTCAGTAGATAATTATCTGAGTAATAACTCACTTTGAACACATACCATAAGGCCATAAACAGACATAAGAAAAGCCAAAAGGATTCTCCCAGAAAGCTTTAGTTCATCTGTTTATGGAAAAATGTTTAAAACAATAGTCATTGTGCTTTCAGAGGAGGATCATTGGTTAATACAAGTATATTGTGTTTCTTTTTTGGCAAGTCTGCTAAAATTGCCCTATAGCTACATGCATCCCTTGAATAGTTTGATTCCAAGTTAGTGCAGTTTTCCAAGTTTATTAAAGTTATGTTTTAACTGCGACCAACAGTAATGTGCATGCTCTTTGGACTAGAGGTGCTGCCATATGACTAATGATTTGTTACTTTTACTTTTCTTCATTTAAAATGTTGTAACATACTGACAAAGACTGTATTTTTCTTTTATACAAACTGAGCGTAAGGACTTGTTTGAGTAGACTCTGTCCATGGTGCTGAACACATAGAAGGCAACCATACGGAAAGCAGTTTGGAGACAAATTTTACATGCTGCTATTTTCATTAAAATTTACTTGCAGAGAAAATGTTAAGTTTAATCGCAGTTTAAGCTAAATAACACAATATTGCAATTTTGTAGATAAATGCTAAATACTGCGTTCACTGGCGTTAAAACAACTTTATAAGTGTGCACTGCAACATGGTTTTACTTACTTCCATCACAGCACTTAACAGATTCTTTGATCCTAGCAGAAACTGTGGCTGTAGTTACTTGCTTTAATGAAATTAATACAATTTAACATATTAAGGTGCTTAATTGTGTTTATATGGGAAATAGTTGCATGACGTCATTAACCTGTCAATCTGGTATTTTACTTGATGTTCTGTCTGAAATGAACACATCGTGTCGCTGTCTACCAGATTACTTTGAAACATTGTAACGTCAACGCCATCGTCTCCACCCATTGTTCCTGCGCTTTGTGTTGGAAGGAACCATTGGATTGCAGTGCTGATTTCTGTATTTGGATTTGTTTAATTCACTCCATCGCAAACGCGTTCGAGAGGTGAACTAACTCCGTTGTATCTTTTCTTTGCTGGCGGATGTTTCTGTTTTTGTAATTATGGAATACGGTGGATTTTTAGAACCTGGCCTGATTACCCTCTTTGTCGTCTGTATACTTGCGCTGCAATCAGTGTGTACTGAAGTAAGCTATTCTATCCAAGAGGAGCTGAAACCAGGAACTGTCTTTGGAAATATAGCTAAGGATCTCGGTCTGGATATTACTACATTGTCATCTCGCAAGGCCCGTGTTGACGCAGAAGGAGATAACGAACGATTTTGTGCCGTTAGTTTACAAACGGGAGATTTGAGCGTTGCCGAGCAGCTTGACAGAGAGAGTCTTTGTGGCACGAAATCGTCATGCATTTTAATCCAGGAACTTGTACTGGAGAATCCTTTAGAACTACATCGTATAAATCTACATGTTCAAGATATAAATGACAACTCTCCACAATTCAAAAGAAATTCCATTAAAATGGAAATAAGGGAGTCAGCAGAAAAGGGGACTCGTTTCCGAATAGAGGGCGCGCACGATGCGGATATAGGCAAAAATTCTGTTCAGAGGTACAGTCTACAAAAAAATGATAACTTTATTTTAATGGTTGATGCAAACAACGTCGAGCTTGTTCTTGATCACAAACTCGACAGAGAAACACAGCGAGAGATTAATTTACCTCTCACAGCTGTTGATGGTGGTTCACCACAGAGATCAAGCACTGTTATGATACATGTCACCGTACTGGATGCTAATGATAATGCTCCAGTATTCAGCCAAGCCGTCTATAAAGCCAGCATACCCGAAAACTCTCCTCTTAATACTGTAGTGGTTAGAGTCAGCGCTACAGATGCTGATGAGGGAGTGAATGGCGAGGTGTCCTATGACTTTGGCCACGTGTCAGATATCGATGAAAAGGTGTTTTCTATTGATTTTAAAACTGGCGAAATCAGAGTAATTGGCGCAACTGATTTTGAGAAAAAGAATGCATTTGAACTGCCAGTCATAGCCAATGACGGTCTGGGATTAAGTTCGTCTGCAAAAGTTTACATAGAGCTAACTGATGAAAATGATAACGCCCCTGTAGTTTATTTAAAATCACTGTCTAATCCTATACCCGAGAACGCGCAAACTGGTACAGAGGTGGGCATCATTAACGTGCAGGACAGAGACTCTGAGAATAACCGACAGGTCCGCTGCTCCATCCAGCAGGGTGTCCCCTTTAAGTTGGTTCCTTCTATTAAAAACTATTATTCTCTGGTGACCACAGGACAACTGGACCGTGAACTAGTGTCTGATTACAACATTACAATCACTGCCACTGACGAGGGCTCTCCACCTCTGTCCTCTTCTAAAAGTGTTCAGTTATCTGTAGCTGACATCAACGACAACCCACCTGTGTTTGAGGAACAGTCGTACAGCGCATATGTGAGTGAGAATAACAAACCTGGCTCCACTTTATGTTCCGTTAGTGCTCGAGACCCCGACTGGAGACAGAACGGTACAGTGGTTTATTCTCTGTTAGCTGGTGAGGTGAACGGTGCCCCGGTGTCCTCCTATCTGTCTGTGAACGGAGACACGGGTGTGATCCACTCTGTGAGGTCGTTTGATTATGAACAGTTCAGGAGTTTTAAAGTCCATGTGATGGCCAGAGACAACGGTTCTCCTCCTCTCAGCAGCAACGTGACCCTGAGTGTGTTCATCTCAGATGTGAATGACAACTCTCCTCAGATCCTGTACCCCTCTCCGGAGGGCAACTCCTTCATGACCGAGCTGGTCCCCAAAGCTGCACATGGAGGCTCTCTGGTGTCCAAAGTGATCGCGGTGGACGCGGACTCCGGACAGAACGCCTGGCTGTCCTATCAAATAGTCAAATCCACTGATCCGGGACTTTTTACTATTGGTGTCCACAGCGGAGAGATCAGGACACAGCGAGACATTTCTGAATCTGACAGCATGAAACAGAACCTTGTAGTGGCAGTGAAAGATAACGGACAGCCCTCTCTGTCTGCCACCTGTTCCATGTATTTACTTATTTCTGATAACTTGGCTGAGGTGCCAGAACTGAAGGATCTTTCTTATAATGAGAGCAATTCCAAACTGACCTCTTATCTGATCATCGCGTTGGCGTCTGTGTCCACGTTTTTTCTGACTTTCATCATCATCATCCTGGGTTTGAGGTTTTGTCGCAGGAGAAAGCCCAGACTGTTGTTTGATGGAGCAGTTGCCATCCCCAGCGGTTATCTCCCTCCTAATTACGCAGATGTTGATGGCACAGGAACTTTACACAGCACTTACAATTATGACGCGTACCTGACCACAGGTTCAAGAACCAGTGATTTTAAGTTTGTGACATCATACAATGACAACACGCTGCCCGCTGATCAGACTCTGAAGAAAAGTCCATCAGATTTTCTCGATGCGTTTGGGGAGTCTGACGACCCTCCCCAGGTAAGAATACCACGTTGACGTCATTACACCTACGTCATTCAAAAAAAATTCAACCCTTCTTCGGAAACACATCTTCGGTGTTACTTTCTTTTAATCAAATCAACTATTTTCATAAAACTTTTTTTTCATGGATGAAAATATTGTATATTACTGTACTTATGAACTTGAGTTAGTAAAGCTCCGAATAACATCATTAACCAAGAATTTTACAAAAAATTCGTCGTTTTTGTTTTAATATCAGTTCATGTCATTGGCCTTATTTCAACTGAATGAATATATTAATTAATTAATTAAGAAAAAAGAAACAAAAAATCACAGAGATAAACGATACGAAATCCTGCAGATTGAATACTGGATTTTTCACTGTGGATGTTCCTAAGGTTCAACTCTTAGTTTGGTAGAGCGAATACCTGTAAAGGTTTGCCTTCATACATCATAAAACTCCGTTCTGTTTGTTGTGATTATTATTAGAATTTTTTCTTGAATTTACTCACAGTCAAATATGTTGTGTTAATTATTCAACGAAATTCTGCAGTTGGATTTACCCATTCGTTAAAAATAAATAAATAAATGAATTAAGCAAAACAAAAAACGTTGCAGAATAATTTAATATAATAATGAGAAAAAAAATGTTTTTTCCTTCATAATAGTTTCGACTTTTGCTACAGAGCTGAATTCGGTATTCAGCGACTCATTCTTTTAGGCTGAATTTTTGCTTGGATGTTGTTTCAGGTTCACGCTTTCAGTTAAGAGTTTTTACAGGTTTTTGCTCAATTACATTTATAAACAAGAAATACATGTTTGTAGCAACAGTATCAAACAATGTAGTACTACATTTTATTGCTAACGTACCGTGGGGTAGATGGCATTGAACAGATAAAACAGAACCGAATTAATCAATAGAAAGCGCCTTTTGTCATCTGCCATTCTTCTCGGGATGAAGTCTCTTTCGATTAGCTAAGTTTCTTGCTTTTCGTCAACTTGAGGCTATTTTGTAGTCCTTGTAGGATGCAGCGAGTGTCGCTGTCTACCAATCGAAAATTGTAAAACAGGCTACAGATGAGACAATCAAGCGTCTCCACCCACAGTGTTAAAGCTTATTGTTTGCCACTGCACTGTACTCCTTGAAGTACTCGCACATGAACACATGATTTTGTGTTTCTGAGGAATGCTGACCACCTCCTTCTTTTTCATTCAGTTTATTTTTTGAGTGATGGCATATTTCGTGTTTTCGGTGAACCTTGTCTGCACTTTCATGTGTTTTCTTCTGGCAGTAGAGCTGTGTTGTGGCGATGTGAGCTATTCTTTCCCCGAGGAAATGAAACAAGGATCGGTGATTGGAAACATAGCCAAGGACCTTGGGCTTCAAGTAAGCAGTCTTTCCGCTCGGAAGGCTCGGATTGCTCTCAAAGAAAACCGTAAACGTTACTGCGAGATAAATGTTGATGCTGGAGAACTGGTTGTTGGTGATCGGATTGATCGTGAGGAGCTATGTGGAGCTAAGGTTTCTTGCAATTTAAAATGTGAACTAGTACTCGAAGATCCACTCGAATCGCACCGGATATCTTTGCAAATTCAGGATGTAAATGACAATCCACCAGTTTTTGTTAAAGACGTCGTTAAATTGGATATTGGTGAATTAGCTCCGAAAGGTTCTCGCTACAGAATAAATGCAGCACGCGATGCAGACATAGGACAAAATGCTGTTCAGAATTACATTTTGCAAAGGAATAATTATTTTGCTCTGAACGTACTAACGAATGCCGTCGGCACAAAATACAGCGAGTTAGTTTTAGACAGGGAATTAGATCGTGAAGAGCAGCAAGATATGGCTTTATTGCTGACAGCTGTCGATGGTGGCAATCCTCCGAAATCAGGCACAGTAGTCATTAACATCACCGTACTGGATGCTAATGATAACGCCCCAGTTTTCACTCATACAATCTATGAGGCTTCTCTTCCTGAAAACTCCCCTATAGATACAGTAGTTGCAACAGTGAGTGCTACAGATGCAGATGAAGGAGTTAATGGTGAA
The DNA here is from genome assembly GCF_963969265.1 of Rhamphochromis sp. 'chilingali'. Lineage (NCBI taxonomy): Eukaryota > Metazoa > Chordata > Actinopteri > Cichliformes > Cichlidae > Rhamphochromis > Rhamphochromis sp. 'chilingali'. The sequence continues at coordinate 29,664,912 of NC_137940.1, forward strand.
GTAACATATGAATTCAGCGGAATAAGTGATATAGCAAAGGAAATATTTTCTTTAAATGAAAATACCGGAGAAATTATACTTGCAAGAAATGTTGATTATGAAGAAGAGTCGAAGTTTGAAATGCTAATTGAAGGGAAAGATGGTTATGGCCTTTCTACAGAAACAAAAGTTGTAATAGATATAACTGACGTCAATGATAACGCCCCAGTCATCCATATCAGTTCGTTATCAAACCGCATACCCGAGAGCATATCATTGGGTACAGAGGTGGGCATCATTCATGTGCAGGATGCAGACTCTGGGAAAAATCAACAGGTCCGCTGCACCATCCAGCAGGGTGTCCCCTTTAAGTTGGTTCCTTCTATTAAAAACTATTATTCTCTGGTGACCACAGGACAACTGGACCGCGAACTAGTGTCTGATTACAACATTACAACCACTGCCACTGACGAGGGCTCTCCACCTCTGTCCTCTTCTAAAAGTGTTCAGTTATCTGTAGCTGATATCAACGACAACCCACCTGTGTTTGAGGAACAATCGTACAGCGCATATGTGAGTGAGAATAATAAAATGGGCTCCACTTTATGTTCTGTTAGTGCTCGAGACCCCGACTGGAGACAGAACGGTACAGTGGTATATTCTCTGTTAGCTGGTGAGGTGAACGGTGCCCCTGTGTCCTCCTATCTGTCTGTGAACGGAGACACGGGTGTGATCCACGCTGTGAGGTCGTTTGATTATGAACAGTTCAAGAGTTTTAAAATCCATGTGATGGCCAGAGACAACGGTTCTCCTCCTCTAAGCAGCAACGTGACCGTGAGTGTGTTCATCTCAGATGTGAATGACAACTCTCCTCAGATCCTCTACCCTTCCCCAGATGGCAACTCCTTCATGACCGAGCTGGTCCCCAAAGCTGCACACGGAGGCTCTCTGGTGTCCAAAGTGATCGCGGTGGACGCGGACTCCGGACAGAACGCTTGGCTGTCCTATCAAATAGTCAAATCCACTGATCCGGGACTTTTTACTATTGGTGTCCACAGCGGAGAGATCAGGACACACCGGGACATTTCTGAATCTGACAGCATGAAACAGAACCTTGTAGTGGCAGTGAAAGATAACGGACAGCCCTCTCTGTCTGCCACCTGTTCCATGTATTTACTAATTTCTGATAACTTGGCTGAGGTGCCAGAACTGAAGGATCTGTCTTTTAATGAGAGCAATTCCAAACTGACCTCTTATCTGATCATCGCGCTGGTGTCTGTGTCCACCTTTTTCCTGACTTTCATCATCATCATCCTGGGTTTGAGGTTTTGTCGCAGGAGAAAGCCCAGACTGTTGTTTGATGGAGCAGTTGCCATCCCCAGCGGTTATCTTCCTCCTAATTACGCAGATGTTGATGGCACAGGAACTTTACGCAGTGCTTACAATTATGACACGTACCTGACCACAGGTTCAAGAACCAGTGACTTTAAGTTTGTGACATCATACAATGACAACACGCTGCCTGCTGACCAGACTCTGAAGAAAAGTCCATCAGACTTTTTTAAAACTATTGAAGATTCTTTGGACCCCCTGGAGGTAGGCTTTGTGCTTTTGAATCCGAATTAAGTCACTTGTTCATGTTCCTCAGTGTTCAGCAAATTGATATCAATAGTGGTGAAAGTCTATAATATTCCACTGTTGATATGCTAATTTTATTTTATTTTATTTTTTTAAATAGGGCTGATACAGAAACAAAAACTAAAAAAAATGTCTTAACTTTGAACTGGTCTTGAAACTTAACGGCCAGTCTCAAACTTTCAGTTATTCTTTTGTGTTTTTTAAAATGGGGATATGAGATAACATATCCATATAGTTTCTCTTGTGGCTTTTTGGTTTAGAATAATTAAAGACACCTTATATCTGCTCATTCAAGCGCTGTTTTTTCTTCTCAGTACTGTGTTTGAATGCCACATTTCTTGTTGAGTTGTCACTTAAATCTAGCAGTAAATATAGTGTATATTTGAATATCTTTCTAATCACTTAACTAGTATGAGATTCGATTGACATCAAATTCATCTACAGCTGAATATATATACAGCTTTAGTCCAAATAAATTGCAGTCAGCGTATTGATGTATCCCTTGTAAAGTGTACAGTTCAATTTTTGTTTGTTTTTAATTTTGGTTGAACCGTTATATTCCCCTCCCTCGTGTAATTCTTCAGTGCTGTCACCAATGCCCATATTATCTCCCAATGAGCATTTGGAATGCTACTGCTGTTGTTTTTATTATTCTGATTTCACCATAGTCGCAAATAAGACCGCTATTTTTTATTTTTTTATCATTACGTTAATTTGTCAGTATTCAACTTCGTATGACAGTTTCTTCAAGCATGGCCCTGCTGCCACGCAGGCGTTGATGTGTATATGTCCATGTTGGTGAAGCTAACTTAGATTAACCTTCTCCTCTTTTGTTTTAACTACGTGCTTTCCAAACATGCCAACATTAGTACGTACAGCAGAAATCTCCTGCCTGAAGGTTATGTGCTCATAAAATAAAATAAAATAAAATAAAATAAAATAAAATAAAATAAAATAAAATAAAATAAAATAAAAGTGTTTGTAGGGCGGGATCCATTTCTTCTTTATCCTGAGAGGACTCTCATCATTTAATGCGTTTGCAATACTAATATTTCTCTCATAGCGTCGCTGTCCACCAACATACATAGTAGGGTCATATTTGTTATTCTGCGCAGTGTAAACGTTTCTAGATCATGACCGATTTTTCACAGACAAAAGCAGCGAGGTAGCAACGTTTCTAGTTGGAATTGCATACATAGTCCGAAGAGGATTCCGGTGACTGCTCATTTTTACTCCAAAAGGCTTGCCCTTGGCGGATTCCTTATCGATTTAAAAGGAAAATGGAAAACAAAGCATCTCCGGGGTTCTGGGTCTTCTTTTCGGGAGTATTTCTTCTGGCGCTGCAAACGGTTTGTGGAGATGTTGCTTATTCTTTTCCGGAAGAAGTTAAACGAGGCTCTGTTATCGAAAATATCGCAAAAGATATAGGAATTGAGGTGGGAAAACTGGCTACTCGAAAGGCTCGTATTGATGTTGACAGGAACAGCAAAGGGTATTTTGAAATTAATAGGAGTACTGGAGATGTGATTGTTACCGAGAGGATTGACAGAGAGGGTCTTTGTGGCAAAAAATCTACTTGCATTTTAAAACAAGAGCTTGTTTTGGAGGAGCCTTTAGAGCTGCATCGCATTAGCTTCCACATTCAAGACATCAACGATAATTCACCGCAGTTTAAGAAGGATACCATCAAATTTGAAATAAGTGAATCTGCAGCTAAAGGAAGTCGCTATCGTTTAGATGAAGCCCATGATGCTGATATCGGACAAAACGCAATCCAGGGATATAGTATTGAAACAAATGAATATTTCCGATTGAATGTTATTGAAAAAGGTGGAGGAGGAAAATACAGCGAGTTAATTCTACAAAAAGAGTTGGATAGAGAACAAAAGAAAGAGCTAACGATTGAGCTTGTTGCAACTGATGGGGGCACGCCTCAGCGATCGGGTACTGCGGTTATTCATGTTAGCGTGCTGGATGCCAATGATAACGCACCAGTATTTAGTCAGGCCGTTTATGGAGCCAGTCTACTTGAAAACTCCCCGTTAGACATAGTTGTGATCACAGTAAGCGCGACTGACGCAGATGAAGGCGTCAACGGAGAAGTGACGTACGAATTTGATCACATTTCAGATGAAAGTTATAACGTGTTTTCTATTGATCAGAAGAGCGGTGAAGTCCGAGTAAGTGGGCCAATAGATTACGAGCACTTGTCGTCATACGAAATGCAAATTACTGCAAAGGACGGTCTCGGGTTGGTCTCATACTGTACCTTAATAATTGAAATTACAGATGTCAATGACAACGCTCCAATAACAACTATTAAGTCCCTGAAAAATCCTGTACCAGAAAATTCACCACCAGGTACAGAGGTAGGAATCGTTAACGTGCAGGACAGAGACTCTGAGAGTAACGGGCAAGTCCGCTGCTCCATCCAGCAGGGTGTCCCCTTTAAGTTGGTTCCTTCTATTAAAAACTATTATTCTCTGGTGACCACCGGACAACTGGACCGCGAACTAGTGTCTGATTACAACATTACAATCACTGCCACTGACGAGGGCTCTCCACCTCTGTCCTCTTCTAAAAGTGTTCAGTTATCTGTAGCTGACATCAACGACAACCCACCTGTGTTTGATGAGCAGTCGTACAGCGCATATGTGAGTGAGAATAACAAACCGGGCTCCACTTTATGTTCCGTTAGTGCTCGAGACCCCGACTGGAGACAGAACGGTACAGTGGTTTATTCTCTGTTAGCTGGTGAGGTGAACGGTGCCCCTGTGTCCTCCTATCTGTCTGTGAACGGAGACACGGGTGTGATCCACGCTGTGAGGTCGTTTGACTATGAACAGTTCAAGAGTTTTAAAATCCACGTGATGGCCAGAGACAACGGTTCTCCTCCTCTCAGCAGCAACGTGACCGTGAGTGTGTTCATCTCAGATGTGAATGACAACTCTCCTCAGATCCTGTACCCCTCCCCGGAGGGCAACTCCTTCATGACCGAGCTGGTCCCCAAAGCTGCACACGGAGGCTCTCTGGTGTCCAAAGTGATCGCGGTGGACGCAGACTCCGGACAGAACGCTTGGTTGTCCTATCATATAGTCAAATCCACTGATCCAGGACTTTTTACTATTGGTGTCCACAGCGGAGAGATCAGGACACAGCGGGACATTTCTGAATCTGACAGCATGAAACAGAACCTTGTAGTGGCAGTGAAAGATAACGGACAGCCCTCTCTGTCTGCCACCTGTTCCATGTATTTACTTATTTCTGATAACTTGGCTGAGGTGCCGGAACTGAAGGATCTGTCTTTTAATGAGAGCAATTCCAAACTGACCTCTTATCTGATCATCGCGCTGGTGTCTGTGTCCACCTTTTTTCTGACTTTCATCATCATCATCCTGGGTTTGAGGTTTTGTCGCAGGAGAAAGCCCAGACTGTTGTTTGACGGAGCAGTTGCCATCCCCAGCGGTTATCTCCCTCCTAATTACGCAGATGTTGATGGCACAGGAACTTTACGCAGTGCTTACAATTATGACACGTACCTGACCACAGGTTCAAGAACCAGTGACTTTAAGTTTGTGACATCATACAATGACAACACGCTGCCTGCTGACCAGACTCTGAAGAAAAGTCCATCAGACTTTGCTGATGCTTTTGGAGATTCTTTGGAGACTCTGGAGGTAGGAGGACATGTTTTTAAACTAGGCTCTTGTGTTCATGTCTTCCAGCCTTACTAATTCATATCAACTTTTTTCCACCTTCAAACACCATATTCAATAGCCAGTTTAATGGGGTAGTATGACACCAGGCAGATTATGCTCCTGAAATTTGGCTTATAATTCAAAATCGACAGTCTAAAACCCCTAAAGTGAGTTGTGTGTGTCTCTTAAAATCAAAAGAAAAATGTTAAGAGGACTATAAACTTTTCTGGGATATGCAGTTATATTTTCCTATGCTGTGTGGCTTCTGGTTAGATTGTTTTATGCATAAGGACAATTACATTTTAGTTTAAGAGTAGAGGGTATTGTTTCTATAGATGTTTATAATGCATCATCGATTAAATGTTATGCACACTTATCTAAACGCCTAACTACCTTTTCAGTGCTGGCTATGAACATCACACCGCTTGTTAAGTTGTCTGTTAAAGTTACTACTGAATGTAAATTGGATTCATAATTGCTTCATATGCACCTGAGACATGAGATTTGGTTGACTTTAGAGTTTGGATTTTTCATGTGTTACAACTGCAGTCTGCCGACCAGACTCTGAGGAAAAGTCCATCAGAGTTTGTAAATTATTTGGTTGATAACGGGATTCCCTAGAAGTAGGGCCTTGTTATATTTTTGTCATTGATGGCATATCTTTATGCTTCACTATTGATCTGAACTCTCTGACTTTATACAACCATTTAGATGATCCTCTAGAATAGTGTTCTGGAATCATTTCATGGTGTTTATTAATTTGATGTTTTGTTTATCCTCTCTGCTCAGAAAGTTAAGAGGTTATGAGACAAGTTTTTAATATGCATCTACATTAGAGTCTTATTTGCAAGTGCAGGTTTCAAATACATATGAGAGAAATCATTCTTAAATTACTGAATATTTGATGTTGCAATATATGTTTTTATAGCATAATGTTCTTAAGTAGATTCCTAGTACTGAGGCATTATTCCTAATCTTCACTATACTAAATCTATTTTCAAGGGTTACGTTTTGTTAAGATTTCAAAAATACAAGGTCTCTGTTGTTTTAAATAGGCTCTCCCTGTATTTATTTATTTGAAATCCACCCAGTTAAAAGCTATTTGTTCATGCTTTGATCATCCCTGATGAAAAAATAGCTCCTGATCCACAAAGTATGTTAGGTGTTGAGCTAGTTTTTCATTTCTTGGTTATATATGACATGTACATACAGCAACAGCCATTTCAAAATAGTGCTATTGATTTAGTCTTATAACCTAACTCACCACGCAGTGGTCATATAATTGAACTTAGTCTATACAATCGAATATTGTAGTAGGTTCAAAATGGCTTACGAAGTCTTTTGTTTCCAGGCCAGTGGCCGTCATGCTATAAAAGTATATTATTGCTATTAACTGCATAAATGCTCACAATAAATATTTAGGGGTAGTTTTTATGCCTTTCCAATTTAAAATCTTTACATGCCAAATTTAGCTTTTGATGATTACTCAGACATTCAGTATTAGCTTTTGTCACAGCAAGTGCATAAAAGTTCTGACCTCTGAGGGTACAATGAGTTGGGTCAAAATGATGCCATTATCAGTGGTGTTACCTGACTTTGTGTAAAGTCTCAGTTTTCACCCAAATGACTAATCACTGCAATGCAGGTGAAGCTGAACTGTCAGTGCCACTTTTTCATAGTTTTATGCTACAAATAAAGTGCAATAATTGTATTCCTCTATATTTTTCTCTATTCTGTAACCTCTAACTAAGAGAACAAATTAAAAACAACAAATGCATAATTCCAGTATCAGCATGCAATACTTTAAGAATGCAGTCTTGTCTGGTGGTTGGAGAACTATAAGACAATGCAAACTGCTAAATAATATAATTTCAAATCACATGCTGAAAGTTAATCCCTGTTGGAATTCTCAATAGCAGCTTTTCCTTTCTACTCAGTGACCAACCCTGACATTCAGACCACTGAATAGTGCTGTTAAATAATACTTTGATGTTGTGAAACATTTTTTTTTCATAGAAACTGGTAAGTTATGATGTTATACCAAAATCTTGCATAGGAAGGTTTTCATCATTAACAGCACAGGGGAAAAAAAGTCTTAACTCATCCCAGACCTGCAGACATTATTTTACTGTCTAATGCTTGGTGTTTTTACATTAGGTTATTACCAGACATTGAGTGAGACAATCTTTGTTTACTGAGAAAAGAAGATACTTAAGTTATTACATGATACAGGATCTAATCTCTCTTGGTAATTTAAGATTTACAAAAAATAAGGATGTATTTCTCTAACTTGTTGGTCTTTTATTTTTTTGAATACACATGGCAACAGCTTTAGTTCATTCCTACCTGCTTGAATTTTAGAAGTGGATGTAAGAGTTAATACCCTCACTAATCATGCACTTTATGCAACATATTTGTTTCTCTAAGTTTTACCTTATTCCGATGGTGATAGTGGAAAGTCATTGTTCTTTTTTCAGATATTTTAGGTTGTTTGTTAAAGAAACTCAATGAAACAAGTTATATGGAACATCCTTGAGCTACTAAAATTGATTCTGCTGTATATTATCCAAGGGTATCACTTATAATATTTGTTTTTGGCATTTTTGAATCAAATGTCTTTTTTTTCTATATGCAAAAAATGATGAAAAAAGAAAAGAAAAATGCAGCATTGATTGAATAAGTAAAGCAGTTTACATTAGGGCAATATTTGTGGTTCCCTTTTATTAATTTCTCAGGAACTTATTTTATGTCTGATGTAGAAATGGATACTAGAAGTCTTCCTTGAAGTGTGCTTGAGAGATGGTTGATAATGAATATAGTATATTGCCAAAATTCCTTAAGGTCTTTGATTTTGGCTCATGTGCACACAAGTTGCTTTCTATAGATTTAGTAACAGCCCTTGCAGATGGATTAGTATCGGTTTGAATTTGTAAGCAACTATAGCTCTTACTTGTCTTTTGCAGGATTACACATGGATTTGTTTTACATATGGTTTATTATTTCATTGAAAAGCGCACCACAGGTGGAAAAGGAAAAAATAAAAACAGTATGAATGACCAAATAACACCGAAGTCTAGATTGTCATTATTTATATTGATTAATAAGGGCGTTATAACTCGAAGCTGGCCTCTTGTTTGGGTTTGCAGTGCTATAATTTAACGAAACTCTTGGTGTCACTGTGCACCAACAAAGACAGGAGGTCTCTATTCTTCATCTATTCTTTTCTGCCATTGCGAAGCCTTATTTTGGTGTAGCGTGTCTAGGTTTAGGGCATTACAAAAGGCAAACGCTGGGATTATTTAGAATATTCAAAAAGAGCACTATTTTTGATCACTTTCAAGGAATTTTCCAGGAAAGGATTAAACCTTATTCGATCATGGGAAGTGCAGTATACGGAAGATTGGCTATGAATTGCTATTGTGTGGTTTTCCTTTTCGTGGCCTTGCATTTCGCCCATGGAGACGTGAGCTACACTATCGCAGAGGAAATGAAAGGCGGATTTGTGATAGGGAATATCGCCAAAGATCTGGGTCTTGGGATTGCGACTCTTTCCTCGCGTAAAGCCCGAATTGACGCAGACAGAGACGATAAAAGGTATTGTGACATTAATCTGAGCACCGGAGATTTGACTGTCAGTGACAGGATCGACAGGGAAAGTCTTTGTGGTAAAAAAGCCAGCTGCGTTTTAAAAGAGGAGCTTGTGCTGGAAAACCCTTTAGAGCTTCATCGCATCAGTATTCATGTGCAAGATATAAATGATAACGCGCCAGAGTTTAGTGAGGATCTGATTTCATTTGAAATAAGAGAATCGGCAGTCAAAGGAGCGAGATTTTTACTTACGGAAGCCCGCGATGCCGACATAGGCACAAACGCTGTGCAACGGTACAATTTACAAAACAATGAGCATTTCACCATTAATGTAAATACAGATGTTAGTGGAAGGAAACATTCCGAATTGGTTTTGTTAAAAGAACTAGACCGAGAAAAAGCGAAAGAGCTGAAATTAGTGCTTACAGCTGTAGATGGTGGATCTCCTCAGAGATCAGGTACTGCGATTATTCGCATCACTGTGCTGGATGCTAATGATAACGCCCCAGTGTTCAGCCAGGCCGTTTATGAAGCCAGTGTGCCTGAAAACTCTCTTTTAGATACCGTAGTGGTTACAGTGAGCGCAACCGATGCAGACACTGGCCCAAATGGTGATATTACATATAACTTCGATCATGTCTCTGATGAGCATGCATCTTTGTTTTCACTGAATCATAAGACAGGAGAGGTAAAAGTTATCGGGTCACTTGATTATGAAACGGAGACTTCAATAGAGCTGCGAGTAAGAGCAAAGGACGGACCGGGTCTTACCTCTTATTGTACAGTAGTTATAGATATAACTGATGTCAATGACAACCCACCAGCCATCAATTTGAAATCACTAACTAACCCCATACCTGAGAACGTGCCACCTGGTACAGAGGTGGGCATCATTAACGTGCAGGACAGAGATTCTGAGAATAACCGACAGGTCCGCTGCTCCATCCAGCAGGGTGTCCCCTTTAAGTTGGTTCCTTCTATTAAAAACTATTATTCTCTGGTGACCACAGGAGAACTGGACCGTGAACTAGTATCTGATTACAACATTACAATCACTGCCACTGACGAGGGCTCTCCACCTCTGTCCTCTTCTAAAAGTGTTCAGTTATCTGTAGCTGACATCAACGACAACCCACCTGTGTTTGAGGAACAGTCGTACAACGCATATGTGAGTGAGAATAACAAACCGGGCTCCACTTTATGTTCCGTTAGTGCTCGAGACCCCGACTGGAGACAGAACGGTACAGTGGTTTATTCTCTGTTAGCTGGTGAGGTGAACGGTGCCCCGGTGTCCTCCTATATGTCTGTGAACGGAGACACGGGTGTGATCCACGCTGTGAGGTCGTTTGATTATGAACAGTTCAGGAGTTTTAAAGTCCATGTGATGGCCAGAGACAACGGTTCTCCTCCTCTCAGCAGCAACGTGACCGTGAGTGTGTTCATCTCAGATGTGAATGACAACTCTCCTCAGATCCTCTACCCCTCCCCAGAGGGCAACTCCTTCATGACCGAGCTGGTCCCCAAAGCTGCACACGGAGGCTCTCTGGTGTCCAAAGTGATCGCGGTGGACGCGGACTCCGGACAGAACGCCTGGCTGTCCTATCATATAGTCAAATCCACTGATCCGGGACTTTTTACTATTAGTGTCTACAGCGGAGAGATCAGGACACAGCGGGACATTTCTGAATCTGACAGCATGAAACAGAACCTTGTAGTGGCAGTGAAAGATAACGGACAGCCCTCTCTGTCTGCCACCTGTTCCATGTATTTACTTATTTCTGATAACTTGGCTGAGGTGCCAGAACTGAAGGATCTGTCTTATAATGAGAACAATTCCAAACTGACGTCTTATCTGATCATTGCACTGGTGTCTGTCTCCACGTTTTTTCTGACTTTCATCATTATCATCTTGGGTTTGAGGTTTTGTCGCAGGAGAAAGCCCAGACTGTTGTTTGATGGAGCAGTTGCCATCCCCAGCGGTTATCTCCCTCCTAATTACGCAGATGTTGATGGCACAGGAACTTTACACAGCACTTACAATTATGATGCGTACCTGACCACGGGATCTAGAACCAGTGACTTTAAGTTTGTGACATCATACAATGACAACACGCTGCCTGCTGACCAGACTCTGAAGAAAAGTCCATCAGACTTTGCTGATGTTTTTGGAGACTGTGGTGGTTCTCCTGAGGTAAGGGTGTCAAATGTTCGATACATTATTTTAACAGATAAAACGTTCACTCTTTCCTCCAGTCAATCTTTTTTTCGCTTTTTCTAAAATCCCGTTATAGTATTTATCACACTTTGCCTGTTGCCTCTGACATTATTTTTACTGCTACTTTTGAAGGGAAAGTTTCTTGATGTTGTTGAAATCATTTTCTCCTGGTTTTGTTTTAATGGGTTGCTGTCTTTACGGTCCTCTACATCAACGAAAAGTTTACATTTTGACATAGGGGAAAATTAGTATGTCTTACAAAAGCAAGTATTAGTTTTACAAAAACAAGTCGTGATAGCACTATTGTGTTTAGACACGCGCCCCCTTTGTTTCAGCTTTTCTGTTTCTTTTGTCATCGTATATTACGCAGATCTAATTTTAAAAGTGCAGTCGCTCACATGTTATCTACAGTTGCTTCCTAATGTACACATGCTGTTCAGATTCGAGTCTTCGTGTGTAACATATTCTCAAAGTTTCTTTTGAACTTGTTTTCTTGTGTTTAAACCTACATATATATGAGCTAAATAATATGTCACCCATATTTTAGCAAACCATTTGTGACCCGAGGTATGCACCCATTTCAATAGGGATTAGCCGTAGGCATACAGTCAGTTTACAGGGTTTTTAATGCTAATACAAAATAAAATCTTTCTAAACATGTAACAGTAGCACCCAAAACAATTAAAAGCTCTACTTTATTAAATACATTTAAAACTATAAAATTGTACGATTGTAAGTGGAAGACAGGATAAGCGCTGCGGGGAATCTATTAAAAACTAGTCACTCTTACAATGAAAGACAAACAAATAAACAAAATAAACAAACAACCACAACCGTCAAAATAGTCCTCAGCGCTTTGCTGTCAAGTTAAACCAGTTTTAAAACAAATTATCTGTAATTTGTAACAGGACATCACTTGCACAGAAAAATCTACCTCAGAAGGAATATCCCCCCACTTCTCTTCATGTATGTGTTTCAGTTACCTGTCTCCAGGTTAGGGTCGCACCCTAATAAGTATTGGCAAGCGGAGGCGGAGTCGGCTAAAAGTTTCTCCATAGGAATAAAACAGTGTTTTCCTCCTAAAGCTGTAAATAACTTTAAACCTCTACCAAACTACCAAAACTCAAGCGGAACATTTTCTGTGACCTACCACTCATATACAAGGCTATGGACCCACATCTAGCCTTCACTGAAAAGTTAAAAAAGAGAAACAACACGGCTTAGACCAGGGAGTCACACAGCTCCAGGTTCACACAAGAGATCGACTAATTACCTGCACCTGCCCCAGCCCCGCCTCCCAGGGACGGTTCCCAGACTCAGGTCACACCTCTCACACCTTTGTCAAGTTGCTTTCACGAATAGTGGAAGTGCAGGTCTTTGTTTAACTTTCTCCTCTTTCTTTTCTTTTCTTTTTTCAAATGTTGCAATTATTGACTTACATGTTCACATTTTTATTGGAACTGATCACAGAGGTAAAGTTCTTGAATATTATAAAACGTTGTGGCCGTTAAAATCTTCTTGCTTTTCCTTCTCGAGTCTCTGTTCTGATACAGAAATGTCAATTGAGATTAATGTTTAATTTAAATATTTCGAAAATTACTCAAGCATTTTTAGTAGCTTAAAAAACAAATAAAATAAAACTATTTCTGTAGTTTGAAGCATTTTTAACGCTTTCCCGTCTACAAACATTTAATTGTTTTTCAAAAGTTATCATGTAAATCGTGGCCACACATTTTCGGTGAACACAGATATTTAAACTTTAATTTGTATCACATTTTGTATACAATAATGATCTAAACGTTCGCAGATATGAGTTTTCATCGGCAGCATTGCTCAGTATACAGCGACCTTTCGGATTAATGCAATTTTTATTTCTTTTTTTTATCTGTCTGCACACTTCAATATACACTTTTACTTTTAAATTAAGGTTCAACTTTCGTCCATAAACGCTTCCATGCGCCTTGTACAGGGCTGCTGCTCAATGCAATCTTTAAATTAGACTCACGATGTCGCTGTCCACCTTGCCTATCTTAAAATCCACACCTATTTGTCGAGGCAAAATGTGTTTTAATGTGCTGCAGTTGGTCATCGAAGGACACGCAGACGTGGTTTTAGATTGTGCTGATTTTGGCTTAAATAATATTTGTGTGTTTGTTGTATTCCTGCGCATTACAGAGGAAAGATATACATGTCAAGATGGTTAACGCGACATTTGGAATACACACCCTTGTCGTTGCTTTACTCTTCTTTTGTTTGTATTTTGTCAGCGGGGATATAAGCTACTCTTTTACAGAGGAAATGCGACACGGGACTGTGATCGGAAATATCGCCAAAGACCTCGGCATCGACGCAAATACACTATCTCTTCGAAAGGCTCGTATTGATACTGAAGGAAGCGACAAACGATTCTGTGAAATAAACCTCCGTAACGGAGATCTGATTGTTGCCGAAAGGATTGACAGAGAGGGCCTGTGTGGAGACAAAGCATCCTGCGTTTTAAAACAAGAACTCATGTTGGAAAATCCATTAGAACTGCAGCGAATCAGCCTACATGTCCAGGATATAAATGACAACTCCCCACAGTTTGATAAGAATTTGATCCATATAGATATTAGAGAATCTGCGTCAAAAGGTGCTCGTTTTCCAATAGAAGAAGCGCACGATGCCGACATAGGTAAAAATTCAGTTCAATCATACAACCTACAGACGAATGAAAATTTTTTCCTTGGAGTTGGAACCAATTCTGTGGAACTTGTTCTTAACAAAGAGCTCGATCGTGAAACATTACAAGAAATTAATCTACTTCTGACCGCTTTAGATGGTGGTTCCCCTCAAAGATCAGGTACCGTGGTCATTCACATTACTGTTTTGGACGCTAATGATAACGTGCCAGTGTTTAGCCAGGCCGTTTATAAAGCCAGTCTGTCAGAAAACTCTCCCATGGGTACTGTTGTGCTGACAGTAAAAGCAATTGATGCAGATGATGGACTAAATGGAGAAGTTACATATGATTTTGGACACGTTTCAGAAGACGTTAAGTCAATATTTGCCATAGATTATAAAACAGGGGATATAAAATTGTCCGCCACAGTTGATTATGAAACAGTGAGATCGTTTGAGCTTCGCATAACTGCGAAAGATGGTTTAGGATTAACTTCCTATGCTAAAGTCATAATAGATGTTACTGATGTGAATGACAACCCACCTGTAATATATCTAAAGTCACTGTCGAACCCCATACCCGAACACTTGTCACCTGGTACAGAGGTGGGCATCATTAACGTGCAGGACAGAGATTCGGAGAATAACCGACAGGTCCGCTGCTCCATCCAGCAGGGTGTCCCCTTTAAGTTGGTTCCTTCTATTAAAAACTATTATTCTCTGGTGACCACAGGGCAACTAGACCGCGAATTAGTTTCCAATTACAACATTACAATCACTGCCACTGACGATGGCTCTCCACCTCTGTCCTCTTCTAAAAGTGTTCAGTTATCTGTAGCTGACATCAACGACAACCCGCCTGTGTTTGATGAGCAGTCGTACAGCGCATATGTGAGTGAGAATAACAAACCTGGCTCCACTTTATGTTCCGTTAGTGCTCGAGACCCCGACTGGAGACAGAATGGCACAGTGGTTTATTCTCTGTTAGCTGGTGAGGTGAACGGTGCCCCGGTGTCCTCCTATCTGTCTTTGAACGGAGACACGGGTGTGATCCACGCTGTGAGGTCGTTTGATTATGAACAGTTTAGGAGTTTTAAAGTCCACGTGATGGCCAGAGACAACGGTTCTCCTCCTCTCAGCAGCAACGTGACCCTGAGTGTTTTCATCTCAGATGTGAATGACAACTCTCCTCAGATCCTGTATCCCTCCCCGGAGGGCAACTCCTTCATGACCGAGCTGGTCCCCAAAGCTGCACACGGAGGCTCTCTGGTGTCCAAAGTGATCGCGGTGGACGCGGACTCCGGACAGAACGCCTGGCTGTCCTATCAAATAGTCAAATCCACTGATCCGGGACTTTTTACTATTGGTGTCCACAGCGGAGAGATCAGGACACACCGGGACATTTCTGAATCTGACAGCATGAAACAGAACCTTGTAGTGGCAGTGAAAGATAACGGACAGCCCTCTCTGTCTGCCACCTGTTCCATGTATTTACTTATTTCTGATAACTTGGCTGAGGTGCCAGAACTGAAGGATCTTTCTTATAATGAGAGCAATTCCAAACTGACCTCTTATCTGATCATCGCGCTGGTGTCTGTGTCCACGTTTTTTCTGACTTTCATCATCATCATCCTGGGTTTGAGGTTTTGTCGCAGGAGAAAGCCCAGACTGTTGTTTGATGGAGCAGTTGCCATCCCCAGCGGTTATCTCCCTCCTAATTACACAGATGTTGATGGCACAGGAACTTTACGCAGCACTTACAACTATGACGCGTACCTGACCACAGGTTCAAGAACCAGTGACTTTAAGTTTGTGACATCATACAATGACAACACGCTGCCTGCTGACCAGACTCTGAAGAAAAGTCCATCAGACTTTGCTGATGTCTTTGGAGATTCTTTGGAGACTCCTGAGGTAGGAGGACATGTTTTTGAACTAGGCTCTTGTGTTCCTGTCTTCCAGCCTTACTAATTCATATCAACTTTTTTCCACCATCAAATACCATATTAAATAACCAGTTTAAAAGGGTAGTATGACACCAGGCAGATTATGCTCCTGAAATTTGGTTTTTAATTCAAAATCGACAAATTAAAGTTGAAGTTACTACTGAATGTAAATTGGATTCAGAATTGTTTCATATGCACCTGAGACATGAGATTTGGTTGACTTTAGAATTTGGATTTTTCATGTGTTACAACTGCAGTCTGCTGACCAGACTCTGAGGAAAAGTCCATCAGAGTTTGTAAATTATTTGGTTAAGAACAAGATTTCCTAAAAGTAGGGCCCTGTTATGTTTTTGTGATTGATGACACGTCTTTATAATTCTCTATTGATCTGAACTCTCTGACTTTATACAACCATTTAAATGATCCTCTAGAATACTGTTCTGGTATCATTTCATGGTGTTTATTAATTTGATGTTAATGTTTTGTTTATCCTCTCTGCTCAGAAAGTTAAGAGGTTATGAGACAAGTTTTTAATATGCATCTACATTAGAGTCTTATTTGCAGGAGCAGTTTTCAAATACATATGAGAGAAATCATTCTTAAATTACTGAATATTTGATATTCCAACATGTGTTTTTATAGTATAATATTCTTAATTAGATTCCTAGTACTGAGGCATTATTCCTATTCTTCACTATACTAAATCTATTTTCAAGGGTTACTTTTTGTTAAGATTTCACAAATACAAGGTCTCTGTTGTTTTAAATAGGCTCTCCCTGTATTTATTTATTTGAAATCCACCCAGTTAAAAGCTATTTGTTCATGCTTTGATCATCCCTGAAGAAAAAAATAGCTCCTGATCCACAAAGTATGTTAGGTGTTGTGCTAGTTTTTCATTTCTTGGTTATATATGACATGTACATACAGCAACAGCCATTTCAAAATTGTGCTATTGATTTAGTCTTATAACCTAACTCACCACGCAGTGGTCATATAATTGAACTTAGTCTATACAATCGAATATTGTAGTAGCTTCAAAATGGCTTACGAAGTCTTTTGTTTCCAGGCCACTGGCCTTAACAGTATTACAGTATACAATTGCTATTGGCTGCATAAATGCTCATAGCAAATATTTAGGGGTAGTTTTTTATGCCTTGCCAATTTAAAGTCTTTACATGCCAAAATTGGCTTTTGATGATTACTCAGTCATCCAGTATTCACTTCTGTAACAGCAGGTGCATAAAAGTTCTGACCTCTGGGTACAATGAGTGGGGTCAAACTTATGCCATTACCAGTGGTGTTACCTGACTTTGTGCGTCTCAGTTTTCACCCAAACTACTAATCACCGCAATGCAGATGAAGCTGAGCTATCAGTGCATTAGTTTTTCATACTTTTATGCTACAAATAAAGTGCAACAATTGTATTCCTCTATATTTTTCTCTATTCTGTAACCTCTAACTGAGAGAACAAATTAAAAACAACAGATGCATAATTCCAGTATCAGCATGCCATACTTTGAGAATGCACAGTCTTGTCTGGTGGTTGGAGAACTATAAGACAATGCAAACTGCTAAATAATATAATTTCAAATTACATGCTGCAAGTTAATCCCTGTTGGAATTCTCAATAGCAGATTTTCCTTTTCTACTCAGTGATCAACCCTGACATTCAGACCACTGAATAGCACTGGTGCTGTTAAATAATACTTTGATGTTGTGAAACTTTTATTTTTTATACATATAAACTGGTAAGTTATGATGTTACACCAAATTCTTGCATAGGAAGGTTTTCATCATTAACAGCACAGGGAAAAAAAACAAACATACAAAAGTCTTAACTCATCTCAGACCTGCAGACATTATTTTACTGTTTAATGCTTGGTGTTTTTACATTAGGTTATTACCAGACATTGAGTGAGACAATCTGTGTTTACTAAGAAAAGAAGATACTTTAGTTATTACATGATCTAATCTCTCTTGGTAATTTAAGATTTACAAAAAATAAGGATGTATTTCTCTTACTTGTTGGTCTTTTCTTTGTTGAATACACATGGCAACAGCTTTGGTTCATTCCTACCTGCTTGAAATTAGAAGTGGATTTAAGAGTTAATACCCTCCCAAATCATGCACTTTATGCGAGATATTTGTTTCTCTAAGTTTCACCTTATTCGGATGGTGATAGTGGAAAGTCATTGTTCTTTTTGCAGATATTTCAGGTTGTTTGTTAAAGAAACTCAATGAAACAAGTTATATGGAACATCCTTGAGCTACTGAATTTGATTCTGCTGTATATTATCCAAGGGTATCACTTATAATATTTGTTTTTGGCATTTGTGAATCAAATGTCTTATTTTTCTATATGCAAAAAATGATGGAAAAAAAGAAAAGAAAAATGCAGCATTGATTGAATAAGTAGAGCAGTTTACATTATGACAATATTTGTGGTTCCCTTTTATTGATTTCTCAGGAACTTATTTTATGTCTGATGTAGAAATGAATACTAGAGGTCTTCCTTGAAGTGTGCTTGAGAGATGGTTGATAATGAAAATAGTATATTGCCACTATCCCTTAAGAAATCAGTATGAATGACAAAATAACACCGAAGTCCCTAGAGTGTCAATAATTTTATTGATTAATAAGGGCGTTATAACTCGAAGCTGGCCTCTTGTTTGGGTTTGCAGTGCTATAATTTAACGAAACTCTTGGTGTCACTGTGCACCAACAAAGACAGGAGGTCTCTGTTCTTCATCTATTCTTTTCTGCCATTGCGAAGTCTTATTTTTGGTGTAGCGTGTCTAGGTTAAGGGCGTTACAAAAGGCAAACGCTGGGATTATTTAGAATATTTAAAAAGAGCACTATTTTTGATCACTTCCAAGGAATTTTCCAGGAAAGGATTAAACCTTGATCGATCATGGGAAGTGCAGTATACGGAAGATTGGCTATGAATTGCTATTGTGTGGTTTTCCTTTTCGTGGCCTTGCATTTCGCCCATGGAGACGTGAGCTACACTATCGCAGAGGAAATGAAAGTCGGATTTGTGATAGGGAATATCGCCAAAGATCTGGGTCTTGGGATTGCGACTCTTTCCTCGCGTAAAGTCCGCATTGACACAGACAGGGACGATAAAAGGTATTGTGATATTAATCTGAGCACCGGAGATTTGACTGTCAGTGACAGGATCGACAGGGAAAGTCTTTGTGGTAAAAAAGCCAGCTGTGTTTTAAAAGAGGAGCTTGTGCTGGAAAACCCTTTAGAGCTTCATCGCATCAGTATTCATGTGCAAGATATAAATGATAACGCGCCAGAGTTTAGTGAGGATCTGATTTCACTTGAAATAACAGAATCGGCAGACAAAGGAGCGAGATTTTTACTTACGGAAGCCCGCGATGCCGACATAGGCACAAATGCTGTCCAACGTTACAATTTACAAAACAATGAGCATTTCACCATTAATGTAAATACAGATGTTAGTGGGAGGAAACATTCCGAATTGGTTTTGTTAAAAGAACTAGACCGAGAAAAGGAGAAAGGGCTGAAATTAGTGCTTACAGCTGTAGATGGTGGATCTCCTCAGAGATCAGGTACTGCGATTATTCACATCACTGTGCTGGATGCTAATGATAACGCCCCAGTGTTCAGCCAGGCCGTTTATGAAGCCAGTGTGCCTGAAAACTCTCTTTTAGATACCGTAGTTGTTACAGTGAGCGCAACCGATGCAGACACTGGCCCAAATGGTGATATTACATATAACTTCGATCATGTCTCTGATGAACATGTATCTTTGTTTTCACTGAATCATAAGACAGGAAAGATAAAAGTTATCGGGTCACTTGATTATGAAACGGAGAGTTCAATAGAGCTGCGAGTAAGAGCAAAGGACGGACCGGGTCTTACCTCTTATTGTACAGTAGTTATAGATATAACTGATGTCAATGACAACCCACCAGCCATCAATTTGAAATCATTAACTAACCCTATACACGAGAACGTCCCACCTGCTACAGAGGTGGGCATCATTAACGTGCAGGACAGAGATTCTGAGAATAACCGACAGGTCCGTTGCTCCATCCAGCAGGGTGTCCCCTTTAAGTTGGTTCCGTCTATTAAAAACTATTATTCTCTGGTGACCACAGGGCAACTGGACCGCGAATTAGTGTCCGATTACAACATTACAATCACTGCCACTGACGAGGGCTCTCCACCTCTGTCCTCTTCTAAAAGTGTTCAGTTATCTGTAGCTGACATCAACGACAACCCACCTGTGTTTGAGGAACAGTCGTACAGCGCATATGTGAGTGAGAATAACAAACCGGGCTCCACTTTATGTTCCGTTAGTGCTCGAGACCCCGACTGGAGACAGAACGGTACAGTGGTTTATTCTCTGTTAGCTGGTGAGGTGAACGGTGCCCCGGTGTCCTCCTATCTGTCTGTGAACGGAGACACGGGTGTGATCCACGCTGTGAGGTCGTTTGATTATGAACAGTTCAGGAATTTCAAAGTCCACGTGATGGCCAGAGACAACGGTTCTCCTCCTCTCAGCAGCAACGTGACCGTGAGTGTGTTCATCTCAGATGTGAATGACAACTCTCCTCAGATCCTGTACCCCTCCCCGGAGGGCAACTCCTTCATGACCGAGCTGGTCCCCAAAGCTGCACACGGAGGCTCTCTGGTGTCCAAAGTGATCGCGGTGGACGCAGACTCCGGACAGAACGCTTGGTTGTCCTATCATATAGTCAAATCCACTGATCCGGGACTTTTTACTATTGGTGTCCACAGCGGAGAGATCAGGACACAGCGGGACATTTCTGAATCTGACAGCATGAAACAGAACCTTGTAGTGGCAGTGAAAGATAACGGACAGCCCTCTCTGTCTGCCACCTGTTCCATGTATTTACTTATTTCTGATAACTTGGCTGAGGTGCCAGAACTGAAGGATCTGTCTTTTAATGAGAGCAATTCCAAACTGACCTCTTATCTGATCATCGCGCTGGTTTCTGTGTCCACGTTTTTTCTGACTTTTATCATCATCATCCTGGGTTTGAGGTTTTGTCGTAGGAGAAAGCCCAGACTGTTGTTTGATGGAGCAGTTGCCATCCCCAGTGGTTATCTTCCTCCTAATTACACAGATGTTGATGGCACAGGAACTTTACGCAGCACTTACAACTATGACGCGTACCTAACCACAGGTTCAAGAACCAGTGACTTTAAGTTTGTGACATCATACAATGACAACACGCTGCCTGCTGACCAGACTCTGAAGAAAAGTCCATCAGACTTTACAGATGTGTTTGGAGATGGCGATATGTCTCCTAAGGTAGGAAGATATCGCATGTCCTATTTTCAATAACTGTACAGCTTGTAAATATTGGTTAATTTCAAAGCGTTTGGAGGCTGTGATACTTCTGCCAATTAAGGAAATTGAATATTTTCTTTTTTCTTTTTGATAAAACACTCATACTGAGCAGGTTTTTTTCGCACGTGGTTCTTAAACTTTGCTTTTAAATAAGAAACAGACCGCTGTACAAGTAAAAAATAGATACTTTCACTTGATGTTAATCCTCTGTTTCTTGATATGATCGTGTTTTTTCTTGTTAGTTTTTAATCTTGTACTTGTACCTTGATTTTCTTAACACTTACATGGTGTGGTGTTATGTTCTTGAGAGTTACGGTCTGTCCATCATAACGTATTCAATAGAAGAGTTAAAAAAGTGAACTCTTTACTTGACAGGTTTCTGAGTATGTGTATGATAGTATTAAAGTGAATAGTATTAAATGAAAAGTTTGGTTTGGCATTCTTTGTTCATTTTGCTCAAAGGCCAAACAAAAGATTCCCTTGGGCAGTTAAGCTGTTAAGGGTTTCTTAGAGGAAAGATCCCAAAAATGCTCTGATGTTCTTACTTATCACCTTCAGTATTAAACAGATTATCACACGTGCCTATGTCCTCTGTTGTCATCACATATCATCTTAGATCTCCTGCAGGACATTTAGTATATTTTAGACAGTTCCATCACAACAATAAATAAAAGAATAACTTTTGTAAAATATGTGTTTTCTGACAACAGAACAATTCTACAAACCTGTCTAATGAATGGCAGGTTTCGTTGAACTTATACTGTTGGTACATGTTGACTCAAGAGCTTTGAAACACAGTCTATGGTGTCTTGTTTTATTGTTTATTTGTTTATTTAATTGGCCAAAAGTATCTGTGTTTCAATTAAAGTTAGCCAGCGTGGGTCAGAGTTGTAATACTTTTCTTGTTCTTCTGTTCGAGAGGCAGAGAGGCGGTTGGAATTGCTGTTTTTCCACTTTGCGATGAGTTTATCAGTTGCCCTTGTCTGTGTCTTTGGAGCCGACATGCAGCTGGTACTCTGTGTCTCTGTCCTTGGTGCTGAGCAGGCCTAGTCCATGCTATCCTTGGTGCTGAACCTTTTGTTTCCTCTTGTGACGTATTTTCATGGGGAATGCGCTGCTATGCTGCTATGTTTTATGTATAACTTTTTAATTATTTTTTAATTTTTAGGCTACAGTTTAACAGTTTCATTTGTTTTTATGGAGACGTGTGTTCCATTTTCCTAACAAGATTTTGCTATGACATCACATCTATTCCTAAGTATGATTAAAAATAAGGAAAAGTAGAATCACAAGTGTAACCGGATAAAAATGTTTGTGGTCACATAGTGACAATTCACGTTATACATGACTATCGGTAGCGAATTGTACATATTTATAGAAGTTGTTTCTTCATGAAAGAAGTAGTAATATCCCTCCTTTATCTTAAATCTCATGGTAACTGAGGTAATGCTTGTATTGACATATTTTACTGAAACACTGAAAGCACTGGTTTGGTTCTTTGTTATTTTCTGTTATTATTCATTGCATATTTTTAGTGAACTAATGTTTCTTTAATGGTCTTCGTATAAGTTAAGGGCAGGGTTTTTGTGCGTCTCAAGACAAAATTCTAAAAGTTATCCAGACTATTTAGGGAGACTTAAACAGGAAAACCAAGACTGACTTTCAAGCAACGGCAAAATGTTAAAAATGCAGCCAAAATGTAAATGATGCGTGGAAAAATATACGAAGCATTTTGTGTGTTTTCAAAGTTTTGATTCGGATGAGAGATAATGCAATTTAATGGAGCCTTTAAACATCAATGAAAAAAAAGTCACATAAAGAGTAGTGAAGAAAAAATTACAGAATCCTGCCTTCATACAGCTGTGTTTGAATACCCGCGTTGAAATGTTTTTGTTAAAGTATAAAAGAGAAATGATATCTTCACGGATCAAGCAAAAACGTTTTCTCCAAAACTGTTATGTGCTATTCATGCTCAGGGTGTCACTATAGACCAGCAAAGCAGGAGAATTTCAACCTACTTTGCACACCACCCATCAGTGGGTTCGACCATTCTATTTTCTGCAGTCTACAATACCAGCGACAAAAAATAGAAATATACTGATCCAGTGACTTGTTTTTAAAGATTTAAATTAACGTGTTTTAACTTCTGTAGTGCTGTCATAGGATGGCGCACAGACAGCGTGTTTGTCAAAGCCTTTGCTTTTTTTTCCTCTTTGATATAATCCAATACGCACACGGAGATCTGAGCTATTCTGCACATGAGGAGCTGAAGCGCGGATCTGTTATTGGAAATATCGCTAAAGATCTCGGGCTGGATCTGGGTCGGCTATCTGCTCGAAAACCTCGTGTTGACTTGGAAGGAAGCGAAAGACAGTATTGTGGAATAAACCAGAGAAGCGGAGAGTTTTTCGTTGCGGAGAGAATAGACCGAGAGGAGCACTGTGGAGAAAGGCCTTCGTGTGTTCTCAAATTCGACTTGCTGTTAGAGAATCCGCTGGAGCTGCACCGGTTGTCCCTGCAGGTGCAGGACATAAACGACAATGCGCCAATCTTTCCGAAAGATATTATAAAGCTGGAAATTACAGAATCAGCGGACAAAGGAGCCAGGTATCGCATTAATGCAGCACAAGATGCAGATGTAGGTCAAAATTCTGTTCAAAGCTACATTTTACAAGAAAACGCTCACTTTGTGTTCAGCATTCAGACGACAAGTTCTGGCAGTAAATACGGTGAGCTGGTTTTAGATACGGAGTTAGACCGAGAGGAGCAGCAGGAAATGAAATTACTGCTCACAGCCATGGATGGTGGATCCCCTCAGAGATCAGGGACAGTGGTCATACACGTAATTGTTCTTGATGCTAATGATAACGCCCCCGTGTTCACAGAGGCCGTATATAGAGCCAGTATACCGGAAAACTCACCACTGAAAACCCCAGTTATCAGAGTAAACGCATCAGATGCAGATGAGGGAGTTAATGGAGAGGTTACATATGAATTTAGTCGACTTTCTGATAAATTACAAAAGCTTTTTTCGCTTGATCCCAAAACTGGAGAAATTCTTGTTACAGGTGAAATCGACTATGAAGAGGGGTCGAAATACGAAGTAATTGTTGAAGTCAAAGACGGTTATGGCCTTTCTTCAGAAGCAAAAGTTATTATTGATATTACTGATGTGAACGACAATGCACCATTTATAAATCTGAAATCACTGTCTAATCCCATACCTGAGAACGCCCCACCTGGTACAGAGGTGGGCATCATTAATGTGCAGGACAGAGATTCGGAGAATAACCGACAGGTCCGCTGCTCCATCCAGCAGGGTGTCCCCTTTAAGTTGGTTCCTTCTATTAAAAACTATTATTCTCTGGTCACCACAGGACAACTGGACCGTGAACTTCTGTCTGATTACAACATTACAATAACTGCCACTGACGAGGGCTCTCCACCTCTGTCCTCTTCTAAAAGTGTTCAGTTATCTGTAGCTGACATCAACGACAACCCACCTGTGTTTGAGGAACAGTCGTACAGCGCATATGTGAGTGAGAATAACAAACCGGGCTCCACTTTATGTTCCGTTAGTGCTCGAGACCCCGACTGGAGACAGAACGGTACAGTGGTTTATTCTCTGTTAGCTGGTGAGGTGAACGGTGCCCCGGTGTCATCTTATCTGTCTGTGAACGGAGACACGGGTGTGATCCACGCTGTGAGGTCGTTTGATTATGAACAGTTCAGGAGCTTCAAAGTCCACGTGATGGCCAGAGACAATGGTTCTCCTCCTCTAAGCAGCAACGTGACCGTGAGTGTGTTCATCTCAGATGTGAATGACAACTCTCCTCAGATCCTCTACCCCTCCCCGGGGGGCAACTCCTTCATGACCGAGCTGGTCCCCAAAGTTGCACACGGAGGCTCTCTGGTGTCCAAAGTGATCGCGGTGGACGCAGACTCCGGACAGAACGCCTGGCTGTCCTATCAAATAGTCAAATCCACTGATCCGGGACTTTTTACTATTGGTGTCCACAGCGGAGAGATCAGGACACAGCGGGACATTTCTGAATCTGACAGCATGAAACAGAACCTTGTAATGGCAGTGAAAGATAACGGACAGCCCTCTCTGTCTGCCACCTGTTCCATGTATTTACTTATTTCTGATAACTTGGCTGAGGTGCCAGAACTGAAGGATCTTTCTTATAATGAGAGCAATTCCAAACTGACCTCTTATCTGATCATCGCACTGGTGTCTGTGTCCACCTTTTTCCTGACTTTCATCATCATCATCCTGGGTTTGAGGTTTTGTCGCAGGAGAAAGCCCAGACTGTTGTTTGATGGAGCAGTTGCCATCCCCAGTGGTTATCTCCCTCCTAATTACGCAGATGTTGATGGCACAGGAACTTTACGCAGCACTTACAATTATGACGCGTACCTGACCACAGGTTCAAGAACCAGTGACTTTAAGTTTGTGACATCGTACAATGACAACACGCTGCCTGCTGACCAGACTCTGAAGAAAAGTCTGTCAGACTTTGGTGATGTATTCGGCGACTGCAATCCTTCACCAGAGGTAGGAACAGGCGTTTTATATTCCTTGTCTGCCTTCATGACAGTCTTGCAGCGATGCAGAAAGTACTTTTATGAACACAATCAATCTATTTTTCTTGGACTTGTCTTTTTTAAATATTTATTTTAAGTAACATATCACATGCCAGAGTAAACAAAAATACCTTGGGTAAGTTGCGTTAGCAGTTTGGGCACGCTTCACTGTGTCTTTCACGTGTTCTAAATTTGCGTGGTGTGATAGTTCATTACTAATTAATTATATACTTTATTATTTTAATTCTCTTCAGTAAAACTGTTTAGCTTATTGCGTTTTCTCTGGTTTAAACTTTTGAGCACTATACCCGCTTCTTCATCCTGTCTCTGACCTTGTTGCTGAACAAACTGAACTGGCTGCGCGTGGTATTAATATTCAGGAAAAATTTTCTGGATTTTTAGATTTGTTTTCCATTTTGAAAACACTTTAGATTACAGTGAAGTTATTTCTCACCAACACATATGTGCCTCATTTATTGTGTTGCAGTTTGTCTTTTAAATAAATTACCTGTTATTATTAGGAAAACAGATCATATTATTGGAGTGACTAAAGTAAAATGGTTATCGGCGGCCTAGTGTTTAAGCGTCTGTAACTGAAGTATTACATGTCTATTTTGTTTCCTACGCCGTTAACAGCGCTTTTCTGAATGTTTATAATTGTCTGTTAGTATTTAAGATTCCTCAGGAATCATAATGTAAACATCTCTTTTACCTTTTTATACGGAGTGAAACATAAACACCAAAATAGCCCTCGTTTAGGTCAGTTTGTAATGTATCATTCATTTTAATTATCTGTTAGGACATAGTCGTGGCCGTCGGTGATATCGGTTAGACATTTTCTTTAACTTGTCATTGGAACTTTTTTTTTGGGGGGGGGGGGGGGGGGGGGGAGGCAAGAAAAATAGTTGCAAGACATAGAGAGAGAGAGAAAGTGTTAAAGAGGGTTGGAGAGTTTTTTACTTCGATGTGATTTTGAAATGCCTTACATTAAAACTAGAGGAAATGATCTGCTGAAGATGTTGTATCGCACGTCAAAGTTTTCTATGATTATCGCATTCTTTAGGAGGACCACCTTAGAGAGACATTATTTTCAAAACCTTGTAACACATGATATGAGCATCGCCGTTGAATTAAACATATAGCACAAAATAAATAAATAAATAACAAAGTAAAATAAAAAAATAGCGCATTATTACACTTTCTTACGATTTTATTAAAGTTTACTTTTGAACAACCACTTCGTCAAACAACAACGAAAACAACAACAACAAAAGAAAACCAACAGAAAAGGCATTTAAAAATACTTTCTGATATTATTATATATCCTTTGCACTCACGGTGTCACTATACACCAGCTATGGACTTAGTGTTGGATCTATGTTGCACACCACCCATCAGAACGAGCACCCTGCTTTATTTAGTCATCAACAGCATCGACAGTTGCTTGAAATGCTCATATACTGATCTAGGGACGTATTTCTTAAGGGTTCAAATAGCGTGTTTTAAACTGTGTAGTGCTTTCTGAGGATGATGCAGAGCCGAAGTCTTTGTCAAAGCCTCAGTTTTGTGTTTTTCTTTGTTATGGCGCAATACGCAAACGGAGATCTGAGCTATTCCGTACAAGAGGAGCTGAAACGCGGATCTGTTATTGGAAATATCGCTAAAGATCTCGGGCTGGATCTGGGTCGACTGTCTGCTCGAAAACCTCGTGTTGACTTGGAAGGAAGCGAAAGACAGTATTGTGGAATAAACCAGAGAAGCGGAGATTTATTCGTTGCGGAGAGAATAGACCGAGAGGAGCACTGTGGAGAAAGGCCTTCGTGTGTTCTTAAATTCGACTTGCTGTTAGAGAATCCGCTGGAGCTGCACCGGTTGTCCCTGCAGGTGCAGGACATAAACGACAATGCGCCAATCTTTCCGAAGGATATATTAAAGCTAGAAATTGGAGAATCAGCGGCCAAAGGAGCCAGGTATCGCATTAATAGAGCACATGACGCAGATATAGGTCAAAATTCTGTTCAAAACTACATTTTACAAGAAAACGCTCACTTTGTGTTCAGCATTCAGACGACAAGTTCTGGCAGTAAATACGGTGAGCTGGTTTTAGATACGGAGTTAGACCGAGAAGAGAAGCAGGAAATGAAATTACTGCTCACAGCCATGGATGGTGGCTCCCCTCAGAGATCAGGGACAGTGGTCATACACGTAATTGTTCTTGATGCTAATGATAACGCCCCCGTGTTCACAGAAGCCGTATATAGAGCCAGTATACCTGAAAACTCACCACTGAAAACCCCAGTTATCAGAGTAAACGCATCAGATGCAGATGAGAGCGTTAATGGAGAGGTTACATATGAATTTAGTCGACCTTCTGATAAATTAGAAAAGATTTTTTCGCTTGATCCCAAAACTGGAGAAATTCTTGTGACAGGTGATATCGATTATGAAGAGGGGTCGAAATACGAAATGCTTGTTGAAGCCAAAGACGGTTATGGCCTTTCTTCAGAAGCGAAAGTTGTTATTGATATCACTGATGTGAACGACAATGCACCAGTTATAAATCTGAAATCACTATCTAACCCCATACCCGAGAGCGCGTCACCTGGTACAGAGGTGGGCATCATTAACGTGCAGGACAGAGATTCGGAGAATAACCGACAGGTCCGCTGCTCCATCCAGCAGGGTGTCCCCTTTAAGTTGGTTCCTTCTATTAAAAACTATTATTCTCTGGTGACTACGGGACAACTGGACCGTGAACTACTGTCTGATTACAACATTACAATCACTGCCACTGACCAGGGCTCTCCTCCGCTGTCCTCTTCTAAAAGTGTTCAGTTATCTGTAGCTGACATCAACGACAACCCACCTGTGTTTGAGGAACAGTCGTACAGCGCATATGTGAGTGAGAATAACAAACCTGGCTCCACCTTATGTTCCGTTAGTGCTCGAGACCCCGACTGGAGACAGAACGGTACAGTGGTTTATTCTCTGTTAGCTGGTGAGGTGAACGGTGCCCCGGTGTCCTCCTATCTGTCTGTGAACGGAGACACGGGTGTGATCCACGCTGTGAGGTCGTTTGATTATGAACAGTTCAGGAGTTTTAAAGTCCACGTGATGGCCAGAGACAACGGTTCTCCTCCTCTCAGCAGCAACGTGACTGTGAGTGTTTTCATCTCAGATGTGAATGACAACTCTCCTCAGATCCTGTACCCTTCCCCGGAGGGCAACTCCTTCATGACCGAGCTGGTCCCCAAAGCTGCACACGGAGGCTCTCTGGTGTCCAAAGTGATCGCGGTGGACGCGGACTCCGGACAGAACGCCTGGCTGTCCTATCAAATAGTCAAATCCACTG
Source organism: Rhamphochromis sp. 'chilingali' (assembly GCF_963969265.1). Lineage (NCBI taxonomy): Eukaryota > Metazoa > Chordata > Actinopteri > Cichliformes > Cichlidae > Rhamphochromis > Rhamphochromis sp. 'chilingali'. The sequence continues at coordinate 29,693,930 of NC_137940.1, forward strand.
ATCCGGGACTTTTTACTATTGGTGTCCACAGCGGAGAGATCAGGACACAGCGGGACATTACTGAATCTGACAGCATGAAACAGAACCTTGTAGTGGCAGTGAAAGATAACGGACAGCCCTCTCTGTCTGCCACCTGTTCCATGTATTTACTTATTTCTGATAACTTGGCTGAGATGCCAGAACTGAAGGATCTGTCTTATAATGAGAGCAATTCCAAACTGACCTCTTATCTGATCATCGCACTGGTGTCTGTGTCCACGTTTTTCCTGACTTTCATCATCATCATTCTGGGTTTGAGGTTTTGTCGCAGGAGAAAGCCCAGACTGTTGTTTGATGGAGCAGTTGCCATCCCCAGCGGTTATCTCCCTCCTAATTACGCAGATGTTGATGGCACAGGAACTTTACGCAGCACTTACAATTATGACGCGTACCTAACCACAGGTTCAAGAACCAGTGATTTTAAGTTTGTGACATCATACAATGACAACACGCTGCCTGCTGACCAGACTCTGAAGAAAAGTCCATCAGACTTTGCTGATGTATTCGGGGACTGCGATACTGCCCCTGAGGTATGATGCATAATTATTCCTTTTAAAGTAGTTCCAATGATACAGCCACGCTTTTCTCAATCTTGTTATTTGCCATTCAAGTTTTATTTTGGTGTTTACTTTGAGACCTTCGAGGACTGTGCGTTGAAAATTCGCATTGCTGACTCAATTTTTCCGATTTTCTTTCACATTTCAACTTTTTTATTCACTTATTTGATAGTGTTCACGTGGAAGAAATTCATGGCGTTTATATTATTTTTAAATTAATTTCTGTTGCCATACAGGTTAAGTTTGAATAGAGAATGTCTTTTGTGTCTCTCTTACTCTATCCATGGTGCTGAAGTTTTTGGTTTGTTTGTTTGATATTAGTAGACATTGAGCATAGCTGATTTTTATACACAAGTCTTTGTGCACCTTCAACAAGAAGACTGAATGTCTTTGTTTGCTTCGGTGTAGTATAGCTTCGTTTATCTGTGATTTTGTTAAAGAAATTGCCTCCCTCCAGTGAGTGTTTCTTTTAATAGTGGCCAGTTCTACATTTCATGATGATTTCCTAATTATTTATTTTCTTCGCGCATGTCGTTCCTATGTATGTTACGCGATAATTGAAATACCAGAAAGACCCTCCCCACATACATCATGCCCTTTGCGCTGTATAAATTAACGTTTCAACCAAAAGTTTTGTCTTACAGAACTTGAAATTTTTTTAATGCTATTAAATAACCTTATGACTTCAAATTTCACTGACAGCCAGCCGGTACCTTAAATGAAGAAACTTCCAGTCAGCATATGAATTTCACAAATGCACTGTAATTTTTGGTTAAACTAAACATCTTATGTGATGCATTTACTGTATCCACGCGGCTAGTGAAATGGTCTCTTTGCTTAGACTTGATAAAGATTATTGATCAGTCTGTCTTTTAATTATGTCTAGCATCAGCATTAAATCGGTTCGTAGTTTCACCACATGTAAACCATCAGAAAAACACAGTGCGCTGTTAGAAAAACCGCAACAGCTTAAACATTTTATTCATCAGGACATATTGAAGCAATCAAAGAAAATACTTTTTTCTCCTCACAAATGTATGACTGATAGCTTCCACGCTGTTAAAATGCTTGCTGAACAATAATTATTTAAAAGAAATTTGTCTTTAACTGCAGTGTTTTAGCAGAGTAAAAACTTCAGTGTGCAAAATATAAAGTCAGGATTTACAGTCTAAAAAACAGAATAATTCAGGAAGTTTGCTTTAAAAGAAAAATGCTTACGTTTTATTTTTGACATTTTTCACCTCTGCAAGGATAAAAGTGTTGTTGTTTTAAATAATGTAACTGTTACAGGCTATACATGAATGTATTCAATACAGCTTTTTCTCAGTTTTACTTAATATATTTTTTTAAACAGGACGGTGGAAATGTAAAACAGGAAAGTGCATTAAAAATGAAAATAAGAATCACAGTTTCATTAGTGAGAGAGAGTCATGACATCATGGAATATAGGTTTGGCACTTCATACAATATTTATAATTTAAATGCTCCAGCTTATAGTTTTTTGTGGAATGACTTGAAATATAAAATTAATTTGAAAACATGAAGCTCTTGAAGGAAAAATGGTTTAGTTTGGTGTTGACCTACCCTGCTAGCAGTTGTATATAATTATCTGGCAAACTTAATTTATCTCTTTGTTCTCACAAAGTTTTTGTAGATTCGACTGGCAATTTTCAATGAATGTGTCTCTGTTTGAAATTAAATCATATTGTTGTGTTGTTATACCTAGAGAAATACTCATGGTGTCAGTGTGTACCAGCAAACGAGAGACTGCAATAATACCCCACCCTTCACTATCTACGACTTTCAACCTCGAATCTGTAGTTGCAGTTGTTTTTCGCAAAACGTTGGGTGATTTTTTCGCTTATGGAAGGTAATTGGTCATTGTAGATCTTACTATACAAAACTGCTAGCAAAATTAGTTTTTTTCCGCAGTAGCAATGGGATACAGCGTATATGCGCTGCACTGCGGCCTTGCTTATATGTATATTATCTTCGGGACCGTGAGTGGAGACGTGAGCTATTCTATGCCAGAGGAGATAAAACGTGGATCTATAATTGGAAATATCGCTAAGGATCTGGGACTTGATTTGGGCAGACTGTCCGCTCGAAAGCCTCGTATAGATACAGAGGATAGCGGTGTCAAGTACTGCAGCGTAAATCTCAATACTGGCGAGTTAATTGTACAAGAAAGGATCGACCGAGAGGGGCTTTGTGCGAAAAAGGCGTCGTGTGTTCTGAAACAGGAGCTAGTGCTGGAAAATCCTTTAGAACTGCACCGCATTCATATCCGCGTTCAAGACATCAACGATAACTCACCACAGTTTAAAGAGGAATCACTTAAGATTGAAATACAGGAGTCAGCGGATAAAGGCGAACGTTTTCTTGTCGGAGAAGCTCACGACGCGGACATCGGAGAAAATGCTGTTCAGGGCTATTCACTTCAGCAGAATGATCATTTCAAACTAAATGTGAACACAAAGGCGAGTGGTCGTAAATACTGTGAACTAGTCTTAGACAAAGAACTAGACAGGGAAGACAAAAAAGAGATTGTGCTGTTACTTACCGCCTTCGATGGAGGCTCTCCACAGAGATCGGGCACTGTGGTCATACACGTCACTGTACTGGATGCTAATGATAATGTACCAGTCTTTGGTCAGAATGTCTATACAGCAAGTCTGCCTGAAAACTCTCCTCTGGAAGCATTAGTAATCACAGTGAGTGCCAATGATCCAGATGAAGGTTTAAATAGCGAAATTACTTATGGATTTGATCATGTTTCAGATGAAAACAGCGATGTGTTTTCATTAAACCCCAGAACTGGAGAAGTGAGAGTAGCTGGAGCAATTGATTACGAGAAAGTATCATCATATGAAATGCAGATAAGCGCTAAAGATGGATTAGGGTTAGTTTCATATTCAACATTAAGTATTGAAGTCACTGACGTGAACGACAATGCACCAGTAATACATCTTAAGTCAATGTCTAACCCCATACCCGAGAACGCCCCATCTGGTACAGAGGTGGGCATCATTAACGTGCAGGACAGAGACGCTGAGAATAACCGACAGGTCCGCTGCTCCATCCAGCAGGGTGTCCCCTTTAAGTTGGTTCCGTCTATTAAAAACTATTATTCTCTGGTGACCACAGGACAACTGGACCGCGAACTAGTGTCTGATTACAACATTACAATCACTGCCACTGACGAGGGCTCTCCACCTCTGTCCTCTTCTAAAAGTGTTCAGTTATCTGTAGCTGACATCAACGACAACCCACCTGTGTTTGATGAGCAGTCGTACAGCGCATATGTGAGTGAGAATAACAAACCGGGCTCCACTTTATGTTCCGTTAGTGCTCGAGACCCCGACTGGAGACAGAACGGTACAGTGGTTTATTCTCTGTTAGCTGGTGAGGTGAACGGTGCCCCGGTGTCCTCCTATCTGTCTGTGAACGGAGACACGGGTGTGATCCACGCTGTGAGGTCGTTTGATTATGAACAGTTCAGGAGTTTTGAAGTCCACGTGATGGCCAGAGACAACGGTTCTCCTCCTCTAAGCAGCAACGTGACCGTGAGTGTGTTCATCTCAGATGTGAATGACAACTCTCCTCAGATCCTGTACCCCTCCCCAGAGGGCAACTCCTTCATGACCGAGCTGGTCCCCAAAGCTGCACACGGAGGCTCTCTGGTGTCCAAAGTGATCGCGGTGGACGCGGACTCCGGACAGAACGCCTGGCTGTCCTATCAAATAGTCAAATCCACTGATCCGGGACTTTTTACCATTGGTGTCCACAGCGGAGAGATCAGGACACAGCGGGACATTTCTGAATCTGACAGCATGAAACAGAACCTTGTAGTGGCAGTGAAAGATAACGGACAGCCCTCTCTGTCTGCCACCTGTTCCATGTATTTACTTATTTCTGATAACTTGGCTGAGGTGCCAGAATTGAAGGATCTGTCTTATAATGAGAGCAATTCCAAACTGACCTCTTATCTGATCATCGCGCTGGTGTCTGTGTCCACGTTTTTTCTGACTTTTATCATCATCATCCTGGGTTTGAGGTTTTGTCGCAGGAGAAAGCCCAGACTGTTGTTTGATGGAGCAGTTGCAATCCCCAGCGGTTATCTTCCTCCTAATTACGCAGATGTTGATGGCACAGGAACTTTACGCAGCACTTACAATTATGACGCGTACCTGACCACAGGTTCAAGAACCAGTGACTTTAAGTTTGTGACATCATACAATGACAACACGCTGCCTGCTGACCAGACTCTGAAGAAAAGTCCATCAGACTTTGTCGATGTGTTTGGGGACAGCGATGGTTCTCCTGAGGTAGGATCATTTCATTGTCACCAAAAATATCTTTTCGTCGTCCCAAAAATAAACTTGAATGATTCTGTAACCTCATTTGATTTACTTTGTTGCTTTTGTTCATTAGTGATGTAAGCATCTTGCAATTTCATTATTTTTTTTTTCTCTGTCCTTGGTTCTGAACTGCGTTTTTGCGCTGTTCCTGGAATCGTTTTATGTGAATTTTAAGTCAATTTTTTCTTCTTTTTTTTTCCCTGATTCATTTTTTAATACAGTTCCAAATTTGAGGGACCACCGATTTGGTTTGTCCAAAGTTGCGTTGTTTCTGGTTTGTGTAGTAGTATAAACAACTTCTTATTTACATCATTCTTGTCTGTCCTTGGTCCTGAACTCGGCTTGACATTTTAATGCTCTTCTAAAGATAGTTTTTTGTTTTGTGCTTTTTTCTTCTCTTTACCTTTCTTTCTTTCTTTGTTTTAGAAACACTGTCACCGTTATAGCACACCCAAATACAATATTTTTAGTATTTAGGTGTGATAATAATTTTCGCATAAATAAGGATTTCTAATTGATAATAAAGCTGTTCCTTCTACGTTTGTGTTGGCCATTAAAAATGTCATTCTTTTTTTCATTTTTCTTTAATTGTTACTGAAAAGAAGAAGGTATGGACATGTCTCTATTGCTCATGTTCTAAATGAACGTGATAAAGAGCGCACATTCTATTACTCTTTGTTCTAACTGTCTTACATTTTAAATTTTTACATATTTCATTTAAAGAAATCTTCTTTCAGTCATAATTGTTCTTATGAATCCTTTACGTTAAGTTCTCAGCGTTGATAAAAATCGGACCCTTCAACGGTCTTTCAAAATTCTTGCAGCAGTGTTCATAGTCACTTTGTCGTTTTGTTTCGTTTTCTATTCGTTGTATCAATTTTAAAATGGTTACTAATCCTTCTGAAAGCGCACTGTGTGGATCACCGTTTGTTCACCCTCAGTTAATTGGACGAATACATCTGAGCCTTTTTTGACCCTCTGTATCTATTACAATGAGAATCCCAGAACTCTTCAGAAATACAAAACGATTTCACAGCAAGTCATCAAAAAGTAACGCTACGTTTTTGCACATAAAACATTACGAAGAACTTAGAATTTTAATAAAAGAGAAACTAACAGGAATAACAACAACAAAAACGAGAGAGAAAAAGCTCTCTCCCCTTTCAACTTAAATCATAGTGCAGAGTCTGTGTCTAGGATCATTCTGTTGACTCGTCAAAGCTGTCTGGAAACAGAGAAACGGTTATTTTACCCTTTTTTTTTAGTTTCCATTGCAGCTGGATCATTACCTTATTACATATTATATATTTTATAACTACCTATGTTTTCAGCCATTAAAAGTAATAATAAAATAGCAAAGCAACTATCTATATATTTTTTACTCGTCCGTTCACAGTGAATGGCTCTACAGAATATCAAAATTTATTACATATTAAATAATAATAAAAAAAAAACTTCACGTTGCCATACCTCAGTAAATACTCATGGTGTCAGTGTGCGCCAGTAAACGTGAAGACCTGATCATTCTCCACCCTTCTGTCTCAGCGAATTCAAAGCCCGGTTCTCCTTTTGTAACGCAGTTGGAAAATATCTCCTCGCGTATGACTCCAGTTTCACAGTGACTTTAAAGATTCTTTGGACATTTTTACTGTCTTGATTTTATGTTTACCTCTCATGTGCCATTTCTGATGGTAACAATGGGATACACCATATTTGCGCTGCACTGCGGCCTTGCTTTTATTTTTCTTTCTCTCCGCTTTGTCATCGGAGACATGAGCTACTCTATCCCGGAGGAGATGACACGTGGATCTATAATTGGAAATATCGCTAAGGATCTGAGACTCGATTTGGGCAGACTGTCCGCTCGAAAAGCTCGTATAGATACAGAGGATAGTGGTGTCAAGTACTGCAGCGTAAATCTCAATACTGGCGAGTTAACTGTACAAGAAAGGATCGACCGAGAAGGGCTTTGTGCGAAAAAGGCGTCGTGTGTTCTGAAACAGGAGCTAGTGCTGGAAAATCCTTTGGAATTGCACCGCATTCATATTCGCGTTCAAGACATCAACGATAACTCACCTCAGTTTAAGGAGGAGTCACTCAACTTTGAAATACACGAACTGGCAGACAAAGGTACAGGCTTTCCCCTAGATGAAGCTCACGATGCAGACATCGGAGAAAATGCTGTTCAGGGTTATTCACTTCAGCAAAATGATCACTTCAGATTAAACGTTAAATCTAAAAGTGGTGGGAGAAAATATGGCGAACTAGTCTTAGACAAAGAACTAGACAGGGAAGACAAAAAAGAGATTGTGCTGTTACTTACAGCCTTCGATGGAGGCTCTACACAGAGATCAGGCACTGTAGTCATACACGTCACTGTACTGGATGCTAATGATAATGCCCCGGTGTTTAGTCAGAATGTCTATAAGGCTAGTCTCCACGAAAACTCCCCTCTGGATACTGTTGTTCTCACAGTTAGCGCCACAGATGCAGATGAAGGTGTAAATGGTGAAGTTAATTATGGGTTTGACCACGTCTCTGAGGAAAGACAAGATTTTTCTTTGGACCCTAAAACAGGAGCAGTGAGAGTGGCTGGAGCAATTGATTATGAAAAGGAATCGTCGTATGAAATCCAGATTACTGCGAAAGATGGTTTGGGATTAGCATCATATGCTACTCTGTTAATTGAGATTACGGATGTAAATGATAATGCACCAGTTATAAATCTGAAATCACTATCTAACCCCATACCTGAGAACGCGTCACCTGGTACAGAGGTGGGCATCATTAACGTGCAGGACAGAGACTCTGAGAATAACCGACAGGTCCGCTGCTCCATCCAGCAGGGTGTCCCCTTTAAGTTGGTTCCTTCTATTAAAAACTATTATTCTCTGGTGACCACAGGACAACTGGACCGTGAACTAGTGTCTGATTACAACATTACAATCACTGCCACTGACGAGGGCTCTCCACCTCTGTCCTCTTCTAAAAGTGTTCAGTTATCTGTAGCTGACATCAACGACAACCCACCTGTGTTTGATGAGCAGTCGTATAGCGCATATGTGAGTGAGAATAACAAACCCGGCTCCACTTTATGTTCCGTTAGTGCTCGAGACCCTGACTGGAGACAGAACGGTACAGTGGTTTATTCTCTGTTAGCTGGTGAGGTGAACGGTGCCCCAGTGTCATCCTATCTGTCTGTGAACGGAGACACGGGTGTGATCCACGCTGTGAGGTCGTTTGATTATGAGCAGTTTAGGAGTTTTAAAGTCCACGTGATGGCCAGAGACAACGGTTCTCCTCCTCTAAGCAGCAACGTGACCGTGAGTGTGTTCATCTCAGATGTGAATGACAACTCTCCTCAGATCCTGTACCCCTCCCCAGAGGGCAACTCCTTCATGACCGAGCTGGTCCCCAAAGCTGCACACGGAGGCTCTCTGGTGTCCAAAGTGATCGCGGTGGACGCGGACTCCGGACAGAACGCCTGGCTGTCCTATCAAATAGTCAAATCCACTGATCCGGGACTTTTTACTATTGGTGTCCACAGCGGAGAAATCAGGACACAGCGGGACATTTCTGAATCTGACAGCATGAAACAGAACCTTGTAGTGGCAGTGAAAGATAACGGACAGCCCTCTCTGTCTGCCACCTGTTCCATGTATTTACTTATTTCTGATAACTTGGCTGAGGTACCAGAACTGAAGGATCTGTCTTATAATGAGAGCAATTCCAAACTGACCTCTTATCTGATCATCGCGCTGGTGTCTGTGTCCACCTTTTTCCTGACTTTTATCATCATCATCCTGGGTTTGAGGTTTTGTCGCAGGAGAAAGCCCAGACTGTTGTTTGATGGAGCAGTTGCCATCCCCAGCGGTTATTTCCCTCCTACTTACGCAGATGTTGATGGCACAGGAACTTTACGCAGCACTTACAATTATGATGCGTACCTGACCACAGGTTCAAGAACCAGTGACTTTAAGTTTGTGACATCATACAATGACAACACGCTGCCTGCTGACCAGACTCTGAAGAAAAGCCCATCAGACTTTGCTGATGTTTTTGGAGATAGTGATAGGACTCCTGAGGTAGGAGGATGCCCTTTGCCCCATTTTCATTATTTTTTTTCTCTCACTTGCATTAAAGTTTTGTTGATAGATATTTAAATAAGCCAACTTTCTTTCCTAACAATAACGGTGTTAATGTACAAAAAATTACAATCCTTTTATTTTGGTTCTACCTTCATTGTTATTTAGCCTGTGTGTTTCATATTGTCTCTGTCTTTCTTTGTTGCATTCTCCCTCACTGATGTGTCTTTCCCTGTGGTACAATTTTCTAGAAGAGTAACATTTTCGGTTAACATTTTCATGTTTTGCTTTATTTTGGTGTTTTGGTTGAAGCACAGCCATAAAGCTGGTTTTTAGCATTTTTGGTCCAACTCCTTCCTCCCACAAAACCTACCTTGAGAGAAAGTTTCATCTTATTGCATCATATCTATAGGCTTGACTTTTTTCTTGGTATTCATTTTCCCGGTAGTCCAGCAGTTTTTTACTGATCAAGTGTGTTTCGACTTCCACAGGTATTATTTTTTATCTATTTAAAGACTTTAAGGTTATGTGGTTGAAACATTAAGTTCTATATAAGTTTTTTTTTCTCATATAGATGATGGAAAACAAATGCAACAGGTCTGAAGACTTGACAGAAAGAAAGGCTTCTCTAATAACAATATAAACTAGTGATTAATAGGCTTAGTAACACCCTACAATGTAACTCAGTGTAAGTAATCAGCCTTACTATACTGCTAAAATTGTTAATACATTTTCCTCAATAGTCCTTGATCATTTTTGAATAGAAAATATTATCATTGGCCATGTTTACAAAAGTATATTATTTCTCATAGATGACACAGTTAATAATCATTCTATTTACTTATTTTATAGAACCATAATCCTGAGAATTATGTTTTGTTTTGTTTTTGTTTGTGTAGCACATTGTTATATACAGCATGGTCCAAAAGATGGATGCATACACCTTCTTTTTTGTTAGGAAAAGTTGGTCTTTTAGTGGTCTTTCAAAGCTTTGGTGTTGACAAAAATAGTTATTAACATTTCTCTTGAGAGTGGCTTAATATTTCTCCTTTGTCAGCGTGAAGTTGGTTCATCACAGGTGTCCTACCCCAGAGTAGGCACTCCCACAGAGTTTATATTATTCTCACTCATATTGTACTGTAAATATGATATATTGCATTATCATTTTCTCTCCTATTGTGATACTTACACACTCTTCTTTTCCTGAAAGAAATATCACACTTAAATTAACTTAAAAGTAGGACTTTTGCCAGTTGCCCAATACAAAATATATTTATGTTTGAAACAGACCCAAACTGTGTATCCTTGTCTTGCACTTGCTCTCTCTCTCTCTCTGACTGTATGCTTGTGTTTTACTTAGCAATTCTGCGTCTGATGAAGTTTCTTTTCTGTCTCTCAGCTGAGTGTAATAAGCTTCTGATGATACGGTCAGTTTAGTGATCAGGCTTCATATGCAACTTGTTAACATCTAGTTCAAAGTGTTTTTGTTTGTGGTTAACTGTTCTAGAAAAACATTCAGCCTAGCAACAATTCAGTGCAGTTAAATCCCCACTTTGTTTTAGAATTTCAGTCTGACTTGTGACACTTTTACTCAGTTCTGATATTACCTCAAAATCACAGTACTAATAAGTAAATTCTGGTCTAATGTAAATTTGAGGTACCATCACATTTATGAGATTAGCAAAGGCTTCAGGGAATTTGTTAGTTTATTTTAAAAAGTTCAGATGACTCAGTAAAATCCACATAAATTTCGCCTTAATGCATGAAATAGTAGCTGGGATACAACTGAAAGAAATCTGACTTCTAACAGAAAAATTTACTGAATAATTGCTTAGTTGCTAACACAAAACTATTTTTTATGAAAGGATACTAAATTTCAGACTGCATCCTCTATCTTGATTCAGTTATTTTAAAAAACCAAAAAAAAAAAACAACCAACATTAATTTTCTTTTGTCTGAGAAGAAAAGAAACAGGTGAATCGGCCAGTTTCCTTTTTAGTGTATTTAAAAAAAAAAGTTTTTTTAAGCAGTCATAAAAATTCAGTTTGATGTTAGTATACTGAACTTGGATAATATGGGTTTTTTAATCTTTCTGTCTTGATTTTTCATGTATTTTACAATTTTATTTTATTTTTTTTTCCTGTGCTTTGTGTCCTATGGGACATTAACAACGTTAACCTTGGTCATAATTTAAATAGGTAAACTCAATGCGTGTGATTACGTTGGAACCAGCAACATGAAATTTTTGTTAATACACAATTAGGCTGATTTCCGAAAGGCTACAAAGAGGGGGAACCCACAGTTTGTCGTTCAGTCGTAAACATATAGTGATATCAGTATTTCTAGGCCCTACAGATATAGATTTATGCCATATTCCATTAAGTAATAATATAGTCACTAAACGTGTATTAAAATAAAACACTCCGATCTTGCAGTATCTATTGAGTGCATTTAGGCATTTAACTTGGATAAGGTGGGGTCAGTGTCATTTTTGAACTCACGGTGTCGCTATACACCAGCCCTAAAAGACTGAATTCCTCTTTTCTTTGTGGACTTTCTGTCTTGCACGCCCGCTGCCTGCTCTAGGTTTAGCACGAGACGCGCTGAATTGCAGTTCCTATTTCTGCTTTTGTGCTATCTTTGCTGCGTTATTGCTTTAACATATTAGAGGTATATCATTGAAGATGGAATTGAATACTATCGCGTTTCAGGCTTGGAACATTTGTTTCCTCCTTCTGCTGCATGTTGCTCATGGAGACATGAGCTATTCTTTACCAGAGGAAATGAAACGAGGATCCATTATTGGAAATATAGCCAAAGACCTCGGGATGGAAACGGGCGCGCTGTCCAGCAGGAGAGCCCGCATCGACGCCGACGGAACCGACAAACGTTACTGTGACATAAACATGAGTAACGGAGAGTTGATTGTTGCAGACAGGATTGACCGCGAGGGGCTTTGTGGAGAAAAGGCTTCGTGCATCCTAAAACACGAGCTCATGCTGGAGAATCCGCTCGAGCTTCTTCGTATCAGCCTTCACATTCAAGATATCAATGACAACGCACCGCAATTCAATGAAGAACGGATTAATATAGAAATTCGAGAATCCGCTGACAGAGGAGCTCGTTTTGTGATAGAAGAAGCGCACGATGCGGATGTGGGGCAAAATTCAGTGCAGCAGTACAACCTTAAAAAGAATGAAAATTTTATTTTGTCTGTAAATGGAAACACCAGAGAGCTCGTTCTTGAAAAAGAGCTTGATCGTGAAAAACAACAGGAAATGAATTTAATTCTCACAGCTTTGGATGGTGGATCTCCTCAGAGATCAGGTACATTAGTAATACACGTCACTGTGCTGGATGCTAATGATAACGCCCCAGTGTTCACCCAAGCCGTTTATAAAGCCAGCCTGCCTGAAAACTCTCATTTAGACACTGTAGTGATTACAGTAAGCGCAACCGATGCAGATGAGGGACTTAACGGGGATGTGACGTATGACTTTGGACATGTTACTGAAGAAGTGAAGAAGATATTTAGCATTGATCGTAAAGTAGGTGACATAAGAGTAATTGGTGCTGTTGACTATGAAACTACTACATCATTTGAAATACGCGTTAAAGCAAAAGATGGGCTGGGGCTTTTATCCTACGCTAAAGTAATAATTTCTATCACTGACGTGAATGACAACGCCCCTGTAGTTAATCTGAAGTCACTGACCAATCCGATACCAGAGAACACCCCAGCTGATACAGACGTGGGCATCATTAACGTGCAGGACAGAGACTCCGAAACTAATGGACAGGTCCGCTGCTCCATCCAGCAGGGTGTTCCCTTTAAGTTGGTTCCTTCTATTAAAAACTATTATTCTCTGGTAACAACGGGACAACTGGACCGTGAACTAGTGTCTGATTACAACATTACAATCACTGCCACTGATGAGGGCTCTCCACTTCTGTCCTCTTCTAAAAGTGTTCAGTTATCTGTAGCTGACATCAACGACAACCCACCTGTGTTTGAGGAACAGTCATACAGCGCATATGTGAGTGAGAATAACAAACCTGGCTCCACTTTATGTTCCGTTAGTGCTCGAGACCCCGACTGGAGACAGAACGGTACAGTGGTTTATTCTCTGTTAGCTGGTGAGGTGAACGGTGCCCCGGTGTCCTCCTATCTGTCTGTGAATGGAGACACCGGTGTGATCCACGCTGTGAGGTCGTTTGATTATGAACAGTTCAGGAGTTTTAAAGTCCATGTGATGGCCAGAGACAACGGTTCTCCTCCTCTAAGCAGCAACGTGACCGTGAGTGTGTTCATCTCAGATGTGAATGACAACTCTCCTCAGATCCTCTACCCCTCCCCAGAGGGCAACTCCTTCATGACCGAGCTGGTCCCCAAAGCTGCACACGGAGGCTCTCTGGTGTCCAAAGTGATCGCGGTGGACGCGGACTCCGGACAGAACGCCTGGCTGTCCTATCAAATAGTCAAATCCACAGATCCGGGACTTTTTACTATTGGTGTCCACAGCGGAGAGATCAGGACACAGCGGGACATTTCTGAATCTGACAGCACGAAACAGAACCTTGTAGTGGCAGTGAAAGATAACGGACAGCCCTCTCTGTCTGCCACCTGTTCCATGTATTTACTTATTTCTGATAACTTGGCTGAGGTGCCAGAACTGAAGGATCTGTCTTATAATGAGAGCAATTCCAAACTGACCTCTTATCTGATCATCGCGCTGGTGTCTGTGTCCACCTTTTTCCTGACTTTTATCATCATCATCCTGGGTTTGAGGTTTTGTCACAGGAGAAAGCCCAGACTGTTGTTTGATGGAGCAGTTGCCATCCCCAGCGGTTATCTCCCTCCTAATTACGCAGATGTTGATGGCACAGGAACTTTACGCAGCACTTATAATTACGACGCGTACCTGACCACAGGTTCTAGAACCAGTGACTTTAAGTTTGTGACATCATACAATGACAACACGCTGCCTGCTGACCAGACTCTGAAGAAAAGTCCATCAGATTTTGCTGATGTCTTTGGAGACCTGGATGGGTGCTCAGAGGTATGGCCCCTTCGCACTAAGCAAGTCATGTTTTAATCTTGTGCCAGATGAATATCAACAGTTCAGTTTTCTTCTACTTTATCATCACAAATTTGTTTCTTTAAATGCTTGGAGCAAAAATTGGTTTATTAATTCTAACTTTTTCTTCTTTCCTCTAAAGTGTTTCCTAGAGGTGTTGCTCTCTTTCTCTGGTTGTGGCTAAAATATGCTTGATTTCAACATGATACATTTCATACTTTCATACTTATAGATTTAGTGTGATATGTTATTTGTGTGTGTTCAATTTATTGTAGTTTTGCAAGCTCATATGATGTATGTTCATCAACACAATAGGTATTTCTGCATCGTGCTTGCGGTGGTTTTTTGTCTGTACACTTTATTTGTTGTTTGTTTTGTTTTTTCACTAATTGATTACTTTTATCCTCTATCTGAAGCTGTGAGAGCAACTTTTACTCTTAGGAAGATATAGTTGTATAATGTAATCAAAATTTCATCTTATTTTTTCCGGTACTACCATTTATTAAATAACACTTTGTGAATATATGCCCAGTGCTTTAGCTGTGTTGTTACTGATATTTTGTCAGTAGTTCTACACCTCTGGTTAGTTGATACACAGAAGGTCAGATGCTGCAGAATTTTACAGCTTTTTTTTTTAAAATAGTGTATATTTGTCAGCTACATTTCATACTGTAGGTTTATCTTAGTGCTAAACCACATATTTATCTTTAGCACAATATTATCAGTGTAGTAATAAAGATCTTTGCCCATTCTCGCTATCATGTCACATTTTAAGTATGAGACTCATGTCCCAACCTGGATTTGTTCCTATGTCTGCCTTATCTAAAATAGGAGATGCACAAAAAGCATCTATAAAAGCTCACTTCTACATTTATTTCATACTTCTCATACCTGTGATGTTTTCCTATCATATGTCAGACTGAGTAATTTGGTGAATTTTGTAATCTGATGGCTGTCATTATATATTCTTAGCGCTGGACAGAAGTAGCTGTCAAGTGATGGAATGCAATTCATCTTAATTGCAAGCAATAGCAATTTAGATTATAATTACATTTTTTCACACTAAAGGAGTGCAAACATGTATTACTATCTGTTTGTAGGTATTTATATTTAAACACATTCCATCACACTTGACTAGTAGGACTGTTTCTTTAACAGCTTTGTCTTTGATCTTAATTTTAAAATACGTGAAAGTTGATTTCTAATTCATGTGACTGATGAGTTGTAAAATGAGGCAGTGTGTAGTTTAACTGGAGCTCTTGAGTTTGCACTGTCTCAACTGAGATTTCTTTAGCGACTCTGGTGACCGCATGGCACACTTGTTAATTTTTTTAAAAAGCAACAAATGAAACCATAAATCATTGGACGGTAAATTTAGGTGTATTTCTGAAATCCAAATGTGACTCCTGCTTACTGGATAACATGATTTAATACCAAAAATATCAACATAGCAATACTAGACATAAAAGCAAAAACATACTGAAAGCACATAAACATTTTCCTGCACCAGCTTTATACACGTAGCTACATTTGAACCTTTGGGTTGAGAGGGTCTAGTATGAAAACAGTTATGCAGAGCAGCAGATTAGCAGTATCTACTGGATGGAGACAAAAGGCATAAAACAGTCACCTGGAGTACAGTAACTGACTCAGTGTAACTAAACAACCTGCATATGTGTGTGGTGATGAGAACAAGGCAGTGATCACTATGTGAAGAACAGTTCCAGGCACACAGACAAATCTGAATCCTCTTAGTAGAAACAACAACAACATACAATTAAAGATATCATAATTTT
This sequence comes from Rhamphochromis sp. 'chilingali', assembly GCF_963969265.1. Classification (NCBI taxonomy): domain Eukaryota; kingdom Metazoa; phylum Chordata; class Actinopteri; order Cichliformes; family Cichlidae; genus Rhamphochromis; species Rhamphochromis sp. 'chilingali'. The sequence continues at coordinate 29,709,846 of NC_137940.1, forward strand.
ATGAAGACAAATAAGCACATTTATAGTTGTTGTACTGACTGAATGGTTTTCTTCTTTTTTTTTTGTTTGATTTTACAACTGTTTACTTGATTCACAATGTAAAACTCTTTTCTCTCATTGTCTCCTTTATAGTAACTGAAGTTTTACATATTTATTCTACATAAAAATACTTTTTTTAAAAGAAGATAAAAATCATACACTGAACATTAGTTGTAGTTTGCTTAGATTTCGTGTTAAGGTGTTTCCGCAAAACCTAACTCACGGTGGCGCTAAAAACCAGCCCTAACAGTTTTCATTTCCTGTATTCATCGGTGTGGACGCGCATTCTTGCGCTCTTGTGTCTCAGTTAGGGCCACCTCCCGAGAATTGCAGTTGTGAGTCGTATTTTGGGGTTCAGGTCATTTTTTTCCTTATTTTTCAGCCTCTTAATAATTCATCTCTTATAATGGATTCGAAGATATTCGTGTTTCGTTCGCGTGAGTTTTCTTTCTTCCTTCTTTTGTTCCATGTCGCTCATGGAGACATGAGCTATTCTTTCCCAGAGGAAATGAAACGAGGATCCGTTATTGGAAATATAGCCAAAGACCTCGGGATGGAAACGGGCGCGCTGTCCAGCAGGAGAGCCCGCATCGACGCCGACGGAACCGACAAACGTTACTGTGACATAAACATGAGTAACGGAGAGTTGATTGTTGCAGACAGGATTGACCGCGAGGGGCTTTGTGGAGAAAAGCCTTCGTGCATCCTAAAACACGAGATTATGCTGGGGAATCCGCTCGAGCTTCATCGTATCAGCCTTCACATTCAAGATATCAATGACAACGCACCACAATTCAATGGAGAACGGATTAATATAGAAATTCAAGAGTCGGCTGTGAGAGGAGCTCGTTTTGTGATAGAAGAAGCGCACGATGCGGATGTGGGGCAAAATTCAGTGCAGCAGTACAACCTTAAAAAGAATGAAAATTTTATTTTGTCTGTAAATGGAAACACAATAGAGCTCGTTCTTGAAAAGGAGCTTGATCGTGAAAAACAACAGGAAATGAATTTAATTCTCACAGCTTTGGATGGTGGATCTCCTCAGAGATCAGGTACATTAATGATACACGTCACTGTGTTGGATGCTAATGATAACGCCCCAGTGTTCAGCCAAGCCGTTTATAAAGCCAGCCTGCCTGAAAATTCTCGTCTAGATACTGTAGTGATTACAGTAAGCGCAAGTGATGCAGATGAGGGAGTTAATGGAGATGTGACGTATGACTTTGGGCATGTTACTGAAGAAGTGAAGAAGATATTTAGTATTGATCATAAAGTAGGTGACATAAGAGTAATTGGTGTTGTTGACTATGAAACTACTACATCATTTGAAATACGTGTCAAAGCAAAAGATGGGCTGGGGCTGTCATCCTACGCTAAAGTAATGATTTCTATCACTGATGTGAATGACAACGCCCCTGTAGTTAATCTGAAGTCACTGACCAATCCAATACCAGAGAACACTCCACCTGGTACAGAGGTGGGCATCATTAACGTGCAGGACAGAGACTCTGGGAATAACCGACAGGTCCGCTGCTCCATCCAGCAGGGTTTCCCCTTTAAGTTGGTTCCTTCTATTAAAAACTATTATTCTCTGGTGACTACGGGACAACTGGACCGTGAACTAGTGTCTGGTTACAACATTACAATCACTGCCACTGATGAGGGCTCTCCACCTCTGTCCTCTTCTAAAAGTGTTCAGTTATCTGTAACTGATATCAATGACAACCCACCTGTGTTTGAGGAACAGTCGTACAGCGCATATGTGAGTGAGAATAACAAACCGGGCTCCACTTTATGTTCCGTTAGTGCTCGAGACCCCGACTGGAGACAGAACGGTACAGTGGTTTATTCTCTGTTAGCTGGTGAGGTGAACGGTGCCCCAGTGTCATCCTATCTGTCTGTGAACGGAGACACGGGTGTGATCCACGCTGTGAGGTCGTTTGATTATGAACAGTTTAGGAGCTTCAAAGTCCATGTGATGGCCAGAGATAACGGTTCTCCTCCTCTCAGTAGCAACGTGACCATGAGTGTGTTCATCTCAGATGTGAATGACAACTCTCCTCAGATCCTCTACCCCTCCCCAGAGGGCAACTCCTTCATGACCGAGCTGGTCCCCAAAGCTGCACACGGAGGCTCTCTGGTGTCCAAAGTGATCGCGGTGGACGCGGACTCCGGACAGAACGCCTGGCTGTCCTATCAAATAGTCAAATCCACAGATCCGGGACTTTTTACTATTGGTGTCCACAGCGGAGAGATCAGGACACAGCGGGACATTTCTGAATCTGACAGCATGAAACAGAACCTTGTAGTGGCAGTGAAAGATAACGGACAGCCCTCTCTGTCTGCCACCTGTTCCATGTATTTACTTATTTCTGATAACTTGGCTGAGGTACCAGAACTGAAGGATCTGTCTTATAATGAGAGCAATTCCAAACTGACCTCTTATCTGATCATCGCGCTGGTGTCTGTGTCCACCTTTTTCCTGACTTTCATCATCATCATCCTGGGTTTGAGGTTTTGTCGCAGGAGAAAGCCCAGACTGTTGTTTGATGGAGCAGTTGCCATCCCCAGTGGTTATCTCCCTCCTAATTACGCAGATGTTGATGGCACAGGAACTTTACGCAGTGCTTACAATTATGATGCATACCTGACCACAGGTTCAAGAACCAGTGACTTTAAGTTTGTGACATCATACAATGACAACACGCTGCCTGCTGACCAGACTCTGAAGAAAAGTCCATCAGATTTTGCTGATGTCTTTGGAGACCTGGATGGGTGCTCAGAGGTATGGCCCCTTCGCACTAAGCAAGTCATGTTTTAATCTTGTGCCAGATGAATATCAACAGTTCAGTTTTCTTCAACTTTATCATCACAAAATTCTTTTTTTAAATGCTTGGAGCAAAAGTTGGTTTATTAATTCTAACATTTTCTTCTTTCCTCTAAAGTGTTTCCTAGAGGTGTAGCTGTCTTTCTCTGGTAGTGGCTAAAATATGTTTAATTTCAACATGATACATTTCATACTTTCATACTTATAGATTTAGTGTGATATTTTATATATGTGTGTTCAATTTATTGTAGTTTTGCAAGCTCATATGACGTTTGTTCATCAACACAATAGGTATTTCTGCATCGTGCTTGCAGTGTTATTTGTCTGTACATGTTATTTGTTGTTTGTTTTGTTTTTTCACTAATCGATTACTTTTATCCTCTATCTGAAGCTGTGAGAGCAACTTTTACTCTTAGGAAGATATAGTTGTATAATGTAATCAAACTTTCATCGTATTTTTTCCGGTACTACCATTTTTATTTTTTTTTTATTAAATAGCACTTTGTGAATATATGCCCAGTGCTTTAGCTGTGTTGTTACTGATATTTTGTCAGTAGTTCTACACCTCTGGTTAGTTGATACACAGAAGGTCAGATGCTGCAGAATTTTACAACTGGTCTTTTTAAGTAGTGTATATTTGTCAGCTACATTTCATACTGTAAGTTCATCTTAGTGCTAAACCACATATTTGTCTTTAGCACAATATTATCAGTGTAGTAATAAAGATCTTTGCCCATTCTCGCTGTCATGTCACATTTTAAGTATGAGACTTATGTCCCAACCTGGATTTGTTCCTATCTAAAATAGGAGATGCACAAAAAGCATCTATAAAAGCTCACTTCTACATTCATTTCATACTTCTCATACCTGTGATGTTTTCCTATCATATGTCAGACTGAGTAATTTGGTGAATTTTGTAATCTGATGGCTGCATTATATATTCTTAGCACTGGACAGAAGTAGCTGTCAAGTGATGGAATGCAATTCATCTTAATTTCAAGCAATAGCAATTTAGATTATAATTATATTTTTTCACACTAAAGGAGTGCAAACATGTATTACTATCTGTTTGTAGGTATTTATATTTAAACACATTCCATCACACTTGACTAGTAGGACTGTTTCTTTAACAGCTTTGTCTTTGATCTTAATTTTAAAATACGTGAAAGTTGATTTCTAATTCATGTGACTGATGAGTTGTAAAATGAGGCAGTGTGTAGTTTAATTGGAGCTCTTGAGTTTGCACTGTCTCAACTGAGATTTCTTTAGCGACTCTGGTGACCGCATGGCACACTTGTTAATTTTTAAAAAAGCAACAAATGAAACCATAAACCATTGGACTGTAAATTTAGGTGTAATTCTGAAATCCAATTGTGACACCTACTTACTGGATAACAGGATTTAATCCCAAAAATATCAACATAGCAGTAGTAGACATAAGAGTAAAAACATACTGAAAGCACATGAACATTTTCCTGCACCAGTCTTGTAAACGCAACAGTGGTTTGGAAGCTCATGTTGTAACCGGAAGTTTGCCGGTTCGATCCCCAGCTCTGTCTGTCCTGGTTGCTGTGTCCTTGGGTAAGACACTTCACCCTACTGCCTACTGGTGTTGGGCTGATGGCACGATATGGCAAACTCGCTTCTGTCAGTCTGTCCCAGGGAAGCTGTGGATACAACTGTCGTTTGCCTCCACCAGTGTGTAAATGTGAGAGTGAATGAATAGTGGAACTGTGAAGCGCTTTGAGTGTCTAGAAAAGTGCAATATAAATGCAATTCTTTATTATACTAATTCTTTATTATAAACGTAGCTACATTTGAACCTTTGGGTTGAGAGGGTCTAGTATGAAAACAGTCATGCAGAGCAGCAAATTAGCAGTATCTACTGGATGGAGACAAAAAACATAAAACAGTCACCTGGAGTACAGTAAGTGACTCAGTGTAACTAAACAACCTGCATATGTGTGTGTGGTGATGAGAACAAGGCAGTGAAGAACAGTTCCAGGTACACAGCCAAGTCTGAATCCTCTTAGTAGAAACAACAACAACATACAATTAAAGATATCATAATTTTATGAAGAGAAAAAAGCACATTTATAGTTGTCGTACTGACTGAATGGTTTTCTTCTTCTTTTTTTGGTTGATTTTACAACTGTTTACCTGATTCACAATGTAAAACTCTTTTCTCCCATTGTCTCCTTTATAGTAACTGAGATTTTACATATTTATTCTACATAAAAATATCTTTTTAAAAGAAGATAAAAATCATGCACTGAGCATTAGTTGTAGTCTACTTAGATTTAGTGTTAAGGTGTTTCCGCAAAACCTAACTCACGGTGGCGCTAGACACCGGCCCTAACAGTTTTCATTTCCTGTATTCATCGGTGTGGACGCGTATTCTTGCGCTCTTGTGTCTCAGTTAGGGCCACCTCCCGAGAATTGCAGTTGTGAGTCGTGTTTTGGGGTTCAGGTCATTTTTTTCCTTATTTTTCAGCCTCTTAATAATTCATCTCTTAGGATGGATTCGAAGATATTCGTGTTTCATTCGCGTGAGTTTTCTTTCTTCCTTCTTTTGTTCCATGTCGCTCATGGAGACATGAGCTATTCTTTCCCAGAGGAAATGAAACGAGGATCCGTTATTGGAAATATAGCCAAAGACCTCGGGATGGAAACGGGCGCGCTGTTCAGCAGGAGAGCCCGCATCGACGCCGACGGAACCGACGAACGTTACTGTGACATAAACATGAGTAACGGAGAGCTGATTGTTGCAGACAGGATTGACCGCGAGGGGCTTTGTGGAGACAAGGCTTCGTGCATCCTAAAACACGAGCTTGTGCTCGAGAATCCGCTCGAGCTTCATCGTATCAGCCTTCACATTCAAGATATCAATGACAATGCACCACAATTCAATGAAGAACGGATTAATATAGAAATTCAAGAGTCGGCTGTGAGAGGAGCTCGTTTTGTGATAGAAGAAGCGCACGATGCGGATGTGGGGCAAAATTCAGTGCAGCAGTACAACCTTAAAAAGAATGAAAATTTTATTTTGTCTGTAAACGGAAACACCAGAGAACTCGTTCTTGAAAAAGAGCTTGATCGTGAAAAACAACAGGAAATGAATTTAATTCTCACAGCTTTGGATGGTGGATCTCCTCAGAGATCAGGTACATTAATGATACACGTCACTGTGTTGGATGCTAATGATAACGCCCCAGTGTTCAGCCAAGCCGTTTATAAAGCCAGCCTGCCTGAAAACTCTCCTCTAGACACTGTAGTGATTACAGTAAGCGCAAGTGATGCAGATGAGGGAGTTAATGGAGATGTGACGTATGACTTTGTACATCTTACAGAAGAAGTGAAGAAGATATTTAGTATTGATCGTAAAGTAGGTGACATAAGAGTAATTGGTGCTGTTGACTATGAAACTACTACATCATTTGAAATACGCGTTAAAGCAAAAGATGGGCTGGGGCTGTCATCCTACGCTAAAGTAATGATTTCTATTACTGATGTGAATGACAACGCCCCTGTAGTTAATCTGAAGTCACTGACCAATCCGATACCAGAGAACACCCCACCTGGTACAGAGGTGGGCATCATTAACGTGCAGGACAGAGACTCTGAGAATAACCGACAGGTCCGCTGCTCCATCCAGCAGGGTGTTCCCTTTAAGTTGGTTCCTTCTATTAAAAACTATTATTCTCTGGTGACCACAGGACAACTGGACCGTGAACTAGTGTCCAATTACAACATTACAATCACTGCCACTGACGAGGGCTCTCCACCTCTGTCCTCTTCTAAAAGTGTTCAGTTATCTGTAGCTGACATCAACGACAACCCACCTGTGTTTGAGGAGCAGTCATATAGCGCATATGTGAGTGAGAATAACAAACCGGGCTCCACCTTATGCTCCGTTAGTGCTCGAGACCCTGACTGGAGACAGAACGGTACAGTGGTTTATTCTCTGTTAGCTGGTGAAGTGAACGGTGCCCCAGTGTCCTCCTATCTGTCTGTGAACGGAGACACGGGTGTGATCCACGCTGTGAGGTCGTTTGATTATGAACAGTTCAGGAGCTTCAAAGTCCACGTGATGGCCAGAGACAACGGTTCTCCTCCTCTCAGCAGCAACGTGACCGTGAGTGTGTTCATCTTAGATGTGAATGACAACTCTCCTCAGATCCTGTACCCCTCCCCAGAGGGCAACTCCTTCATGACCGAGCTGGTCCCCAAAGCTGCACACGGAGGCTCTTTGGTGTCAAAAGTGATCGCGGTGGACGCAGACTCCGGACAGAACGCCTGGCTGTCCTATCAAATAGTCAAATCCACTGATCCGGGACTTTTTACTATTGGTGTCCACAGCGGAGAGATCAGGACACAGCGGGACATTTCTGAATCTGACAGCATGAAACAGAACCTTGTAGTGGCAGTGAAAGATAACGGACAGCCCTCTCTGTCTGCCACCTGTTCCATGTATTTACTTATTTCTGATAACTTGGCTGAGGTGCCAGAACTGAAGGATCTGTCTTATAATGAGAGCAATTCCAAACTGACCTCTTATCTGATCATCGCGCTGGTGTCTGTGTCCACGTTTTTTCTGACCTTCATCATCATCATCCTGGGTTTGAGGTTTTGTCGTAGGAGAAAGCCCAGACTGTTGTTTGATGGAGCAGTTGCTATCCCCAGCGGTTATCTCCCTCCTAATTACGCAGATGTTGATGGCACAGGAACATTACGCAGCACTTACAATTATGATGCGTACCTGACCACAGGATCAAGAACCAGTGACTTTAAGTTTGTGACATCATACAATGACAACACGCTGCCTGCTGACCAGACTCTGAAGAAAAGTCCATCAGACTTTGCTGATGTGTTTGGAGACCTGGATGGGTGCACAGAGGTATGAGCTGTTGGCAGTAACCCAGTTATATTTCAATCTTGTGCCCACTTCCTTCCTGAAAATCATTTTTTTGTTTGTACTTCAACTTTACACAATTGTCCTTTTGTTTGACTCGTACAAGAGGTAGTTCATTACATTTCAAGTTGTCTTAAAGTTTTCCCATTTTTATCTTCCTTTAAAGTGGCTAAAACTGGTTTAATTTCACCATGGTCATTCTTCTATACTGGGTGTGTGATCATATTTTTCATACTTTAGATTTAAGTCTTGTTTAGTGTAATTTCGCATTCTGTCCTGACATATTTTCATTCACATAAGGTATATTATTGCATCTTGCTTGGACTTTTGTTTTTATCCATCCATGTCATTTTTCAATTGTTAGTCAGTTATAACTACATTTATTGTTAATTGAAATTTATGAAAGTGCCTTTTTTTCAGGAATATTATTCTCATATTATAATCAAAACCTCAATCTTAACCTTTAACCTAATGTTGTTTATTAAATAATACTATTTGGGGGAAAAAAACTACATAAAAGGCATGGTGTGCTTTAGCTGTGTTGTTATTATTGTTTTTATGCAATTTAGTTGTGTTTTGGAGCAAAACAGGTTCAATGCTGCAGAATTTAAGTGTTGACTTAAAAACCATTACACATGTGAGCTGCATTTCATAGTGTAAGTTACTCTTATTGATTAACCACATCTTGATCTTTAACACAACATTATTACACTAGCAGTGAACATCTTTGGCCATTCTTGCTAACGTGTCATTTCAGCATGAGATTTGTGTGCCAAACTGTATCCATCTTCAAGTCTAGCCCATCTAAAATAACATATGCCTAAAAAGCAGCTGTAACAGCTTGCTTGCACATGTTATTCATATGTATTCCACCTGCAATGTTGTGCTACTGGGATTCAGACTGAAAGTCTTTGTGACATTTGCTGTGTTGCTGTGAATCTTTTGGATGTCATTTTTCATCCTTTGATTTGGACAGACGTTTTTGTCATATGATGGAACGCAATTCATCTTACATTTGAGCACCTCAAATATGTTGTGTAATTATATTTTTAGATTCACTGATGTAGCCCCTAAATGACTGAAAATGTGAATACCATTGTTTCCCACTGGTGTTTCTTCGAAAGATGATACCATCCGAATGTAGGTCTTTATATTTTTGCACATTTCATTTCACTTTATTAATAGCAATATTTTATAACAGGTGTGCAGTTGGTCTTTATTTGAGTTTTTGTGACAGCTGATTTGAGTCTCACCTGCTTTCTGTGATTGTAAAAAGGAGATTTTGCTTGAGAGGAAAAATACAAAGAATATATAGCGTTAATTGCAGCTTTTCAATGTGCACCCATTGTGACTGTGCCATGGTGATCTCTGTAGTGATTGCACTGAGAGATACACTTTATAAATGACTTTTGTTTTACTTTAGCATTAATTACGAGTTCGCTGTTTTAACATAAAAGATTCCTGCTTTGACTTTTGCTGTCCACGAAAATCTTTTTTCTTTAACTTGTGATTTTACCAGAATATTGGTCATATTGTTTATCATAACTGAGTTTGATTTTTCACAAATACAGTCTAGATGTGTGTTATTAAAAAAACTGTTACGCTTATTACAAGTAATCCAAATAACATGTCTGTTAAAGACTGATTTTAGACTAATTTTACTTTTATGATATTGTGTATGTTCTTTGGATTAACTTGATCTAAAGTGATTGCTTTTCAGTGTGTGTGTGTGTGTGTGTGTGTGTGTCAGTGCCTTGCTGCTTTGTCTGGTTGCTTATTGCATTCTGACAATAATTGCTGGATGTAAAGCATAGTTGCTTTCTTGGTCATACTCAGTGACACATTGTATGATGTATCTCTGTTGCCATTAATTGAGAGGATGTTGCTTCATCTTTTCAAAGTAGTGCAAAGTGTGGTTCAGGGCATCCTTCACTGTATGTGGTACTGCAAGGTGTTGTAATCACTTTTTATCGCCATAGTTTAAAAAAAAAAGATATGTAGTAATAAGCAAGTGTGTCATAGTAACCTTAATACATGTTATCATAAGTATTTGTGGCAATTTTTAAAATGCATCAGAAAATACAATGTGACACATGTCTCCTCAAAGCTTTAAGGATGCCATTGATTGAAAACATACATTCAGTTTGTGTATTTAATAAACAGTTTGGCCCCTGCAGTCTCAAGGCGCAGTATGGATTCTTCTATAATTAAAGAGTAGTATGCATGATCTATTTTTTCAGACTATTTTGAGGTCATGCTTTATGCATATGCATAGAATGATATACATCATGGCATCTGTAAATGTTTTTCCTATTAGGAATTTAAAATGAATTGAAACAAGAGACACCGAACTGAATGTCTCTGAGTCTGTATATATATTTTTGTAATAATTCACTGACTTTAGTGCAACAAAGGCAAAAATGTAGAAAAGAAAAATAGTCAACTGGTATCATTTCTATAGTGTTTTAAACAGTGATATTTTTTTAAACACCCTAAAAGCACATAAACATGTTTCCATACTCTCTTTTGGCAAATGCCTGAGGTTGAATATTTAGGTCCAGACTGAGCAGTGTGAAAATATTAATGCAGAACAGCAGATTAGCAATGCAGATTCATTAGCAATGCTGAATGAAAACTAAAACAATCATAATAGTGTCACTTGGAATACAGTAGCTACTAAATTTATCTTAACTACCTGGCTGTGTCTAATGTGTGTTGGTGATTATAAGGTAGTGTGACTGGATGATCGCTATGTGAAGAACAGTCCACAGCGCACGACAGATGTCTGAATCATCTTAGTAACAATACATGAGATTACATTTTAAAAAACTTTTTGTGAAGACAAATAAGGACATTCAGAGTACTCTCACGGGCTATTTTTTTTTAAACAAAACTCTATCTAATGCACACTGTAGGACTCTTTTCTCTCAATTTGAACGTCGCGGATAACTACATGCAACAATAAAACAATTGAAATTTGTTGTCGTTTGCTTACACTTACTATTTAGGTGTTTCTGCATAACCTAACTCACGGTGGCGCTAAACACCAACCCTATGAGTTTTTATTTCCTGTATTCATCAGTGCGGACGCGCATTCTTGCGCTTTTGTGACTAAATTAAGACGGCATCCCAAGAGACCTCCCGAGAATTGCAGTTGTCATTTGTGTTGTGGGGTTCAGCTTCTTTTTTTCGTTATTCTTCAGGATTTTAATAACTAATCGCGTATGATGGGTTCGAACATATTTGGGTTTCATTCGCGTCGGTTTTCTTTCCTCCTTTTTTTGTTCCATGTCGCTCATGGAGACATGAGCTATTCTTTACCAGAGGAAATGAAACGAGGATCCATTATTGGAAATATAGCCAAAGACCTCGGGATGAAAACGGGCGCGCTGTTCAGCAGGAGAGCCCGCATCGACACCGACGGAACCGACAAACGTTACTGTGACATAAACATGAATAACGGAGAGTTGATTGTTGCAGACAGGATTGACCGCGAGGGGCTTTGTGGAGACAAGGCTTCGTGTATCCTAAAACACGAGCTTGTGCTGGGGAATCCGCTCGAGCTTCATCGTATCAGCCTTCACATTCAAGATATCAATGACAACGCACCACAATTCAATGAAGAACGGATTGAGATAGAAATTCAAGAGTCGGCTGACAGAGGAGCTCGTTTTGTGATAGAAGAAGCGCACGATGCGGATGTGGGGCAAAATTCAGTGCAGCAATACAACCTTAAAAAGAATGAAATTTTTATTCTGTCTGTAAATGGAAACACAATAGAGCTCGTTCTTGAAAAGGAGCTTGATCGTGAAAAACAACAGGAAATGAATTTAATTCTCACAGCTTTGGATGGAGGATCTCCTCAGAGATCAGGTACATTAGTAATACACGTCACTGTGTTGGATGCTAATGATAACGCCCCAGTGTTCAGCCAAGCCGTTTATAAAGCCAGCCTGCCTGAAAACTCTCCTCTAAACACTGTAGTGATTACAGTAAGCGCAAGTGATGCAGATGAGGGAGTTAATGGAGATGTGACGTATGACTTTGGACATGTTACTGATGAAGTGAAGAAGATATTTAGTATTGATCGTAAAGTAGGTGACATAAGAGTAATTGGTGCTGTTGACTATGAAACTACTACATCATTTGAAATACGCGTTAAAGCAAAAGATGGGCTGGGGCTGTCATCCTACGCTAAAGTAATGATTTCTATCACTGATGTGAATGACAATGCCCCTGTAGTTAATCTGAACTCGCTGACCAATCCGATACCAGAGAACACCCCACCTGGTACAGAGGTGGGCATCATTAACGTGCAGGACAGAGACTCTGGGAATAACCGACAGGTCCGCTGCTCCATCCAGCAGGGTGTTCCCTTTAAGTTGGTTCCTTCTATTAAAAACTATTATTCTCTGGTCACCACAGGACAACTGGACCGTGAACTAGTGTCTGATTACAACATTACAATCACTGCCACTGACGAGGGCTCTCCACCTCTGTCCTCTTCTAAAAGTGTTCAGTTATCTGTAGCTGACATCAACGACAACCCACCTGTGTTTGAGGAACAGTCGTACAGCGCATATGTGAGTGAGAATAACAAACCTGGCTCCACTTTATGTTCCGTTGGTGCTCGAGACCCCGACTGGAGACAGAACGGTACAGTGGTTTATTCTCTGTTAGCTGGTGAGGTGAACGGTGCCCCGGTGTCCTCGTATCTGTCTGTGAACGGAGACACGGGTGTGATCCATGCTGTGAGGTCGTTTGATTATGAACAGTTCAGGAGTTTTAAAGTCCATGTGATGGCCAGAGACAACGGTTCTCCTCCTCTCAGCAGCAACGTGACCGTGAGTGTGTTCATCTCAGATGTGAATGACAACTCTCCTCAGATCCTGTACCCCTCCCCAGAGGGCAACTCCTTCATGACCGAGCTGGTCCCCAAAGCTGCACACGGAGGCTCTCTGGTGTCCAAAGTGATCGCGGTGGACGCAGACTCCGGACAGAACGCCTGGCTGTCCTATCAAATAGTCAAATCCACAGATCAGGGACTTTTTACTATTGGTGTCCACAGCGGAGAGATCAGGACACAGCGGGACATTTCTGAATCTGACAGCATGAAACAAAACCTTGTAGTGGCAGTGAAAGATAACGGACAGCCCTCTCTGTCTGCCACCTGTTCCATGTATTTACTTATTTCTGATAACTTGGCTGAGGTACCAGAACTGAAGGATCTGTCTTATAATGAGAGCAATTCCAAACTGACCTCTTATCTGATCATCGCGCTGGTGTCTGTGTCCACCTTTTTCCTGACCTTCATCATCATCATCCTGGGTTTGAGGTTTTGTCGCAGGAGAAAGCCCAGACTGTTGTTTGATGGAGCAGTTGCCATCCCCAGTGGTTATCTCCCTCCTACTTACGCAGATGTTGATGGCACAGGAACTTTACGCAGCACTTACAATTATGATGCGTACCTGACCACAGGTTCTAGAACCAGTGACTTTAAGTTTGTGACATCATACAATGACAACACGCTGCCTGCTGACCAGACTCTGAAGAAAAGTCCATCAGATTTTGCTGATGTGTTTGGAGACCTGGACGGGTGCACAGAGGTATGAGTTAATATAGCAATGATTTTATCAATAGCCTTTATTTAAAAAAATAAAAAATAAATAAACAAACAAAAAAGAATATAAATAGTTAACATTTAAAATAATCGTTTTAAACTCTCGCATAATTTCCTTACCCAATAGTTAAACTTAGAGAATATATTTTGTGCAAAGTGTATTTAGTATTCGGTTTCTATACACACACTTGGCCAATCTTTCTTTTCTCTGTGTAGGAAAATGTTTGAAAACTGTTGCTTTTTTCTATCTCCTTGGTGCTACGTAATTTCTTGGCTATGGTTTACTCGTATTTTTTATGTTATGTCGTTATTTTACTTTATTTTTCAATTCATCTCATCATTATATTTTATTTTATGTTATTGTATTTATTTTTCATTTTCTTTTATTTCTTTTATTTTGTTTATTTTTAATTTATTAGGCTTTCAGCTACACAAAAAAAAATGTTATAGAACAGTGGTGTCGAACTCCAGGTCTCGACGGCCGGTGTCCTGCATGTTTTAGATACCACCCTGGGTCAACACACCTGAATCAAATGATTGGTTCACTACCAGACCTCTAGAGAACTTCAATACATGTTGAGGAGGTCATTTAGCCTTTTAAATCAGCTGTGATGGATCAATGACTCATCTAAAATCTACAGGTCACCGGCCCTCGAGGCCTGGAGTTTGACACCTGTGTTATAGAATAACACAAGTTAGTTACTTATGAAAATATGACTTCACAAAATGTCTTGCCCACTGGCACAACACTGTTCGCTAATATTAATTTAATTTAATTTAATTTAATTTAATTTAATTTAATTTAATTTAATTTAATTTAATTTAATTTAATTTAATTTAATTTACACCGACTAAACCCGTACAACATGAAATGGCATTGTTTTAGTGTTATTTAGTTTGAGACTTCATAGCTGCATGATCATCCTATCCAGCTACTTTTTGTGAGATTCGTTTATTTTGTATATATGCCTTTGTTTTATGCCCCATGAAGCCAAATTCTCTTTTGAAATATTTTAACCCGTTATGAATCCTCATGTATCAAGCTGTCATATTTTTCACAGTGCAGAGGGAAAAGGCCCTTTGCCACTGCATTCCCCTGAGACTTGCCACCTTTTAATATTAGACTTCCCTGTTTATCTGAGATAAGCATGTCATAGCTACTGTTCTCTGATGTATGGATAATCACTTAGTCACAGTTCTTTTCATATGTGGATATATTATTGTTAATCTGTAGCTAGAGCTGCAGTGCCATGGATATATTTATGTGTATGTTGCTGGATGGTGTTGCTGTTTCAGCAAGAGGAAGTAGAGTGATAGAGTGATTCATCTGTCTCTTAGTGTCATTACTTATGGAAATAAACTGGATTCTGGAGTGCTCCGTAGCAGCCACTAGAGGGATTATGTTGAACAAAGTAAAGCCAAGCATGCGAGATCATCAATAACTTCTTCTGCTTTTCATTTCATGACTTTGTGTGTGTGCGTGCGTGCGTGCGCGCGTGTGTGCGTGCGTGCCTGTCTGTCTGTTTAAGTCCAAATGATTTGGCATAAATAACATTTTGTGTAGAAATAACTACTGTCCCTGTCCTTTTGGGACAATGTGTTTAATAAATAGAGAATAAATTGAGTGGTTGTAGGTCAGAACTACTTTGTCTATCAAAATACTAATCAATCACATAATCAATCGGGGCCCACATCAGATCCTGGATCCCATACTAGACTCTGTTACATTATATAAATATTACTTTAACTGTGTCCATATCGTGTTGTTTCAAATACAATGATCGTATTTGTCTTATTAGCAGTTAATGTTCAGCTCCCAACTTGAGCTCACTTTGGTTACGTGCTGGAAGGTGATATTACAGACAGCTGCAGTTATTCTCTCAGTCTCTTGGTGACGCTCTTTTACAAAGTCTGAGTCATGGATGCTCATGTCTACCTCTATCTGTGTCAGTGGAACTAGAGTATTGGGTTAGGACCGGCGGCTGTGTATACATGCGCATTTCTCTTTTTATCGTGTGTGTATGAGGGGAGAAAAGGAGAGAGGCTGTATGTGGAGCTGTCTGAGAGAGGGAGTTAGAGAGAGGGGGAGAGAGAGATGAAAAAAGAGGTTAGAGAGAGAGAGAGAGAAATCCGAGCTGACAGCTTTCTTAATAGAGCATGATTAACTCAGCCAGAGAAGCAGGAAATCGCAGGATTGCAGTTGCATTTTCAGTTCGGTATTTGGATGTATGTTAACGACTTAGCTATAATGTCGACAGTGCATCCATTTCTGAAAAAATGTTTATTGATGATGCGTCGACCTCAGTTAAAGTGGTGGCTGCATTTTTCATTTCTTAGTCTCCTTTCCGCTGTTTCGTTTGGAGAAGTCCGTTATGTTCTTCCAGAAGAGATGCAGAGGAGCTCTGTGATTGGAAACGTTGCGCGGGATCTGGGGCTGGAGGTGAAAGAGCTTGATGCTCGTCGAGCCCGTGTTGTTGCAGAAGGAACAAGCCAGCTGTGTGAACTGGACACTGCGTCAGGCAATCTTTTGATCAGCCAACGGATAGACCGAGAGGAGCTCTGCGCACAAGCCACTGCCTGCATTTTACAGTATCAGCTTTTACTTGAACAGCCCCTTCAAGCATTCAGCATAGTTTTGGACATTACAGATATAAATGACAACAGCCCAGTGTTTCCTACGGGGGAGATAAAACTGGATTTAGTGGAATCCACAGTTCTAGGGAGGCGCTTTCCCTTAGAGAGCGCGCATGACCCCGATCTCGGCACGAATTCTGTCCGTCAATATACACTGAGCCAGAATGACAATTTTGCACTGGAAATGGGTAACCAAATGAACGGAAATGCTTATCCTGAGCTAGTTCTTAAAAAGGCATTGGACCGGGAGGCACAAGTTGAACATGTACTGAAAATCAATGGAATTGACGGGGGAAATCCGGCTAGATCAGGAACTGCTTCTATCCTTATCCGTGTTTTAGATGCCAATGATAATGTCCCAGTTTTTAGCCAGCGAGTTTTCAAAGCCTCTGTGCCAGAGAACTCAGCCATAGGGACTATCATAACCACGCTACAGGCCACGGACCTGGATGAGGGGGTGTATGGGGAGATAACTTATTCCTTCAGTCATCTGTCTGACAAGTTGGGAGGTGTTATTGAAATTGACCCTTTAAGCGGAGAAGTTCGCGTATCAGGTGTCATTGACTATGAAGAAGCTAGCTCACACGAGCTAGATGTTCAGGCTAAAGATGGCGGTGGCCAGGCCTCACACTGTAAACTTATAATTGATGTGATTGACGTGAACGACAATAAGCCCGTGATAGAAATAAAGTCGGCCTCTTCTAACGTGGCTGAAGACTCCAAACCAGGGACTATGGTTGCTCTGATTAATATATATGATATGGACACTGGGAGCAGTGGGCGTGTCACCTGTACGATCTCAAAAAATGTTCATTTTAAATTAGTATCGGAGGTCAAAAACTATTACATGCTAGTGACTGATGGAATATTGGACAGGGAAGTGCAACCAGAGTATAACCTCGCAGTAACTGCCACTGATGCGGGCTCTCCCCCACTTACTAGTGTAAAAGTTATACCAATCGCGATTAGCGATATAAATGATAACCCCCCGACATTTATGCAAAGCGAGTACAATGCCAACATCTTGGAAAACCAACCCGTTGGCACGTTTGTCATTAAAGTCAAAGCGGAAGACGTTGACGACGGGTCTAACGCTAAAATCCAATACCAAATATCAAAGGACAGAAACTCAGAAGTGTCATCTTTCTTAAGCATCAACTCAGACACGGGGGAGGTCTTTACCTCACGCATGTTTGACTACGAACAGTCAGTTTACTTCCAAATTAAAGTGACAGCTAGAGACGGCGGTGGGCCTTCACTTTCCACCACCTGCATTATAAATGTGTTTATTAAGGACCAAAATGACAACGCACCTGTGGTCTTATATCCTGTGCAAAGTAGCGGTTACATTGCTGAAGATATGGTACCAGCTGAAGCGCCTAGAGGTTACCTGGTTACAAAGGTGGTGGCTGTGGACGCTGACTCAGGTCATAACGCATGGCTTTCTTACAGAATAATCAAAGCAACACGGCCTAACGTGTTTATGGTAGATCTGCATACAGGGGAAATCAGAACAACGAGAACATTTATAGAGGACGATGAACCAAAACATACTATTGTTGTATTAGTAACGGACAACGGGCTCGAATCTCTCTCTGCCACTGCGACAGTCAGCATAATGCTTGGTGATGGGCTCCCCGTTTTAAGCGAACTTTTAGAGTTTGCAGATGAGTCACAAGAGAGCGATAACTTAACGCTCTATTTGATAATCGCTCTTTCAACCGTGTCTTCTATGTTTATCCTTCTAATCAGCGGAGTGTTTTATTTTAAACTCTGTCGGCGTGGCTACGTTTACCGTTCAACCACAGCCAGTCTGCCCGTTTTCCCCACGACCTATTGCCCCTCTAGTTTTGCAGATTTTAGCCGTTGCGGCACCTTGCTGAATGATGAGCGATATGATTCCTTTATGACCACCGGGTCGTGGAGAGGTGATTTTCGTTTCGCATCAAATACAGACACCGACACTCTTAAGAAAAGAAGTGCGGCTTATCAGAAAAACACACTGAGGCGCCTCAGTGCAGACAGGGCAACGCTGAAGGTGAGGGCAGGTGCACCGCATCCCTGTTATGTGATCAAATGAGAGTGTGCCATAGCATGTTTTAACATGTTGGATTTGAGATGGACCTTTTTAACAAAAATGTTGTAACTGGGGTTTCTTTAAAAACTAAATAAATAATTAATGCTTCTATATAATTACTTTAAATATACACGTAATGGATCTAGTGGTTCTAAAAGATTTTGTCTTATATATGGATGTATTTGTGCACGAATATGTTGTCTTTTATATATAACCTCAACTTCACCGCCACATTGACACATTGGACACAGGTAGTCTCAAACTTATAGGTGTTGATCTTTTGACATATTATTAGACATAGTATCACAGAAGTGTAACTAAAGTATGTATTGTATTTATTTATATTGCCTGTGACAGTTAAATGTAGCGTTTAGTAACTTTATAAATTTTCTGTCATTTTTTTACATTTATTTTCTGTTTTTAATCTAAGAAAAAAATATTCTATGGTTGATCCCCTTTATCTTATCTGAACAAGTAACAGACACAACATAATATTTGTAATACCTTTCAGTGTGGAAAAACATATAACTGATTAAATACATTAGTTGAAATGTCTCATTTTCTGCATTCAAAATGCAGGGCAGACCGTTATGACTTCTTCATTCATCCCTATGTCTTCTGAAAGTGATATAGTTGAAGAGAAGTAGTCTTAGGTCTAAGTCTTTTGCTCTGTCTGTGGTATTTTTGTTTTTGCCTGAGTAAAAACATTAATTGCAATTGTAATTTTCCATATTCAGCCTGTTTTATTTTTCTCTTTGCTTTACTGTAGCCAACTTTTGTCATTGTTTTCATCCTTCATTTGCCCATCTATTATGTTACCACTTATCCAGCTTGGGGTCTCAGGGCTTGAACCAATCCCAGCTGACATAGTACACCCCTGTGAGGTTGTCAGTATTTTTATTTATTTGGGGGGGGATCAAATAAAGCTTTGCACTACATACCTTTTATTGAACCATATGTCAATAGATTTTGTGCATTTGATGAAAAATAAACTTTTAGAAAAGCATCCCTTTTCCTTTCTGACTAATTTTTCCCCCATAAACAACAATAACAATAATAATAACAGAGCAGTTCCTGCTTATAGTGGTCACAAGTGAGGTGAAAGAAGAAAGAAAATTCCCTTTGTGTGTCACTAGAATAACTAGTTCCTGATTTGTTGCTTCTTAACTTCTGCTTTCAGGTAACCCGTTTTAATTTCTTTTTAATTTACTCCTCTAAATGGAAGGGGGTGACCGCTTGCACACTCTCAGAACTCATGAGAACATAGTCACATATTTTAAATTTAGTTTATGGGAGATTGCCTGCCTTTTTTGTGTGACTCTTTTTTTCTCTCCTGTGCCTTTGTCTACCAGATGTGCATTAGTCTATGTAAGAGCTTTATAGTTGCCTTTCATAGTTCTTTATTGCCTTTGGTAGACAGTATATCAAGTGCAGGAACTTGTAAAAGAAGGAAGTGGGGGGTTTGGGCACAAGCGGGTAGACTGGAGAAAATAATATTACTATATTCTTAAAAGTTAAATGCAAATTTAATAATAAAATACATGTGGATAACTACATACTGTTATAGTTTAGACATTAATTGGATGTATTAGAATGATTTGGTAATTGTCTAGTGACAGTTATTTCTCAGTGTGAAAGATCATCAGTAGTCATCGGTGACCATATTATACCTGTTATACCTAAACAAAGTAGTGTTAGTGGTGTTTTTCTCTCTCTCCCCCCCCCCCCCCCCCCCCCCTTCCTTTTGTTATTAGACTCTACCCTGGCCTACTTAACATTAAATTTAGGACATAAAACAGTAAACACACAACAGTAAAAGCAAATCATATTTATTCCTACATTAAAAAACAAGTGTATATATATATATATATATATACGTGTGTGTGTGTGTGTGTTTGGCTGTAAGCTTTATTCAGGTCAGTAGTTAAAATCTTACACAACACCTAAACTGTGAAGTGTGTGCATGTGTTTCTGTGTCGCATAAGGTGCCTGAGTGTGCCTATTCTTGCATACTACAGAGTGCCATGATGATGAAGCAAAGAGGTTTTGTCGTGAAAAGAGTACCCTCATGAATTCATATGTGTTTCTGTTATAGCTCCAGGCCCATTTGTGCTCTCCCCCCCTCCGCTTAGTAATAATTCAGCAGGATCTGAGGTCGTAAGGGGGTGGCTGTAGCTCAGGTGGGTCACCTACTCACCGGAAGGTAGGCGGTTCGATCCCAGGCTCCTCCAGTCTACATGCCAAATATCCTTTGGGCAAGATATTAACCCCATGTTGCTCTCCGATGCATTCATCGGAGTGTGAATGCCAGTGAATGTTAGATAGAAGCACTAAAAACCTTAGATAAAGTGCTTGTGTGTATGGGTATGATTGGGTGAATGCACAAGTTGTATAAAGCACTTTGAGTGCTCAGTGAGAGGAGAAAAGCACTATATAAGAACCAGTCCATTTACCATTTGTGCTCCTAATTTCATCTGTGCTAGGAGTGGAGGAGTACCCAAGATGGCGACCCGGCAGTCTCCTCAACTTAAGGGTTTTCTTTTTATTTAGTGTATTTTTGTTTCACTTTTTCTCCGACATGCAGGAGCACAAATGCAGTACAGCAAAACTGAACTGCTTGCGGTTCTAAACCACAAAAACCTGCACACCTTCGCTGACAATGACTGGGACTCAATTCCCCCTGAGATCCGGGGGGTCACTGACTCCAATTCCACCGCTAAAGTGGCGTAGGCGACGGAAGCACAGGAAACACCCACTGGCTATTCTGAGCCTCTTCCTCACCAACTCACGGTCACTAAATAACAAGATGGATAAGCTACGACTGCGGATCACCTCACGCTGTTTGGATTACTGTGTTATGATCATCACAAAGACTTGGTTGGACTCTTTTAACCCAGACACTGCGATTGAGCTAGCGGGCCACGCTACATTCACAGCGGACAGGAACAAAGAGTCTGGTAAGAAACGTGGAGGAGGTCTGCTAGTGTTTGTAAACAATAACTGGCGCACCAGCAACACAGTTAAAGTCGTCCACTGCTGCCCGGACATAGAATATATGATGGTGCAGTGCAGACCCTTCTACTTGCCGAGAGAGCTCACAGCGATCACAATAATAGCAGTTTATGTGCCGCTGCAAGCTAATGCTAAGTCAGCCATGGAGCTACTCGGGCGCTCCAATAATAAACAGCTTACAAAGCACCCGGACTGCGCTGTGATCGTGGCAGAAGATTTTAACCACGCAAACCTGAAATCTGTCCTGCCTCGATTCTTTAAAAACGTGACCTTTCCGATGAGGGAAAACGACACACTAGACCAGGTCAACGCCAACATCCCAGATGCCTACAAAGCAACCCGACTGCCTCATCTCGGACTCTCTGACCATCTCTCTCTGTCCCCGATCCCTGCTTATAGACCTCTAATTCAAAGGTAAAAAAACATCGGTAAAAGCAGTACGAGTGTGGACCGCGGAAGCCACCACGGCCCTACAAGGCTATTTTTGATAACACGAATTGGAGTGTATTTGCAGAAGGATCAGACTTTGAGGGCCACACATGTGCCGTACTCTCATACATACGCTTATGTACTGAGAGTGTAACAACAACAAAGACTATTAATGTGTTCCCGAACCAGAAGCCATGGCTCAACAGTGAGGTGAGAGCCCTACTAAGAGCACGTGACAGCGCCTTCAAATCAGGAGACCAACAAGTCTACAAAGAGGCATGCCAATCTCTGCTTAAAGGCATAAAAGAAGCCAAGTGCAAATACAAACAGCGCATCGAGGAACACTTTAACACAACAATGATGATTCAGCCTACGGAGAGGAGGTTCAGCATCTGAAGCAATGGTGTGACGACAACAACCTGCATCTGAACACAGCCAAGACCAAGGAGATGGTAATCGACTTCAGAAGAACAAAGCGATCTGAGCACTCTACCCTCTACATTGATGGGGAGGAGGTAGAAAGGGTAGAAAGCTTTAAGTTCCTTGGAGTCCACATCTCGGCCGACCTTACCTGGTCCACAAACATCTCCCACCAGGTAGGGAAAGCACAACAAAGGCTGTACTTCCTCAGGAAACTACATCAGGCCCAATTACCCCAAAGACTGCTAGTAAACTTCTACTGCTCCACCATTGAGAGCCTTCTGACCTACTGCTGCACACTCTGGTTCAACTGCTGCACCGCGGAGGACAAGAGGAAACTGCAGCGGGTGGTGAGGACAGCAGAGCGGGCAATCGGCACTTCACTAACTTCCCTCAGAGACATCTATACTGGCAGACTTCAGCAGAAAGCCAGTATCATCATCAAAGACCCCTCGCACCCTGGACACTCACTTTTTCCCCCCCTTCCCTCTGGTAAACGCTACAGGTCCATCAGGTCGAAGACAAACAGACTAAACAGAAGTTTTTACCCACAGGCTGTCAAACATGCCCTACCTCCACCCTGATTGGAGGATAACTGCACTGCCAACACTCATGGACCTTACACCTTATTTATAAACCATATTTGTATTTATACTTCAATGCAACCAACACCCCTACCTCTTTATTATAACCTTATTTAGTATAGCAACCCCCCCCCCCCCCCCCCCACACACACACACACACTCAATGTGCAATATCATTGATCTTACTGCACCTCTCAATGCACCTGCTCCTCAGATGGCATGTATGTGTATTTATATATATGTAAGCGTTTATGTGGAAATATGTGTGTGTTTGTATGTACGCATGCATATATGTATATATACATATATGTATGTATGTGTGTGTATATTTGTATGGGTGTATCCGCATTTTTGCAGGTGCATGTATAACGTACATATCTTTCTTGTGTAAATGTAAATTTGTCTGTTATTGTGTAAATACTTACGCTGTTGTGTACTTCACACACACAGAGTAATGCCAAACTGCCTTTCATTGTTCTTGTAACAGTGACAATAAAAAGCTATTCTATTCTCTTCTAAATGCAGCGCATATTTTTTGGTTTAATTCTATCTAGGTCACAAGAACAGCTCTGTTTCAGCAGTGCTGCTGTAAGATAGGAAAGAATTTCCAGTTTACATAAGTGCTTACTTTAAATATTGAAAGTCTCACTAAGATTCAGTGATTCTAAAAACTGAGGGTAATCTTGTTTTGTCTTGCTTTGGCTTTCAGAATCATCTTGTCCAGAGGGGACATCAACGTTTTAGTTGATTAGTTTTTGTTTTTGTTTTTTTCACCAGGTTCTTAAATCATGACCTTCTTAAATGTTATCACATACTGTCACTAAAATATCTAGATTTTGCACCAAATCCTTAGTGTTTTATGTGATAAATTGTCACAGTTTTTTTTTTTTTTTTTTTTTTGTGCACAGTAGTTGCACAACAGTGTTCTAAACATGAGGAGGAACAATCAGTGCAATTAAATTCTCAAACACTAGATTATTAAATCTAAAATATTTTGGTCTGGGTAAAATGCTGCTTCAAAAACTCAAAAGATCAAATTATGGTATTCCATTGTATCGGTATTGCACTTGCAGTGTGTAAAACCAATAAATATGCATGAATTCTATTTTATTTTATTTTATTGCTGTTGTTCTTCAGGATACATACTAACTACTGTCTTTTTTCTTCTTTCTTTTCTTGGTGCATTTCCTGGATGAATCTTCCACTTCAATCTAATAGGTAAGATTATTTTGATTTCCCCTTTTCCCTGAAATCTCACCCCAAACACTAAAATCCTTATCATTGCAATATACAGCCACAATTAATATGAAATTCACAGTTCCCTTTACACAGTACATGATAGTATTTCACCACAACCCATGATCTACATTGACACTAGATATGAAATGTTATGAGTGTTTATACAACAAATATCCCCAGAAATGTTTCATTGAAAGTCATATTGGTGCAGGACTGAGACTGCAGGTAGCAGTCTTGAAACACATCAGCAACATTACTCTAGTTTGTGTGCGTTGTGTAGTTCTACCCTAGGCTTTATGATACATGAATATTAATGTGAATATTTCTGGCTTCTGCTGTGGAGTCTTTGCCTAAATAATGCTCAATCATGGTGCACAAAATATTTTGCTCTTCAGCAGGATGCTAATATGTGTGAGGAGGGAAACATGCAAGAAAGTATCAAAACCTATCAAATTTATCCATTCCTTTCAGCTCTACAAAAAATAAAACAAACCAAAAAAAACAAAACAAAAACATACTGCTCTGAAATGTGTCATTATTTTTTCATGCCTCTGGATGAGTGTAGCAGTACTTTCAATGTTGATTCCACTGCTCAAATCTAGGTCATTGGACTCATCAGTTAGACGGATAGATAATCTGATCTAATCTATCTACCCACTCCTTCTCTACTGTATCTTTGTATACATTTGTTCATTTATCTATGTAACCATCTGTCAGCCTGCCTCTCTCTGCAGATATGCAGCTCAGTATGGTTTTACACAGAATCTGTGTGTTTGTCCACACTTCAGTCTCAACATAATGTTTGTCAAATGAATTCGCTCAATCTCTTATACTTTTTAGTCTGCTGCATATATTGTATCAGAAAACGTTGTTGTTGCTGTCAGCCCACTCCATTCACGGCAAATTTTGGACCTACTTAGGTGGTCATAAGATGACTTGTAAACAGAGATAATAATAAAACAGACAGTATATTAATCACCCGTTATGGAAAAAATATGCTTCATTTATTTAACTTATTCGTTTATCTTTTTATTTATGCTTATCGAGATCTTATCGAGATTTTGCTTTCTTTTGCATGGGTGTTGCTAAAAAACAATGTATGTAGTAGTCAGGAAAGGCTAAACAGTGGAGCATCAGTGCTCAGACACCTGCCGTTTTAGTTCATCACTGCTGGTGGTGCTGTTGCCTAAGCAGACTTGTGCAATGCGTATTAAAGACACAAAGTCACCACCCGTCTTTAAAGGAGATAGGCGATGGCTATTAAGCTGTCGTGGCTTTGGGTAAATTTAAAAGAAGACTGTACACACTGCAAAGCCTCTATGATAAATAGCTGGAGCTTTCTGTACCGATGACTGTGTTGTTTTGGACCTGATATTACTGGGAAGAAATGGATAATATGAAGCACAACGGTACCCTGCGTCAGTGGAACGTCTCCATTTTGCTTTTCTTTGTGGTTGCTGCTGTCAATGGACAAATCCGCTATTCTATACCAGAAGAGATGAGGAAAGGACTCTTTGTCGGGGACATTGCAAAAGACCTGGGCTTGGATGTCAGACGGTTGGTATCTGGTCGAGCTCGACTGGTAATAGAAGATGATAATCAATATGTCGTGCTGAACCAGAACAAAGGCCATATCGTTGTCAATGAAAGAATTGACAGAGAACAATTATGCGCTAAGAAATCTCCGTGCAGCTTTAGTCTGGAAATTGTTCTTGAAGAGCCACTCGAATTGTTTTCCATTACTATCGAAATACAAGATATAAATGATCATGCTCCCGTTTTCCCAAAAAAAGAAATTAAATTAGAAATTAGCGAATCGACGCCGACTGGGACTGTGTTTTTGCTTGATAGTGCAGCTGATCCTGACGTAGGGACAAACTCACTGCAGAGTTATTCTTTAAAAGCAAACGAACATTTTGTTCTCAAACAACATACTCGAGCAGATGGGAGTAAATATGCCGAAATGGTGCTTCAGAGTGGTTTGGACCGCGAGAAGCAAAGCAAACATGCGCTCATATTAACGGCTGTCGATGGTGGCGAGCCGCAGATGTCCGGAACGGTAAAAATACACATATCTGTGCTGGATGCAAATGACAACTCGCCCGTTTTTACACAGTCCATATACAAAGCCTCTGTATTGGAAAATGCTTTACGAGGCACAATTATTGCCACAGTCAGTGCAGTAGACGCTGACCAAGGTTACAATGGTAACGTTACATATTCATTCACACACCTAGAAGATGGTTCCGCTTGTCCTTTTGAAATAAATTCCAACACGGGTAAGATTAAACTAGTCGGGGATATCGATTATGAGGCTTCTTCAAATTACGAGATAAACCTCCAAGCAAAAGATCCATGGGGTGTCACAGGAGCCAGCAAGTTAGTGATCGAAATAGTAGATGAAAATGATAACAGTCCAGTAATCACAATGGCTTCCTATTCGGGGAAGATTTCAGAAGATTCTCCTCCTGGCACAGTTGTGGCGTTAATTAGTGTCCAAGATAAAGATTCTGGGAAAAACGGACAGGTGCATTTAACTATAGATGAACATCTGCCTTTCAAAATTAAATCTTCCCTCAGAAACTATTATACATTAATCACTGCGCAAACTCTCGACCGAGAGAAGCTTCCCACGTACAACATTACTCTCACTGCCACTGATGAGGGCTTCCCAGTATTATCGAACAAAAAATCCGTCTATTTAGAAGTTAGCGATATTAATGACAACGCTCCAGTTTTTAGTCAAAGTCTTTACAGCGCTCAGGTAACGGAAAACAATTCTCCAGGTGTCCCTCTGTTGCAGATTAGTGCTACTGATTTGGACCAGGGCCAGAATGCACGTATATCATATTTTCTTTTTGAAGACGAGCTGAATGGAAATCCGGTATCCGCATATTTCTCCATTAATACAGAAAGTGGAGTCATTCAGTCTCTGCGTTCACTGGACTATGAACAAGTCAAAGAGTATCAAATACGAGTTAAAGCACAAGATGGTGGGTCACCCCCACAAAGTAGTAACACATCAGTTATTGTACATGTACAGGACCAGAATGACAACCCTCCTCAGGTTCTGTACCCAGTCCAGACTGGTGGCTCTCTGGTGGCTGAAATGGTGCCTCGTTCAGCAGATGTGGGCTATCTGGTGACTAAAGTGGTGGCTGTTGATGTGGACTCTGGACAGAATGCCTGGCTCTGCTATAAACTGCAGAAAGCCACAGACAGGGCGCTGTTTGAAGTGGGCTTACAGAATGGAGAAATCAGAACTATCCGCCAAGTCACTGATAAAGATGCTGTCAAACAAAGACTGACTGTTATAGTGGAGGACAACGGGCAGCCCTCTCGTTCAGCTACAGTCATTGTTAACGTGGCGGTGGCGGACAGCTTCCCTGAAGTGCTGTCGGAGTTCACTGAGTTGACACACGACAAGGAGTACAATGACAACCTGACTTTTTACTTAGTCTTGGCTCTGGCTGTAGTTTCCTTCCTCTTCATCACGTGTTTAGTGGTTATTATATCAGTCAAAATCTACAGGTGGAGACAGTCTCGCATCCTGTATCACTCCAACCTGCCTGTCATTCCATATTATCCACCACGTTACTCAGACACTTTGGGGACAGGGACTCTTCCACATGTGTACAATTACGAGGTGTGCAGGACGACTGACTCCAGAAAGAGTGACTGTAAGTTCGGCAGAGCTGGTAGTCAGAACGTGCTGATAATGGACCCCAGTTCTACAGGAACGATGCAGCGGATACAGAGTGAAAAGAGCATCCTGGATGAACCAGACTCTCCGATAGAGGTTTGTTTATGTTTTACATTTGGGCGCTTGTGTGTCAGTAATCTAGCATTGCTAATAAATAGTTTTAAACTACACTTTTGCTTTAACAGTCATGAAGAGAATTTCTTCTATCATTCCGACTGTAAACAGTATCTGTCTGTAAAACAAAGTGTAACAATAGCTCCTCATTTGAAGATGGTTATACAATTTCACCGACTCCACTCAAGACAAAGTAAACACACTGACAAAAACTTTATCTTTGCGTTATACATAATCAGCGAATAGCCCTCCCCCCCCCCCCCCCCCCCCCCAGTGACATCAAATAAGTGCAATAACTCAGACCTTGGTTAGTATGGATGACGCTGGAAACTTTGTAGGATACAGTGCAAGCATCACGTCTCCGGTTGATTATATTGGCTTGTGTGAACACTAATATATATATATTTTTTTCATCAAATGACAATGTTTGTTTTTATGCAGGGTTAATATAATTACGTCTAAATACTGTAGTAGTTACATTCTGAAATGGAAACGGCTCCACTGTCCTGTCACTGTCCTTGGTGCTGAAGTGCTTTTCTCTGAGATGCAGTCGTCATTATTATCGTTGAGATTTCTAAGACTTTGAAGAGGCCATTCATTTAGGATCCACTTGTATGTTTTATTTATGATGCAGTTAATTATATAAATAATAACAAATAAATAAATAAATAATAAAAAACGACAACCCATAACTTCAGATTCATTTAATAGCAAGCAAGTTTTGCGTTATTATCATTCGTTCTTCTTTAAAATTTACAGGTCACTAGCAATGTGTATTTTTTATGTCATAAGGGGACATGTGACAGTAACTTTGAAATCCGCTGTTATCAAAAAATGTTTTACAAAGAAAAAGAAAGAGGAAAAAGAGAAGAAAGTGCCAGTGGTCTTTTTGCTTTGTGTCACACACTTTTTGCTTTTTTCCAGTTGAATTAATCTTTTTCTAACAGTGAAAGTCAGTATTTTCTGCATTCTTTAATTCACTTAACAGACGTACGTGCCTTCAAAGTGAAATCATTACGTTATTTCTACAGAGATAGTGTGCAGAGTGATGAACGTGGTAATTGGCTTTTCTAGTTTCATATTATACCCTCTAAGTGACGCTGTTGCCTGGTAAATCTATTCTGCCATGCATTTCGAGACAGGGCTGTTTCCACCCCCATCACTGCGTTTTGTAACGGCAGATGATCTGCTTTTCATAGGAGCTGGATCAAATAGAATACACACCTGCTTTTTTATTTAACGTCATATATCGACCTAGGGTGTGTGAGTCTTCCTCTCTAAGTTAAAGCCCTCGATCCATTGCTCGGTTTTGGTTTTTAAGACCTGTTTTCAAAAATGGCATTTGGAGTAGAACATCGAGACCGAGTTGTAAGATGGCGAACGCGACTTACAGCCAGCCTGTTTGTTTTTCACGTCCTTTTTCTTTATCGAGCGGAGGCACAGATCCGATATTCGATCCCAGAGGAGCTGAAAACAGGGTCCCTTGTTGGAAATGTGGCACAAGATCTTGGCTTGGATCTAAAAAGGCTTCGTTCTGGACGGGCCCGTATCGTTACGGGAGAAAGCATTCAGTACACAGAGCTGAAAACAGACAAAGGGACTTTAGTTGTGAATGAGAGAATAGACCGAGAGCAGCTTTGTGGGGATTTGACTCCATGTAGCTTTACCTTTGAGATTTTATTGGAAAAACCGATGGAGCTGCACCCTGTGACGATAGAGGTATTGGATGTAAATGATAACGCTCCCACTTTTCAGAACAGTCACTTGGAATTTGAAATAAGCGAATCTGCTGCGCTCGGTTCCCGTTTTGTGCTGGAGAGTGCGGAGGACGCTGATGTTGGGCAAAACAGTCTGCAGAACTACATTTTAACTCCGACAGACAATTTTGTGTTGAAACAATATGTTAATCCGGATGGAAGTAAATATGCTGAAATGATGCTTCAGAAGCCTTTAGACAGAGAGGTACAGCCACGCCTATCTTTAAAACTGTTGGCCGTTGATGGTGGAAATCCACAGAAATCTGGGACAGTAAATATAGAGGTAAACGTATTAGATGCGAATGACAATGCTCCGGTGTTTAATCAATCCTTATATAAGGCCGCGGTGATTGAAAATGCCCCAAAAGGCACGCATGTTGTTACAGTGAATGCGAGCGACATTGATACCGGTTCAAATGGAAAAGTGGCATATTACTTTTCAAAATCAAAGGCAGGGATAGCTGATTTATTCGATATAGATGAAGCTACTGGTCGAATATATGTGGCAAAGGAAATCGACTTTGAAATGGACAAAAAGATTGAGTTCAGAGTTGAAGCGAAAGATCAAGGGGGACTGACAGATTCTAGTAAAGTTGAAATTGAGGTCTTGGATATAAACGATAATGCACCGGTCATTAACGTGATGTCATTCACTAGTCCTGTGTCAGAAGA
Source organism: Rhamphochromis sp. 'chilingali' (assembly GCF_963969265.1). Taxonomy (NCBI): domain Eukaryota; kingdom Metazoa; phylum Chordata; class Actinopteri; order Cichliformes; family Cichlidae; genus Rhamphochromis; species Rhamphochromis sp. 'chilingali'. The sequence continues at coordinate 29,739,885 of NC_137940.1, forward strand.
CTCAGCTCCGGGTACCACTCTTGGCATTATTAATGTGAAAGATCTTGATTCGGGTGAAAACGGACAGGTAAGGTGCACGATCGAAGGCAGTGTTCCTTTTAAAATTAAATCCAATGTGAGAAGTTATTATACACTGATAACTGATGCTGCCTTAGATCGTGAAAGTTTGCCAGAATTTAACATCACCGTTATTGCCTCAGACGCGGGCTCCCCTCCGCTGTCAACCAGAAAAACTTTTAATCTAAAGGTGTCAGATGTTAATGACAATTCCCCAAAATTTCCTCGAAATTTTTATAGGGCTTGGATTGTGGAAAATAACTCTCCTGGTCTTTCTATCATGACTGTTAATGCTAAAGACCCCGATGAAAACCAAAACGCCCGCGTTTCCTACATTTTGGAAGATTGTGAGATTAATGGGTCTCCAGTATCTGAATACGTTTCTGTTAATGCAGAAAGTGGAGTGGTGCATGCAGTGCGTTCGTTTGACTATGAGCAAATCAAACAACTGTTATTCATTGTAAAAGCGCAGGATGGAGGCTCTCCTCCACTCAGCAGCAATGTGACTGTGAAAATAATGATCCAAGACCAGAATGACAACCCCCCACAGGTTCTGTACCCAGTCCAAACTGGTGGCTCTCTGGTGGCTGAAATGGTGCCTCGTTCAGCAGATGTGGGCTATCTGGTGACTAAAGTGGTGGCTGTTGATGTGGACTCTGGACAGAATGCCTGGCTCTCCTATAAACTGCAGAAAGCCACAGACAGGGCGCTGTTTGAAGTGGGCTTGCAGAATGGAGAAATCAGAACTATCCGCCAAGTCACTGATAAAGATGCTGTCAAACAAAGACTGACTGTTATAGTGGAGGACAACGGGCAGCCCTCTCGTTCAGCTACAGTCATTGTTAACGTGGCGGTGGCAGATAGCTTCCCTGAAGTGCTATCGGAGTTCACTGAGTTGACACATGACAAGGAGTACAATGACAACCTGACTTTTTACTTGGTCCTGGCTCTGGCTGTAGTTTCCTTCCTCTTCATCACGTGTTTAGTGGTTATCATATCAGTCAAAATCTACAGGTGGAGACAGTCTCGCATCCTGTATCACTCCAACCTGCCTGTCATTCCATATTATCCACCACGTTACTCAGACACTTTGGGGACAGGGACTCTGCCACATGTGTACAATTACGAGGTGTGCAGGACGACTGACTCCAGAAAGAGTGACTGTAAGTTCGGCAGAGCTGGTAGTCAGAACGTGCTGATAATGGACCCCAGTTCTACAGGAACGATGCAGCGGATACAGAGTGAAAAGAGCATCCTGGATGAACCAGACTCTCCTCTAGAGGTTTGTCATTTCATATAGACACATCTGTTCCTTATCCTTTATGTAATTGCTTCAATGAAATAGCTTCTTAATGTTGCAAAATTTCCAGCAACAAGAACAGAGTCTTAGTTTACATTAGCAGTCAGGTAATTCTAGGTTACCACAATTGACACATTCTCCACACATCCTCCAGAATAATCAGGGGTAGAGGCCAATATTTTTCTTTTAGTATAAATAAATGGGTTTTAATGTTCTAAACATGTCTTTGCAGTGTCTTCTGACATTTTGTTTAATGATATTATTTGGTTTCCACAACATTCTAAAGAACGAGACTACCCTGAAAGTTTAGTAAAAAACATTTTAATGTTAAGCAGAGCAATCATTCACACATATCTTAATAGCATTCTTATGTTATGTCTTTCCCATGAAAACATTTCATGACAAGACAGTTGAGTGCCAAAATATTTTCTAGTGATTCTAAATTAGTCATTATAAGATCCTGAGGACACATGAATTATTTTAGCAACTGATATATAGATTTATACATATATTCCTTAAAAAGTAATACTTCCATTTTCTTTCTCTTTTTTCCTTTTTTTTATTTTTATTTTTTTTTATTTTTTGTTGCAACGGTTTCTTCTGTTTACCGGGTTTAGAAATTACTTGAATGATAATCTCTCATTATTCTAGTGGGTCCATTTTAACTATATCTCCTCACAAAATTCGTTGCGACATACATGCTGAAGTGAAAATATTTTATTGAACATGGTGTTTTGATATCATTTCATATTGATTTCCACGCAAGATAAAATGTGTTGATGTTGGGTTTGCGGTGTTGCTTCTGAAATTCAGGAATCATATGACTTCCACGTTTTATACTCTAAGGGACGCTGTTGGCCAGTTAAATATTTTCGGTCTTTCGTTGTCATCCAGTCCATCCCCTCAGTGATCATACATTAAGGGCAGCTCATTGTCTTTTGTCAAGATTTCGTTTGAACGAGGACTCACAACTTTATAAAGGTTGTTGACAATTGTAAATGTAGCTTCAGGGATGATAGACTAGGACATTATTTAAACTACCTGAACGGAAAAATCGTTCGTTCTATACATATATATATATTCTGTCTGAGTGATGGCGACGTTAACATGCCTGAGTTGCGTATCCGAATGGCGATCACTTTGTGGAGTACGACGTCACATAGGATTTCTTCTGTTGCTGCTTCTTGCTGTTAACATGGTAGGTGGTCAGATTCGGTATTCTATACCTGAGGAGATGAAGAAAGGCTCTGTTATTGGTAATGTGGCGCAGGATCTTGGCTTGGATCTGAAAAGGCTCCGCTCAGGGCGGGCCCGTATCGTGACCGGAGAAAACGTTCACTACACCGAGCTGCAGACAGACAAAGGGATTCTGGTCGTGAATGAGAGAATAGACCGAGAGCAGCTTTGTGGGGACGTAACGCCGTGTAGTTTCAGCTTTGAGATGATTTTAGAAAATCCGATTGAACTACACAGAATAACTGTCGAGGTTTTGGATATAAATGATCACGCACCTGTCTTCCCAAACAAAGATAAACCCATCAATTTTGAAATAAGCGAATCAGCTGCAGTTGGAGTACGTTTTCCTCTGCAGAGCGCGCAGGATCTAGATGTGGGCCAAAACGCACTGCAAAATTATATTCTGTCCCCAAACGACAATTTTATATTGAAACAACATTCAAATCCAGATGGAAGAAAATATGTTGAAATGGTGCTCCAGAAACCTTTAGACAGAGAGCGACACCCGCATTTCTCTTTGAAATTAATCGCAGTTGATGGAGGAACACCGCAGAGATCTGGTACAGTAAATATAGATGTGACTGTGTTAGACGCCAACGACAATATTCCAGTTTTTAATCAATCAGTGTACAAAGCATCTGTGTTGGAAAACACAAAAACAGGGACTAGTATCATTACAGTAAATGCCACAGACGCAGACAGTGGATCATATGGACACATTACATACAGTTTATCCGAAATGAAAGAAAGTGCAGCGGACATTTTTAGAATTAATGAAAACACCGGAATAATTTACGTGTCTGGTCAGATTGACTACGAGAAAGACAAAAAATACGAGTTGAGGGTAGAGGCAAAGGATCACGGTGGACTAACTGGGACAAGTAAAGTTATATTTGATGTTATTGATGTTAATGATAATGCTCCTATTATAAATGTAATGTCATTTTCTAGTCCCCTGTCCGAGGATTCCCGACCTGGTACAACCATAGCCGTTTTAAATATAAAAGACGCAGATTCTGAGAGAAATGGGCAAATTAAATGTTCGATTGATGGTAAACTTCCCTTTAAAATTGAAACATCTCTGACAAATTATTACAATTTGGTCTCAGATCAACACTTTGACAGAGAATCCGTCTCAGAATATAACATAACAATTAAAGCCACCGATTTTGGGTCTCCCCCTCTGTCTAGTTCAACAAAATTGCATCTAAAAATCTCTGACGTCAATGACAACGCACCATTATTTGATAAAAACAGCTATACTGCTTATATCACAGAGAATAACTCTCCTGGTTTTTACATATTTACTGTGAGTGCGCGGGACTGTGATTGGAATCAAAATGCTAGAATCTCATATGTTTTAGAGGACACACAGGTCAGTGGGAGTCCAGTTTCTACTTATGTGTCTTTAAATTCTGAAACTGGTGTTCTTAACGCGGTTCGCACCTTTGATTATGAGCAAATCAAACACCTTGCATTAGTAATTAAAGCACAAGATGGAGGCTCTCCTCCACTCAGCAGCAACGTGACTGTGAAAATAATGATCCAAGACCAGAACGACAACCCCCCTCAGGTTCTGTACCCAGTCCAGACTGGTGGCTCTCTGGTGGCTGAAATGGTTCCTCGTTCAGCAGATGTGGGCTATCTGGTGACTAAAGTGGTGGCTGTTGATGTGGACTCTGGACAGAATGCCTGGCTCTCCTACAAACTGCAGAAAGCCACAGACAGGGCGCTGTTTGAAGTGGGTTTACAGAATGGAGAAATCAGAACTATCCGCCAAGTCACTGATAAAGATGCTGTCAAACAAAGACTGACTGTTATAGTGGAGGACAACGGGCAGCCCTCTCGTTCTGCTACAGTCATCGTTAACGTGGCGGTGGCGGACAGCTTCCCTGAAGTGCTGTCGGAGTTCACTGAGTTGACCCACGACAAGGAGTACAATGACAACCTGACTTTTTACTTAGTCTTGGCTCTGGCTGTAGTTTCCTTCCTCTTCATCACGTGTTTAGTGGTTATTATATCAGTCAAAATCTACAGGTGGAGACAGTCTCGCATCCTGTATCACTCCAACCTGCCTGTCATTCCATATTATCCACCACGTTACTCAGACACTTTGGGGACAGGAACTCTCCCCCATGTGTACAATTACGAGGTGTGCAGGACGACTGACTCCAGAAAGAGTGACTGTAAGTTCGGCAGAGCTGGTAGTCAGAACGTGCTGATAATGGACCCCAGTTCTACAGGAACGATGCAGCGGATACAGAGTGAAAAGAGCATCCTGGATGAACCAGACTCTCCTCTAGAGGTCAGTCAAAGAATATTTCTGTATTTATTCTCCTTCTTTGTTTGATTACTCTGATGAAAAGCTTGGCAGCATTACACATTTCTCAGCACCAAGGACAGCGTCTCAGTTTTCCTCTGCATATAGGTAGGCCTACAAAATTTCTGTAAAAGGTCTTACATAGTTAATTTCTTAGTTAATTTTTAAAAGAAAGTTCTCCCTAAAAGTTCCTAATAGTTTCCAGTAATTCATATACTGAAGCTGTGCTGGAGAAAAGATTAATGATCATACTCCCAGTGTTTGTGCAGTGTTTTGTGCTTGCTTATTGCATCCCCATAAGACGATAAAAATGACATTGTCAAAGTAAAATACTAAAAAGAAGCAGAAATAAGTCAGCCACGTATTTCTGAAGAGCAACGTTATTTTTCCTGAACCCTGCGAAGGAACAAAAAAAAAAGGTTTTCTGTTACTCATCTCTACTTGCTTAACCTGTTTAATTATGCTGATATTGTTTTTACTCTTTCTAAGAATTTGAAGCCAGGGAATTATTTTAGTTTCTGGTTATCATGATCTTTCGACTGGTGTATCTATATTTCTTTTCTGAGAGTAGCAGTTCTATTCTAGTGATTTTGTTCCCCTGGTTCTTAGCACTGTTGTTCAGCTGGTAGATAATGTAATTAAAACTTCTCTTGTTTGTGGTAGATCGTTCTCAATTTAACTTTTCTACTCACTATTAGTTGTATACACTCTTCAGTGAAAAATTATTTTATTAATGAAAGTAATTTCATATTGATCCCCACGGCTTAGATCGTTGTCACACAGATTCAAGTCTCGTGTGATTTCTACCTTTTAGACTCTAAGGGACGCTGTTGGCCGCTGAAATATTTTCTCTGTTATGTTGTCATTCAGTCCATCCTCTCAGAAATCACACGGTGAGGACGGCTTTCTGTGTTTTGCCGAGGGTTCATGTGAACGAAGTCTCACAGATTTCCGCTTAACGCTTGAGAACAATTTTATAAGCCAACCAGCTACTGGTATACTAGGGTCTTTTTGTTACTGCCTAAAGAGACGATTTTTTCTTTCTTTGTATCTTTTTTGTCTGAGTAATGGCGCCTGTAAGACGTCTACATTACATATCACCAGGGTGGGAATCATTTTGTGGAGTACGACGTCGCATAGGATCGCTTCTGTTGCTGCTTCTTGCGGTTAACATGGTAGGTGGTCAGATTCGGTATTCTATACCTGAGGAGATGAAGAAAGGCTCTGTTATTGGTAATGTGGCGCAGGATCTTGGCTTGGATCTGAAAAGGCTCAGCTCAGGGCAGGCCCGTATCGTGACCGGAGAAAATGTTCACTACACCGAGCTGCAGAAAGACAAAGGGATTCTGGTCGTCAATGAGAGAATAGACCGAGAGCAGCTTTGTGGGGACGTAACGCCGTGTAGTTTCAGCTTTGAGATGATTTTGGAAAACCCGATGGAACTACACAGAATAACTGTCGAGGTTTTGGACATAAATGATCACGCACCTGTCTTCCCAAACAAAGATAAACCCATCAGTTTTGAAATAAGCGAATCAGCTGCAGTTGGAGTACGTTTTCCTCTGCAGAGCGCGGAGGATCTAGATGTAGGCCAAAACGCTCTGCAAAATTATATTCTGTCCCCAAACGACAATTTTATATTGAAACAACATTCAAATCCAGATGGTGGTAAATATGTTGAAATGGTGCTCCAGAAACCTTTAGACAGAGAGCGACACCCGCATTTCTCTTTGAAATTAATCGCAGTTGATGGAGGAACACCGCAGAGATCTGGTACAGTAAGTATAGATGTGACTGTGTTAGACGCCAACGACAACGATCCAGTTTTTAATCAATCAGTGTACAAAGCATCTGTTTTGGAAAACACAAAAACAGGGACTAGTATCATTACAGTAAATGCCACAGACGCAGACAGTGGATTAAATGGACACATTACATACAGTTTGTCCAAAATGAAAGGAAGTGTAGCAGAAATATTTACGATTGATGAAAAGACGGGAACAATCTACGTGTCTGGTCAGATAGATTATGAAAAATACCGAAAATACGAGTTGAGGGTAGAGGCAAAGGATCACGGTGGACTAACTGGGACAAGTAAAGTTATATTTGATGTTACTGATGTTAATGATAATGAACCTATTATACATGTAATGTCATTTTCTAGTCCCCTGTCAGAGGATGCAATTCCCGGGACAACTATTGCAATTTTGAATATAAAAGACGCAGATTCTGAGAGAAATGGGCAAATTAAATGTTCGATTGATGGTAAACTTCCCTTTAAAATTGAAACATCTCTGACAAATTATTACAATTTGGTCTCAGATCAACACTTTGACAGAGAATCCGTCTCAGAATATAACATAACAATTACAGCCACCGATTTTGGGTCTCCCCCTCTGTCTAGTTCAACAAAATTGCATCTAAAAATCTCTGACGTCAACGACAACGCACCATTATTTGATAAAAACAGCTATACTGCTTATATCACAGAGAATAACTCTCCTGGATTTTCCATATTTACTGTGAGTGCACGGGACTCTGATTGGAATCAAAACGCTAGAATCTCATATGTTTTAGAGGACACACAGGTCGGTGGGAGTCCAGTTTCTACTTATGTGTCTTTAAACTCAGAAACTGGATTTCTTAACGCGGTTCGCACCTTTGATTATGAGCAAATCAAACAGTTTGAGTTAGTAATTAAAGCGCAGGATGGAGGCTCTCCTCCACTCAGCAGCAACGTGACTGTGAAAATAATGATCCGGGACCAGAACGACAACCCCCCTCAGGTTCTGTACCCAGTCCAGACTGGTGGCTCTCTGGTGGCTGAAATGGTTCCTCGTTCAGCAGATGTGGGCTATCTGGTGACTAAAGTGGTGGCTGTTGATGTGGACTCTGGACAGAATGCCTGGCTCTCCTACAAACTGCAGAAAGCCACAGACAGGGCGCTGTTTGAAGTGGGCTTACAGAATGGAGAAATCAGAACTATCCGCCAAGTCACTGATAAAGATGCTGTCAAACAAAGACTGACTGTTATAGTGGAGGACAACGGGCAGCCCTCTCGTTCTGCTACAGTCATCGTTAACGTGGCGGTGGCGGACAGCTTCCCTGAAGTGCTGTCGGAGTTCACTGAGTTGACCCACGACAAGGAGTACAATGACAACCTGACTTTTTACTTAGTCTTGGCTCTGGCTGTAGTTTCCTTCCTCTTCATCACGTGTTTAGTGGTTATTATATCAGTCAAAATCTACAGGTGGAGACAGTCTCGCATCCTGTATCACTCCAACCTGCCTGTCATTCCATATTATCCACCACGTTACTCAGACACTTTGGGGACAGGAACTCTTCCCCATGTGTACAATTACGAGGTGTGCAGGACGACTGACTCCAGAAAGAGTGACTGTAAGTTCGGCAGAGCTGGTAGTCAGAACGTGCTGATAATGGACCCCAGTTCTACAGGAACGATGCAGCGGATACAGAGTGAAAAGAGCATCCTGGATGAACCAGACTCTCCTCTAGAGGTCAGTCAAAGAATATTTCTGTATTTATACTCCTTCTTTGTTTGATTGCTCTGATGAAAAGCTTGGCAGCATTACACATTTCTCAGCACCAAGGACAGCGTCTCAGTTTTTAGGCCTAACTATATACCTGCATATAGGTAGGCCTAAAAAGCTTTTTTAAAAGGTCTTACATAGTTAATTTTTAAAAGAAAGTTCTCCCTAAAAGTCCCTAATAGTTTCCAGTATTTCATATACTGAAGCTGTGCTGGAGAAAAGATTAATGATCATACTCCCAGTGTTTGTGCAATGTTTTGTGCTTGCTTATTGCATCCCCATAAGACGATAAAAATGACATTGTCAAAGTAAAATACTAAAAAGAAGCAGAAATAAGTCAGCCACGTATTTCTGAAGAGCAACGTTATTTTTCCTGAAGCCTGCGAAGAAACAAAAAAAAGGTTTTCTGTTACTCATCTCTACTTGCTTAACCTGTTTAATTATGCTGATATCGTTTTTACTCTTTCTAAGAATTTGAAGCCAGGGAATTATTTTAGTTTCTGGTTATCATGATCTTTCGACTGGTGTATCTATATTTCTTTTCTGAGAGTAGCAGTTCTATTCTAGTGATTTTGTTCCCCTGGTTCTCAGCACTGTTGTTCAGCTGGTAGATAATGTAATTAAAACTTCTCTTGTTTGTGGTAGATCGTTCTCAATTTAACTTTTCCACTCACTATTAGTTGTATACACTCTTCAGTGAAAAATTATTTTATTAATGAAAGTAATTTCATATTGATCCCCACGGCTTATATCGTTGTTACAAAGATTCAAGTCTCGTGTGATTTCTACCTTTTAGACTCTAAGGGACGCTGTTGGCCGCTGAAATAATATCTCTGTTTTGTTGTCATTCAGTCCATCCTCTCAGAAATCACACGGCGAGGACGGCTTTCTGTGTTTTGCCGAGGGTTCATGTGAACGAAGTCTCACAGATTTCCGTTTAACGGTGGAGAACAATTTTATGAGCCAACCAGCTACTGGTATACTAGGGTCTTTTTGTTACTGCCTAAAGAGACGATTTTTTCTTTCTTTGTATCTTTTTTGTATGAGTAATGGCGCCTGTAAGACGTCTACATTACATATCACCAGGGTGGGAATCATTTTGTGGAGTACGACGTCGCATAGGATCGCTTCTGTTGCTGCTTCTTGCGGTTAACATGGTAGGTGGTCAGATTCGGTATTCTATACCTGAGGAGATGAAGAAAGGCTCTGTTATCGGTAATGTGGCGCAGGATCTTGGCTTGGATCTGAAAAGGCTCAGCTCAGGGCGGGCCCGTATCGTGACCGGAGAAAATGTTCACTACACCGAGCTGCAGACAGACAAAGGGATTCTGGTCGTGAATGAGAGAATAGACCGAGAGCAGCTTTGTGGGGACGTAACGCCGTGTAGTTTCAGCTTTGAAATGATTTTGGAAAACCCGATGGAACTACACAGAATAACTGTCGAGGTTTTGGATATAAATGATCACGCGCCTGTCTTCCCAAACAAAGATAAACCCATCAGTTTTGAAATAAGCGAATCAGCTGCAGTTGAAGTACGTTTTCCTCTGCAGAGCGCGGAGGATCTAGATGTAGGCCAAAACGCTCTGCTAAATTATATTCTGTCCCCAAACGACAATTTTATATTGAAACAACATTCAAATCCAGATGGTGGTAAATATGTTGAAATGGTGCTCCAGAAACCTTTAGACAGAGAGCGACACCCGCATTTCTCTTTGAAATTAATCGCAGTTGATGGAGGAACACCGCAGAGATCTGGTACAGTAAATATAGATGTGACTGTGTTAGACGCCAACGACAATATTCCAGTTTTTAATCAATCAGTGTACAAAGCATCTGTGTTGGAAAACACAAAAACAGGGACTAGTATCATTACAGTAAATGCCACAGACGCAGACAGTGGATTAAATGGACACATTACATACAGTTTGTCCAAAATGAAAGGAAGTGTAGCAGAAATATTTACGATTGATGAAAAGACGGGAACAATCTACGTGTCTGGTCAGATAGATTATGAAAAATACCGAAAATACGAGTTGAGGGTAGAGGCAAAAGATCACGGTGGACTAACTGGGACAAGTAAAGTTATATTTGATGTTATTGATGTTAATGATAATGCTCCTATTATAAATGTAATGTCATTTTCTAGTCCCCTGTCAGAGGATGCAACTCCCGGGACAACTATTGCAATTTTGAATATAAAAGACACAGATTCTGAGAGAAATGGGCAAATTAAATGTTCGATTGATGGTAAACTTCCCTTTAAAATTGAAACATCTCTGACAAATTATTACAATTTGGTCTCAGATCAACACTTTGACAGAGAATCCGTCTCAGAATATAACATAACAATTAAAGCCACCGATTTTGGGTCTCCCCCTCTGTCTAGTTCAACAAAATTGCATCTAAAAATCTCTGACATCAATGACAATGCACCATTATTTGATAAAAACAGCTATACTGCTTATATCACAGAGAATAACTCTCCTGGAATTTCCATATTCACTGTGAGTGCGCGGGACTCTGATTGGAATCAAAATGCTAGAATCTCATATCTTTTAGAGGAAAAACAGATCAGTGGGAGTCCAGTTTCTACTTATGTGTCTCTAAACAGTGAAGCTGGGGTTCTTAACGCGGTTCGCACCTTTGATTATGAGCAAATCAAACAGTTTGAGTTAGTAATAAAAGCACAGGATGGAGGCTCTCCTCCACTCAGCAGCAACGTGACTGTGAAAATAATGATCCGGGACCAGAACGACAACCCCCCTCAGGTTCTGTACCCAGTCCAGACTGGTGGCTCTCTGGTGGCTGAAATGGTGCCTCGTTCAGCAGATGTGGGCTATCTGGTGACTAAAGTGGTGGCTGTTGATGTGGACTCTGGACAGAATGCCTGGCTCTCCTACAAACTGCAGAAAGCCACAGACAGGGCGCTGTTTGAAGTGGGCTTACAGAATGGAGAAATCAGAACTATCCGCCAAGTCACTGATAAAGATGCTGTCAAACAAAGACTGACTGTTATAGTGGAGGACAACGGGCAGCCCTCTCGTTCTGCTACAGTCATCGTTAACGTGGCGGTGGCGGACAGCTTCCCTGAAGTGCTGTCGGAGTTCACTGAGTTGACCCACGACAAGGAGTACAATGACAACCTGACTTTTTACTTAGTCTTGGCTCTGGCTGTAGTTTCCTTCCTCTTCATCACGTGTTTAGTGGTTATTATATCAGTCAAAATCTACAGGTGGAGACAGTCTCGCATCCTGTATCACTCCAACCTGCCTGTCATTCCATATTATCCACCACGTTACTCAGACACTTTGGGGACAGGGACTCTTCCCCATGTGTACAATTACGAGGTGTGCAGGACGACTGACTCCAGAAAGAGTGACTGTAAGTTCGGCAGAGCTGGTAGTCAGAACGTGCTGATTATGGACCCCAGTTCTACAGGAACGATGCAGCGGATACAGAGTGAAAAGAGCATCCTGGATGAACCAGACTCTCCTCTAGAGGTCAGTCAGAGGATATTTTTATATCTGTTCTCGTACTGTATGTAATTACTCTGATGAAAGGCTTTGCAGCATTACACATTTCTCAGCACCAAGGACAGCGTCTCAGATTTCCTCTGCATAAAGGCAGGCGTATATAGCTTCTGTAAAAGGTCTTATATAGTTAATTTTTAAAGGAATATCCTCTTATAAAGTCCCTAATAGTTTCCAGTTGTTTTTTATATCCAAATGTCTTTGTTTATAGAGTATTGATGATCACACTCCAAGTGTTTGTGCAATGTTTCCTGGCAGTGTTTTACTTGCTTACCATTCTCTTGCCATAGTTATGAAGATATTTCAAGTGGAGCCTTGAAAGGTAAAATATTAGCAAAAGTAGAAAGAAGGTATGCGTTTCTTAAAAGCATTCTTACTTTCTTGTGGAGTCCATATGCTCATCCAATGTCTATTCAATTACTCAACTCATTCATACCGACTTATTTTATAGTGCTTATGCTTTCGATGCTGCCTAAGTCGCCGTAAGACTTTGCATTCACTGAATTATGTCAGAATCAGATAATCATTACATTAGGACTGATATATCTATAGTTTACTCTAAGGCAACACTTCTATTTAATTTAATTTCCTTTTTCTTTGTTTTTCCTGTGTGAGTCACGGTAGTGTTGGTCTGGCGTTTAAAAATTCTGTTGAAACGGCGGTTTCTTTTAGGTCTGTCATTTCAAATTTTCTTAGTATTTTGTTGTTGTTGTTAACTATATATATTCTTACTTCATAAATGTCTTCATTAAGCAGAATGGTGACAATAAAAGAAATTAAACATGCCCCCCCCCCCCACCACACACACACACACACACACACACACACACACACACACACACACACACACACACACACACACACACACACACACACACTTAGAGTTATAACAGTTGTTCAATACTCATTTGTCAAATCTCGTATGATTTCCACCTTTTAGACTCTAAGGGACGCTGTTGGCCAGTAAAATATCTTACGTTGCCATTTAGTTCATCCCCCAGTAATCATGCAGTGAAGTGGGCGCTCTGTGTTTTGTCCATAGATCGTATGAACAAGGTCTCTCGGAGGTACATTTACCGCTTGAATTAAATGTAATGTGGACGCTGATATACCGGGAGCTTTTTTGTTTTCTAATTCCTAAGGAGATATATCTTTTTTTTAAATTTGGTTTTTCTTTTTTATCTGAGTGATGGCGACTGTAAGGCGTCAAACCCGCGTCCCATCAAAATGGGAATCATTTTATGGAGTACGACGTCACATAGGATTTCTTCTGTTGCTGCTTCTTGCTGTTAACATGGTAGGTGGTCAGATTCGGTATTCTATACCCGAGGAGATGAAGAAAGGCTCTGTTATCGGTAATGTGGCGCAGGATCTTGGCTTGGATCTGAAAAGGCTCAGCTCAGGGCGGGCCCGTATCGTGACCGGAGAAAACGTTCACTACACCGAGCTGCAGAAAGACAAAGGGACTCTGGTCGTCAATGAGAGAATAGACCGAGAGCAGCTTTGTGGGGACGTAACGCCGTGTAGTCTCAGCTTTGAGATGATTTTAGAAAACCCGATGGAACTACACAGAATAACTGTCGAGGTTTTGGATATAAATGATCACGCACCTGTCTTCCCAAACAAAGATAAACCCATCAGTTTTGAAATAAGCGAATCAGCTGCAGTTGAAGTACGTTTTCCTCTGCAGAGCGCGCAGGATCTAGATGTAGGCCAAAACGCTCTGAAAAATTATATTCTGTCCCCAAACGACAATTTTATATTGAAACAACATTCAAATCCAGATGGAAGAAAATATGTTGAAATGGTGCTCCAGAAACCTTTAGACAGAGAGCGACACCCGCATTTCTCTTTGAAATTAATCGCAGTTGATGGAGGAACACCGCAGAGATCTGGTACAGTAAATATAGATGTGACTGTGTTAGACGCCAACGACAATATTCCAGTTTTTAATCAATCAGTGTACAAAGCATCTGTGTTGGAAAACACAAAAACAGGGACTAGTATCATTACAGTAAATGCCACAGACGCAGACAGTGGATTAAATGGACACATTACATACAGTTTATCCGAAATGAAAGAAAGTGCAGCGGATACATTTAGAATTGATGAAAACACCGGAACAATTTATGTATCTGGTCAGATTGACTACGAGAAAGACAAAAAATACGAGTTGAGGGTAGAGGCAAAGGATCACGGTGGACTAACTGGGACAAGTAAAGTTATATTTGATGTTATTGATGTTAATGATAATGCTCCTATTATAAATGTATTGTCATTTTCTAGTCCCCTGTCAGAAGATTCCCGACCTGGTACAACAATTGCAATTTTGAATATAAAAGACACAGATTCTGAGAGAAATGGACAAATTAAATGTTGGATTGATGGTAAACTTCCCTTTAAAATCGAATCATCTCTGACAAATTATTACAATTTGGTCTCAGATCAACACTTTGACAGAGAATCCGTCTCAGAATATAACATAACAATTACAGCCACCGATTTTGGGTCTCTCCCTCTGTCTAGTTCAACAAAATTGCATCTAAAAATCTCTGACGTCAACGACAACGCACCATTGTTTGATAAAAACAGCTATACTGCTTATATCACAGAGAATAACTCTCCTGGATTTTCCATATTTACTGTGAGTGCGCGGGACTGTGATTGGAATCAAAATGCTAGAATCTCATATCTTTTAGAGGACACACAGGTCAGTGGGAGTCCAGTTTCTACTTATGTGTCTTTAAACTCTGAAACTGGAGTTCTTAACGCGGTTCGCACCTTTGATTATGAGCAAACCAAACAGTTTGAGTTAGTAATTAAAGCACAGGATGGAGGCTCTCCTCCACTCAGCAGCAACGTGACTGTGAAAATAATAGTTCAGGACCAGAACGACAACCCCCCTCAGGTTCTGTACCCAGTTCAGACTGGTGGCTCTCTGGTGGCTGAAATGGTGCCTCGTTCAGCAGATGTGGGCTATCTGGTGACTAAAGTGGTGGCTGTTGATGTGGACTCTGGACAGAATGCCTGGCTCTCCTATAAACTGCAGAAAGCCACAGACAGGGCGCTGTTTGAAGTGGGCTTACAGAATGGAGAAATCAGAACTATCCGCCAAGTCACTGATAAAGATGCCGTCAAACAAAGACTGACTGTTATAGTGGAGGACAACGGGCAGCCCTCTCGTTCAGCTACAGTCATTGTTAACGTGGCGGTGGCGGACAGCTTCCCTGAAGTGCTGTCGGAGTTCACTGAGTTGACCCACGACAAGGAGTACAATGACAACCTGACTTTTTACTTAGTCTTGGCTCTGGCTGTAGTTTCCTTCCTCTTCATCACGTGTTTAGTGGTTATTATATCAGTCAAAATCTACAGATGGAGACAGTCTCGCATCCTGTATCACTCCAACCTGCCTGTCATTCCATATTATCCACCACGTTACTCAGACACTTTGGGGACAGGGACTCTACCACATGTATATAATTACGAGGTGTGCAGGACGACTGACTCCAGAAAGAGTGACATGAAATATATGCAACCGATGAGTCAAAGTTTAGTGAGTGTGGATGGAGCTGTAGACGATGTACCGCAAGTGGACAAGCAACTGTCAGGCAACCGTTCCCAAATGTCTACTTTGGTGAGTGATAATCTAATCTTTTCGGTTCCATTTTCCTGAACTCAGCACTCACCTTTAACCTTCTAAGACCCGAACTCATTCATGGCATGCATGTTTAATTTCTCTTTGCTATTTGAGCTGATTGGGATCAAAGAATCATCTTTTTACGTCATGTAGTTTCTGAGAAAAATGATATCCACTTACGAGGACATTCGTTTTAAATTTCGATAGAACACTATAAAGTCATAATCGAGTAATGCTGCAAAACTCTTTATTTGGTGTCTGAACACAGCAGTATTTTTCCTGAGTACAAAAACAAACTGAGAAACAACAATTGTGCCCCTATGAGCAATATAGCTCACTGGAAGTGCTGTTAACAGTTGCAGGAAGATGTATGTCTGTAACAAAGTATGGATAAAGATATCTGACCCTTGTAGAGGAACATTTAGTATTGTGGTCTAGACAACCCAAAATGTGATGTTCACATATATAGACGCCAGGTCCTAGGAGGTTAAATGTTGGTGAAAGTTTATCAAAAGCAACTTAGTGTAGCTTTCTGCCTTTGTTCCCCCCATAATATTCTCTGATTTCTAACTGATTTTTATATTTCTTTTAAACCACCATGAGCAACATCTTTATTGCACCTTTGTATTACTTTGATGTTCTACATTTTTGTGGCATTTATATCTCTGTTTGACTGCGCAGACTTTTTTTAACCTTTCTTTATTAAAGCGTACTCAAAATCTCATCTTTTTCAAGGTTTTGAATGTATTATACTTTCATCTATATATTCTGACTTATTAAATATAATAACAACATAATTGCACCAGTAGCAGTTCTACTCATTTATTATTTTTGCATTTAAGAATAATATAAGAATCATCATTTTAAGTTCACCTTATTATACATTTTTTTAAGTATTATTATTTGCAGAAGAATTTGCTTTGTATTACTCGGTGTTTACTGACTATGGACTGTAAGGGACGCTGTTGGTTAACTCACATATTTTGTAACCTATTATGTCAGGATCCTCTCCCTTTTCTCCCTGCTTCCAAAAGAAAGGGTGTTAACGTTCATTATATAGGTGGCAGTGGAATAGAATAGATGTCTTTCATTTTACATTGACTGAATGAAAAAAAAAAAACTTTTAGGCTGTCTTTGCATATTCAGTTCTTTTTTCCCGAATAAGAATCGTACCAAGATCGATTTCTTTTAATATGGATTGTGGATATAAAACCTACGCCCTGTGTGTAAAATGGCGCTTTTCCTGCAAAGGCAATTGGCAGATTCTGTTCTTCATGTTTTGTATGATCCATGTGGTCACTGGACATATTCGATACTCTATCCCAGAGGAGATGAAGAAAGGCTCGCTCATCGGTAATGTAGCACAGGACCTTGGTTTGGATCTCAAAAGGCTCCGTTCGGGTCGGCCCCGTATCGTGACCGGCGACAGCATCCAGTACACCGAGCTGCAGACAGACAAAGGGATTTTAGTCGTCAAAGAGAGAATAGACCGAGAGCAGCTGTGTGGAGACACAACCCCGTGCAGTTTCAGCTTTGAAGTGATTTTAGAAAATCCTATGGAGCTACATCAAATCACAGTTGAAATAACGGATATAAACGACCATTCGCCAACCTTCAAACGAAACAGTATCAATTTTGAAATCAGCGAAATAGCCAGTACCGGCGCTCGTTTCCCTTTGACGATGGCAGAAGATCCAGACGTGGGTGTTAACGGACTTAGAGAATATTTTCTGACCGACAATGACAATTTTGTTCTTAAACAAAACTCGAATGCAGACGGGAAGAAATACGCAGAGATGGTGCTTCAGAAGCCGCTGGACAGGGAGACAAATCCTAGTCTGTCTCTAAAGCTAATAGCTGTAGATGGTGGGACTCCGCAGAGATCTGGTACAGTAAATATCGATATAACTGTTCTCGATGCAAATGATAATGCTCCAGTATTCAATCAATCTGTATATAAAGCCACAGTCATGGAAAATTCTCCCAGAGATACTTACGTTATCACTGTTAATGCCAGTGACGCAGATTTCGGATCAAACGCTATCGCAACTTATATTTTTTCAGATCTCAACAGTGGTCTCAGTGATGTGTTTATGATTGACGAAAAAACTGGTGTCATTTCAATAACAGGCTCTACTGATTATGAAAAAAACAAAAAATACGAACTTCGAATCGAGGCAAAAGATCAGGGAGGTTTGACAGATTCAAGCAAAGTGATAATTGAAGTAACTGATGTTAATGATAACGCTCCTATCATAAGTGTTATGTCATTCACTAGTCCCGTGTCCGAGGACTCTCCTCCTGGTACCACTATTGGCATCATAAATGTAAAAGATCTGGACTCGGGTGATAACGGACAAGTAAACTGTAGAATAGAACAAAACGCGCCTTTCAAAATTAAATCTAATTTAAGGAATTACTATACGTTAGTAACAGATACTGTATTAGATCGTGAAAGCGTTTCAGAATATAACATCACAGTTGTTGCGACAGATGCAGGAATACCTCCTCTTTCAACAAAAAGAACCTTTCATTTAAAGGTCTCTGACGTAAACGATAATGCTCCGGTATTTTCTCAAAGTGTTTACAAATCGTTTATCATAGAGAATAACTCTCCAGGCATTTCTGTTCTCACTCTCGGGGCTAAAGATCCAGATGAAAACCAAAACGCCCGGATATCTTATATACTGGAGAACACTAATATTGGTGGAGCTCCAGTTTCTGAATATGTTACAGTAAATGCAGAAAGCGGAGTCGTGCACGCAGTGCGCTCCTTTGATTATGAACAAATCAAACAGCTGGTTTTTATTGTCAAGGCGCAAGATGGAGGCTCCCCTCCTCTCAGTAACAATGTGACTGTGAAACTGATAGTTCAGGACCAGAACGACAACCCCCCTCAAGTTCTGTATCCAGTCCAGACTGGTGGCTCTCTGGTGGCTGAAATGGTGCCTCGTTCAGCAGATGTGGGCTATCTGGTGACTAAAGTGGTGGCTGTTGATGTGGACTCTGGACAGAATGCCTGGCTCTCCTACAAACTGCAGAAAGCCACAGACAGGGCGCTGTTTGACGTGGGCTTACAGAATGGAGAAATCAGAACTATCCGCCAAGTCACTGATAAAGATGCTGTCAAGCAAAGACTGACTGTTATAGTGGAGGACAACGGGCAGCCCTCTCGTTCAGCTACAGTCATTGTTAACGTGGCGGTGGCGGACAGCTTCCCTGAAGTGCTGTCGGAGTTCACTGAGTTGACCCACGACAAGGACTACAATGACAACCTGACTTTTTACTTAGTCTTGGCTCTGGCTGTAGTTTCCTTCCTCTTCATCACGTGTTTAGTGGTTATTATATCAGTCAAAATCTACAGGTGGAGACAGTCTCGCATCCTGTATCACTCCAACCTGCCTGTCATTCCATATTATCCACCACGTTACTCAGACACTTTGGGGACAGGGACTCTTCCACATGTGTACAATTACGAGGTGTGCAGGACGACTGACTCCAGAAAGAGTGACTGTAAGTTCGGCAGAGCTGGTAGTCAGAACGTGCTGATAATGGACCCCAGTGCTACAGGAACGATGCAGCGGATACAGAGTGAAAAGAGCATCCTGGATGAACCAGACTCTCCTCTAGAGGTCAGTTAGAGGATATTTGTATATCTATTCTCGTTCTTTACTTAATTACTCTGATGCAAAGCTTCCCAGCATTATACATTTCTCAGCACCAAGGACAGCGTCTCAGTTTTCCTCTGCATATAGGTAGGCCTACAAAGATTTTGTAAAAGGTCTTACATGGTTACTTTTTAAAGGAATGTTTTCTTATAAAGTGACTGATAGTTTCCAGTTGTTTTCTATATCCAAATGTCTTTGTTTATAGAGTATTGATGATCACACGCCATGTTTTTGTGCAATGTTTCCTGGCAGTGTTTTACTTGCTTACCATTCGCTTGCCATAGTTATGAAGATATTTCAAGGGGACCCTGGAAAGGTAAAATATTAACAAAAGTAGAAAGACGGTATGTGTTTCTTAAAAGCATTCTTTCTCTCTTGTGGAGTCCATATGCTCATCCAATGTCTATTCAATTACTCGACTGTTTCATACCCACTTATGTTATAGTGCTTATGCTTTCGATGCTGCCTGAGTCACCGTAAGACTTTGCATTCACTGGATTATGTCAGAATCAGATAATCACTACATTAGGACTTATACATCTATAGTTTACTCTAAGGCAACACTTCTATTTAATTTAATTTTCTTTTGTTTTGTTTGTGTTCTTCTTTCCTGTCCGAGTCCCGGTATTCTTGGTCTGGACTCTGCCGTTTAAAAATTCTGTTGAAACTGCGGTTTCTGTTAGGTCGTTCGTTTCAAATTCTCTTAGCATTTTGTAGTTGTTGTTGTTTTTATCTATCTATATTCCTACTTGAAAAAGGTCTTCATTAAGCAGAATGTTGACAATATGAGAAATTAAATATTACCCCCCACAGTCAGTGATATGTTTTGGCGGTTTACGTTTCTCGTATTTAGTTAGTTCGCATTCATGTTTTTCCGACCCTGTCCTACTTTTTATGAAATATGCGAAATGTTAAGTGTGTAGCTGTAGCAGTACATCCATACCTGAACACAGTGACGTATTTCCTGAATCAACTTATGTGAGGTGACTTATTCGAGATGGTTGGAACACTAGTACCAATATTACTTGCATTTGTAATTAAAACATCGTCTTTATGTGAGTTTTCACCGTCAGCTGGCTTTGCCAACCTTAAATGTCGTGCCTTTTAGCTTTACAGCTCTTTTTACTGTTGTACTTTTGTGTTTTCATGGAGTGTGTTCTGTTTTGACAATGCATATTCAAATGTAATTCATATAGTATTTTAATATACATTTTTGGGAACCTTTGTTATAATTATTATTATTAGAAGTAGTAGTAGTAGTAGTAGTAGCGGAAGTATTTTTCTGAACACCTGTTGTAGCAGAACATCTTGGACATATTTGTATTTTTTTGATTGCACTAAATGTCTCATGACATTGCCAAAGAAAGAAAGAAAGCGCACGGTGTTACTGATTGTGGACTCTAAGGGACGCTGTTGGTCAATATAACATTTTTTTCTAAAACACTATGACACAATCTCCTCCCTTACCGCCGTTGCTCGTCAAGAAAAGCTGATAGTAGTCATTATATGGGCTCACAATCGAAGAAAACGCACATCTCATTCTTTATATCTAAAAGATAGAATACAGTAGTTTATCATTGGTGATATATTAACTTTAGAACCCAGAATAAGTGAAGCGATTTACAATTTCCTTTAACTATGGATTGTGGATTAAAAGGATACACCCGGTGTATAAAATGGCGCTTTGGCTGTGGACGCAATTGGCATTTCTTCTTGCTCATTTTTTGTCTGGTTCATATGGTCACTGGACATATTCGATACTCTATCCCAGAGGAGATGAAGAAAGGCTCACTCATCGGTAATGTAGCACAGGACCTCGGCTTGAATCTCAAAAGGCTCCGTTTGGGTCGGGCCCGTATCGTGACCGGCGACAGCATCCAGTACACCGAGCTGCAGACAGACAAAGGGATTTTAGTCGTCAAAGAGAGAATAGACCGAGAGCAGCTGTGTGGAGACACAACCCCGTGCAGTTTCAGCTTTGAGGTAATTTTAGAAAATCCTATGGAGCTACATCAAATCACAGTTGAAATAACGGATATAAACGACCATTCGCCAACCTTCAAACGAAACAGTATCAATTTTGAAATCAGCGAATCAGCCAGTGCTGGTGCTCGATTTTCTTTAACCAGTGCAGAAGATCCAGACGTGGGTGTTAACGGACTTAGAGAATATTTTCTGGCCGAGAATGACAATTTTGTTCTTAAACAAAACTCGAATGCAGACGGGAAGAAATACGCAGAGATGGTGCTTCAGAAGCCGCTGGACAGGGAGACAAATCCTAATCTGTCTCTAAAGCTAATAGCTGTAGATGGTGGGACTCCGCAGAGATCTGGCACCGTAAATATCGATATAACTGTTCTCGATGTAAATGATAATGCTCCAGTATTCAATCAATCTGTATATAAAGCCACAGTCATGGAAAATTCTCCCCGAGATACTTACGTTACCACTGTTAATGCCAGTGACGCAGATTTCGGGTCAAATAGCATTGTGACTTATTATTTTTCAGATCTCAACAGTGGTCTCAGTGATGTGTTTATGATTGACGAAAAACATGGTATAATTTCAATAACAGGCTTTATTGATTATGAAAAGGACAAAAAGTACGAACTTCGAATCGACGCCAGAGATCAGGGAGGTTTAACAGACTCAAGCAAAGTGATAATTGAAGTAACTGACGTTAATGATAACGCTCCTATCATAAACGTTATGTCATTCACTAGTCCCGTGTCCGAGGACTCTCCTCCTGGTACCACTATTGGCATCATAAATGTAAAAGATCTGGACTCGGGTGATAACGGACAAGTAAACTGTAGAATAGAACAAAACGCGCCTTTCAAAATTAAATCTAATTTAAGAAATTACTATACGTTGGTAACAGATACTGTATTAGATCGTGAAAGCGTTTCAGAATATAACATCACAGTTGTTGCGACAGATGCAGGAATACCTCCTCTTTCAACAAAAAGAACCTTTCATTTAAAGGTCTCTGACGTGAACGATAATGCTCCAGTATTTTCTCAAAGTGTTTACAATACGTTTATCATAGAGAATAACTCTCCAGGCATTTCTGTTCTCACTCTCGGGGCTAAAGATCCAGATGAAAACCAAAACGCCCGGATATCTTATATACTGGAGAACACTAATATTGGTGGAGCTCCAGTTTCTGAATATGTTTCAGTAAATGCAGAAAGCGGAGTCGTGCACGCTGTGCGCTCCTTTGATTATGAGCAAATCAAACAGCTGGTTTTTGTTGTGAAGGCGCAAGATGGAGGCTCACCTCCTCTCAGTAACAATGTGACTGTGAAACTGATAGTTCAGGACCAGAATGACAACCCTCCTCAGGTTCTGTACCCAGTTCAGACTGGTGGCTCTCTGGTGGCTGAAATGGTGCCTCGTTCAGCAGATGTGGGCTATCTGGTGACTAAAGTGGTGGCTGTTGATGTGGACTCTGGACAGAATGCCTGGCTCTCCTATAAACTGCAGAAAGCCACAGACAGGGCGCTGTTTGAAGTGGGCTTACAGAATGGAGAAATCAGAACTATCCGCCAAGTCACTGATAAAGATGCTGTCAAGCAAAGACTGACTGTTATAGTGGAGGACAACGGGCAGCCCTCTCGTTCAGCTACAGTCATTGTTAACGTGGCGGTGGCGGACAGCTTCCCTGAAGTGCTGTCGGAGTTCACTGAGTTGACCCACGACAAGGAGTACAATGACAACCTGACTTTTTACTTAGTCTTGGCTCTGGCTGTAGTTTCCTTCCTCTTCATCACGTGTTTAGTGGTTATCATATCAGTCAAAATCTACAGGTGGAGACAGTCTCGCATCCTGTATCACTCCAACCTGCCTGTCATTCCATATTATCCACCACGTTACTCGGACACTTTGGGGACAGGGACTCTACCACATGTGTACAATTACGAGGTGTGCAGGACGACTGACTCCAGAAAGAGTGACTGTAAGTTCGGCAGAGCTGGTAGTCAGAACGTGCTGATAATGGACCCCAGTGCTACAGGAACGATGCAGCGGATACAGAGTGAAAAGAGCATCCTGGATGAACCAGACTCTCCTCTAGAGGTCAGTTAGAGGATATTTGTATATCTATTCTCGTTCTTTACTTAATTACGCTGATGCAAAGCTTCCCAGCATTATACATTTCTCAGCACCAAGGACAGCGTCTCAGTTTTCCTCTGCATATAGGTAGGCCTACAAAGCTTTTGTAAAAGGTCTCACATGGTTACTTTTTAAAGGAATGTTTTCTTATAAAGTGACTGATAGTTTCCAGTTGTTTTCTATATCCAAATGTCTTTGTTTATAGAGTATTGATGATCACACGCCATGTTTTTGTGCAATGTTTCCTGGCAGTGTTTTACTTGCTTACCATTCGCTTGCCATAGTTATGAAGATATTTCAAGGGGACCCTGGAAAGGTAAAATATTAACAAAAGTAGAAAGACGGTATGTGTTTCTTAAAAGCATTCTTTCTCTCTTGTGGAGTCCATATGCTCATCCAATGTCTATTCAATTACTCGACTGTTTCATACCCACTTATGTTATAGTGCTTATGCTTTCGATGCTGCCTGAGTCACCGTAAGACTTTGCATTCACTGGATTATGTCAGAATCAGATAATCACTACATTAGGACTTATACATCTATAGTTTACTCTAAGGCAACACTTCTATTTAATTTAATTTTCTTTTGTTTTGTTTGTGTTCTTCTTTCCTGTCCGAGTCCCGGTATTCTTGGTCTGGACTCTGCCGTTTAAAAATTCTGTTGAAACTGCGGTTTCTGTTAGGTCGTTCGTTTCAAATTCTCTTAGCATTTTGTAGTTGTTGTTGTTTTTATCTATCTATATTCCTACTTGAAAAAGGTCTTCATTAAGCAGAATGTTGACAATATGAGAAATTAAATATTACCCCCCACAGTCAGTGATATGTTTTGGCGGTTTACGTTTCTCGTATTTAGTTAGTTCGCATTCATGTTTTTCCGACCCTGTCCTACTTTTTATGAAATATGCGAAATGTTAAGTGTGTAGCTGTAGCAGTACATCCATACCTGAACACAGTGACGTATTTCCTGAATCAACTTATGTGAGGTGACTTATTCGAGATGGTTGGAACACTAGTACCAATATTACTTGCATTTGTAATTAAAACATCGTCTTTATGTGAGTTTTCACCGTCAGCTGGCTTTGCCAACCTTAAATGTCGTGCCTTTTAGCTTTACAGCTCTTTTTACTGTTGTACTTTTGTGTTTTCATGGAGTGTGTTCTGTTTTGACAATGCATATTCAAATGTAATTCATATAGTATTTTAATATACATTTTTGGGAACCTTTGTTATAATTATTATTATTAGAAGTAGTAGTAGTAGTAGTAGTAGCGGAAGTATTTTTCTGAACACCTGTTGTAGCAGAACATCTTGGACATATTTGTATTTTTTTGATTGCACTAAATGTCTCATGACATTGCCAAAGAAAGAAAGAAAGCGCACGGTGTTACTGATTGTGGACTCTAAGGGACGCTGTTGGTCAATATAACATTTTTTTCTAAAACACTATGACACAATCTCCTCCCTTACCGCCGTTGCTCGTCAAGAAAAGCCGATAGTAGTCATTATATGGGCTCACAATCGAAGAAAACGCACATCTCATTCTTTATATCTAAAAGATAGAATACAGTAGTTTATCATTGGTGATATATTAACTTTAGAACCCAGAATAAGTGAAGCGATTTACAATTTCCTTTAACTATGGATTGTGGATTAAAAGGATACACCCGGTGTATAAAATGGCGCTTTGGCTGTGGACGCAATTGGCATTTCTTCTTGCTCATTTTTTGTCTGGTTCATATGGTCACTGGACATATTCGATACTCTATCCCAGAGGAGATGAAGAAAGGCTCACTCATCGGTAATGTAGCACAGGACCTCGGCTTGAATCTCAAAAGGCTCCGTTTGGGTCGGGCCCGTATCGTGACCGGCGACAGCATCCAGTACACCGAGCTGCAGACAGACAAAGGGATTTTAGTCGTCAAAGAGAGAATAGACCGAGAGCAGCTGTGTGGAGACACAACCCCGTGCAGTTTCAGCTTTGAAGTGATTTTAGAAAATCCTATGGAGCTACATCAAATCACAGTTGAAATAACGGATATAAACGACCATTCGCCAACCTTCAAACGAAAGAGCATCAATTTCGAAATCAGCGAAATAGCCAGTGCTGGAGCTCGATTTTCTTTAACCAGTGCAGAAGATCCAGACGTGGGTGTTAACGGACTTAGAGAATATTTTCTGACCGACAATGACAATTTTATTCTTAAACAAAACTCGAATGCAGACGGGAAGAAATACGCAGAGATGGTGCTTCAGAAGCCGCTAGACAGGGAGACAAATCCTAATCTGTCTCTAAAGCTAATAGCTGTAGATGGTGGGACTCCGCAGAGATCTGGTACAGTAAATATCGATATAACTGTTCTCGATGCAAATGATAATGCTCCAGTATTCAATCAATCTGTATATAAAGCCACAGTCATGGAAAATTCTCCCCGAGATACTTACGTTACCACTGTTAATGCCAGTGACGCAGATTTCGGGTCAAATAGCATTGTGACTTATTATTTTTCAGATCTCAACAGTGGTCTCAGTGATGTGTTTATGATTGACGAAAAAAATGGTATAATTTCAATAACAGGCTTTATTGATTATGAAAAAGACAAAAAGTACGAACTTCGAATCGACGCCAGAGATCAGGGAGGTTTAACAGATTCCAGCAAAGTGATAATTGAAGTAACTGATGTTAATGATAACGCTCCTATCATAAGTGTTATGTCATTCACTAGTCCCGTGTCCGAGGACTCTCCTCCTGGTACCACTATTGGCATCATAAATGTAAAAGATCTGGACTCGGGTGATAACGGACAAGTAAACTGTAGAATAGAACAAAACGCGCCTTTCAAAATTAAATCTAATTTAAGAAATTACTATACGTTGGTAACAGATACTGTATTAGATCGTGAAAGCGTTTCAGAATATAACATCACAGTTGTTGCGACAGATGCAGGAATACCTCCTCTTTCAACAAAAAGAACCTTTCATTTAAAGGTCTCTGACGTGAACGATAATGCTCCAGTATTTTCTCAAAGTGTTTACAATACGTTTATCATAGAGAATAACTCTCCGGGCATTTCTGTTCTCACTCTCGGGGCTAAAGATCCCGATGAAAACCAAAACGCCCGGATATCTTATATACTGGAGAACACGAATATTGGTGGAGCTCCAGTTTCTGAATATGTTTCAGTAAATGCAGAAAGCGGAGTCGTGCACGCTGTGCGCTCCTTTGATTATGAGCAAATCAAACAGCTGGTTTTTGTTGTGAAGGCGCAGGATGGAGGCTCCCCTCCTCTCAGTAACAATGTGACTGTGAAACTGATAGTTCAGGACCAGAACGACAACCCCCCTCAGGTTCTGTACCCAGTCCAGACTGGTGGCTCTCTGGTGGCTGAAATGGTTCCTCGTTCAGCAGATGTGGGCTATCTAGTGACTAAAGTGGTGGCTGTTGATGTGGACTCTGGACAGAATGCCTGGCTCTCCTACAAACTGCAGAAAGCCACAGACAGGGCGCTGTTTGAAGTGGGCTTACAGAATGGAGAAATCAGAACTATCCGCCAAGTCACTGATAAAGATGCTGTCAAACAAAGACTGACTGTTATAGTGGAGGACAACGGGCAGCCCTCTCGTTCAGCTACAGTCATTGTTAACGTGGCGGTGGCGGACAGCTTCCCTGAAGTGCTGTCGGAGTTCACTGAGTTGACCCACGACAAGGAGTACAATGACAATCTGACTTTTTACTTAGTCTTGGCTCTGGCTGTAGTTTCTTTCCTCTTCATCACGTGTTTAGTGGTTATTATATCAGTCAAAATCTACAGGTGGAGACAGTCTCGCATCCTGTATCACTCCAACCTGCCTGTCATTCCATATTATCCACCACGTTACTCAGACACTTTGGGGACAGGGACTCTGCCACATGTGTACAATTACGAGGTGTGCAGGACGACTGACTCCAGAAAGAGTGACTGTAAGTTCGGCAGAGCTGGTAGTCAGAACGTGCTGATAATGGACCCCAGTTCTACAGGAACGATGCAGCGGATACAGAGTGAAAAGAGCATCCTGGATGAACCAGACTCTCCTCTAGAGGTTAGTTTTTCCGTATAACGTATATGTTTTTTTTCAAAAATATATACTTTTTTCCCTATATTGCAGTATCAAATAACTTCCAGCACCATGGACAGCGCCTATGTTTTCGTAATGTACCCACGATTATAATTTCCCTATCACATCCTCCGAAGTAATCACTCGCCTGGTCGTATGTTTCTTTCAATTATATGGATAAATCCATGGTCAGTTTTTTCGTTCATACCCCCAGACAGAGTTGGTCCGCATTCCTTTTTTTTTTTCCTTTTATCATTATCACTGTTATTATTTGTTGTCCAGGCTGTGTTGGTGTTCTTGACACGGAAATGAGCAGTTCTACAAACGTTTGCTATCACAAAATATTAGTCTAAAGCAGAACCCAGTCATATACTCATATCTTAATAATTTCCTTCTTTTTTTAATTTTACGTATTTCCAAATGCTTCATCTCATTTCATACGAAAGTTCTCATCAGACCTTACAACAACCGAATTAGTCAATCATCTTATGTATGTGATTTCATTGTACCGGTGCATAATTGTATATTTCCCTTAAAAGTAGCTTTTTCTTATGAATCAGGTAATATTTTTATTTTATTAAAATAATGAGCGGCACAGTTTTTTGAGCAGATGTTTGATTAAAAAAAAACATTTTCAATTGAATCTGGATAGATTTTAATTCCCTTTCTGTGAAATGTGTTAAAACATTGATGCTGAAGTTAAAGTATTTCAGTCAGTCGATAGTATTGTCTTTTTCAACTCGTTTCATATTAATCTCCATACTAGATAAAATGCATTCATTTCCGGTTTAACAATTGTTATTTTTAGTTTTATTCAAGACTAATGAGATTTTTCACATTTTCGACTCTAAGCGACGCTGTTGGCCAGTAAGATGATTTTTTTTTTTTTTTTTTTTTTTTTTTTTTTTGCGTTACGTTCTCATTCAGTCCATCCTCTCGGTGATCATGACGTGAGGAAGGCTCTCCGTGTGTTGTCCAGTGCGGATTCACAGACTTTCATTTGAAGCATTTACAGCTTGAGGACAGTTGTAAATGTAACGCCGGCGCTTATATATTGGGACGTTTTCTACTACATACAAAGGAAAAAGCTTCCATCCTTTGATTATTTCCATCGGAGTGATGGCGACATTAAGATCTCTGACCTGCATTTCTTCAGAATGCCGATTATTTTATGAACTGCGACGTCGCATAGAACTCCTTCTGTTGCTGCTTCTTGCGGTTAACATGGTAGGTGGTCAAATTCGGTATTCTATACCCGAGGAGATGAAGAAAGGCTCTGCTATCGGTAATGTGGCGCAGGATCTTGGCTTGGATCTGAAAAGGCTCCGCTCAGGGCGGGCCCGTATCGTGACCGGAGAAAACGTTCACTACACCGAGCTGCAGACAGACAAAGGGATTCTGGTCGTGAATGAGAGAATAGACCGAGAGCAGCTTTGTGGGGACGTAACGCCGTGTAGTTTCAGCTTTGAACTGATATTAGAAAATCCGATGGAACTGCACCCCATAACAATAGAAGTCTTAGATGTTAATGATCATTCTCCGATATTCAAGAAAGCAAATATTATGCTAGACATTAGCGAGTCCGCAAATCTCGGTGCCCGATTTGTGTTAGATAGTGCAGAGGATCCTGATGTTGGAGTAAATGGACTTCAAAATTATGTTTTAACCTCGAACGACAACTTTGTTTTAAAACAGCATGTGAATCCAGACGGGAGTAAATATGCAGAGATGGTGCTTCAGAGGCAGTTGGACCGAGAGAAGGTACCACATCTATCTTTGGAGCTTATAGCAATCGATGGTGGAAATCCTCAGAGATCTGGCACCGTAAATATAGACATTAATGTTTTAGATGTAAATGACAACGCTCCCGTTTTCAAACAGTCTGTTTATAAGGCGACGGTGATAGAAAATGCAGCAAAAGGTACTAATATTGTCACGGTGAATGCTACAGACGCAGATAGTGGATCAAATGGTTATGTCACATATTCAATTTCAAACGTGAAGAGCAATATAGCTGATTTATTGTCCATAGATCAGTTCTCTGGTTCGCTGTTTGTCTCAGGCCTCATAGATTTCGAAAAGGATAAAAAATATGAACTCAGGATAGATGCAAAAGATCAGGGTGGACTAACAGATTCAAGCAAAGTGATAATTGAAGTAACTGATGTTAATGATAACGACCCTATCATAAGCATTATGTCATTCACTAGTCCCGTGTCCGAGGACTCTCCTCCTGGTACCACTATTGGCATCATAAATGTAAAAGATCTGGACTCGGGTGATAACGGACAAGTAAACTGTAGAATAGAACAAAACGCGCCTTTCAAAATTAAATCTAATTTAAGAAATTACTATACGTTGGTAACAGATACTGTATTAGATCGTGAAAGCGTTTCAGAATATAATATCACAGTTGTTGCGACAGATGCAGGAATACCTCCTCTTTCAACAAAAAGAACCTTTCATTTAAAGGTCTCTGACGTGAACGATAACTCTCCAGTATTTTCTCAAAGTGTTTATAGTGCGTTTATTACAGAAAATAACTCACCCGGCGTTTCTCTTCTTACTGTGGGAGCAAAAGATCCCGATGAAAACCAAAACGCCCGGATATCTTATATACTGGAGAACACTAATATTGGTGGAACTCCAGTTTCTGAATATGTTTCAGTAAATGCAGAAAGCGGAGTCGTGCACGTTCTGCGCCCCTTTGATTATGAACAAATCAAACAGCTGTTTTTTGTTGTGAAAGCGCAGGATGGAGGCTCTCCTCCACTCAGTAACAATGTGACTGTGAAATTAATAGTTCAGGACCAGAACGACAACCCCCCTCAGGTTCTGTACCCAGTCCAGACTGGTGGCTCTCTGGTGGCTGAAATGGTTCCTCGTTCAGCAGATGTGGGCTATCTGGTGACTAAAGTGGTGGCTGTTGATGTGGACTCTGGACAGAATGCCTGGCTCTCCTATAAACTGCAGAAAGCCACAGACAGGGCGCTGTTTGAAGTGGGCTTACAGAATGGAGAAATCAGAACTATCCGCCAAGTCACTGATAAAGATGCTGTCAAACAAAGACTGACTGTTATAGTGGAGGACAACGGGCAGCCCTCTCGTTCAGCTACAGTCGTTGTTAACGTGGCGGTGGCGGACAGCTTCCCTGAAGTGCTGTCGGAGTTCACTGAGTTGACGCACGACAAGGAGTACAATGACAACCTGACTTTTTACTTAGTCTTGGCTCTGGCTGTAGTTTCCTTCCTCTTCATCACGTGTTTAGTGGTTATTCTATCAGTCAAAATCTACAGGTGGAGACAGTCTCGCATCCTGTATCACTCCAACCTGCCTGTCATTCCATATTATCCACCACGTTACTCAGACACTTTGGGGACAGGGACTCTTCCACATGTGTACAATTACGAGGTGTGCAGGACGACTGACTCCAGAAAGAGTGACATGAAATACATGCAACCGATGAGTCAAAGTTTAGTGAGTGTGGATGGATGTGGAGACGTTGTACCGCAAGTGGATAAGCAACGGTCAGGCAACTTTTCCCAAATGTCTACTTTGGTGAGTGATACTTCAATCAAGTAATCTCTGGCCCTCTCTCTCTCTCTCTCTCTCGCTCCCGCTCTGTCTTATCCTCTTCTTATTTAACCCCCCCCCCCTCCCCCGCTTCTTTTTTTAAATTTTGCTCCTGAACGTCACATTTCTTTACTGTCTTTCACTCGCCTTTAGTGTTGCTGTCCCTTGTGCTGAAACGGTCGGTGGTCAGTTTTGAAATTTGTTTCGAAAGGGGAGCATTTAAAAATACATAAAGTTTTGCAACTTTAATACTCTATGAAATAAAATAATAAACTTCATATCTTTATTACAATCAACTGTGGTACAATAAGAAATGAGGCAACACTTCAACTTTCGTTATAAAATGAAAAAAATATAAAAAAAATAATATCTGACGCTCAGTAGAAAACAGAAATAGCACAGCTCACTTCCTGTGCTGAACACAGCTACCATTAAATAGAAGTGATTACATATTTAGTTCCATTTAGTTTTAGTCATTTAAATTTCTTATGACATATCAGCAGTGATCTAAAAAATATAGCTGAACTGAAATAAAAAAAAGACTTGCAAAATGATTCTGTGGCGCACAATATTGTTAATGTAAGAGCACAGGCTTTATTGATATTGCTAAATAATACGGGGTGTATTATTCTTTTTCAATTTACAAATGGATCTAAACTTGCCTTCACTGTTGGATACAACGATTACATGTGTCCTGATCATGTTTATAACACAGACATTACCGTAAATGGGCTCTAAGTGCCGCTGTTGATACATCACTGACTTTCCGTCCAAATCGGTGATACAGCGGTCCTCCCCTACTCAGTGTTTCTCTGCTTGAACGACGCTGCTCTAATCCGTTACGGTAGGGTGTAGAATTCCTGCTGGAATATCCTTGCCTGAAATATGGAAATGTGATTTTTTTTAAAAAAATACATCTGTTTGAAAATAAGAAGAGTCACTGTTACTGCACCGTTTTATTTATGATGGCCTCTATGTGGATAATGGCTGACAGAGGCCGACGGCAAGCGCTGGTGTTGATTCTTTGTCTCATCGAGCTGCGCGCAGTGGCTGGTCAGGCTCGGTATTCCATCCCGGAGGAGCAGGCCGAAGGATCGTTTGTCGGAAACATTGCGAGAGATATAGGCTTGGATGTTGCGAGGCTGATTTCAGGTAAAGCTCGTATTATTACAAAAGGAGGCCGACAGTATGTGGATTTAAACAAAGACAAAGGCATCCTTGTTATTAAAGAGAGAATCGACCGGGAGGAACTGTGTGGAAAGACGACGCCCTGTAGCTTCAGCTTCGAGGTGATTTTAGAAAATCCTATCCAGCTTTATCGTGTGACAGTGGAGGTGACAGATATAAATGATAACAGTCCGTTGTTCCCAAAAGACGAAATTAGCTTGAAAATTGCTGAAAGTGTAGCATCAGGGACCCGCTTCTCATTGGAGAGTGCAGATGACGCTGATGTTGCTAACAATGATATTCAAAAATACACACTTAAACCCTCTGATCATTTTAAGCTAGAAGTACAAAACCAGCCGGATGGAGGCAGGTTTGTTGAAATGGTTTTACAAAACCCGTTAGACCGAGAGAAAGAGGAAACTCACAGTCTCGTGCTGATTGCTTCAGATGGCGGGGAGCCACGGAGATCAGGGACAGTGCATATTCATATTACCGTGCTGGATGCTAACGACAACGCACCTGTATGCAGCCAGGCTGTTTATAAAGCAGAAGTCAAAGAGAATTCTCCTGAAGGAACCGTGATAACCACTGTCAGTGCAAATGACCCGGATAAAGGAGTAAACGGACAGGTAACATATTCTATAGCTCATGTCGCCAAAGAAACGAAACAACTTTTTGAAGTAAATGTTCAAACTGGAGAGATTAAAGTCGCAGGTAAACTCGACTTTGAAAAATCTAAGACTTATCAACTGAACGTGCAGGCTAGTGACCACGGAGGTTATTCAGATACATGTAAAGTCATCATTCAAATAACTGACGAAAATGACAACGTCCCTACAATACAGCTCATGTCATTTTCGAACTCGATATCTGAGGATTCTCCTCCAGGTACAACGATAGCTGTTCTTAACGTGGATGACGAAGACTCTGATGGTAACGGTGCTGTCAAGTGCTCCATTAACTCTGATGTACCTTTTAAAATCGAGTCTTCACTAACGGGATACTACACCATAGTAACTGAAGACTTTTTAGACAGAGAGAGTATCCCTGAGTATAATCTCACCATAACTGTGTCTGATCAGGGTTCCCCGCCTCTGTCAAGCAGTAAGAACATCAACGTAAAAGTATCTGATGTCAATGACAGTCCACCCAAATTTGATCATTCAGAATACGCTAAAACTGTCGCAGAGAACAACTCTCCTGGACTTTCTGTGTTTACCGTGAGTGCTAATGATGCAGACTGGGGCCAAAATGCCAGAGTTTCTTACTTTTTGCAGGAGAGGGACATTAATGGGCTGGCTGTGTCTTCGCTGGTTTCAGTAAATTCAGATACCGGTGTTATTCATGCAGTGAGATCGTTTGATTACGAGCAGATCAAGTGGTTTGAATTTAATGTAACTGCACGTGATGCTGGATCCCCTCCTCTGAGTTCAGTGGCTACAGTTAAAATAACAGTTCAGGACCAGAACGACAACGCTCCTCAGGTTTTGTACCCAGTCCAGACTGGTGGCTCTCTGGTGGCTGAAATGGTGCCTCGTTCAGCAGATGTGGGCTATCTGGTGACTAAAGTGGTGGCTGTTGATGTGGACTCTGGACAGAACGCCTGGCTCTCTTATAAACTGCAGAAAGCCACAGACAGGGCGCTGTTTGAAGTGGGCTTACAGAATGGAGAAATCAGAACTATCCGCCAAGTCACTGATAAAGATGCCGTCAAACAAAGACTGACTGTTATAGTGGAGGACAACGGGCAGCCTTCTCGTTCAGCTACAGTCATTGTTAACGTGGCGGTGGCGGACAGCTTCCCCGAGGCGCTGTCGGAGTTCACTGATTTGACCCACGACAAGGAGTACAATGACAACCTGACTTTTTACTTAGTCTTGGCTCTGGCTGTAGTTTCCTTCCTCTTCATCACGTGTTTAGTGGTTATTATATCAGTCAAAATCTACAGGTGGAGACAGTCTCGCATCCTGTATCACTCCAGCCTGCCTATCATTCCATATTATCCACCACGTTACTCAGACACTTTGGGGTCAGCGACTCTTCCCCATGTGTACAATTACGAGGTGTGCAGGACGACTGACTCCAGAAAGAGTGACATGAAATACATGCAACCGATGAGTCAAAGTTTAGTGAGTGTGGATGGAGCTGGAGACGATGTACCACAAGTGGATAAGCAACTGTCAGCCAACTGTTCCCAGATGTCTACTCTGGTGAGTGATAATCTAGTCGTTCATGTTCCATTTTCTCATGCTCAGCACGCACGTTTAAATGTTAGTGAAGGTTTTTAAAAATCGGCTTAGTGTAGCTGTCTGTGGTCCTGATTTTTTTGGTCGACGCATTTTAAGTAATTTTTCAGTACTTAAAATCTTCATTCTCCCTATGTGTAGCTACTAAAGCTGGTAGGTCTAAATGCCCCACCAGAAATTTCTTTCTCATACAAGGAGGAGGGGAGCAAGTGAATCAGCGTTCAGGGCACCGAGACTGAGCAGGTCTTAATCACAGCATTTATTCCAGAGAAGGAAGGAAAAAAGGAATTAACAAAACATTTTTAAAAGACACTTGTGCAATAAAAACGTTCTCTGTATGTTAAAATCCCTGCTGACAGGAATAAATATACACTATTCAAGACATAATACAATACGATGTTTCTCATACACTAAAATTCCCCCCACAGTTCCGTGATACCACTGTCCGGCCACGCTCAGACAAGTGTTCCTTGTATTTAGAACCAGGAGAGGATTTCCTTTTCCGAAATAGAGATCACGACAGCCAGAAAGCCAAGGAGCAACTTCATATCTCGGCCCTGTCTCTCTCTGACGGGTGCGTCGCCTCACAGCCCAGCCGCACTCCACACTTGGGGCTCCCGATTACTGCAAACGTGGCCGCCCTCGTAGCAACACCATGAAGCAGGCAGACACTGGCCAGCAACGTTGTCGGCACGGCCGCTGCGACCCTCCTCTGACAGCGCTGCACCCGGCGCACAACAGTGGGGAAAGCGATACTCACATATGCTGTCGATTGGACGCGTCGTCTCCCACTGTCGCCCTTGTTGCTGTTGGGATTTGGTCGCCGCGTTACGCTGGCCGGTCCGTCTCCGAATGACCCGTCGCAACCCACGATCAGGCAGCAGGTCCGTCTTTTACCACGCTGGCTTTCACGCGTTCCTTTCTCCTGTCTCTGCGCCCACCCTCTCCTCTAACAAGTCCGTTTGGTGGCTAATTGGCCACCTCAGGGTACGCCAACACCTCAAAAGGTGCCTGCTATTGTCCGCCCAGTCCACAGTGGATTAAAACATGCAATATAAATATCAGGGTAAAACCATGCAAATAAAATCAGTACTGTACGCACTCATACACACTAAGAGCAAGACAACACAAACGATAAAACAAACACAAATTTCCACTGTGTGACATATGTTGGGATATTGTTTTTATTTGTACCACTATTTAATTTTTATTTAGTAATGCATGTTACGTGAGGCTGGTCTAAGTTTAAAGTCATTTTACTTCCATGTCCGTAGTACAATTTCTGACACTTCAAAGCTCCACTCTCTGTGTATTCATAAAAAAACAAAACTGGCATTATGCTAACACAGGCCAGATAATTTTTTTTAATGAAGCTGACATTGTCCACAGTTTTTTATAATATATTTGATTGGGGTATTCATTAATATCATAATCAATTATGGGGCGATCGTGGCTCAAGAGTTGGCATTTCGTCTTGTAATCGGAAGGTTGCTGGTTCGAGCCCCGGCTCGGACAGTTTCGGTCTTGTGTCCTTGGGAAAGACACTTCGCCTACTGGTGATGGCCAGAGGGGCCGATGGCGCGATATGGCAGTCTCGCTTCTGTCAGTGTGCCCCAGGGCACCTGTGGCTACAACTGTAGCTGCCTCCACCAGTGAGAGAATGAGTAGTGGAATTGTAAAGCGCTTTGGGGGTCTCGAAAAGCGCTATATAAATGCAATCCATTTTTATTATAATCAAATTGTGAAACGGTTCATAAATCATTAGCCATTCTTACTTTCTCAAATTGTGTTTCTGATTAACCTAATAACATACGGATCTCTTTAGCACGAGGTCATTTGTATTACAATATGAAAGCGAACAACATAGGCGATTGCAAAAGAAAAAGAAATGAAAATAATCGGGAATTCTGATAAATCAATGGAATATATAGGAAATTTGCTTTTCCTTCTTCTTTCCCCTTCCCCCCAAAGCATCTCTAACTTTATAGAAATAACTACTTTCTCCTCTTTTTTCGTGTTCGCACACTTTTTATTAATTGATTGTACAGATAATCTTCAGTATTTTTGTTATATCTACGGTGGTTATAACGAAATTAAGTTTCCATGGAATTTGAATGAAATGTTATATCACTGTCATCATATACTTAAGGTATTTATGTAAACATGCTCTGGTTATTGTATGCGCAATATATTGTTTTCTTTGCCTCTATATTTAGCTCATTAATTTTATTTAGTAACAAAAAATGCGTTTAGATCTAACCTTTTTCAGTAATTCTGCATTTCACTTACATTACCTTGTGTGGGCTCTGAGTGCCGCTGTTGATACGTCACTGAGTATTTGTTCAGACCCTTAATACAGCGGCCCTCCCCTTTGTATTCACTCAGTGTTATAATACTTGGAGCGAAGCTTCTCTGTTCCGTCACGGATTCAAGTGTAGAATCTCTCCTGAAGTCTACTTGCTGAAAATATATAAACGTGTTGAATTTTTGGATTACTAACATCACTTCGAAGTTAAAAACAATTACTGTGTCTGTACCACTGGATTTATGATGTGCTCTATGTGGATAATGGCTGACAGAGGCCGACGGCGAGCGCTGGTGTTGATTCTTTGTCTCATCGAGCTGAGCGCAGTGGCTGGTCAGGCTCGGTATTCCATCCCGGAGGAGCAGGCCGAAGGATCGTTTGTCGGAAACATTGCGAGAGATTTAGACTTGGATGTTGCGAGGCTGATTTCAGGTAAAGCTCGTATTATTACAAAAGGAGGCCGACAGTATGTGGATTTAAACAAAGACAAAGGCATCCTTGTTATTAAAGAGAGAATCGACCGGGAGGAACTGTGTGGAAAGACGACGCCCTGTAGCTTCAGCTTCGAGGTGATTTTAGAAAATCCTATCCAGCTTTATCGTGTGACAGTGGAGGTGACAGATATAAATGATAACAGTCCGTTGTTCCCAAAAGACGAAATTATCTTGAAAATTGCTGAAAATGCTGCATTAGGCACTCGCTTCTCTCTCGAGAATGCAGATGACGCTGATGTTGCTAACAATGATATTCAAAAATACACACTTAAACCCTCTGATCATTTTAAACTAGAAGTGCAAAACCAGCCGGGTGGAGGCAGGTTTGTTGAAATGGTTTTACAAAACCCGTTAGACCGAGAGAAAGAGGAAACTCACAGTCTCGTGCTGATTGCTTCAGATGGCGGGGAGCCACGGAGATCAGGGACAGTGCGTATACATATTACTGTGCTGGATGTTAATGATAATTCGCCAGTGTGCAGCCAGGCTGTTTATAAAGCAGAAGTCAAAGAGAATTCTCCCGAAGGAACAGTGATAACCACTGTGAGTGCAAATGACCCGGATAAAGGGGTAAACGGACAGGTAACATATTCTATAGCTCATGTCGCCAAAGAAACGAAACAACTTTTTGAAGTAAATGTTCAAACTGGAGAGATTAAAGTCGCAGGTAAACTCGACTTTGAAAAATCTAAGACTTATCAACTGAACGTGCAGGCTAGTGACCATGGAGGTTTTTCAGATACATGTAAAGTTTTCATTCAAATAACTGACGAAAATGACAACGTCCCTACAATACAACTCATGTCATTTTCGAACTCGATATCTGAGGATTCTCCTCCAGGTACAACGATAGCTGTTCTTAACGTGGATGACGAAGACTCTGATGGTAACGGTGCTGTCAAGTGCTCCATTAACTCTGATGTACCTTTTAAAATCGAGTCTTCATTAACAGGATACTACACCATAGTAACTGAAGACTTTTTAGACAGAGAGAGTATCCCTGAGTATAATCTCACCATAACTGTGTCTGATCAGGGTTCCCCGCCTCTGTCAAGCAGTAAGAACATCAACGTAAAAGTATCTGATGTCAATGACAGTCCACCCAAATTTGATCATTCAGAATACGCTAAAACTGTCGCAGAGAACAACTCTCCTGGACTTTCTGTGTTTACCGTGAGTGCTAATGATGCAGACTGGGGCCAAAATGCCAGAGTTTCTTACTTTTTGCAGGAGAGGGACATTAATGGGCTGGCTGTGTCTTCGCTGGTTTCAGTAAATTCAGATACCGGTGTTATTCATGCAGTGAGATCGTTTGATTACGAGCAGATCAAGTGGTTTGAATTTAATGTAACTGCACGTGATGCTGGATCCCCTCCTCTGAGTTCAGTGGCTACAGTTAAAATAACAGTTCAGGACCAGAACGACAACGCTCCTCAGGTTTTGTACCCAGTCCAGACTGGTGGCTCTCTGGTGGCTGAAATGGTTCCTCGTTCAGCAGAAGTGGGCTATCTGGTGACTAAAGTGGTGGCTGTTGATGTGGACTCTGGACAGAATGCCTGGCTCTCCTATAAACTGCAGAAAGCCACAGACAGGGCGCTGTTTGAAGTGGGCTTACAGAATGGAGAAATCAGAACTATCCGCCAAGTCACTGATAAAGATGCTGTCAAACAAAGACTGACTGTTATAGTGGAGGACAACGGGCAGCCCTCTCGTTCAGCTACAGTCATTGTTAACGTGGCGGTGGCGGACAGCTTCCCTGAAGTGCTGTCGGAGTTCACTGAGTTGACACACGACAAGGAGTACAATGACAACCTGACTTTTTACTTAGTCTTAGCTCTGGCTGTAGTTTCCTTCCTCTTCATCACGTGTTTAGTGGTTATTATATCAGTCAAAATCTACAGGTGGAGACAGTCTCGCATCCTGTATCACTCCAACCTGCCTGTCATTCCATATTATCCACCACGTTACTCAGACACTTTGGGGACAAGGACTCTTCCCCATGTGTACAACTACGAGGTGTGCAGGACCACTGACTCCAGGAAAAGTGACATGAAATATATGCAACCGATGAGTCAAAGTTTAGTGAGTGTGGATGGAGCTGGAGACGATGTACCCCAAATAAACAAGCAACTGTCAGGCAACTGTTCTCAAATGTCTACTTTGGTGAGTCATTTTTTTAAACTATTAAGATCCTTTTTTTCCCTTGTGTGTGTGTGTGTGTGTGTGTGTGTGTGTGTGTGTGTGTGTGTGTGTGTGTGTGTGTGTGTGTGTGTGTGTGTGTGTGTGTGTGTGTGTGTGTGTGAGAGAGAGAGAGAGAGAGAGAGAGAGAGAGAGAGAGAGAGAGAGAATGTGTGGCGTTAAGGTTGAATCTTCCAGATGCGCGTTAGTGTCGCTGTCTGTGGTGCTGAAACGGTCAACTGACCCATTTTATTTCGACGCCTGTTTAAATGGCCCAGTTATTATAATATTTTCTTTCATTTAACCTCGCTTATTATTATCAACGGAAATAAAATAAATACTTTGTTAAAATGGCACTTTATTTACCCTTTGTTCTTTTTGGCAGTCATATTCATCCATATTATGATATTATTTAACAAATACTTCAACCATTAAAGGGTTTGTTGATGATTTTGCAACTTTTTTCAATGAAGTTTCTCTAATGTAATCAATAAGCCATATATTTCTGTGTTTTTGTAGCAGTAAGAAAGGAATCAAAATAGACCCTTTAAATAGAAAAGTTGTTAAAAGAGAGCTTGGGGCGGTCGTGGCTCAAGCGTTAGGAGTTCGCCTTGTAATCGGAAGGTTGCCGGTTCCAGCCCCGGCTCGGACAGTCTCGGTCGTTGTGTCTTTGGGCAAGACCCGTAGCCTCCTGGTGGTGGTCAGTGGGCCTGGTGGCGCCAGTGTCCGGCAGCCTCGCCTCTGTCAGTGCGCCCCAGGGTGGCTGTGGCTACAACGTAGCTTGCCATCACCAGTGTGTGAATGGGTGGATGACTGGATATGTAAAGCGCTTTGGGGTCCTTAGGGACTATTAAAAACGCTATATAAATACAGGCCTTTTACCATTTAACCTCACTTCCAGACTATCCATAATCATTTAGACTGTTCTACTTTTTTGTCCATGTAACGTTCATGCTGTTTTATGTCATTTACTGAAGTGCTAATATTCAGTGTTGTAGTTTTTATTTTTTTTATTTTAAATAATGAATTGAGATGGTAAGAAAATTAAAGTTAAGTTAGATTTGGTAACATTGTCATCTCATACTGAAGACACTTTGTTTGAACAGGCCCTGAAGATTGTTTGAGAATCTAATGCTCCTTTTTCTTTCGAGCTCTTCTCTAATTATTCTTCACTTTGTCAATCAAATATTTCTGGAATATAAAAATATTTAAGCTTCCACAAGATACATTTCCGTGAATGAACTCTGAGTGCCGCTGTTGATGCGTCACTGAGTTTGTGTCAGACCCTTAATACAGCGGTCCTCCCTTTTATATTCACTCAGTGTTATAATACTAAGCGAGACGCTGCTCTGTTCCGTCACGGATTCAAGTGTAGAATCTCTCCGGGAGTCTCCTTGCTGAAAATACATAAATGTGTGGAGTTTTTAGATTAATAACATCACTTCGAAGTTAAAAAACAATCGCTGTGTCTGCACTGTTGGATTTATGATGGCCTCCATGTGGATAATGGCTGACAGAGGCCGACGGCAAGCGCTGGTGTTGATTCTTTGTCTCATCGAGCTGAGCGCAGTGGCTGGTCAGGCTCGGTATTCCATCCCGGAGGAGCAGGCCGAAGGATCGTTTGTCGGAAACATTGCGAGAGATTTAGGCTTGGATGTTGCGAGGCTGATTTCAGGTAAAGCTCGTATTATTACAAAAGGAGGCCGACAGTATGTGGATTTAAACAAAGACAAAGGCATCCTTGTTATTAAAGAGAGAATCGACCGGGAGGAACTGTGTGGAAAGACGACGCCCTGTAGCTTCAGCTTCGAGGTGATTTTAGAAAATCCTATCCAGCTTTATCGTGTGACAGTGGAGGTGACAGATATAAATGATAACAGTCCGTTGTTCCCAAAAGACGAAATCAACTTAAATATTGTTGAAAACGCTGCATTAGGGACTCGGTTTTCTCTGCTGAGTGCAGATGACTCCGATGTTGGCGTTAATGACATTCAAAAATACACACTTAAACCCTCTGATCATTTTAAGCTAGAAGTGCAAAACCAGCCGGATGGAGGCAGGTTTGTTGAAATGGTTTTACAAAACCCGTTAGACCGAGAGAAAGAGGAGACTCACAGTCTCGTGCTGATTGCTTCAGATGGCGGGGAGCCACGGAGATCAGGGACAGTGCGTATACATATTACTGTGCTGGATGCTAATGATAATTCGCCAGTGTGCAGCCAGGCTGTTTATAAAGCAGATATCAAAGAGAATTCTCCCGAAGGAACAGTGATAACCACTGTGAGTGCAAATGACCCGGATAAGGGCCACTACGGAGAGGTAACATACTCTATCCCTCCCGTTGCAAAAGAGACGAAACAGCTTTTTGAAGTAAATGTTCAAACTGGAGAGATTAAAGTCGCAGGTAAACTCGACTTTGAAAAATCTAAGACTTATCAACTGAACGTGCAGGCTAGTGACCACGGAGGTTATTCTGATACATGTAAAGTTATCATTCAAATAACTGACGAAAATGACAACGTCCCTACAATACAGCTCATGTCATTTTCGAACTCGATATCTGAGGATTCTCCTCCAGGTACAACGATAGCTGTTCTTAACGTGGATGACGAAGATTTTGATGGCAACGGTGCTGTCAAGTGCTCCATTAACTTTGACGTACCTTTTAAAATCGAGTCTTCACTAACGGGATACTACACCATAGTAACTGAAGACTATTTAGACAGAGAGAGTATCCCTGAGTATAATCTCACCATAACTGTGTCTGATCAGGGTTCCCCGCCTCTGTCAAGCAGTAAGAACATCAACGTAAAAGTATCTGATGTCAATGACAGTCCACCCAAATTTGATCATTCAGAATACACTAAAACTGTCGCAGAGAACAACTCTCCTGGACTTTCTGTGTTTACCGTGAGTGCTAATGATGCAGACTGGG
Source organism: Rhamphochromis sp. 'chilingali' (assembly GCF_963969265.1). Lineage (NCBI taxonomy): Eukaryota > Metazoa > Chordata > Actinopteri > Cichliformes > Cichlidae > Rhamphochromis > Rhamphochromis sp. 'chilingali'. The sequence continues at coordinate 29,782,287 of NC_137940.1, forward strand.
GCCAAAATGCCAGAGTTTCTTACTTTTTGCAGGAGAGGGACATTAATGGGCTGGCTGTGTCTTCGCTGGTTTCAGTAAATTCAGATACCGGTGTTATTCATGCAGTGAGATCGTTTGATTACGAGCAGATCAAGTGGTTTGAATTTAATGTAACTGCACGTGATGCTGGATCCCCTCCTCTGAGTTCAGTGGCGACAGTTAAAATAATAGTTCAGGACCAGAACGACAACCCCCCTCAGGTTCTGTACCCAGTCCTGACTGGTGGCTCTCTGGTGGCTGAAATGGTTCCTCGTTCAGCAGAAGTGGGCTATCTGGTGACTAAAGTGGTAGCTGTTGATGTGGACTCTGGACAGAATGCCTGGCTCTCCTATAAACTGCAGAAAGCCACAGACAGGGCGCTGTTTGAAGTGGGCTTACAGAATGGAGAAATCAGAACTATCCGCCAAGTCACTGATAAAGATGCTGTCAAACAAAGACTGACTGTTATAGTGGAGGACAACGGACAGCCTTCTCGTTCAGCTACAGTCATTGTTAACGTGGCGGTGGCGGACAGCTTCCCTGAAGTTCTGTCGGAGTTCACTGAGTTGACCCACGACAAGGAGTACAATGACAACCTGACTTTTTACTTGGTCCTGGCTCTGGCTGTAGTTTTCTTCCTCTTCATCACGTGTTTAGTGGCTATTATATCAGTCAAAATCTACAGGTGGAGACAGTCTCGCATCCTGTATCACTCCAACCTGCCTGTCATTCCATATTATCCACCACGTTACTCAGACACTTTGGGAACAGGGACTCTGCCACATGTGTACAATTACGAGGTGTGCAGGACGACTGACTCCAGAAAGAGTGACTGTAAGTTCGACAGAACTGGTAGTCAGAACGTGCTGATAATAGACCCCAGTTCTACAGGAACGATGCAGCGGATACAGAGTGAAAAGAGCATCTTGGATGAATCAGACTCTCCTCTAGAGGTCAGTTTATTGATCCATTGATTTTATTAACGTTCAGTCAATTATATTGGAATAGTTTAATACTCTTTAGTTTGTTTTCTAATCAGTTTGACTTCAGTTACATAAGTCACTTTAAAAGTTGATTTCCTTAAAGTATGTACGTTGTTTCTTTATGTTTTATTCATTTTGCTTGCGGCTACAAACCACTCTCAAGATGTCTACTGTAATCAGAGTATATGTTTGAGTTTATTTCTTTTACAGAGGACTCGAATTGTATTACTCATGACTGTGCTGCACTACTCTTTTTCTGTTTCTCACATGAAGTATTTAAGCATCATCTGTTGTTTTCATTTTAGTGTTAATTCACTCCTGAATTGTTACTTCCATACAAGTTTATTTCTCCTTCCTTGTTCACATCACTTGTTATTTTTACTTTGGACTCTAAGGTCCGCTGTTGGTCTTTACAGCACATTTAAAGCTTTACTCCCTCTGTACTCTTCTAAATATACAGTAGAAGAGCAAGACAGTCGCTTATTTTCGACACTGATTTTAGGCGGATACATTCGGTCTCAAACTGTGGATTACAGCTGCATAGAGAGAAGGACGATATCGACAGTTTAAAAGCCTTTTGTCGACATTCTTCTACGTGGACTTGGATTAATTGATTGAGAAATATGCATTCTTTCAGGATCGCTCGCACGGTTAAATGGCAAGTACGGGCCTTCATCCTTGTTGTTCTCATCGACGCGACAATTTGCCAAATCCGCTACTCTGTTCCAGAGGAAATGAGGAAGGGCTCGTTTGTGGGAAATGTGGCTGAAGATTTAGGTATCGACGCTAAAAGACTGAAATCAGGCGGTGCCCGAATTGTTATCAGTGACAGCAGTGAGTATATTAGGCTGGATGTAGACAAAGGAAATCTGGTCGTGGGAGAGAGAATAGATAGAGAGCAGCTTTGTGGACAGACATCGCCCTGCAGCTTGAATTTGGAAATGATTATGACAAATCCAATTCAACTGCATAGCGTTGTTGTGGAAGTACTGGATGTTAATGATAATGCCCCTGCGTTTCAGGAGAAGGAAATGCATTTAGAAATCCTGGAATCAGCTCTTCCAGGAACCGAAATATTGCAAGTGAGTGCAACAGACCCCGATGTTGGCATTAACGCTCTACACGGCTATACAATACACCCCAAAACACATTTTAATATAAAGGTCTCATCTAGCCCAAATGGTCATAAATATGCACAGCTTTATCTTTCTGAACCTTTAGATAGAGAGAAAGAAGGAAAGCTGCTCCTCACGCTAACTGCTGTGGACGGAGGTGAACCACAGCGTTCAGGCACCTTAAAAATACACGTAACTGTGCGAGATACAAACGACAATGCTCCCGTATTCATGCAATCAATTTTCAAGGCTTCTGTCAAAGAAAATGTCCCAAGAGGAACGTTAGTAGTGAGATTTAGCGCAACAGATGCAGATGAAGGGATAAATGGCCATGTTACTTATCATTTTAATCGAATGTCCGGTAATGTTGCCGAACTATTTCATCTGGACGAAAATACCGGCGATTTAACAGTAACTGGTATAATTGATTATGAAGAGAATAAATTATATGAGATTGGGGTACAGGCAAAAGATCAAGGTGGACAGAGCACATCAACAAATGTGATAATTGAGGTTATAGACGTCAATGACAATCCTCCTTTAATAACATTAACCTCGTTTTCTAATGCTATTGCTGAGGATTCACCTAGTGGGACTACCGTGGCTATCATAAATGTCAAAGATCTGGATTCAGGCAAAAATGGAAAAGTAGACTGCTCAGTAAACAGCAATATTCCGTTCGCAATTCATTCATCTCTAAAAAATTATTATACTCTGGTCACAAACGGTGTGCTCGACAGGGAGCGTAATCCTGTTTATAATATAACTTTCTCGGCAGTGGATGAAGGGAGCCCACCCCTCTCAACAAACAAGACAATAACACTTAGAATAGCAGACGTAAATGATAATGCCCCGATATTTGAACAGAGTTATTATGAAGCGTCTGTTATGGAGAATAACTCACCGGGATTGTCTGTGTTTTCCGTTAAAGCACGCGATTCCGACTCAGGACAGAACGCACGCGTGTCTTACCTGCTTATTGATACCGAGTTAAATGGTAGTCCTATATCTACTTACATATCAGTAAACGCAGAAAGCGGAGTTATACAGGCACTACGATCATTTGACTATGAACAAATTAAAACTATACACATTTATGTAAAAGGACAGGATGGTGGTTCCCCTCCTTTAAGCAGCAATACCACAGTTAGAATAAATATTGAAGACCAGAACGACAACCCTCCTCAGGTTCTGTACCCAGTCCAGACTGGTGGCTCTCTGGTGGCTGAAATGGTGCCTCGTTCAGCAGATGTGGGCTATCTGGTGACGAAAGTGGTGGCTGTTGATGTGGACTCTGGACAGAATGCCTGGCTCTCCTATAAACTGCAGAAAGCCACAGACAGGGCGCTGTTTGAAGTGGGCTTACAGAATGGAGAAATCAGAACTATCCGCCAAGTCACTGATAAAGATGCTGTCAAACAAAGACTGACTGTTATAGTGGAGGACAACGGGCAGCCCTCTCGTTCTGCGACAGTCATTGTTAACGTGGCGGTGGCGGACAGCTTCCCTGAAGTGCTATCCGAGTTCACTGATTTGACACACGACAAGGAGTACAATAACAACCTGACTTTTTACTTAGTCTTGGCTCTGGCTGTAGTTTCCTTCCTTTTCATCACGTGTTTAGTGGTTATTATATCAGTCAAAATCTACAGGTGGAGACAGTCTCGCATCCTGTATCACTCCAACCTGCCTGTCATTCCATATTATCCACCACGTTACTCAGACACTTTGGGCACAGGGACTCTGCCACATGTGTACAATTACGAGGTGTGCAGGACGACTGACTCCAGAAAGAGTGACTATAAGTTCGGCAGAGCTGGTAGTCAGAACGTGCTAATAATGGACCCCAGTTCTACAGGAACGATGCAGCGGATACAGAGTGAAAAGAGCATCCTGGATGAACCAGACTCTCCTCTAGAGGTGAGGACTTTGACATAATTAAGTTTATGCCTACATTCTTTAGAGGTTTATTCTACGTTATACCACATTTCATCGCTCACATTTCTGGTAACCCATGGTGCGTTTTCAGAACCACAACTCTTGGACAGCTCAACTGCTTGAAGGTTCACACTCCCCTTTTAACATGCTGCTTAATTCACTTTGAAAAGGGGAGCAAGATCTATTGTTTTAATTTAAGTAGTTATTGTTATATTTTAAAACAACTGTCTCACTGGTATTTCTGCATAAGACTTTATTGCATTGTAGTTAAAAGACAGATGTGTGATTTCTGCTTTACATTTTTTAATCAGCAAAGTGCTTTGAAAGCACTTTTTTCCTTTTCGTGTTTGTGATATTCGTGTATTTGGACAGTAAGGGACGCTGTTGGTCAGAGAAACTAGTATTCAGCGCTGATTTGGTGGAGGCAGAGGCTTCCTTTTTCCCGTTTGCTGAGGATCGAAAATAAACGGTGGGCTTCGCATTCAGAGCTGCAGTCACAAATCCGTTAAGAGCAAGGACTTAAAAATCAAAGGATACTGGATATAACAGCCTTTGTTCTTTGTGGATCGTTTACAAAAGGATTTTGTGCAATTTTCGTTTTTTGTGTGTGCAATGGCGTTTAAAAACTCGCCTCGGTCGTGTGTAAAATGGCGTTTGAATTTCAGGTCAGTATGGCCCTTTCTGCTGTTTCTGGGCTGTCTCAGTCACATCGTGTTTGGACAAATCAGGTATACAATCCCAGAGGAGCTGAAAAGGGGCTCTCTTATTGGAAATGTAGCTCAAGATCTCGGTCTGGATGTGCAAAGGCTTCGTTCTGGCCGTGCCCGTATTGTGACCAGACAAAGCATCCAGTTCACGGAGCTGAAAACAGACAAAGGCATATTAGTCGTGAACGAGAGGATAGACCGAGAGCAGCTTTGTGGAGACGTAACACCATGTAGCTTCAGCTTTGAGGTTATTTTAGAAAATCCCATGGATCTGCACCGAGTAACAGTAGAGATAACTGACATAAACGACAACTCTCCGACATTTAGGAAGGAAGAAATGAAATTTGAAATTAGCGAGTCTGCGACACTGGGATCGCGATTTTTATTGGCCAGCGCCGAGGACGCAGATGTGGGCAGTAATGGTCTACAAAAATACATATTAAACACAAATGACATGTTTGATCTGAAACAACACTCAAGTCCAGATGGTAGAAAATATGCTGAGATGGTGTTACAAAAACCGTTAGATAGAGAAAGTGAGCCAAAAATATCACTGAAGCTCATCGCTATAGACGGTGGAACTCCGCATAGATCTGGTACTGTAAATATAGATATTACAGTGCTGGATGCTAATGATAACCCTCCAGTGTTCAACCAGTCTCTCTACAGGGCTGCCGTTTTGGAAAATTCATTAAGAGGTACCTACATCACGACAGTGAATGCAAGCGATGCAGACATCGGGTCAAACGGTCTTGTTACATATAGATTTTCAAACATGAAAGAACAGCTGGCTGACATATTTCATTTAGATGAAGCTATGGGAACTATAACACTCGCAGGGCACCTAGATTATGAAAAAGAAAAGAAACACGAAATTATGATTGAAGCTACGGACCAAGGAGGTCTAACAGATTCGAGCAAAGTTCTAATTGAGATTATAGACGTCAATGATAACGCACCAGTTATAAATGTGATGTCATTCTCCAGTCCTGTGCCGGAAGATTCTCCCTCTGGCACCACAGTCGCAATAATAAACGTAATAGATGCAGACTCAGAACAAAATGGTCAAATTAGCTGCGCAACAGACAGCGCTCTCCCGTTTAAAGTGAAATCCACAATAACTAATTACTATGCATTAATAACAGTGTCAGCTTTTGACAGGGAACTTGAACCTGAGTATAACATAACTGTAAGGGCGAGTGACTCAGGAACGCCATCCTTGTCAAGCACAACAGTTTTACGACTGAGAATTTCTGATGTTAATGACAATGCGCCATTATTTGATAAAAACAGCTACCTTGCTTACATTACAGAAAACAATTCCCCGGGAATGTCCATATTTTCGGTCAGCGCACGAGACAGTGACTGGAATCAAAACGCTAGAATATCATATTTTCTCGAAGAAACCCAGATCAGTGGCAATCCAACCTCTTCTTATGTGTCCATTAATGCCGAAACTGGAACTATTCACGCAGTTCGCTCATTTGATTATGAACAACTTAAAGAGCTTACGTTTTTGGTCAGAGCACAGGATGGAGGCTCTCCTCCACTCAGCAGCAATGCGAGTGTAAAAATAATTATCCAGGACCAGAACGACAACCCTCCTCAGGTTCTGTACCCAGTCCAGACTGGTGGCTCTCTGGTGGCTGAAATGGTGCCTCGTTCAGCAGATGTGGGCTATCTGGTAACTAAGGTGGTGGCTGTTGATGTGGACTCTGGACAGAATGCCTGGCTCTCCTATAAACTGCAGAAAGCCACAGACAGGGCGCTGTTTGAAGTGGGCTTACAGAATGGAGAAATCAGAACTATCCGCCAAGTCACTGATAAAGATGCTGTCAAGCAAAGACTGACTGTTATAGTGGAGGACAACGGACAGCCCTCTCGTTCAGCTACAGTCATTGTTAACGTGGCGGTGGCGGACAGCTTCCCTGAAGTGCTGTCGGAGTTCACTGAGTTGACCCACGACAAGGAGTACAATGACAACCTGACTTTTTACTTAGTCTTGGCTCTGGCTGTAGTTTCCTTCCTCTTCATCACGTGTTTAGTGGTTATTATATCAGTCAAAATCTACAGGTGGAGACAGTCTCGCATCCTGTATCACTCCAACCTGCCTGTCATTCCATATTATCCACCACGTTACTCAGACACTTTGGGGACAGGGACTCTTCCACATATGTACAATTACGAGGTGTGCAGGACGACTGACTCCAGAAAAAGTGACTGTAAGTTCGACAGAGCTGGTAGTCAGAACGTGCTGATAATGGACCCCAGTTCTACAGGAACGATGCGGCGGATACAGAGTGAAAAGAGCATCCTGGATGAACCAGACTCTCCTCTAGAGGTTAGTTTTTCCTTTTCAGCGCTTTAGCTTAGTGGCACAGTAAGTTTTCGTTTTCAGCACCATGGACAGTACACTTACTTTCCCTCAGTTGACATAGTTTTTGCATTCACGTGAAGAACTTTAAAAATGATTATCCTATCTATATTCTCAAACAATATCGTGATGTTATATTTTCTATTAACATATTATCAGTATTTTGATTATAATTATTACACTGCCAAGCGAAGTGGGATACACAAATTATGCCGATGTTTTTCCACATTTTAAATGTACTAAATATTATTCATAAATATTTACAGTTTCCTCCTGTTTTTGTTCTTTTGAGGTTTGTCTACTAAATATACCGGCTTTTCCTTGTAATCACTGCTCTTCTTTAACCTTTGTATTTATTTCACTATCTCTTTAAAGTGTTTAGAAGTTTAGAGCTAATTAAAGCTTATTCTTCTAAAGTTGTTATATATCGCCTTTGGTCTCATTTGATATACAGTATGTGTCTTTATGCTACATCTGGTGCTATATATTTCTTCTGTTAATATTATTTGCAACTAATCTATAGTTGAGTTGTTCTGTTCCCGCAGTATGTTGCATAGTTGTTTTTTATGCATTTGCAGTGTATTCGCTTCTCTACTCGGTTTGGACTCTAAGGGACGCTGTTGATCAGGAAAACGCTGTGGTGTTGTTACAGACAGCCGAGAGAAAGAGGAGAGGTCTAAAACCAATCTTTATTCAGAGAGACGTTGGAGAGAGTCGCAGTGAATCTGCCTGTTTAATAGCAATCCAACCGTTTTAACAGTTAAAGGCGCATCGCCATTGAACTGGGATCCAATTTGCTTTTTTTTATGTGTGACCGACTGATCTCAAGTCGTGTTTTGGATTTATTTTAGTAGCAACATGGGGATACAGCAGCAGCCATTCCGAAAACGGCTGATGTGTGAAACAACGACATGGCTTCTCTTCATCTTTGTCTTCATGATTTCCACCATCAGAGGCCAAATCCGTTATTCAGTACCAGAGGAGATGAAGGAAGGTTCTCTTATCGGTAATGTAGCACAAGACCTCGGTTTAGATCTGAGAAGGCTCCGTTCTGGCCGGGCCCGGATCGTGAGCGGAGAAACCAGTCAGTACACAGAGCTGAAGGCAGACAAAGGGATTCTAGTCGTGAAGGAGAGAATTGACCGAGAAGAGCTTTGCGGAGACGTAATGCCATGCAGTTTAAGCTTTGAAATTATTTTAGAAAATCCCATTGAACTGCACAGAGTGACAGTAGAAATATTAGACATAAACGACCATGCACCAACGTTCAAAAGTAACGTGATTAAACTAGAAATTAGTGAATCTGCTACAGTGGGTTCTCATTTTGATTTAGAAAGCGCATATGACCCCGATTCAGGAATTCACAGCTTGCAAAATTATGTTTTGTCCCCTGATAATAATTTTGTCTTAAAGCAGCTCTCTAACGCCGACGGAGTTAGATTCGCTGTAATGATTTTACAGAAGCCTTTAGACAGAGAGTTGAACCCACACCTCTCCTTAAAGCTGATTGCAGTAGACGGAGGAACTCCACGGCGATCTGGTACAGTGAACATAGAGATCACTGTTCTTGATGCCAACGATAATCCTCCTGTTTTTAATCAATCGCTATATAAAGCTACTGTAGCAGAAAATGCGCCAATAGGCACCTATATAACTACAGTGAATGCTTCAGATGCAGACAGTGGTTCAAATGGCTTGGTTTCCTACACGTTTTCTAACGTAAAGGGGAAATCCGCGGAAAAATTTGAAATTGATAGTTCCTCCGGAAAAATTACTGTTGTTGATAACATTGATTTTGAAAAAGACAAGAAGTATGAAATAAGAGTGATCGCCAAAGACCAGGGAGGACTGAGTGATGCAACCAAAGTTGTCGTTGAGGTCCTGGACATAAATGATAATGCGCCTCTTATAAGTATAATGTCATTTTCGAGCATCATTTCAGAGGATGTTTCTCCGGGTACAACTATAGCTGTTTTTAATGTTAAAGATGCAGACTCAGAAAGAAATGGTCATATAACGTGCTCAATAGATTCTAATCTCCCATTTAAAATCCAGTCTTCTTTGACCGATTATTACAATTTGCTCTCAGATGTAGCTTTTGATCGAGAAACAAAACCTGAATACAATATAACAATAACTGCAACCGATTCAGGGTCACCACCCCTTTCTACACAAACAAATTTGCATCTAAAAATTTCTGATGTGAATGATAATGCGCCGCTCTTTACCAAACCTAAATATTCGGCCTATGTCGTTGAAAATAACGTCCCGGGGGGGTCAATATTCACAGTCAGCGCACGAGATCATGATTGGAATCAAAACGCGAGAATCTCATATTTTATAGACGATGCTGAAGTCAGTGGAAGCTCAGTTTCTTCTTTTGTGTCAATAAATTCTGAAACTGGAGTGATACACGCAGTACGCTCGTTTGATTATGAACAAATTAAACAACTTAAATTCAAAGTCAAAGCGCAGGATGGAGGCTCTCCTCCACTCAGCAGCAATGCGTCTGTAATAATATTTATCCAGGACCAGAACGACAACCATCCTCAGGTTCTGTACCCAGTCCAGTCTGGTGGCTCTCTGGTGGCTGAAATGGTGCCTCGTTCAGCAGATGTGGGCTATCTGGTGACTAAAGTGGTGGCTGTTGATGTGGACTCTGGACAGAATGCTTGGCTCTCCTATAAACTGCTGAAAGCCACAGACAGGGCGCTGTTTGAAGTGGGCTTACAGAATGGAGAAATCAGAACTATCCGCCAAGTCACTGATAAAGATGCTGTCAAGCAAAGACTGACTGTTATAGTGGAGGACAACGGGCAGCCCTCTCGTTCAGCTACAGTCATTGTTAACGTGGCGGTGGCGGACAGCTTCCCTGAGGTGCTGTCGGAGTTCACTGAGTTGACCCACGACAAGGAGTACAATGACAACCTGACTTTTTACTTAGTCTTGGCTCTGGCTGTAGTTTCCTTCCTCTTCATCATGTGTTTAGTGGTTATTATATCAGTCAAAATCTACAGGTGGAGACAGTCTCGCATCCTGTATCACTCCAACCTGCCTGTCATTCCATATTATCCACCACGTTACTCAGACACTTTGGGGACAGGGACTCTTCCACATGTGTACAATTACGAGGTGTGCAGGACGACTGACTCCAGAAAGAGTGACTGTAAGTTCGGCAGAGCTGGTAGTCAGAACGTGCTGATAATGGACCCCAGTTCTACAGGAACGATGCAGCGGATACAGAGTGAAAAGAGCATCCTGGATGAACCAGACTCTCCTCTAGAGGTGAGGTCCTGAAATACTGACCATAACCTGTGTCTGTGTATTTTAATGGATTCAATTGCGTCATGGTAATTCATCAGATGTTTTCAGAAACATAAGTCGTTGACAGCTCCTTTAATTAAAAGTTAATCGTCCCATTTGAAGTGCTGCTTAATTCGTTATGGGGTAGATGTACATGGAATGTATTGCAATGCACCTGCTGCACTTAGTCCTGCATTTTATAGTCAAATCCTTGTTGCACTTTTTGCATTATAACAGTCTAAAGATTTTTGTGTATTTTTTTTTCCGTTGATACTTTGTGTGAATCACAATAATAAGCCATTTACTTAATATTTACATAATTTTTGCTATGGACTTTAGAATGAACACTTGAAAACAATAATGTTTTAAACTAATAATTGCTCATGTGGATTTAAGTTTTAAATGTTAAACATGCTTTTTTTGTTGTCTTTCCGTTTTGTGCCAGTAAGTACCACAGAAAGCAAAATTCAGCGCACTTTGTTGGTGTTTTGCTTTATTGTCTCTCGTCCTGTTTTGATCTGTTTCAATAGCTTGCTTGCTCTCGTTTCTGTCTGGATATAAAGCAGGAAATCAAAATACCCAAATTTTTCTTCTGCAACACAAATAAGACATTTCACTGTCTTATGGACCAAGTTATTTCTTTCTAGTGTTCACATATCTAACCAAATATAGTAATCAATCGCATGAAACATGAGCCAAAAAAGAATGTCTGTGTATAATAGTTTATGTAGTTCCGTGCATCCGACTCACGGGGACGCTGATGACCAGTGTGCTGAGATTTTAGTGTATATTACAGCAGTACCTTCCCACCACCTCGTTATGTCACAGAGGAAGGAGAACATATCAGAAAGGCACAGTTTGGATGAAGATTTTATCAAAGTCGGAGACACCAGGAATCTATTCAGCATTCATTGGAGTTTTTATTGTTTCTATTTGCTGAAGTTTGTGTCTAAAATCTTTTTTTTTTTTTTGTTTTTTTTTTTTTTTGGATAACGGATTCCACATTTCTTTGTTTGGAAGGGAAACTGACTGAACAATGACACGGCAAGTCGGATTAATGTTATTTTTCTCGATTCTTTCTCTCTGCATGGTTTTTGGCCAGGTCAGCTACTCAATTCCTGAGGAAATGGCGAAAGGATCTTTGGTCGGTAACATAGCACAAGATTTAGGTTTAAATGTGAAACGACTTAAATCAGGAAGAGCTCGTATATATACAGGAGAAGGTACAGAACACGTCGAGCTCGATAAAGAAAAGGGAGTCCTTCTAATAAAAGAGCGAATAGACAGAGAAGCGCTCTGTGGGCAGACGACGCCCTGCGCTCTTGATTTTCAAATAATTTTGGAGAATCCTATGCAATTTTATAGCATCACTGTTGAGATCACTGACGTTAATGACAATTCTCCAGTTTTTAAAAACAGCAAAATGAAATTTGATGTAAGCGAGATGGCTCAAATTGGGTCGAAATTTGTTTTAGAAAAAGCTATTGATGATGACGTGGGCACTAACGGGCTTCAGGGCTATTCGCTGAGTCAAAGTGACATATTCATTCTAAATCCTTATCGGATCGGTAGCAGTAGAAATGTTGAAATGGTTTTAAAGAAGGCTCTCGATCGAGAACAGCAGGACCGTGTATCTTTAGTGTTGTCTGCTTTAGATGGTGGTAATCCGCAGCTTTCCGGAACCATTGAAATTATTGTGACCGTTCTGGATGCAAATGACAATGCGCCTGTTTGTTCTCAAGTAGAATATAAGACAAATGTAAAGGAGGATTCGTCTAAAGGGACTATTCTCACGACCGTGACCGCATCTGATGCCGATGAAGGTCTACATGGGCAGGTGCGATACTCAATTTCTAATGCTCCAAAGGGAGCACTAGAGTTATTCAATATAGACGAAAAAAGTGGGATGTTTACATTAGTGGGAGAACTAGATTACGAAAAATTTCGCCATTTTGAAATAGATGTGCAAGCGTCAGATGAAGGCGGTAACGCTGATGTGTGTAAAGTTCTGATTGAGGTGCTGGACACAAACGATAACCCACCAGCAATTAATATTATGTCAGCGTCTTCCACTGTAGCTGAGGATGTTAAACCGGGCACTGTTCTGACGATGATGAACGTCCAAGATCCAGATTCAAATGAAAATGGCAAAGTCCGATGCTTTTTGGATGACTATGATCACTTTAAAATTATATCAACATCAAATAATTTTTTTACATTAATAACAGACAGTGATTTAGACAGAGAGACAAAGTCTGCGTATAACATCACTGTGACCTGCTCTGATGAGGGAGTGCCCTCCCTCTCCAAGAGTGTCACTCTCACCTTACAGATCTCAGACGTTAATGATAACGCACCTGTCTTTGAGAGAAGCTCATATGAGGCCTACATTGTAGAAAACAACACACCAGGTCTCTCTATATTCACAGTCAAAGCCACAGACGCTGACTGGAACCAGAATGCCCGTGTTTCTTATATGCTGGAGGACTCCTCCGTTAACGGAGTGCCAGTCTCCTCGTATGTGTCTGTTAGTGCAGATAGTGGAGTCATCCATGCAGTGCGCTCTTTTGACTACGAGCAGATCAAAGATTTCCACTTCCGCGTAAAAGCGCAGGATGGAGGCTCTCCTCCACTCAGCAGCAACGTGACCGTGAAAATAATGATCCAGGACCAGAACGACAACCCCCCTCAGGTTCTGTACCCAGTCCAGACTGGTGGATCTCTGGTGGCTGAAATGGTGCCTCGTTCAGCAGATGTGGGCTATCTGGTGACTAAAGTGGTGGCTGTTGATGTGGACTCTGGACAGAATGCCTGGCTCTCCTATAAACTGCAGAAAGCCACAGACAGGGCGCTGTTTGAAGTGGGCTTACAGAATGGAGAAATCAGAACTATCCGCCAAGTCACTGATAAAGATGCTGTCAAACAAAGACTGACTGTTATAGTGGAGGACAACGGACAGCCCTCTCGTTCAGCTACAGTCGTTGTTAACGTGGCAGTGGCGGACAGCTTCCCTGAAGTGCTGTCGGAGTTCACTGAGTTGACCCACGACAAGGAGTACAATGACAACCTGACTTTTTACTTGGTCTTGGCTCTGGCTGTAGTTTCCTTCCTCTTCATCACGTGTTTAGTGGTTATTATATCAGTCAAAATCTACAGGTGGAGACAGTCTCGCATCCTGTATCACTCCAACCTGCCTGTCATTCCGTATTATCCACCACGTTACTCAGACACTTTGGGAACAGGGACTCTTCCCCATGTGTACAATTACGAGGTGTGCAGGACGACTGACTCCAGAAAGAGTGACTGTAAGTTCGGCAGAGCTGGTAGTCAGAACGTGCTGATAATGGACCCCAGTTCTACAGGAACGATGCAGCGGATACAGAGTGAAAAGAGCATCCTGGATGAACCAGACTCTCCTCTAGAGGTTAGATGGCTTTAATATATTTTAAGTGTGTGTAAGATGTTTTAAATTCACTAAAAAAATCTCTTTGCTGATAATGACATTTTAGATCTCAAAGGTAGCTGCTATGTTGGATGTGTTAATATACGTTTCAGTTTATGTCACATGTTATCACTGCCTTCGTGCTTAACTTCACAACAAAAAAGAACAACCCTAACAGGTCTTATAAATGACTTTTTTTAAGGCATCTGATGGTAGTCAGTGTGCTTCAGATATCGAGTTCTTTAACTTCAGAACAACGGATAGCAACATTAGTAGTACTGCTTCCTATAGCCTCATTTCCATATGTTAAAAATTCGGTGCGGTGTCCATACTTTAAATACCAGAGTATTTTATCGTCTTCAGTTCCTATTTCTTTATTTGTTCACAATTATCAGTATTTCAGAAAACGCATTAGTTCCCTTCTCATTTTCCTCGTTCAGACAGTTGGCTGACTTGTTTTTTTCAACACTCTATTTTGATAGCTTTAATAACTCAATATCATAGTCTGTGTTACTGCCTATTTTTCCTAATATACTGTTATTGTGATACTCGAAATTAAACACAATAAATTCTCGATTGTTCTTTTTTCAAGTCCAAATGACAGTGTTAAAGATTCTGTAGGCTGATATTACTGAATTTGCACACATTTGACAGTAAGTTGTCCTGCGGATGAATTTTAGATGATATTCTGCAGTTTTATAGTGCGGACTCTTAGGGCCGCTGTTGACCAGAGTGTTGAGGACTGAGACCATGTTTGTAGCAGCACCGCCCATGTAACATCGACATTATAAAGAGGGAACACGACGCACAAAGATCGAGCGATTCTGATCAAGGAGGATAAATACTGAAGAAAGATTTTTTATTTTGGAGAGATTTGCTTTCGCTGACCGGAATATACACTTAGGTTTTGACTTTGGAATACATATCTTCTGTTGTGTGGAATATAGGTTGTGAATCCACGTTGGAGTGCGAAATCTGAAAGAACAATGAAACGGCAGGTACTGCTGTTTGTCTCTCTCCTTTCCCTCGGCCCAGTCTTTGGGCAGGTCAGTTACTCGATTCCGGAGGAAATGGCAAGAGGCTCTTTAGTTGGAAATATAGCACAGGATTTAGGTTTAGAAATTAAACGTTTAATATCAGGAAAAGCCAAGATCTATAGCAGAAATAGCGACCAATTCATCGAGCTGAACAGAGAAAGAGGAGTCCTCCTCATCAAGGAGAGAATAGACAGAGAGGCACTGTGCACAGAGAAAGCGCTTTGTGCTTTGGATTTTCAGATCCTTTTGGAGAATCCGATGGAATTTTATACGGTTACAGTCCAGATCATAGATATTAATGATAATGCACCAACCTTTGAAAAAAGCGAAATGAATTTCAAAATTAGCGAATCAGCCGCAACAGGAGCAAAATTCGACCTGGAACGGGCTGTGGATCTGGATGTTGGTATTAATGATCTCCAGAAATACGAACTAAAACCAACTGAAAATTTTGGTCTAAAACTGCACAGTAACCCTGATGGACACAAAAATGTTGAGATGGTACTGCTGAAACCTTTAGACAGAGAGAAACAAGAGCAGATCTCTCTCGTGTTAACAGCTGTAGATGGAGGAGAGCCACAGATGTCTGGAACAATGCAGATTCTCATTACAGTTTTAGACGTTAATGATAATGCGCCGGTTTTTACACAGAAAACATACAAAGCTACAGTCACTGAGAATTCACCTAAAGAAACAGTCGTTGCTACTGTTACAGCGTCAGACGCTGATCAAGGCTCTAACAGTAAAATAACATATTCAATCACAAATACGTTAGACAATGTCCGGAAAATGTTTTATGTAAATGAGGAAAACGGGCAAGTTTCATTAATTGAAACCATTGACTTTGAAAAGTCAAAACGTTTTCAAATAAATCTCCGTGCTAATGACGATGGAGGACTAACAGACTCATGTAAGCTGATTGTTGATGTTCTCGATGTAAACGACAATAAACCTGAAATCAACATAATGTCCAAATCAACTGTGATTTCAGAGGACGCTAAACTCAATATGGTCGTTACGATGATTAATACTGAGGATTTAGATTCCGGAGACAACGGGAACGTGAAATGCTTTATCAGCGACAATGTACCATTCATTTTAAAATTGACAAGAAATAATTTCTTTATTTTAATAACAGACAGTGATTTAGACAGAGAGAGATCCTCTGAGTATAACATCACTGTAACCTGCTCTGATGAGGGAGTGCCCTCCCTCTCCAGCAGCGTCACTCTCACCTTACAGATCTCAGACGTTAATGATAACGCACCTGTCTTTGAGAGAAGCTCATATGAGGCCTACATTGTAGAAAACAACACGCCAGGTCTCTCTATATTTACAGTCAAAGCCTCAGACGCTGACTGGAACCAGAATGCCCGTGTTTCTTACATACTGGAGGACTCCTCCGTCAACGGAGTGCCAGTCTCCTCATATGTGTCCGTTAGTACTGATAGTGGAGTCATCCATGCAGTGCGCTCTTTTGACTACGAGCAGATCAAAGATTTCCACTTCCGCGTAAAAGCGCAGGATGGAGGCTCTCCTCCACTCAGCAGCAACGTGACCGTGAAAATAATGATCCAGGACCAGAACGACAACCCCCCTCAGGTTCTGTACCCAGTCCAGACTGGTGGCTCTCTGGTGGCTGAAATGGTGCCTCGTTCAGCAGATGTGGGCTATCTGGTGACTAAAGTGGTGGCTGTTGATGTGGACTCTGGACAGAATGCCTGGCTCTCCTATAAACTGCAGAAAGCCACAGACAGGGCGCTGTTTGAAGTGGGCTTACAGAATGGAGAAATCAGAACTATCCGCCAAGTCACTGATAAAGATGCTGTCAAACAAAGACTGACTGTTATAGTGGAGGACAACGGGCAGCCCTCTCGTTCAGCTACAGTCATTGTTAACGTGGCAGTGGCGGACAGCTTCCCTGAAGTGCTGTCGGAGTTCACTGAGTTGACACACGACAAGGAGTACAATGACAACCTGACTTTTTACTTAGTCTTGGCTCTGGCTGTGGTTTCTTTCTTCTTCATCACGTGTTTAGTGGTTATTATATCAGTCAAAATCTACAGGTGGAGACAGTCTCGCATCCTGTATCACTCCAACCTGCCTGTCATTCCATATTATCCACCACGTTACTCAGACACTTTGGGCACAGGGACTCTGCCACATGTGTACAATTACGAGGTGTGCAGGACGACTGACTCCAGAAAGAGTGACTGTAAGTTCGGCAGAGCTGGTAGTCAGAACGTGCTGATAATGGACCCCAGTTCTACAGGAACGATGCAGCGGATACAGAGTGAAAAGAGCATCCTGGATGAACCAGACTCTCCTCTAGAGGTTAGTCTTCCATAAACCACAATATTATAGTAATCAATATTCATTTATTAAATATGAACCTCTGTGGGGGGCTTTTTAATGTTCATTGGTGAGGGTTCGCCAACTCTTAAAAGCCCAGGTTTCGTGTATTTTGTTTTTAGTTTTCTATGTTTTACCTCTCCGTGCCTATATAATATTATGTATATAATACAAAAATCAGTCATGAGCAAGGAGGGGGGGTGATCTTTTTCCTCTTTTCTGGTGGGAGCTGTCCATATTCAGCACTACGAACAGCTCCTCTTTCCGCACTGAAAAAAATGGATTGGATTTACTTATTTTAGTAGTGGACATTGGTTGCACACCGATGTTTTGCTCTGGCAGCAACTTAAACAATTGAGTTAAATTAACAGTTCACTTTTAAAACATGACTCAATTGTTTTAAAAACACCCAAGATGCTTACATAAAACGTGTCTCCTTTTTTCAGTGCATTAATTACAATGACACATCAGGGCAGTTCATGGCATATAAAAAGGCGTTGACGCAATGTAGTTCAACAATTTGAAGCAGCTGAGTTTATCACCTTACTGTATTTTTTTTTTCTTTTAAACGAAATTATTATTATTATCTTTATTATTGTTGTTGTTCTTGTTGTTGTTGTTGTTATGAAAGAAGCAAACGTTGATCATTTAAAGAAATGTAATCATTTTAAAATAGAACCCACTTGTTCTCATTTTCAATCCTTCATAATATTCTGTAGTTCAGGAAGATGAACTGTTAGGGCCGCTGTTGACCATCCTTTGTTATATAGGAAAAGAAATCAGCAGTGCCATCCCCATCCTTTACAATACAGAACGAGAGAAAGACACAATGAGCAGTACAGGACACGAAGATCAGCGTATTAAGCGTCAGTTTGGACTGGAGCTGTTATTTTAAAGTTGCAATTTTCGATTTGAAAAGTGGCTACATACAACATGATGATATAAACAGGATTACTTTTCAAGTGGAATCCATTTTTACGGCAATATTACACGGCTTATTTTACTGCAACATGGCGGTTAGAACAATGCAACGGCAAGTGCTGCTTTTCACCTTGTTTTTCTGTTTCTGCTCAGTGACTGGGCAGGTCAGTTACTCCATTCCAGAGGAAATGTCGAAAGGCTCTTTTGTGGGTGATATTGCACACGATTTTGGTTTGGATGTAAAAAGGCTGAAATCAGGGAAAGCTCGGATTTATACCGGAGACAGCGCAGAGTACATCGAGTTGAACAGAGAAAGAGGAGTCCTCCTCGTCAAAGACAGAATAGACAGAGAGCTAATCTGTGCGCAGACGGCGCCTTGTGCTTTACACTTCCAGGTTATTTTAGAGAATCCGATGGAATTTTATAGCATTACCGTGGAAGTGACAGATGTTAATGACAACGCCCCAATTTTCAAAAGAGGTGAGATGAAATTCAAAATAAGTGAATCAGTTAATACAGGAACTGTGTTTATGCTCGAACAAGCAATAGATCTCGATGTGGGTGTAAACGGCCTTCAAAGTTATCTGTTAAAGCCCACTGATAACTTCGTTTTGAAGGTGCAGAATCAAGCGGATGGAAGTAAGCTGGTAGAAATGGTTTTGCAGAAACCTTTAGATCGAGAAAAACAGGATCATTTGTCGCTTGTTTTGACTGCAGTAGACGGCGGTGAACCGCAGCTCTCCGGGGCAGTACAGATCAACGTAAATGTGCTTGATAGTAATGATAATGCTCCAGTTTTTCCTCAAAAAATATACAAGTCAACCTTAAAAGAAAATTCGCCCGAAGGAACTGTTCTGATTACAGTTAGTGCTTCTGATTTAGACGACGGATCCAATGGAAAGATATCATATACAATATTAAACTCCGTGGACGATGCTTCGGAAAAATTTGACGTGAACCGAGAAACTGGTGAAATTACACTGGTTGGAAACACCGACTTTGAAAAGAAGCGACAATATCAAATACATGTTCAAGCCAGTGATGAAGGAGGATTGGCCGATACCAGTAAACTTGTTGTAGAAATACTTGATACAAATGATAATGTACCTGCTATAAATGTCATGTCAAAGTCTAACATAATAGCAGAAGACATTACACCTGGCACTGTTGTGACAATCATAAATATCCAAGATCCAGACTCAGGCGAAAATGGAAACGTTCAATGTAATATTAACAAGAATATTCCATTTTTAGTTTCTTCCACATCAAATAACTTTTTCAGTATAGTAACAGACAGTGATTTAGACAGAGAGAGAGCCTCTGAGTACAACATCACTGTAACCTGCTCTGATGAGGGAGTGCCCTCCCTCTCCAGCAGCGTCACTCTCACCTTACAGATCTCAGACGTTAATGATAACGCACCTGTCTTTGAGAGGAGCTCATATGAGGCCTACATTATAGAAAACAACACACCAGGTCTCTCTATATTTACAGTCAAAGCCTCAGACGCTGACTGGAACCAGAATGCCCGTGTTTCTTATATACTGGAGGACTCCTCCGTTAACGGAGTGCCAGTCTCCTCGTATGTGTCCGTTAGTGCTGATAGTGGAGTCATCCATGCAGTGCGCTCTTTTGATTACGAGCAGATCAAAGATTTCCACTTCCGCGTAAAAGCGCAGGATGGAGGCTCTCCTCCACTCAGCAGCAACGTGACCGTGAAAATAATGATCCAGGACCAGAACGACAACCCCCCTCAGGTTCTGTACCCAGTCCAGACTGGTGGCTCTCTGGTGGCTGAAATGGTGCCTCGTTCAGCAGATTTGGGCTATCTGGTGACTAAAGTGGTGGCTGTTGATGTGGACTCTGGACAGAATGCCTGGCTCTCCTATAAACTGCAGAAAGCCACAGACAGGGCGCTGTTTGAAGTGGGCTTACAGAATGGAGAAATCAGAACTATCCGTCAAGTCACTGATAAAGATGCTGTCAAACAAAGACTGACTGTTATAGTGGAGGACAACGGACAGCCCTCTCGTTCAGCTACAGTCATTGTCAACGTGGCGGTGGCGGACAGCTTCCCTGAAGTGCTGTCGGAGTTCACTGAGTTGACACACGACAAGGAGTACAATGACAACCTGACTTTTTACTTAGTCTTGGCTCTGGCTATAGTTTCCTTCCTCTTCATCACGTGTTTAGTGGTTATTATATCAGTCAAAATCTACAGGTGGAGACAGTCTCGCATCCTGTATCACTCCAACCTGCCTGTCATTCCATATTATCCACCACGTTACTCAGACACTTTGGGCACAGGGACTCTTCCACATGTGTACAATTACGAGGTGTGCAGGACGACTGACTCCAGAAAGAGTGACTGTAAGTTCGGCAGAGCTGGTAGTCAGAATGTGCTGATAATGGACCCCAGTTCTACAGGAACAATGCAGCGGATACAGAGTGAAAAGAGCATCCTGGATGAACCAGACTCTCCGATAGAGGTTAGACCACTTTAATATGGTGTCAGTGTATTTATTACATTTTAAATAATGCTGAAATCTGTTTGTTTTGAGAGAAGTTTTCCATTGTGGGACTAGAGTCTTATATTGAATTTGTTGGTAAATATCTTATGTTTTACTTAATCTTTACTTAACATAAAATAAAAATAAATAAATACAATTTTATTTTTATAGCACCTTTCAAAACAGAATCACAAATTGCTGCACATAAGATAGCAAATCATAAAAAGGTAAAACAGACAATATAAAACAGGGAGAAATTAACCAAAAGCAGTTTTAAAAAGGTGAGCTTTGAGTTGTTTTTTAAAAGCAGCTACTGAGTCCAGAGTTCTTAAGGTTTGGGGGAGAGAGTTTCAAAGTCTAGGGGCCACAATGGCAAAAGCTCTATCACCCTTAGTTCTCATTTTAGTATGTTTTATATCAAGTAAGCCCTGATCAGATGACCTCAGGGACCTGCTAGGGCCATAGGGCTGTAGCAGATCAGAGATGTAGGCTGGTGCCAATCCGTACAAAGCTCTAAAAGTCAAGACCAGGATCTTAAATCGGACTCTAAATTCAACAGGAAGCCAGTGTAGCTGAGATAGCAACAGTGTCATGTGTGAATGCTTAGAGGATTTTGTCCAAAGCCTAGCTGCACCGTTTTGCACAACCTGCAGACGGTCCAGAGAACCTTTGCTTAGACACATAAACAGTGAGCTACAATAGTCCAAGCATGAGGAAATAAATGCATGTATAGCAATCTCCAGTTCAGAGTGAGATAAAATAGGGCATAACTTAGCCAAATTTCTTAAATGATAAAAACAAGACTGAACCAGAAATTTAACATGACCATCCAATGTGAGAGTCGAGTCAAAGGTGACACCTAAATTCCTGACAGAGTATTTAACATAAACTGAGAGAGGACCAGGGATTTCACTATCTGGGATAAAAATCTGTCAGGAGCACATACAAGGACTTGAGTTTTCCCCTCGTTGAGTTGGAGGAAATTTGCAGCCACCCAACGTTTCATCAAATCTAAGCAGTCATTCAGAAGCTGAAGCATAGATAAATCACGGGGCTTAAAAGAAATGTACAACTGAATATCTTCAGCATAACAGTGATAAGAAATGTCCTCAAAAGAGCCGATAGCCGAGAGAAGATGTATTAAAAACAATAAAGGCCCCAAAACCAAACCTTGAGGGACACCATAAGTAAGGGATGTAGAGGATGACCTAAACTCGGAGACCACCACAGAAAAGGATCGGTGATGTAGATATGAGCAGAACCACTCTAAGGCAGTTCCAGATAGACCAACCCAATGTTTTACCGTTCAAGGAGAATGTGGTGGTCAAACGCCAACGTGAGGTCCAGCATGAGTAGAACACAGCATTTTCCTGCATCATTACTCATCAAAATGTCACTAGAGACCCTAAGAAGGGCTGTTTCCATGGAGTGACCTCTACGAAAGCCGGACTGAAACTTATCGCAAATGCTATGTTTGTCCAGACCCGCTATAAGTTACTTAGCCACAACCTTTTCTAGAAACTTAGCGATTAACGGTAATTTAGAAATTGGTCTGTAACTGTTCCAAAGAGAGATGTCTAGCTGAGGTTTTTTTAAAAGTAGGAGAATAGCAGCATTTTTAAAATAAACCGGAACTATGCCAGTGAAGAGTTGATTAAAGTGAGCACACATAGACCAATAGACTGAAAGACATTTTTGAATAATAATGCAGGTACAACGTCAAGTGAACAGGAGGATGCTTTCACTGAATTCACTAGTTTTACCAGCTCAGGTAGTGAAACAGAAGAGAAAGTATCCAAGATGACGGCCAAGATGGGGTGGAGATAGACATAACAGGTGCTGAATGTGAAAAAATTATTCTCACGTTATTAATTTTTGCAAGCAGAAAAGAAAGAAAATTTTCACAGTCCTTATTAGATGAAATAGGAGCCGCAGGTAGAGCAGGAGTAACAATGTCACTAATGGTGTTGAATAGCAGTGTAGGATTACCTCTGCTCCGTGTAACTAAGTGTGAGAAATAGGCAGCCCTCGCATCTCTGATCGCATTATTAAAAGAAATTAAAAGGTCCTTTAGGTAGAGGAGATGAACATTTAGATGAGTTTTCCTCCACCTGCGCTCCGCTTTTCGACAATCACGTTTTAGACAAGGAATACTGCCATTTAGCCAAGGAGGAGATTTGGAGGCAGAAACTCTCCTCATTTTAACTAGGCAAATTTCATCTAAAATAGAAAGGCAATAATTATTAAGAAAAAGATTGGTTGAGAATCGACACCATTATGAGGGGATAACTGTAAGTTAAGCGCATGCGCAAATTTCTCCGCTGTGGAGGAGTTTAAGATGCGAGAGCTAACCATCCGTTGAACAGGGATTAAAAGACATGTTAAAAACAATAACATGGTGATCAGAAATAGAAATGTCCTCAGAGCAAACCCAAAGTAAGAACAAGGTCCAGTGTGTGACCTTTGCTATGTGTAGGACCGGACACATGCTGAGCAAAATGAAAAGAATCCTTAATGTTGATAAAGTCTCTGGCAAAGGGGTCGGAGTCATCATCAACGTGTATATTAAAGTCCCCAACTATAAGCAACCTAGACAGCTTTATAGTAGAGGATAAGAAGTCACTGTGCCCTGATAAAAAAGCCCATTAGAGCCAGGTGGACGATATACCACAGCAAGGTAAAAGGGATCCTTGTTTCCAATTTTAAGCAGCTGCATCTCAAACGAAAGAAAATGTCCAATTTTCACGGAGCGGCAGGAGAAACGGTCCTGGAAAGCCGCCGCAAGCCCACCACCCCGGCCAGATACCCGAGGCTGGGTTATAAAAGTATAGCCATCCGGGCAGAGTTCAACAAATGACGCGTATTCTACGTCCCGCTGCCAGGTCTCAGTCAGGGGGAAAAAAGTCGAGTTTTTTTGATAATATAAAATCATTCAACAATAATGATTTATTAGACAGAGATCGCACGTTAAAAGTGCCATATTCATCGAGGTAGATGCCTCATTATTTGCAAAGGCTCAAGTTAAAGGACGTAGGTACACAGGGTTTGAGCCATCACGCTCGTAGAATCCACTCACTGAGCGAATAAAGAGCCAGCCGGCAGGAGAGTCTGGATAAACCCTCCTAAGGCAGCACGGTCTCAAAGAGCCGGGCCCAGCATATCCAAACAGGGACGTGGAAAACAAGTCCCCCTCCATGGAGCTTTTCTGAGCACAGGAGACAAGGCACGCTCCACGTCGCTTACCAGCCAAACCCCGCCGCCAGGTAAGCCTGAGCTTTACCTGAATACCCCCTCTTCTCCCTCTCCTTTTCCGTGGTCTAGAGGGACCGCCGAAATGGTCTGACGAAGATCCAGCTAATAGTGGAGGGTGGAAAATGCAGAAGGAGGACGAAGAGAGATCGTGAGGATCGGATGGATAGCAAAGCCAGGCTAGCATACACCAAGGCAGCCAATA
This sequence comes from Rhamphochromis sp. 'chilingali', assembly GCF_963969265.1. NCBI lineage: Eukaryota > Metazoa > Chordata > Actinopteri > Cichliformes > Cichlidae > Rhamphochromis > Rhamphochromis sp. 'chilingali'. The sequence goes on from NC_137940.1 coordinate 29,806,441, forward strand.
CATCGTTAAAACTAAGTGAGAACAGTAGAGTAGAAGAAAACAACACAAAAGTAGTAAAGCGCAACAAACTGCACCCGGCAGCGGCAGAGCCAAACACAGGCGCTATCATAACATAGCTCAACAATGAATAACTAGTACATCAATTTTACACACGCGCAAAACAAAAACAATGTTAATATGCTTGAGGAATAATTTTTTTCTAAACAGAATCTTAATGGCATCTAATCAATATTAATATACCTCAAATGTTAACCGCATTCACTTCAGAACCACGGACAGCAGCATTAGCAATATTAATTCATGTTACCTCGTGTCCATTTTGTGCTGTTTCCACAATTCAAGCGCCAAGGTTTACCAGTTATCCATCTTTAAGTAAACTTGTGTTTTCCCGATGCATTTTCCCTTTCGGTCGGTCAGCTGACTTGTTTTATCAGGGCTAACTCTCTTACGCCATTGATATCTTCACATCACAGTCACTGCCTGTTTTTCTTAATATACTGTTATTGTGATCCTAGAAATTAAACACAATAGATTCCCGATTGTTCTTTTTTCAAGTCCAAATGACAGTGTTAAAGATTCTGTAGGCTGATATTACCGAATTTGCACATATTTGACAGTAAGTTGTCCTGCGGATGAATTTTAGATGATATTCTGCAGTTTTATAGTGCGGACTCTTAGGGCCGCTGTTGACCAGAGTGTTGAGGACTGAGACCATGTTTGTAGCAGCACCGCCCATGTAACATCGACATTATGAAGAGGGAACACGACGCACAAAGATCGAGCGATTCTGATCAAGGAGGATAAATACTGAAGAAAGATTTTTATTTTGGAGCGATTTGCTTTCGCTGACCGGAATATACACTTAGGTTTTGACTTTGGAATACATATCTTCTGTTGTGTGGAATATAGATTGTGAATCCACGTTGAGTGAGAAATCTGAAAGAACAATGAAACGGCAAGTACTGCTGTTTGTCTCTCTCCTTTCCCTCGGCCCAGTCTTCGGGCAGGTCAGTTACTCGATTCCGGAGGAAATGACTAGAGGCTCTTTAGTTGGAAATATAGCACAGGATTTAGGTTTAGAAATTAAACGTTTAATATCAGGAAAAGCCAAGATCTATAGCAGAAATAGCGACCAATTCATCGAGCTGAACAGAGAAAGAGGAGTCCTCCTCATCAAGGAGAGAATAGACAGAGAGGCGCTGTGCACAGAGACAGTGCTTTGTGCTTTACATTTTCAGATCCTTTTGGAGAATCCGATGGAATTTTATACGGTTACAGTCCAGATCACAGACATCAATGATAATGCACCAACCTTTGAAAAAAGCGAAATGAATTTCAAAATTAGCGAGTCTGCAACTGCCGGCTCAAAATTTGTTTTGGAACGGGCTGTGGATCTTGATGTTGGTATTAATGCGGTTCAAAACTATGATTTAAAGTCGACCAACAATTTTGCTCTGAGACTGCACAGTAACCCCGATGGACACAAAAACGTTGAGATGGTACTGCAGAAACCTTTAGACAGAGAGAAGCAAGAGCAGATATCCTTCGTGTTAACAGCTGTAGATGGAGGAGAGCCACAGATGTCAGGGACAATGCAGATTCTCATTACAGTTTTAGACGTTAATGATAATGCGCCGGTTTTTACACAGCAAACCTACAAAGCTACAGTCACTGAGAATTCACCTAAAGGAACAGTTGTTGCTACTGTTACAGCGTCAGACGCAGATCAAGGTTCGAACAGTAAAATAACATATTCAATCACAAATACGTTAGGTAACGTAAAGAAAATGTTTGAAGTAAACACAGAAAACGGGCAAGTTTCATTGGTTGGAACCATTGATTTTGAAAAAACAAAACGCTTCCAAATAAATATAGGAGCAAGTGATGAGGGGGGACTCACGGATTCTTGTAAACTGATTGTTGATGTTCTGGATGTAAACGACAATAAACCTGAAATCAACATAATGTCCAAATCGACTGTGATATCAGAGGATGCTAATCTCAACACAGTAGTAACAATGATAAATGTTGAGGACTTAGATTCCGGAGACAGTGGGATCGTGAAATGCTTTATCAACGAAAATGCACCATTTATTATAAAATCATCAACAAATAATTTCTATACCTTAGTAACAGACAGTGATTTAGACAGAGAGAGATCCTCTGGGTATAACATCACTGTGACCTGCTCTGATGAGGGAGTGCCCTCCCTCTCCAGCAGCGTCACTCTCACCTTACAGATCTCAGACGTTAATGACAACGTACCTGTCTTTGAGAGGAACTCATATGAGGCCTACATTGTAGAAAACAACACGCCGGGTCTTTCTGTATTCACAATCAAAGCCACAGACGCTGACTGGAACCAGAATGCCCGTGTTTCTTACATACTGGAGGACTCCTCCGTCAACGGAGTACCAGTCTCTTCATATGTGTCCGTTAGTGCTGATAGTGGAGTCATCCATGCAGTGCGCTCTTTTGACTACGAGCAGATCAAAGATTTCCACTTCCGCGTAAAAGCGCAGGATGGAGGCTCTCCTCCACTCAGCAGCAACGTGACTGTGAAAATAATGATCCAAGACCAGAACGACAACCCCCCTCAGGTTCTGTACCCAGTCCAGACTGGTGGCTCTCTGGTGGCTGAAATGGTGCCTCGTTCAGCAGATGTGGGCTATCTGGTGACTAAAGTGGTGGCTGTTGATGTGGACTCTGGACAGAATGCCTGGCTCTCCTATAAGCTGCAGAAAGCCACAGACAGGGCGCTGTTTGAAGTGGGCTTACAGAATGGAGAAATCAGAACTATCCGCCAAGTCACTGATAAAGATGCTGTCAAACAAAGACTGACTGTTATAGTGGAGGACAACGGACAGCCCTCTCGTTCTGCTACAGTCGTTGTTAACGTGGCGGTGGCGGACAGCTTCCCTGAAGTGCTGTCGGAGTTCACTGAGTTGACCCACGACAAGGAGTACAATAACAACCTGACTTTTTACTTAGTCTTGGCTCTGGCTGTAGTTTCCTTCCTCTTCATCACGTGTTTAGTGGTTATTATATCAGTCAAAATCTACAGGTGGAGACAGTCTCGCATCCTGTATCACTCCAACCTGCCTGTCATTCCATATTATCCACCTCGATACTCAGACACTTTGGGGACAGGGACTCTTCCACATGTGTACAATTACGAGGTGTGCAGGACGACTGACTCCAGAAAGAGTGACTGTAAGTTCGGCAGAGCTGGTAGTCAGAACGTGCTGATAATGGACCCCAGTTCTACAGGAACGATGCAGCGGATACAGAATGAAAAGAGCATCTTGGATGAACCAGACTCTCCTCTTGAGGTCAGTTATGAATGTGGCTTCAACTTTATGTCACAATGTCTTTTTAAATGATTCAGTATCCGGCTATACTGTTGAAATTATCCTGCTATTTTACCAAACCATCGATCTTATATATAATTTACATTTTTATTCACTGATGACCTATTAGAACTATAAAGGGGAATTGTTTTACCGTTGTGAAATTGTACGCTAAGTCTTCTCTAAGTTTTCGTGCAAAAGGTTTTAATGCTTATTTTTTTAAATGTTTCTATATCAAATATTGTTATATGAAACGGTGAATCAATTTCTACTTAGTCCTTAAATTTTCCTCTAAAAATATGATGTAATTAAACTTTAGTTAAAATTATTTAGTGACCTCTTTTCTTATTGGTACCAGAATTTTCAATCATTTATTTCACTCTTTCATAAGATTTTGCTAAAGACATTTGACTAAATACTCAGCACTGACAATGTTATAATTTAGTTATACTGTCCAGAAAGGGCATAGCGTTTTATTTATTCTTTTTTTTCCCTTCATTTATTTTTTGTTTTGTTTTCCTTAATGTAAAACAGTGGTGCCCCCACTCATCTTGATCGTCTAGGATAGTGATTTCAGGACCGCAGACAGCGACACTATTGAACTTATTTGTACTGTTCTTGTATTTTACATATCTTTTTATTATTCCTGTGGGATTTTATCTTCACAAAATTTGCTTATTTAATACTTTGAGTATGCTGTGGTGCTTACTTTCACGGAATCATTTTCATGACTGATAATTTTAAGAAAGAAAACACTGTTAGTTGGTTTGGCTGTAGCTCACGAGATAGAGGAACTCATGTATCAATGGGACGTGTGGTGTTGGATCAGTAGCTTCTCCGGTCTGAGTGAAAATTACCTTTGGACAAGATATTGAGCCCTGAGCTTCTCCCGATGCGTTCATTGGAGTGTGACTGTTAGAAATGTCTTAGCGCAAGAAAAAAATGAATAAATGTGTGAGTGAAACATGCTGGACAAGGCGTTTGAGTGTTAAAACAGGTGTTTTTTAAGCGTTTTGTAGAAACCAGTATATTTACCATTCACACTACATTTGGAGCTAATTTATATTGAAGTGAGGAATCAACAGCGTTGAAGAAAACTTTTGTTGTTTGTTTGTGGGTTGTTGTTGTTTTTTTTTTTTTAATTTAATTTACGTTTCCCGTGATAAACATCTTTGATTGCAAGTCTTCTATTAAGGATTGCCTGACGGTAGTGTTCTGCAGTTTTGTTTTTTGAACTCTTAGGGCCGCTGTTGACCAGAGTGCTGATGGCTGACAGTAGGGTTGCAACAGCAGCGTATCTCACATAAACGACGACATAACGAGCACGGGGTACGACGAGAAAGAGCGGATATTCTAGATGCGCAGAATATCTGATGACAAAGACGACATTTATTTTTTATTTTTTTTTCCGTTGTTCTGGGAGGAATATACCGCTAAAAGATTTTTGTGTCTACCAGGAATTGATTTCACTTAATGGAATATATTTTCGCGTTGTGGAGCCTCGTTGATAAAATACTAGGATAGAACAATGAAAGGGCCTGCGCTGTTGTTTTTTGCTCTCCTTTCCTTTGGCTCGGTAACTGGACAAGTCAGCTATACAATACCGGAGGAAATGACTAAAGGATCGTTAGTTGGTAATATAGCACAGGATTTGGGTTTACAAATCAAACGTTTAATATCAGGTAAAGCTCGGATTTATATCCGAGACAGCGACCAGTACGTCGAGCTGAACAGAGAAAGAGGAGTCCTCCTCGTTAAAGAAAGGATCGACAGAGAGGCGCTGTGCAGACGGACGACACCGTGTGCTCTACATTTTCAGATCATTTTGGAGAATCCGATGGAATTTTATACGGTTACAGTGCAGATCACAGATATCAATGATAATGCACCCACCTTTGAGAAAACAGAGATGGAGTTTAAAATTAGTGAGTCGGCGGTAACTGGGGCAAAATTTGTTCTGAAAAGGGCTGTGGATGTTGATGTTGGCACCAATGATCTTCAAAGGTACGAACTAAAGCCAACTGACAATTTTGTTCTGAAAATGCATAATAATGCTGATGAAAATAAAAACGTTGAGATGGTACTGCAGAAACCTTTGGACAGAGAGAAAAAAGAGCAGATATCCCTCGTGTTAACAGCTGTAGATGGAGGAGAGCCACAGATGTCAGGAACAATGCAGATTCTCATTACAGTTTTAGACGTTAATGATAATGCGCCGGTTTTTACACAGCAAACCTACAAAGCTACAGTCACTGAGAATTCACCTAAAGGAACAGTTGTTGCTACTGTTACAGCGTCAGACGCAGATCAAGGCTCTAACAGTAAAGTAACGTATTCAATCACAAATACTTTAGATAATATCAGGGATGTCTTTAAGATAAACCAAGAGAATGGCGAAGTGACTTTAATTGGGAATATTGACTTTGAGGAGTCACGAAATTTTCAAATAAATTTACTTGCTAGTGATGATGGAGGACTAACAGACTCTTCTAGGGTTATTGTTGATGTGTTCGATGTCAATGACAACAAACCTGAAATTAGCATAATGACGAAGGCGACCGTGATTTCAGAGGATGCTAAACTCAATACAGTCGTTATGATGATAAATATCGAAGATAAGGACTCGGGAGAAAACGGAAAAGTTTATTGTTCAGTAAGCGAAAACATACCATTCATGCTAAAAAAATCTACAAATAATTTCTATAATTTAATAACAGACAGTGATTTAGACAGAGAGATATCCTCTAATTTTAACATCACTGTGACCTGCTCTGATGAGGGAGTGCCCTCCCTCTCCACCAGTGTCACTCTAACCTTACAAATCTCAGACGTTAATGATAACGCACCTGTCTTTGAGAGGAGCTCATATGAGGCCTATATTGTAGAAAACAATACACCTGGTCTCTCTATATTTACAGTCAAAGCCACAGACGCTGACTGGAACCAGAATGCCCGTGTTTCTTACATACTGGAGGACTCCTCCGTTAACGGAGTGCCAGTCTCCTCATATGTGTCCGTTAGTGCAGATAGTGGAGTCATCCATGCAGTGCGCTCTTTTGACTACGAGCAGATCAAAGATTTCCACTTCCGCGTAAAAGCGCAGGATGGAGGCTCTCCTCCACTCAGCAGCAACGTGACTGTGAAAATAATGATCCAAGACCAGAACGACAACCCCCCTCAGGTTCTGTACCCAGTCCAGACTGGTGGATCTCTGGTGGCTGAAATGGTGCCTCGTTCAGCAGATGTGGGCTATCTGGTGACTAAAGTGGTGGCTGTTGATGTGGACTCTGGACAGAATTCCTGGCTCTCATATAAACTGCAGAAAGCCACAGACAGGGCGCTGTTTGAAGTGGGCTTACAGAATGGAGAAATCAGAACTATCCGCCAAGTCACTGATAAAGATGCTGTCAAACAAAGACTGACTGTTATAGTGGAGGACAACGGGCAGCCCTCTCGTTCAGCTACAGTCATTGTTAACGTGGTGGTGGCGGACAGCTTCCCTGAAGTGCTGTCGGAGTTCACTGAGTTGACCCACGACAAGGAGTACAATGACAATCTTACTTTTTACTTAGTCTTGGCTCTGGCTGTAGTTTCCTTCCTCTTCATCACGTGTTTAGTGGTTATTATATCAGTCAAAATCTACAGGTGGAGACAGTCTCGCATCCTGTATCACTCCAACCTGCCTGTCATTCCATATTATCCACCACGTTACTCAGACACTTTGGGGACAGGGACTCTGCCACATGTGTACAATTACGAGGTGTGCAGGACGACTGACTCCAGAAAGAGTGACTGTAAGTTCGGCAGAGCTGGTAGTCAGAACGTGCTGATAATGGACCCCAGTTCTACAGGAACGATGCAGCGGATACAGAATGAAAAGAGCATCCTGGATGAACCAGACTCTCCTCTAGAGGTCAGTTATAAATCTGGTTTCACGGCATGTTAAGGTATTTTAAAAGATCATAGATTATATATAATATACATTTTCAATCATTGATGGTTTAAGATAACTGCAAAGGTACATTGCCTATTTATTTATTAATTCAGTGCATTAAACATTGAGCACATTTTCAGTGGGCAATCTGGTTTTCCCTGAAAGAGTTTTTCTAATGCAGCTGTTACGATTTCCATATAAAATATTGTTACATTATCTCTTTAAAAACTTCTGACTGAGAAATTTCATTAGTCCCTTCATCGGCAACAATGTTTTATGCACCGATTTCTTGCTCTTCCGTGACAACAGGCTGAATCATCACCTCACTTTTTTTAAGTAATCACTTCAATGTCTTAATAGATAGTACGGTTTCCCCAAAGAACAGAATTAGTTTTGCCTGATTTTGCACATTCATTATCTCCTCACGAATGCACGGTAAATCATTTTATAAATCATTCCCATCGATTGGCACGTCATCATTTTAGCACCACGAACAGCGATATTATTAAACTTTCTTTTGTCCTTCCCATGCCCAATTATATTTTAGTGAGTTACTTATACATTTTAACGTACGTTTATTCTTGTTGTAGTTTTTTGTGAAAATGTACTTCTTGCAGTAATTGACAGGGTGCTTTGACTGATTTTTTGATTATAAAGGAGAAAAAAAGAACAAAATAGAAATACATTTGAACCGTAAACTGTGTTGTAGTGTGCAATCGGCGATTACAACGTGGATTGTGTTGTTTCTCTCCAGCTCTCTCTGTCTCTGTCTCTCTCTTTCTTTCTCTCTCTCCCTCACTCTCTCGCTCTCTCGCTTCCTTTCTTGTATTATTTACTTAAAGTCTTACTTGTTACACTTCGCTAACAGCAAGTCTTTTGAACAGTGTAATTTAGGGAGCTGTTGTGCAGTTTTCTGTTATGAACTCTTAGGGCCGCTGTTGACCAGAGTTTTGACGGATGGGAGCAGGGTTATAGCAGCTGAGTACCTCCCATATACGCCCGCATAACGAGGACGGGGTATTACGAGAACGACCAGGCATTCTCGATCCGCAGAATTTCAGATTAAAAATATGACGATTTAAGACTATTCGATGTACAGAGGACTATAAAGCTACAAGACTGACGTCTGACTTTGGAACTCCTTTCACTCAGCTGGATGCATGTTCGCGTTGTGGAGCATCGTTGATAAAATACTAGGGTAGGACAATGAAAGGGCCTGCGCTGTTGTGTTTTGCTCTCCTTTCCTTTGGCTCGGTAACTGGACAAGTCAGCTATACAATACCGGAGGAAATGACTAAAGGATCGTTAGTTGGTAATATAGCACAGGATTTGGGTTTACAAATCAATCGTTTAATATCAGGTAAAGCTCGAATTTATACCCGAGACAGCGACCAGTACGTCGAGCTGAACAGAGAAAGAGGAGTCCTCCTCGTTAAAAAAAGGATCGACAGAGAGGCGCTGTGCAGACGGACTACACCGTGTGCTCTACATTTTCAGATCATTTTGGAGAATCCGATGGAATTTTATACGGTTACAGTGCAGATCACAGATATCAATGATAATGCACCAACCTTTGAAGAAGCTGATATTGAATTTAAAATTAGTGAGTCTGCGGTAATTGGTGCAAAATTTGTTCTGGAAAGGGCTGTGGATCTTGATGTTGGCACCAATGATCTTCAAAGGTACGAAATAAAACCAACTGACAATTTCGTTCTTAAAATGCATAATAATGCTGATGGAAATAAAAATGTTGAGATGGTACTGCAGAAACCTTTAGACAGAGAGAAACAAGAGCAGATATCCCTCGTGCTAACAGCTATAGATGGAGGAGAGCCACAGATGTCAGGAACAATGCAGATTGTCATTACAGTTTTAGACGTTAATGATAATGCGCCGGTTTTTACACAGCAAACTTACAAAGCTACAGTCACTGAGAATTCACCTAAAGGAACAGTTGTTGCTACTGTTACAGCGTCAGACGCAGACCAAGGTTCGAACAGTAAAATAACATATTCAATCACAAACAAAGTGGATGACGTCAGGAAAGTCTTTAACATAAACAAGGAGAACGGCGAAGTGACTTTAATTGGGAATACTGACTTCGAGGATTCACGAGGTTTTCAGTTAAGTTTACGTGCTAGTGATGTTGGAGGACTAACAGATTCCTGTAAACTGATTGTTGATGTTCTGGATTTAAATGACAACAAACCTGAAATCAACATAATGTCTAAGTCGACTGTGATTTCAGAGGATGCTAAACTCAATACAGTTGTTACAATGATAAACGTTGAAGACAGGGACACTGGAGAAAGAGGGAATGTTCAATGTTCAGTTAGTGATAGTGTACCTTTCATTTTGAAATCATCAACAAATCACTTCTATACCTTAGTAACAGACAGTGATTTAGACAGAGAGAGAGCCTCTGAGTATAACATCACTGTGACCTGCTCTGATGAGGGAGTGCCCTCCCTCTCCAGCAGCGTCACTCTCACCTTACAGATCTCAGACGTTAATGATAACGCACCTGTCTTTGAGAGAAGCTCATATGAGGCCTACATTGTAGAAAACAACACGCCGGGCCTCTCTATATTTACAGTCAAAGCCACAGACGCTGACTGGAACCAGAACGCCCGTGTTTCTTACATACTGGAGGACTCATCCGTTAACGGAGTGCCAGTCTCTTCATATGTGTCCGTTAGTGCTGATAGTGGAGTCATCCATGCAGTGCGCTCTTTTGACTACGAGCAGATCAAAGATTTCCACTTCCGCGTGAAAGCGCAGGATGGAGGCTCTCCTCCACTCAGCAGCAACGTGACTGTGAAAATAATGATCCAAGACCAGAACGACAACCCCCCTCAGGTTCTGTACCCAGTCCAGACTGGTGGCTCTCTGGTGGCTGAAATGGTGCCTCGTTCAGCAGATGTGGGCTATCTGGTGACGAAAGTGGTGGCTGTTGATGTGGACTCTGGACAGAATGCCTGGCTCTCCTATAAACTGCAGAAAGCCACAGACAGGGCGCTGTTTGAAGTGGGCTTACAGAATGGAGAAATCAGAACTATCCGCCAAGTCACTGATAAAGATGCTGTCAAGCAAAGACTGACTGTTATAGTGGAGGACAACGGACAGCCTTCCCGTTCAGCTACAGTGGTTGTTAACGTGGCAGTAGCGGACAGCTTCCCTGAAGTGCTGTCGGAGTTCACTGAGTTGACCCACGACAAGGAGTACAATGACAACCTGACTTTTTACTTAGTCTTGGCTCTGGCTGTAGTTTCCTTCCTCTTCATCACGTGTTTAGTGGTTATTATATCAGTCAAAATCTACAGGTGGAGACAGTCTCGCATCCTGTATCACTCCAACCTGCCTGTCATTCCATATTATCCACCACGTTACTCAGACACTTTGGGGACAGGGACTCTTCCACATGTGTACAATTACGAGGTGTGCAGGACGACTGACTCCAGAAAGAGTGACTGTAAGTTCGGCAGAGCTGGTAGTCAGAACGTGCTGATAATGGACCCCAGTTCTACAGGAACGATGCAGCGGATACAGAGTGAAAAGAGCATCTTGGATGAATCAGACTCTCCTCTTGAGGTTAGACTGCCCTTAAATGTTTTCTACATCATCATACAAATATCAGATTGCCTTCAAGCCTTATAGATCATATATAATACAATTAAAATAACGTTATCGTCCATATGATCTCAAATTTGTATTTCCAGTGGCTTATATTTCCACTTAAACAAACTGTTATTTATTAATATTTGGAATTTTTTTCGTTTCATATTTTACATTTTAGGAATGACAAATACCGACCTCATGTTTATTACATGTTGACTTTGCATATTTCGTGTAGGTGTTTTCCAGTTCAGTACTCACTTCTCTGTACATGTATATGTTCCGTTACTTTGGGAATTGTCAGTAATCTCTTATTGTGATTCAATCTAGCTTTTTTGTTGAGGAGATCAATATTTCATGTCCACTCATTTTATAGATTTTGTTTTAATTGTTGCAAATAAATGCCCCTCATCTGACAGGATTTCTTTCGTGGTGCCTGCCTCACTGACGTAGAGGCAAGCGCCACAAATCTGGCGTTGTCCATTTCAGAACGCTGGACAGCAACTTAAGTCCATCGCCATCTATTTACCCCGTTAGTGTTTCCCCATTGTGTCCTGAGTTTTGTTTCAATGTGATTCAGGACTGAACAAATGTTTTCTGAACATTATAACCGCTTTAGCCTACCAGGTGTTTCATTCAATGCTCTCAAATCTTCATAGTTTTAATTTTTTACATATATATATATATATATATATATATATATATATATATATATATATATATAATGTGTGTGTGTGTGTGTGTGTGTGTGTGTGTGTGTGTGTGTGTGTGTGTGTGTGTGTGTGTGTGTGTGAGAGAGAGAGAGAGACTGAGCAGCCCAAGGTTAAAGTTACTTTAAAAATGTCTCTAAACCAACCTTCCAGAGGCGTGAATATGATCCGTATTATTTGGTAATGGATTTCCGTGTGCGTTTTCAGTATAAATATTACCATTTGACTTGGTATTTTTGTGACTTATTTTAAAAAGAAAAAACCTTCATGTTGGCTGTCTGCAGTTTTCTAAGGTGAACTCTTAGGGCCGCTGTTGACTAAATTGTCAACAGCCGAGTATGGTTATAACAGCAACTCCCTCGTAACGTCGGTATAGCGAAGAAAGAACAGAACGACAAAGGACGGCCTCGAGATATACACAGTATTTGGATGCAAAGGACATCGACCGTTTTAGTACATTTTCTCATGTGTGGATGATAAACGTGCGAAATTGAAGTTTGACGTTTAAAGCGTGATTTGTAGGATATTATCACAGTGAACATCCATTGGCAAAATCGCATAAAACAATGGCAAGGCAAGTACTCCTGTTTATCTCTCTTCTCGCCGTCGGCTCGGTGCTCGGACAAGTGAGCTATACAATACCAGAGGAAATGACTAAAGGATCGTTAGTTGGTAATATAGCACAAGACTTGGGTTTACAAATCAAACGGTTGACTTCAGGTAAAGCTCGGATTTATGCTCGAGACACCGATCAGTACGTCGAGCTGAACAGAGAAAGAGGAGTCCTCCTCGTTAAAGAAAGGATCGACAGAGAGGCGCTGTGCAAACAGACGACGCCGTGTGCTCTACATTTTCAGATCATTTTGGAGAATCCGATGGAATTTTATACGGTTACAGTGCAGATCACAGATATCAATGACAATGCACCTACTTTTAAAAAAACTAAAACCATTTTCAAAATTAGCGAAACGGCGCTCATCGGGGCAAAATTTGTTCTGGAAAGGGCTGTGGATCTGGATGTTGAAATGAATAGTGTTCAGTCATATGAGTTAAAACCAAGTGACAATTTTGCTCTCAAACTGCACAGCAACTCTGATGGAAATAAAAATGTTGAGATGGTACTACAGAAACCTTTGGACAGAGAGAAACAAGAGCAGATATCCCTCGTGTTAACAGCTGTAGATGGAGGGGAGCCACAGATGTCAGGAACAATGCAGATTCTCATTACAGTTTTAGACGCTAATGATAATGCTCCGGTTTTTACACAGCAAACATACAAAGCTACAGTCACTGAGAATTCACTTAAAGGAACAGTTGTTGCTACTGTTACAGCGTCAGACGCAGATCAAGGTTCGAATAGTAAAGTAACATATTCAATCACAAATGCAGCAGATGATGACACCAGAATATTTGAGATTAATGAGGAAAACGGGAATGTTGTATTAATTGGAATAATTGACTATGAAAAGTCAAGAAACTATCAAATAAATTTACTTGCTAGTGATGAGGGTGGACTCACGGATTCGTGCAAATTAATTGTCGATGTGCAAGATGTAAACGACAACAAACCTGAAATCAACATAATGTCGAAGTCAGCTGTGATATCAGAGGATGCTAATCCCAACACAGTAGTTACGATGATAAACATTGAAGACAAGGACTCGGGGGAAAACGGAAAAGTGCAGTGTTTTATGAGTGATAACGTACCTTTCGAATTAAGAGCATCTTCAAATAATTTCTATACCTTAGTAACAGACAGTGATTTAGACAGAGAGAGAGCCTCTGAGTATAACATAACTGTGACCTGCTCTGATGAGGGAGTGCCCTCCCTCTCCAGCAGCGTCACTCTCACCTTACAGGTCTCAGACGTTAATGACAACGCACCTGTCTTTGAGAGGAGCTCATATGAGGCCTACATTGTAGAAAACAATACGCCAGGTCTCTCTATATTCACAGTCAAAGCCACAGACGCTGACTGGAACCAAAACGCCCGTGTTTCTTACATACTGGAGGACTCCTCCGTTAACGGAGTGCCAGTCTCCTCATATGTGTCCGTTAGTGCAGATAGTGGAGTCATCCATGCAGTGCGCTCTTTTGACTACGAGCAGATCAAAGATTTCCACTTCCGCGTAAAAGCGCAGGATGGAGGATCTCCTCCACTCAGCAGCAATGTGACTGTGAAAATAATGATCCAGGACCAGAATGACAACCCCCCTCAGGTTCTGTACCCAGTCCAGACTGGTGGCTCTCTGGTGGCTGAAATGGTGCCTCGTTCAGCAGATGTGGGCTATCTGGTGACTAAAGTGGTGGCTGTTGATGTGGACTCTGGACAGAACGCCTGGCTCTCCTATAAACTGCAGAAAGCCACAGACAGGGCGCTGTTTGAAGTGGGCTTACAGAATGGAGAAATCAGAACTATCCGCCAAGTCACTGATAAAGATGCTGTCAAACAAAGACTGACTGTTATAGTGGAGGACAACGGGCAGCCCTCTCGTTCTGCTACAGTCATTGTTAACGTGGCGGTGGCGGACAGCTTCCCTGAAGTGCTGTCGGAGTTCACTGAGTTGACGCACGACAAGGAGTACAATGACAACCTGACTTTTTACTTAGTTTTGGCTCTGGCTGTAGTTTCCTTCCTCTTCATCACGTGTTTAGTGGTTATTATATCAGTCAAAATCTACAGGTGGAGACAGTCTCGCATCCTGTATCACTCCAACCTGCCTGTCATTCCATATTATCCACCACGTTACTCAGACACTTTGGGGACAGGGACTCTGCCCCATGTGTACAATTACGAGGTGTGCAGGACGACCGACTCCAGAAAGAGTGACTGTAAGTTCGGCAGAGCTGGTAGTCAGAACGTGCTGATAATGGACCCCAGTTCTACAGGAACGATGCAGCGGATACAGAGTGAAAAGAGCATCCTGGATGAACCAGACTCTCCTCTTGAGGTTAGTCCTTCTGTTGTAAAAAATAAAATAAAATAACATAAAAATGTGTTTTTTAAGCTTTACAATTAAAATTAAAATAATATAAAATGATAGTTAAAATTTGCGCATCAACGTTCAATACTGTCGTAGTGATCATTTTCAGCACCACAGACAGCGGAAATAAGAACCTTTCTGCCTGAACCCCAAACATGCAGAATTTATTTCATTTCTTTATGATTTCCTTCCCTAGGGAACAATGGCGCACTAGTATGTACTTATATATGTACTTATTTTAAGTGTTTATGTTTTTGATTTTTTTTTTCTCTCTTTCTTTTTTCTTTTATTTCTCTTTTTTGGTCGTGGTGGTGCCGTTCTGACTACTATCCGACATCTAAAAAAAACAAATAGCTTGAAGACCAGAGGGTTTTTTATTTGTTTTTAAAATTTAAACGTAGTCACTGCGTTTTCCCTTCTGTTTTTCTTTTTTAAACAATTTCAGTATTTTTTTTTAATTGTCTTCGACGAGTTGGGTTTAGCAGTACTATTTTTTGTCTGTTTGCTTGTTTTTCAAACCTCAAATATTTGTTTAACCTTGCACTGATTTTCTTGTCATAAATCAGTGTAGTGTAGTGTCATGTTTTGTACTCCTAGAGACGCTGTTGGCTAGTCTGTGGTAGTTTTGCTGCTGATTACAGCAGCACCTCCCAGATAATTTAGATCGGAGGAAGTATTGTCGACACAGTAGACATTTCAGGTTTCCGAGAATAATATAGCCTACACGGACATTTTAGCAGTCGGTTTTTTTGATCGACCTTTATTGTGTGGCTTTTTCATTTTTACTCCAGCTGTGTGTGGAATTTAGCTCTTTTTCTCGATTGCTTTGATTCGTCATGATATTACAAAGCCGTTGGACCGAAACAATGAAATGGCAAGTGATACTGTTTTTCTCATTGCTCTCTCTCTGTTATGTGTTCGGGCAGGTAAGCTATTCTGTTCCAGAAGAAATGTCAAAAGGCTCGTTAGTCGGTAAGATAGCACAAGATTTAGGTTTGGACCTAAAACGGTTGAAAACGGGAAAAGCTCGCTTGCATGTTGGAAACAGCGCTGAATACATTGAGCTGAATAAAGAAAGGGGGGTGCTTCTTATCAAGGAGAGAATCGACAGGGAGGCTTTATGCAAACAAACGACTCCCTGTGCTTTACACTTTCAAATGATTTTGGCAAATCCTATCGAGTTCTACCGTGTTACTGTAGAAATAACAGATATAAACGACAACGCCCCTATATTCAAAATGAAAGATATGGTATTTGAAATAAGCGAGTCGGCTGTAAAGGGGTCAAAATTTATATTAGAGAAAGCACTGGATTCTGACGTTGGAATAAATGGGCTTAAAAGCTACTCCCTTAACCCAACAGATAATTTTGCTTTGAAACTCAACGACAACACTGATGGGGGGAAAGAAGTAGAGATGGTTTTGGAAAAACCTCTTGATCGAGAGAAAGAGGAGCAGCTGACTCTTACACTAACAGCCGTCGACGGAGGTGAACCTCAGCTCTCGGGGACAGTGCAAATTCATGTAACTGTATTAGATGTCAATGACAACGCACCTGTTTTCACACAGTCAACGTACAAAAGTAGTTTAATGGAAAATTCTCCAAGAGGAACCCAACTGATTACTGTTACAGCCACCGATAAAGATGAAGGAACAAATGGTTTCGTAACATATTCGATATCAAATAACATTGATGGAATTTTTGATTTATTTGAAATACATGAGACAAGCGGGGAAGTGCGGTTGATCGGAAATGTAGATTATGAAACATCGAAACATTATCAGCTCAATATTAAAGCCAAAGATCAGGGTGGACTCAGTGACTCGTGTAAAATTATTTTTGATATTACTGATGTAAATGATAATAGCCCAATAATAGATTTAATGTCGACTACTCAATCGGTTCCAGAAGATTCCACCTTAAAAACCGTTGTTGCAGTTATGAACGTGCATGATGCTGATTCAGACGATAATGGAGTAGTTAAATGTTTCCTAAATGACAATGTACCTTTTAATATTGAGAGTACATCAAATAGCTTCTACAGCATTATAACAGACAGTGATTTAGACAGAGAGAGAGCATCCGAATATAACATCACTGTGACCTGCTCTGATGAGGGAGTGCCCTCCCTCTCCAGCAGTGTCACTCTCACCTTACAAATCTCAGACGTTAATGATAACGCACCTGTCTTTGAGAGGAGCTCATATGAGGCCTACATTGTAGAAAACAACACACCAGGTCTCTCTATATTCACAGTCAAAGCCACAGACGCTGACTGGAACCAGAACGCCCGTGTTTCTTACATACTTGAGGACTCCTCCGTTAACGGAGTGCCAGTCTCCTCGTATGTGTCCGTTAGTGCTGATAGTGGAGTCATCCATGCAGTGCGCTCTTTTGACTACGAGCAGATCAAAGATTTCCACTTCCGCGTAAAAGCGCAGGATGGAGGTTCTCCTCCACTCAGCAGCAACGTGACTGTGAAAATAATGATCCAGGACCAGAACGACAACCCTCCTCAGGTTCTGTACCCAGTCCAGACTGGTGGCTCTCTGGTGGCTGAAATGGTGCCTCGTTCAGCAGATGTGGGCTATCTGGTGACGAAAGTGGTGGCTGTTGATGTGGACTCTGGACAGAATGCCTGGCTCTCATATAAACTGCAGAAAGCCACAGACAGGGCGCTGTTTGAAGTGGGCTTACAGAATGGAGAAATCAGAACTATCCGCCAAGTCACTGATAAAGATGCTGTCAAACAAAGACTGACTGTCATAGTGGAGGACAACGGGCAGCCCTCTCGTTCAGCTACAGTCGTTGTTAACGTGGCGGTGGCGGACAGCTTCCCTGAAGTGCTGTCGGAGTTCACTGAGTTGACACACGACAAGGAGTACAATGACAACCTGACTTTTTACTTAGTCTTGGCTCTGGCTGTAGTTTCCTTCCTCTTCATCACGTGTTTAGTGGTTATTATATCAGTCAAAATCTACAGGTGGAGACAGTCTCGCATCCTGTATCACTCCAACCTGCCTGTCATTCCATATTATCCACCACGTTACTCAGACACTTTGGGGACAGGGACTCTTCCACATGTGTACAATTACGAGGTGTGCAGGACGACTGACTCCAGAAAGAGTGACTGTAAGTTCGGCAGAGCTGGTAGTCAGAACGTGCTGATAATGGACCCCAGTTCTACAGGAACGATGCAGCGGAGACAGAGTGAAAAGAGCATCCTGGATGAACCAGACTCTCCTCTTGAGGTCAGTTAACTGCTGTTGTGAACGGCTTTCATGCGGTGATATTATTGTAATACATGCAACTTTCCTGCTTATAGGATGGAGATAACTACAGCACATTTGAAATTGTACATCACTATTTCAAAATATCTTGTTTCAATTATAATCTGATCGTTTATTACTGATTTCAGCACCACGGATAGAGACAGCATTTGTCCCTCCTCGCATTTCTCTTTAAAATAGATTTAATACTTGCTCCATCTTTTGTTCCTTTGTTTGTTACATATATCAAAAGATGTCTTCTATATATTTGTTTGAGTTTTTTAGTTTGTCAGTACAGGCCTCTAGATATTTAGCTTCTAAGGTGTTTTTTCATAACATTTTTATGAAATATATTAAGTTAAATAATTTTATTGTTCTTGTAGTTCTGCTCTATGGACTCAATGGGCCGCTGTTGGTCAACGTGTTGCAATCCTGTAGACAGGATTTGAAGCAGATCCTCCCATTTCATGTCCGTATTTTAGAGAAAGGAAGGGAGACAAAGCACTGTTCACTGACCGGGAATCTTTTAGATGGATACAGTGATCTGATGGACTATTATTTCACTGTTTGGGAGTGATATATGTTCCTTTATCTATATATTTTCGTGTGGAAACATTATTTTTTTGTCGTGATTCCCTTTGCAAAAGATGTTCTGTGGTGCAGCGTATATTTTGAACAGAACAATGAGACGGCAAGTACTGTTTTTTATCTCGATCTTCTATATAGGTTTTGTTGTCGGTCAAGTGAGCTACTCTATTCCGGAGGAAATGCCAAAGGGGTCTGTTGTCGGAAATATAGCTCGAGATTTGGGCATAGATGTGAGGAGACTAAAGTCAGGTAAATCTCGTATATTTACGAGCGACAGCGCAGAATACATCGAGCTGAGTAGGGAGAGAGGAGTCCTCCTCCTCAAAGAGAGAATCGACAGAGAGTCACTCTGCAGACAGACGACGCCTTGTGCTTTGCATTTGCAGATTATTCTAGAAAACCCAATGGAGCTTTTTCGAATAACGGTCGAAATCACTGATATAAACGATAACAGTCCAAGTTTTAAAAACGATGAGAAACGTTTTGAAATAAGCGAATCCGCAGTTACAGGATCGAAATTCGTGTTAGAAAGAGCGGTCGATGCAGATATTGGAATAAATGGCCTGAAAAATTATAGCCTGAGACCTACGGATAACTTTGTTCTGAAAATCGAAAATCAGGCTGATGGACAGAAAAAGGTTGAAATGGTTTTACAAAAGCCGCTAGATCGAGAAAAGGAGGAACAAATATCATTGTTGTTAAACGCCGTAGACGGAGGGGATCCTCAAATGTCGGGTACGGTGAAGATTTATGTGACCGTACTCGATGTGAATGACAACGCTCCGGTTTTCACGAAGTCGGTTTACAAGGCGACTATAGCCGAAAACTCTCAGAAAGGAACAACAGTGACAACAGTGAGCGCTTCTGATGCAGATAAAGGGACAAATGGGGATGTTTCTTATTTAGTATCAGCTACAATTGATAGTGTATCTGACATATTTACAGTAAATCAAAATGGTGAAGTAATATTAGTTGGTGAAGTTGACTTTGAAAAAGCCAAGTATTACCAAATTGATATTGAGGCCAAAGACAGTGGTGGTCTTTCTGATTCCAGTAAGGTTATAGTTGATGTTATTGACATTAATGATAATGAGCCTGTAATCAGTATACTTTCGAAATCAGATTCTATTCCTGAAAACTCTCCCCATAATACAGTTATACTTATGTTCAGTGTCTATGACTCAGATTCAAGTAATAATGGTCAGGTAAACTGCAGATTAAATAGTAACATACCATTTACTATTACAGCTGCCTCAAATGATTTCTACAGTTTAGTAACAGACAGTGATTTAGACAGAGAGAGAGCCTCTGAGTACAAGATCACTTTGACCTGCTCTGATGAGGGAGTGCCGTCCCTCTCCAGCAGCGTTACTCTAACCTTACACATCTCAGACGTTAATGATAACGTGCCTGTCTTTCAGAGAAGCTCATATGAGGCCTACATTGTAGAAAACAATACGCCAGGTCTCTTGATATTCACAGTCAAAGCCACAGACGCTGACTGGAACCAGAATGCCCGTGTTTCTTACATACTGGAGGACTCCTCCGTTAACGGAGTGCCAGTCTCCTCATATGTGTCCGTTAGTGCAGATAGTGGAGTCATCCATGCAGTGCGCTCTTTTGACTACGAGCAGATCAAAGATTTCCACTTCCGCGTAAAAGCGCAGGATGGAGGCTCTCCTCCACTCAGCAGCAACGTGACTGTGAAAATAATGATCCAGGACCAGAACGACAACCCCCCTCAGGTTCTGTACCCAGTCCAGACTGGTGGCTCTCTGGTGGCTGAAATGGTGCCTCGTTCAGCAGATGTGGGCTATCTGGTGACTAAAGTGGTGGCTGTTGATGTGGACTCTGGACAGAATGCCTGGCTCTCCTATAAACTGCAGAAAGCCACAGACAGGGCGCTGTTTGAAGTGGGCTTACAGAATGGAGAAATCAGAACTATCCGCCAAGTCACTGATAAAGATGCTGTCAAACAAAGACTGACTGTTATAGTGGAGGACAACGGGCAGCCCTCTCGTTCAGCTACAGTCATTGTTAACGTGGCGGTGGCGGACAGCTTCCCTGAAGTGCTGTCGGAGTTCACTGAGTTGACGCACGACAAGGAGTACAATGACAACCTGACTTTTTACTTAGTCTTGGCTCTGGCTGTAGTTTCCTTCCTCTTCATCACGTGTTTAGTGGTTATTATATCAGTCAAAATCTACAGGTGGAGACAGTCTCGCATCCTGTATCACTCCAACCTGCCCGTCATTCCATATTATCCACCACGTTACTCAGACACTTTGGGGACAGGGACTCTGCCACATGTGTACAATTACGAGGTGTGCAGGACGACTGACTCCAGAAAGAGTGACTGTAAGTTCGGCAGAGCTGGTAGTCAGAACGTGTTGATAATGGACCCCAGTTCTACAGGAACGATGCAGCGGATACAGAGTGAAAAGAGCATCTTGGATGAACCAGACTCTCCTCTAGAGGTTAGCCTCATGAAATTACAAATGATTTTAAATGCCTGTTATTTTTGCATGCATGGTATTCTGGAGGTTATCAGAGAGCTAGCAATGCACATTTTATTTCTTCCATGACAATTCACTGTTCATTAAACCACTTCTGCACTTTAACAGAATCAGCCTTTCATCCCATAATCTATATGTGTTCCCCCTCTTTTATCTAAACCTAACAAAGTCATCTTAGCCCTAATTTAGTTTTAGTTTAAGTATATGAAAAGAGTCTCCATAATCAGCATCCTGTTCCAGCACTTTTTTTCAAGAAAGCAGGATTAATTATTGACAATTATTCAATAATATGTTAACCTTTTAAGTATTTGGAACATTGTAGTTGCAGATTGTGTTTCACTGAAATGTCTACCAGCACTGTTTACATTGCAGTAGAGTGCAACTTTCGGCTCTGAAAGCAACTTTTTAACAACAAGCTTTAGTTAACTATTGAAACAAAACTTAAAACACTATGATCAAAAAATTAAAGCAGGCAGCTTGGAATACCAGAAGCAACAAAATGTCTACTGGTGGTCTTCCCTTTGATACTTTTTAGACTTAAACTATTTATTACAAGCTAATCATCACCTATTCTCCCACTTGGTTTTAATTTTTCTTCCAGAAAACTTATACTTTTCAAGTTGTGTTAAGCAAATAATTACTTTCATCTGAGATCTGTGCAATGCAGTTTTGAAAATTACTACTTATTCTTATTGTTTACTAAAGGAGAAGATTAACTTCATCAAATAATTACCAGTTTATGTCTTGTGCTTCTTCTAAAGCTGTCTCCACCCTGGTGTGTTTTAGCAGGAACTGCATACACATTCATTGATCAGGAAAGCCCTTGAAGTAGAATGATTACTTGCAAAAAATGGCCTTTTTTTCCTTTGTAATCACTACATTTTTTCCATTATCTGTATTTATCATTTTGGAGCCTTACTTCATGGTTAAAGTAATTTTGTATTTGACAGCTTTATCACAAATCACTATCTATACAGGAAGATTTTAAAAGGTGCAAGTGTAACAGGTAAAGAAATACACCCTATCACTTTTGTAATCTTTTTTATAAAGTTCTCTTTACTTCAGATATATATTGTTACTAGATCTTTACCTTATTTTACTGTTCCTTAGAATCTCATGTCATATTACAAGGGAAAGTGTATTGTGTCATTAAAGATGACTTGACATTGTACAATAATCAAAATATACCCTTCAGAATAAGATGTCAAGGCAGGTGGGGAGGTTGTCCTCTGTATTATTTTGTATTTGAGTTATAAGTACCCTAGACAAATATTTTATTATTGTGTAATGAATTAAACTCCTATTTATTTTTTTCACTTTGGACCTGCTAGCTGATGTTGTAATTTTCTGCAGTGCACATGTTTGGACTCTCAGGGCCGCTGTTGACTAGTGTAGAGAATTTCCCTTCATTTGATACGTTAAACACAGAAAGAGACGCACATGCAGCACACAGGCGTAGCTGATAAACACTGGAGATATCCGCGCTGTGGTTTATTTATTTCGAGTTCAAGAAACGCGGACAGAATCAGTTTTCCTCTGGAGTACTATCTATTCGGGAAAACCAGGCGCTTTTGAGTACAGCAGGCTTTTTTCTCCAGCTTTTAACGAAGAGAAAATGTCGGGCAGAACAATGAGATGGCAAGTACTGTTGTTTGTGTCGGTCTCTTCCCTCGGCACAGTTTTCGGGCAGGTCGCTTACTCGATTCCTGAGGAAATGTCAAAAGGCTCTGTAGTTGGTAATATAGCGCAGGATTTAGGTATAAATGTAAAGAGACTAAAATCGGGTAAGGCGCGTATATATACAGAAGACAATGGAAAATACGTCGAGCTGAATAAAGACAGAGGCGTCCTGCTTGTTAGAGAAAGAATTGACAGAGAGACGCTCTGCGGGCAGACGACACCTTGTGCTTTACATCTTCAAATTACACTCGAAGACCCGATTGAATTCTATACCGTTACTGTCGAAATTAACGACATTAACGACAATGCTCCGAGCTTCAAAAAGGATGAAATAAAATTTAGGATTAGTGAGTCGGCTGTGATTGGAGCAAAATTTGTGCTAGAGCGAGCAATGGATCCAGACGTAGGTGTGAACGGATTGCAGAGTTATTCGCTACAACCTACGGACAGTTTTAATCTAAAACTCCAAAATCAGCAAGACGGGAGTAAGAAGGTGGAGATGGTGCTGCAGAAACATCTAGACAGAGAGGCGCAACAGCATCTCTCTTTAATTCTCACAGCTGCTGACGGTGGTGAGCCTCAGCTGTCGGGAACAGTGCGAATAGAAATTTCCGTGCTAGATGCCAACGACAATGCTCCAGTATTTACGCAGGAAGTCTATAAGGTCACTATAATGGAGAACGCTGCAAAGGGTGCAATTTTGTGTACTGTTAGTGCTACAGATGCAGATGAAGGTTCTTATGGGAAGGTTATTTATTCAATAACAAACACGTTAGACGGTGTCCCTGTAATGTTTCACATTGCCGAAGAAAGTGGTGAGGTATCCCTAACTGGAAACCTTGATTATGAAAAGGCACAGCTCTATGAAATACATATACAGGGTAGTGATGATGGGGGGCTAACAGATTCAGCTAAAATTCTTGTTGAAGTAACCGACATAAACGATAATCACCCATCTATTAATATAATGTCTAAAACAAATTCCGTATCGGAAAATTCAAGGCCAGAAACAGTTGTAACAATTTTCAATGTTCAAGATCCCGACTCTGGTGAAAATGGCAAAGTAGCATGTAATATCGAAGGACATGTGCCATTTCTGATCAAATCAACATCTAAAAAGTTCTTTAGCCTAGTTACAGACAGTGATTTAGACAGAGAGAGAGCCTCTAACTATAACATCACTGTGACCTGCTCTGATGAGGGAGTGCCCTCCCTCTCCAGCAGCGTCACTCTCACATTACAGATCTCTGACATAAATGACAACGCACCTGTCTTTGAGAGGAGCTCATATGAGGCCTATATTATAGAAAACAACACGCCGGGTCTCTCTATATTCACAGTCAAAGCCACAGACGCTGACTGGAACCAGAATGCCCGTGTTTCTTATATACTGGAGGACTCCTCCGTTAACGGAGTGCCAGTCTCCTCGTATGTGTCCGTTAGTGCTGATAGTGGAGTCATCCATGCAGTGCGCTCTTTTGACTACGAGCAGATCAAAGATTTCCACTTCCGCGTAAAAGCGCAGGATGGAGGCTCTCCTCCACTCAGCAGCAACGTGACTGTGAAAATAATGATCCAGGACCAGAACGACAACCCCCCTCAGGTTCTGTACCCAGTCCAGACTGGTGGCTCTCTGGTGGCTGAAATGGTGCCTCGTTCAGCAGATGTGGGCTATCTGGTGACTAAAGTGGTGGCTGTTGATGTGGACTCTGGACAGAATGCCTGGCTCTCCTATAAACTGCAGAAAGCCACAGACAGGGCGCTGTTTGAAGTGGGCTTACAGAATGGAGAAATCAGAACTATCCGCCAAGTCACTGATAAAGATGCTGTCAAACAAAGACTGACTGTTATAGTGGAGGACAACGGACAGCCCTCTCGTTCTGCTACAGTCGTTGTTAACGTGGCGGTGGCGGACAGCTTCCCTGAAGTGCTGTCGGAGTTCACTGAGTTGACGCACGACAAGGAGTACAATGACAACCTGACTTTTTACTTAGTCTTGGCTCTGGCTGTAGTTTCCTTCCTCTTCATCACGTGTTTAGTGGTTATTATATCAGTCAAAATCTACAGGTGGAGACAGTCTCGCATCCTGTATCACTCCAACCTGCCTGTCATTCCATATTATCCACCACGTTACTCAGACACTTTGGGGACAGGGACTCTGCCACATGTGTACAATTACGAGGTGTGCAGGACGACTGACTCCAGAAAGAGTGACTGTAAGTTCGGCAGAGCTGGTAGTCAGAACGTGCTGATAATGGACCCCAGTTCTACAGGAACGATGCAGCGGATACAGAGTGAAAAGAGCATCCTGGATGAACCAGACTCTCCTCTAGAGGTTAGCCTCATGAAATGATACATGTTTTTTTCTGCCTTTTATGCTTCATGATATTCTGGAGGTAAATAGACAGACATTCCATTAGATGTTAGGAAACTACATCAGTTACAGTTACAATTTTAAACATAACCAGTATCTTTTAGCGTTGATGCGTTGCAAAGTTTTTATCAACTTACATCGCAGTTCAGCACCACAGACAGCGACACCTTAAATTTTCAACTTCAGCATTCCAGAGTCCTTTTCATTAAGACTGGACTTAATTTCTGTAATTCGTGTCAGCTTTAATTTAGGATATATTTATTTTGTAATTGCACAATGTAATTTTTTACTAAGATGTTTCAATATATAATTAAACGATATATGCTGTAAGTTGCAGATATCCTAAAATCTTTAAATTTAGGATACTCGAGGTTTAGATGAGCCTTAATAGCGTGGCTTTACACTGAATTCATTGTTTTTGAGAATGAATGTTGTAATTTGTATTTTTAACTCAAAGGGTCGCTGTTGGCAAGGGTGTTGCGATTTGGCTGGATGTTTTTTATTCCTCTGTGTCTTCCCTTTTGCGTGGAAATATTCGACGTACAGACAGAAAGACTGTTCGGGTTTATAAGAAGCACTGCAAGGAATTCTATACCTGCTTACACCATTTGATTCTTATAATTGGAATGCGAACGATTTTTTTTCTGTCTTCATATTCTCTCCATGACAAATACTTCTTTTTTTAGTGGAGAAGGAACGGAAATCGGGTCGTGCAGAACAATGAGACGGCAAGTACTGTTGTTTCTCTCAGCCCTATGTCTCAAATACGTGCTCGGGCAGGTCAGCTACTCCATTCCCGAAGAAATGGCCAAAGGCTCTGTAGTTGGAAACATAGCTCATGATTTAGGTTTAGATCTTAAAAGGTTGAAATCAGGTAACGCTCGCGTTTACACGGGCGGCGGTGTAGAATACATCGGGCTGAATAAAGAAAGGGGGGTCCTGCTTGTCCAGCAGCGGATAGACAGAGAGGCTTTATGCGGAGAGACGACGCCTTGTGCCTTACATTTCCAGCTAATTTTGGAAAATCCAATGGAACTGTTTCGTGTAACAGTGGAGGTTACGGACATAAATGATAATACCCCCACGTTTACCAATTCAGAAAAACGTTTTGAAATTAGTGAGTCCGCTGTGATAGGATCGAAATTCGTGTTAGAGAAAGCATTAGATTCCGACATAGGGATGAATGGTTTACAACAGTACTCACTTGCTCCAAGTGATCATTTTGTATTAAAACTAGAAAGTCAGCCAGACGGCAGTAAAAAGGTGCAAATGGCTCTACAGAAGCCTTTAGACCGAGAAAAGAAGGATTATTTGTCCCTGCTGTTAACTGCCATGGATGGAGGAGAGCCGCAGATGTCAGGGACAATGCAGATATTTGTCACTGTATTAGATGTGAATGATAATGCACCGACATTTGCCAAACCGTTATATAGAGCAAAACTGCAGGAAAATTCTCCTAAAGGCACCAGTGTTACAACTGTAAGTGCATCTGATAAAGACATCGGTTCAAACGGAGAATTATCATATCTGATATCTACAAGCAAACGTGTTCTATCTGAACTGTTTAATATCAATCCAAAGACTGGTGAAATTATCCTAGTCGGGGAAATAGATTATGAAAAAGCAAACTCTTATCAAATTGATATTGAAGTTGTAGACAGCGGTGGGCTCTCTGATTCAGCGAAAGTGATAGTTGATCTCATTGATGTAAATGACAATAGTCCTCAAATAAACATCGTTTCTAAATCAGAGTCCATATCAGAGAACTCACCAACAAATACTGTAATTGCTATGTTAAGCATAAACGATCCAGATTCCGAGAATAACGGGAATGTTGTGTGTGATATAAATGATAGCATTCCCTTCAAAATACAGACTACTATAAATGGGTTTTATACCCTAGTTATGGAGGTTGCTTTAGACAGAGAAATGGCTTCGCAATATAATATCACTGTGACCTGCTCTGATGAGGGAGTGCCCTCCCTCTCCAGCAGCGTCACTCTCACCTTACAGATCTCAGACGTTAATGATAACGCACCTGTCTTTGAGAGGAGCTCATATAAGGCCTACATTGTAGAAAACAATACACCTGGTCTCTCTATATTCACAGTCAAAGCCACAGACGCTGACTGGAACCAGAACGCCCGTGTTTCTTACATACTGGAGGACTCCTCCGTTAACGGAGTGCCAGTCTCCTCGTATGTGTCCGTTAGTGCTGATAGTGGAGTCATCCATGCAGTGCGCTCTTTTGACTACGAGCAGATCAAAGATTTCCACTTCCTCGTAAAAGCGCAGGATGGAGGCTCTCCTCCACTCAGCAGCAACGTGACTGTGAAAATAATGATCCAGGACCAGAACGACAACCCCCCTCAGGTTCTGTACCCAGTCCAGACTGGTGGATCTCTGGTGGCTGAAATGGTGCCTCGTTCAGCAGATGTGGGTTATCTGGTGACGAAAGTGGTGGCTGTTGATGTGGACTCTGGACAGAATGCCTGGCTCTCCTATAAACTGCAGAAAGCCACAGACAGGGCGCTGTTTGAAGTGGGCTTACAGAATGGAGAAATCAGAACTATCCGCCAAGTCACTGATAAAGATGCTGTCAAACAGAGACTGACTGTTATAGTGGAGGACAACGGGCAGCCCTCTCGTTCAGCTACAGTTGTTGTTAACGTGGCGGTGGCGGACAGCTTCCCTGAAGTGCTGTCGGAGTTCACTGAATTGACGCACGACAAGGAGTACAATGACAACCTGACTTTTTACTTAGTCTTGGCTCTGGCTGTAGTTTCCTTCCTCTTCATCACGTGTTTAGTGGTTATTATATCAGTCAAAATCTACAGGTGGAGACAGTCTCGCATCCTGTACCACTCCAACCTGCCTGTCATTCCATATTATCCACCACGTTACTCAGACACTTTGGGCACAGGGACTCTGCCACATGTGTACAATTACGAGGTGTGCAGGACGACTGACTCCAGAAAGAGTGACTGTAAGTTCGGCAGAGCTGGTAGTCAGAACGTGCTGATAATGGACCCCAGTTCTACAGGAACGATGCAGCGGATACAGAGTGAAAAGAGCATCCTGGATGAACCAGACTCTCCTCTAGAGGTTAGTTATATAATGATCTAGCCAATTTTGAAGCGTAAACTTTTTTTTCTGTTCCTCATAGTTTTTACTAAGAACCAACTAGCGCTAGTCAAGAGTCAGCACCATGGACAGAGGCACGTTACTTGTTCCATCGCTTTTGACAATGGGTGTCTATCTTAACGTATTGATGTTTTGTCAACATGTGAAGGTATGTTAGTATTTGACGTTTAGTTATTGGTGATGGTGTAAAATTTGAACATAAATCATTTCGTCTCTTTTTGCCAAGACACGTCGAAAGACTGTAACTCAATATAAACTTGGCGGGGGTGGGGGAGCTATCTATGTCATGTATTTCGCTTTGTTGAATTTGTGACAGTATTTTTAAGCAACTCGTCACATATCATCATGACTTAATAGTTCAGTTCAGTGGTATACGTAAAGAATATAGACTCTGTTATCTGTTCAACTAAAATACTTTATAAGGGAACTAGTATTCTCTAGTGTTGCAGACGTTAACTCTTTTATGGGCTGTGTTATCCTGGTATTTGTAAAAACAATAAGCCTTCGTGCACAACAGGCTTTTCCTTTAGTTTCCCAGGCGTTTTCTGTAGTTCCTAATTATGTACTCGTAGGGCCGCTGTTGGCCAGTGTGTTGATATTTCAGGGCACATTTAAAGAGAAACCTCGCTCGCCATAATGATATCACAGAGAGAAAGACGTCGTGTTCAAACGTCGGAGATCATTTTAACTAGAGCCGTTTTCAACCTTTCTTTAACCGATTCAAATGGTTTCGGAGTGATGTCTGTGTTTTATCACCTGTAAGGGACATTCGGTAATTGTGGATAATAGTTTTTTCCTGCTAATTTTCCAGGGGAACAGTTCGAACAGAACAATGAAATGGCAAGCGCTGTTGTTTTCCTTGGTCTTTTATCTCGGTCCAGTCATCGGCCAAATCAGCTACTCTATTCCCGAGGAGATGCCGAGTGGCTCTTTAGTCGGTAATATTGCCCAGGATTTGGGTTTGGATACAAAACGACTGAAATCTGGAAGAGCTCGCGTTTATACGGGAGACGGTGTGGAATATATTGAGCTAAACGGGGAACGCGGACTTCTTCTAATCAAAGAGAGGATCGACAGAGAAGCGATTTGCAGGCAGACAACACCTTGTGCTTTACATTTTCAGATCATTTTAGAAAACCCTATGGAGTTTTACAGTGTCACAGTCGAGATTATAGACATAAATGACAACCCCCCCACCTTTGAGAAAAGCGAGGTAACCTTTAAAATCAGTGAATCTGCTGTAATCGGAGGAAAATTTGTTCTGGACAGAGCAATTGATCTTGATGTCGGCAAAAATGGTCTTCAGAAATATGAGCTTAAACCTACCGATAATTTTGTACTGAAAGGGGACAGTCAAGGTAGTGGAACGGAAAAGGCTGAAATGATTTTACAGAAGCCTCTTGACAGAGAAAAGGAAGAGTCGATATCACTAGTTCTAACAGCCTTTGATGGCGGAGATCCGCAAATGTCAGGTACAATTCGAATTTTCATCACAGTATTAGATGCTAATGATAATGCGCCTGTCTTCACACAGTCCACCTACACAGCCACTGTTTTTGAAAACGCCCCGGAAGGGACAGTTGTCACGAGTGTTAGTGCGTCAGATGCAGATCATGGATCAAATGGTAGAATAAAATATTCCATTACAAACAGTTTAGATCAAGCGCATGCCTTGTTTCAGATACATGAAGAAAGTGGAGAAATAAAATTAATTGGAAACATTGATTATGAAAATGCACGAAATTACCATATTAACATACGTGCAAGTGATGATGGTGGACTTACAGATTCGTGCAAAGTTATCGTTGAAGTGGTGGATATAAACGACAACAAGCCAACGATTAATATAATGTCAAAATCAAATATGATATCTGAACACTCTAAACCTAACACTGTTGTTGCGATGATGAATGTTCAAGACCCAGATTCAAATGAAAACGGTAAAGTCCACTGTTTTATCAATGATAATACACATTTGTCTATTAAGTCAGCATCTAATAATTTCTACAGCTTAGTAACAGACAGTGATTTAGACAGAGAGAGAGCCTCTGAGTATAACATCACTGTGACCTGCTCTGATGAGGGAGTGCCCTCCCTCTCCAGCAGCGTCACTCTCACCTTACAGATCTCAGACGTTAATGATAACGCACCTGTCTTTGAAAGGAGCTCATATGAGGCCTACATTGTAGAAAACAACACACCAGGTCTTTCTATATTCACAGTGAAAGCCACAGACGCTGACTGGAACCAGAATGCCCGTGTTTCTTACATACTGGAGGACTCCTCCGTTAACGGAGTGCCAGTCTCCTCGTATGTGTCCGTTAGTGCTGATAGTGGAGTTATCCATGCAGTGCGCTCTTTTGACTACGAGCAGATCAAAGATTTCCACTTCCTCGTAAAAGCGCAGGATGGAGGCTCTCCTCCACTCAGCAGCAACGTGACTGTGAAAATAATGATCCAGGACCAGAACGACAACCCCCCTCAGGTTCTGTACCCAGTCCAGACTGGTGGATCTCTGGTGGCTGAAATGGTGCCTCGTTCAGCAGATGTGGGTTATCTGGTGACTAAAGTGGTGGCTGTTGATGTGGACTCTGGACAGAATGCCTGGCTCTCCTACAAACTGCAGAAAGCCACAGACAGGGCGCTGTTTGAAGTGGGCTTACAGAATGGAGAAATCAGAACTATCCGCCAAGTCACTGATAAAGATACTGTCAAACAGAGACTGACTGTTATAGTGGAGGACAACGGACAGCCCTCTCGTTCAGCTACAGTTGTTGTTAACGTGGCGGTGGCGGACAGCTTCCCTGAAGTGCTGTCAGAGTTCACTGAGTTGACCCACGACAAGGAGTACAATGACAACCTGACTTTTTACTTAGTCTTGGCTCTGGCTGTAGTTTCCTTCCTCTTCATCACGTGTTTAGTGGTTATTATATCAGTCAAAATCTACAGGTGGAGACAGTCTCGCATCCTGTATCACTCCAACCTCCCTGTCATTCCATATTATCCACCACGTTACTCAGACACTTTGGGGACAGGGACTCTGCCACATGTGTACAACTACGAGGTGTGCAGGACGACTGACTCCAGAAAGAGTGACTGTAAGTTCGGCAGAGCTGGTAGTCAGAACGTGCTGATAATGGACCCCAGTTCTACAGGAACGATGCAGCGGATACAGAGTGAAAAGAGCATCCTGGATGAACCAGACTCTCCTCTTGAGGTTAGACTTACATGCTGATATTTCATACTTTTGGAATCTTTGCACTGTTTTCGATCTGTCAAGTGGCTTATGACTTTTTCAGTATCTAGGTTCATTTGTGCTTTCTTATTTGTTTTGTTACCACATGTCAGTGTCAATCAGTACAGACTGCATATATTCCATGTGCTTGTCTTTGGAGTTTTAGCATTACTACCTGTAGGAGCCATATGTTGGTCTTTCCTTTTTTGGATTAAGAGGGTTGGTTTAAGTTCACACACTGTATTGGTGCACGGTTGTGGGGCGTGACTCATGGGTGTGTATTAGATGATAAATGTCGTTGCACTCACCTGTTCACAGCACCTGCTGTTTGATGAGCAGAAAGGTAGGGTGAGCATTACGGGAAACTTTCTATTGACCGCAGCTTGATGTATAGTTTAATGCACTAGTTGATGCCGTAGTGTGATGTTGCAGTTTGACATAACAATTGGTGTAATATTTTGTCAGTTGCAGTCATGTTTGTTTGTGCAGTCTCTGCATTTGTAATACATTTGATCCAATGTACTGAGTTGTGGGTTTGGACAGTACAATGTGGAATAAAAGGAACAAATAGCTCAGAGGTGCATTTTATGTGTTTATTGTTGCGTGTAGTCAGTATCCTCATGTTTAGCCTGCCACGGCCGTTGGTGTTGGAGGAGCCACAACCCCACCAGTGAATATGCTTACATAAAGTCACTAACCTTTGAACCTATTAGGCATGAGGTATGACGCATTAGTTTTAATTATTAAAACACTTAAATGGTTACATTGTCAGTTGTGTAATATAATCTAATCTGTAACAGGTTAGATTATCTAAAAGCTTTAAAGTTTACTAGTCGTCATAATAATAATAATAATAATAATAATAATAATAATAATAATAATAATAATAATAGTTGTTGTTTTTGTTTTCTATGAGCATCATCATCATCATCCTCATTCCAGATTTTGCTGTTTGGTCTGTTGAACAGAAAGGGCCGCTATTGGCTCGAGTATGGCAGCATTCGTCAACGCTGAAAAATGTACCTCCCCTTTAGATTTGCACACTGGTAGACAATGAAACGCACAGTAACCGCCTGTTCTCTTTTATAAGGAATACCGCTTACGGAGATCGAAAACGTATTCTTTTTTCGCTGAAACTGTCTTTGAGATATGGTCGGAATTATTATCATGATTCGTGTGGATTGCAGTTTTATTAAAAGGACACAGGATTATCCCTGCAAAGCAATGAGGCGGCAAGTACTGTTGTTCTTCTTGGTTTTCTTTCTCACCTCGGTGTTCGGGCAGGTCAGTTACTCCATTCCTGAGGAAATGGAGAAAGGGTCTTTAGTGTGTAATGTGGCTCAGGATTTAGGTTTAGACATTAAAAGGCTGAAATCCGGCAGAGCGCGCGTTCATTCTGGAGATAGTGCCGAATATATTGAGCTGAATAGAGACCGTGGTGTCCTCCTTATAAAAGAAAGGATAGACAGAGAAACGCTGTGTGGCGACACGACGCCCTGTGCTTTACTTTTACAGATGATTCTGGAAAATCCGATGGAACTGTTTCGAATAACAATAGAAATCACAGATATTAATGACAATGCTCCCAGCTTTGCATCGAGCGAAAAGCGCTTCGAAATCAGCGAGTCAACCATCATTGGGTCTAAATTTGTGCTGGAGAAAGCCATCGATGCTGACATCGGTACAAATGGTCTCCAGAGCTATTCCCTTAATCCAACAAACAACTTTGCGCTGAAATTAGAGAACCAAGCGGATGGGAGTAAGAAGGTGGAAATGATTCTACAGAAGCCTCTGGATCGAGAGCAAGATCAACATATATTGTTATTATTAACTGCTCAGGATGGCGGGCAGCCGCGTATGTCAGGTACAATGCAGATCACTGTTAACGTATTGGATGCAAACGACAATGCACCAATTTTCACTAAGCCAGTATATAAAGCAACAATAACCGAGAATTCACCGGCTGGAACCAGCGTTATAACTGTTAGAGCATCTGACAAAGATGGAGGCTCTAACGGGGAAATATCATACGCAATTTCAAACAGCAAACGTCGTTTGTCCGATTTATTTCAGATTGATAGAAAAACTGGAGAGGTTATCGTGATCGGTCAAATAGACTATGAAAAAACGAAGCTCTTCCAAATAGATATAGAAGCTACGGACAATGGTGGGCTCTCTGATTCCAGTAAGATTCTCTTAGATGTTACTGATGTCAATGACAACAGCCCTCAGCTGAAAATACTCTCTAAGTCAGATGCCATTTTAGAAGACTCGCCTGAGAGTACTGTAATTGCAATGCTAAGCGTGAATGACCCTGACTCTGACAGGAATGGAGAGGTGAAGTGTAATATTAATGATAATGCTCCTTTTAAAATACTTAATACCATGAATGGCTTTTACAATTTGCTGACAGAGGTTGCTTTAGACAGAGAAGTTGCGTCTCATTATAATATCACTGTGACCTGCACTGATGAGGGAGTGCCCTCTCTTTCCAGCAGTGTCACTCTCACCTTACAGATCTCAGACGTTAATGATAACGCACCTGTCTTTGAGAGAAGCTCATATGAGGCCTATATTGTAGAAAACAACACACCAGGTCTCTCTATATTCACAGTGAAAGCAACAGACGCTGACTGGAATCAGAATGCCCGTGTTTCTTACATACTGGAGGACTCCTCCGTTAACGGGGTGCCAGTCTCCTCGTATGTGTCCGTTAGTGCTGATAGTGGAGTCATCCATGCAGTGCGCTCTTTTGACTACGAGCAGATCAAAGATTTCCACTTCAGCGTAAAAGCGCAGGATGGAGGCTCTCCTCCACTCAGCAGCAACGTGACTGTGAAAATAATGATCCAAGACCAGAACGACAACCCCCCTCAGGTTCTGTACCCAGTCCAGACTGGTGGCTCTCTGGTGGCTGAAATGGTGCCTCGTTCAGCAGATGTGGGCTATCTGGTGACTAAAGTGGTGGCTGTTGATGTGGACTCTGGACAGAATGCCTGGCTCTCCTATAAACTGCAGAAAGCCACAGACAGGGCGCTGTTTGAAGTGGGCTTACAGAATGGAGAAATCAGAACTATCCGCCAAGTCACTGATAAAGATACTGTCAAACAAAGACTGACTGTTATAGTGGAGGACAACGGACAGCCCTCTCGTTCAGCTACAGTTGTTGTTAACGTGGCGGTGGCGGACAGCTTCCCTGAAGTGCTGTCGGAGTTCACTGAGTTGACACACGACAAGGAGTACAATGACAACCTGACTTTTTACTTAGTCTTGGCTCTGGCTGTAGTTTCCTTCCTCTTCATCACGTGTTTAGTGGTTATTATATCAGTCAAAATCTACAGGTGGAGACAGTCTCGCATCCTGTATCACTCCAACCTGCCTGTCATTCCATATTATCCACCACGTTACTCAGACACTTTGGGGACAGGGACTCTGCCACATGTGTACAATTACGAGGTGTGCAGGACGACTGACTCCAGAAAGAGTGACTGTAAGTTCGGCAGAGCTGGTAGTCAGAACGTGCTGATAATGGACCCCAGTTCTACAGGAACGATGCAGCGGATACAGAGTGAAAAAAGCATCCTGGATGAACCAGACTCTCCTCTGGAGGTTAGAATAATTATTACATCACAAATGGCACAATATATCTTTATAACTTGTTATTTTAGTTAGTCTTTCTTTTTTTTCAGCACCTTGGAGAGCAACATGTAACGATATAATTTAGCTTGATATGAAAAAGACTACTACGTATTTAATGTGATCTGAGGATCGTTTTCAACTTTTGTGAGATTCTTCTTTTATTTTAGACAGTTTTTATATACAATGTTATACACACCATTTAAATTTAAGTGGCTTTCTGGGTATTTACACTTTTGTCGTCTTTCTACATACATACATCTATTCGCTTCCGCTTATCCTTTTCGGGGTTGCGGGGGTGCTGAACCTTATCCCAGCTGTCATAAGCCGAGAGGCGGGGTACACCCTGGACAATAACTTGTTATTTTAGTTAATCTTTGTTTTCTTCAGCACCTTAGAGAGTAACATGTATAAGTATATCATTTAGTTTGTTATGAAAAAACTGCTACGTATTTAACATTATTTGGGGATGGTTTTCAACTTTTGTGAGATTCTTCTGACTCTCCTCTGGAGGTTAGTTAAAAATGATTTGGCCAACTTTGAAGTGTTAACTTTTTTTCTGTCTGAACCAGATCGGTGATTCTGTTCATCTTGACGTAGCGTTTCAGTGGGAGAAAGGTTTTGTCGCTCATCCAAGTGACTTCTTCAGTTCCTAGGAACGAACCTCCCAGCCCATTGTTCCTTCAGTGGTGCTAGTTTCAGTCATTATGCAAATGTACTGCTTATAAGATTGGGGAAATCTGCAGTCAGCTGAGACTGATGAGTGACGAAACGTTTGTCCCACTGAAAACGTTATGTCCAGATGAACAGAATTAACTTTTGAGGATTTGCTTACCTGGATGATTGAGCATGCATCAAGATGTCTGCACCAGACTTGTGTTTCTGGATGAACCAGACTCTGCTATAGAGGTCTGTCTTTTGGGTTTAATATATATTTTTTAATCTGCGTGTATGCGTGAGGTACTATTCTGTGAAAAATAAACG
Source organism: Rhamphochromis sp. 'chilingali' (assembly GCF_963969265.1). Taxonomy (NCBI): domain Eukaryota; kingdom Metazoa; phylum Chordata; class Actinopteri; order Cichliformes; family Cichlidae; genus Rhamphochromis; species Rhamphochromis sp. 'chilingali'. The sequence goes on from NC_137940.1 coordinate 29,842,460, forward strand.
CGAGTCCAACAGCGATTCAGCACCTTGGACAGTGACAAATAGGGCACAGTTCTACATTGTTAGTCCTTTTTATGCGCCTCTTGTAAATTCTTTTTTTTTTTCAACAATCTCTCGTTTTCATTCTGTGTGAATGAATTTCCATTGTTACGTTCATTCCAGTGTTGCTTAAGATGAGAAAACGCCGTTTGGTTTTTCTGTCATCCTCCTCATTTTCATTATAGACACGCGCTTTCTTTTTTCTGCTTCTTTTTTGTCCTTCTTCTTCTACTGTTTGCCTCGTGTACTTTCACCTTGTGAACTCATCGCGCCGCTGTTGCACAATGTGTCAAGTTATTGACTCTCTTTAATAACACATCCATCCAGTCAGCATCCCGGCATATTACGAAGCATACTCAGACGTAGGACGCACAGTTTAGGAATCAGATCAAAATCACAGGCACCTTAAAACGGATTCCTACTGTAACGGGTGGATTAAAACAGATTCCTTTTTATCTTTTCTATTCATTTTGGTGGAATTTTAATCGTTAAACGGAATAAAACAACATAACTGTGGTGTGACAGCGGTGTCGGACAGAACAATGGAACGGCAAGTACTGATAATCTCCATTTTCTGCCTCAGTTATGTGGTCGGGCAGGTTAGCTATTCAGTTCCAGAAGAAATGGCGAAAGGATCTTTGGTGGGCAATATAGCCCAAGATTTAGGTTTAGATGTCAAACGTCTTAGGTCAGGTAAAGCTCGTCTCTATACCGGAGACAGCGTTCAGTACATCGAGCTGAATAGAGAAAGAGGAGTCCTCCTCATTAAAGAAAAAATAGACCGCGAAGTCCTGTGCAGACAGACAACGCCTTGTGCTTTACATTTTCAAATAACGTTAGAGAGCCCACTGGAATTATTCCCAGTTACGGTTGAAATTACCGATGTTAATGATAATGCTCCAGTTTTCCAAAAGGAGGAGAGAGTGTTTGAAATCAGCGAATCAGCGACCGTCGGCTCTAAGTTTATGCTAGAAAAAGCAATAGACCCAGATATCGGACTGAATGGACTGCAGAGATACACTCTTAAGCCGAGTGACAATTTTGTTCTTAAATTGCACGCACAAAGTGATGGAAGCAAGAAAGTAGAAATGATTTTACAGAAGCCATTGGACCGAGAGAAACAAGAACATATATCTTTAGTTTTGACTGCGGAAGATGGAGGTGAACCGCAAATGACAGGAACAATGAAAATCTATGTTACCGTGTTAGATGCAAACGATAATGCACCTGTTTTTAGTAAACCCGTTTACAAAGCAAGTATTACGGAAAACTCTGTTAAGGGAACACTTGTTACTAAGGTCACGGCTTCTGACGCAGACAAAGGCACAAATGGAGAGGTGACCTATGTAATCGGAAATAGCATGGATACAGTTTCAAAGTTATTTCATATTAATAATGAAGGTGATGTGATATTAGATGGTCTGATTGACTACGAAATTGAAAAAAATTATAATATAGACATAGAAGCAATCGGTCAAGGTGGACTCTCTGACTCAAGTAAACTAATCATTGATGTAATTGACGTGAATGACAATAGACCCGTTGTAAATATGATTTCAGCGTCAGGCTCAATACCGGAGGACTCAGCCCGCAAGACAGTAATAGCTTTAATGAGCGTAAATGACCCTGATTCTGAAAATAATGGGAAAGTGAATTGCGTGATAAATGAAAATATTCCATTTGAAATTAAATTTACATCTAACAATTTCTATAGTTTAGTGACAGACAGTGATTTAGACAGAGAGAGAGCCTCTAACTATAACATCACTGTGATCTGCACTGATGAGGGAGTGCCCTCCCTCTCCAGCAGCGTCACTCTCACCTTACAGATCTCAGACGTTAATGATAACGCACCTGTTTTTGAGAGGAGCTCATATGAGGCCTACATTGTAGAAAACAATACACCAAGTCTCTCTATATTCACAGTCAAAGCCACAGACGCTGACTGGAACCAGAATGCCCGTGTTTCTTACATACTGGAGGACTCCTCCGTTAACGGAGTGCCAGTCTCCTCATATGTGTCCGTTAGTGCTGATAGTGGAGTCATCCATGCAGTGCGCTCTTTTGACTACGAGCATATCAAAGACTTCCACTTCCGCGTAAAAGCGCAGGATGGAGGCTCTCCTCCACTCAGCAGCAACGTGACTGTGAAAATAATGATCCAGGACCAGAACGACAACCCTCCTCAGGTTCTGTACCCAGTCCAGACTGGTGGCTCTCTGGTGGCTGAAATGGTGCCTCGTTCAGCAGATGTGGGCTATCTGGTGACTAAAGTGGTGGCTGTTGATGTGGACTCTGGACAGAACGCCTGGCTCTCCTATAAACTGCAGAAAGCCACAGACAGGGCGCTGTTTGAAGTGGGCTTACAGAATGGAGAAATCAGAACTATCCGCCAAGTCACTGATAAAGATGCTGTCAAGCAAAGACTGACTGTTATAGTGGAGGACAACGGGCAGCCTTCCCGTTCAGCTACAGTCGTTGTTAACGTGGCGGTGGCGGACAGCTTCCCTGAAGTGCTGTCGGAGTTCACTGAGTTGACACACGACAAGGAGTACAATGACAACCTGACTTTTTACTTAGTCTTGGCTCTGGCTGTAGTTTCCTTCCTCTTCATCACGTGTTTAGTGGTTATTATATCAGTCAAAATCTACAGGTGGAGACAGTCTCGCATCCTGTATCACTCCAACCTGCCCGTCATTCCATATTATCCACCACGTTACTCAGACACTTTGGGGACAGGGACTCTGCCACATGTGTACAATTACGAGGTGTGTAGGACGACTGACTCCAGAAAGAGTGACTGTAAGTTCGGCAGAGCTGGTAGTCAGAACGTGCTGATAATGGACCCCAGTTCTACAGGAACGATGCAGCGGATACAGAGTGAAAAGAGCATCCTGGATGAACCAGACTCTCCTCTAGAGGTTAGCATTTCTGAATAATACGTTTCTGAATAATCGTTATGTTACACACTAAAGTGGTTGGAAAGATAAAACTACACTTGTATTTTCTCACATTATCTTCTTTCTATCATTTTAGCCATTTCATAATTTGAGAAAGGTATTAGAAACCAATTTACATGTTGTAATTTGTGTGCAAAACTAAGCAATTATTGCTGTGTTGATCTATATTTACCAAGGTATTCCAAACCCAGCTAAGCCATATTTTAGTACTTATTTTTCATATTAGTAGTCTAAATATTTTAGGACATTTTAATAGTGTATTGGAATAGTTATTGAAAACGGCATTTTAGACCTGAAAAAGTCATATCAGTTATAACAGGCTTTCCTGTAAAGATGAGAATGTTACGACACATAAGCCCCATTTCTGTTGCATTTGCTCACCATGTTGTATTCAATCGCTGACAGCGTGTTCATTCTATATCTGTGTACATGAGTGTCAGTGTCTTCTGTTTTTGTTTTTTTGGGGGGGTTTCAATCTTGGGGAATTCCCTACACCAACCTATTTTTCTTGCGATATCTTTAATTCACTTTCAATTGCATTTAATGACATAGAATACCAGTTGACAGTATAAAATCGTTTAACTTTAATATTTTTGAGATCGCTCCAAATGTTTCTTTTTTTGTTTTTGTTTTTTCATCTTTTCTCCTGTAATTTTGCCGTCTGTACTCTGAGGGACGCTGTAGTCTAGCATGTTACTCTGCAAGCGTACGTTGTCAACAGTTCCTCCCCAATCTTAAAACCCCAGCGACAGGAGGCACATACTGGATAGAGGACACGACGTTTTCGAGTGGACGGGAAAACATGTCTCGGTTATTGTTTTGTTCTTTGTCGAGGAATATGCATTGACTTTCTGGCGTTCCTTGGGAATAAAGGTTGACGCATTTTATTCAGCAGAAAAAAACGTGTGTTTCTGCCTTTGTCATATTACCGAGGAGAACAATGAAACGGCAAGTACCGTTTTTTGTCTCGTTCCTTTTTGTCAGCTCCGTTTTGGGGCATGTCAGCTACTCCATTAACGAGGAAATGTCAGTGGGTTCCGTAATTGGAAGAATAGCACAAGATTTGGGTTTGGACGTAGAGAAACTAAAATCACGCAAGGCTCGTGTGTTTTTTGGTGATAGCAGAGAATATATTGAGCTAAATAAAGATAGGGGAGTCCTCCTTATCAAAGAAAGAATAGACAGAGAGACGCTCTGTGGTCAGATGATTCCATGTGCTCTACAATTCCAAATTATTTTAGAGAAACCTATTGAATTTTACAGAGTACATGTTGAAATTGTGGATATAAATGATAATACCCCCCTTTTCGAAAAAGGGGATATTAAATTTAAAATAAGCGAGTCTGCAGTCATCGGGTCGAAATTTGATTTAGAAAGGGCGGTGGATTTGGATGTGGGAATTAATGGTCTCCAAAACTACATCCTCAAACCGACTGATAATTTTGCTCTTAAATTACACAATCAGGCAGACGGCTCCCGAAATGTTGAGATGGTTTTAAAACAGCCTCTTGACAGAGAGAAAAATGAACATTTATCTTTAGTGTTGACGGCCGTAGATGGAGGAGAACCTCAGCTGTCAGGGACAATGCAGATTCAGATCACGGTGTTAGATGCTAATGATAATGCACCCGTTTTCACGAAGTCGGTATACAAAGCTAATGTCGCAGAAAATTCACCAAGAGGCACAGTTGTAACCATAGTCAGTGCATCAGATGCTGATTACGGATCAAATGGACGAATAACGTATTCGATCAGAAATACTTTAGACGATGTCAGACAGTTGTTTGAGGTAAATGAACACACGGGCGAGGTTAGATTAACAGGAAATATTGACTACGAAAAGTCAAACAATTATCGGATAAATGTGCGTGCAAGTGATGACGGAGGACTAACGGACACATGCAAAGTAATAGTTGACGTTATAGATGTGAACGATAATCACCCCATTATTAATATAATGTCTGAAACAAATGTTATATCTGAAGATATCAAAAGCAACACTGTAGTGACAATAATTAATATTCAAGACATAGACGACAGCGAGAATGGCAAAGTCAGCTGCACAATAAATGAAAATATTCCGTTCATATTACAATCAACGGAAAATAATTTCTATACCTTAGTAACAGACAGTGATTTAGACAGAGAGAGAGCCTCTGAGTATAACATCACTGTGACCTGCTCTGATGAGGGAGTGCCCTCCCTCTCCAGCAGCGTCACTCTCACCTTACAGATCTCAGACGTTAATGATAACACACCTGTCTTTGAGAGAAGCTCATATGAGGCCTACATTGTAGAAAACAACACACCAGGTCTCTCTATATTCACAGTCAAAGCCACCGACGCTGACTGGAACCAGAATGCCCGTGTTTCTTACATACTGGAGGACTCCTCCGTTAACGGAGTGCCAGTCTCCTCGTATGTGTCCGTTAGTGCTGATAGTGGAGTCATCCATGCAGTGCGCTCTTTTGACTACGAGCAGATCAAAGACTTCCACTTCCGCGTAAAAGTGCAGGATGGAGGCTCTCCTCCACTCAGCAGCAACGTGACTGTGAAAATAATGATCCAAGACCAGAACGACAACCCCCCTCAGGTTCTGTACCCAGTCCAGACTGGTGGCTCTCTGGTGGCTGAAATGGTGCCTCGTTCAGCAGATGTGGGCTATCTGGTGACTAAAGTGGTGGCTGTTGATGTGGACTCTGGACAGAATGCCTGGCTCTCCTATAAACTGCAGAAAGCCACAGACAGGGCGCTGTTTGAAGTGGGCTTACAGAATGGAGAAATCAGAACTATCCGCCAAGTCACTGATAAAGATGCTGTCAAACAAAGACTGACTGTTATAGTGGAGGACAACGGGCAGCCCTCTCGTTCAGCTACAGTCATTGTTAACGTGGCGGTGGCGGACAGCTTCCCTGAAGTGCTGTCGGAGTTCACTGAGTTGACACACGACAAGGATTACAATGACAACCTGACTTTTTACTTAGTCTTGGCTCTGGCTGTAGTTTCCTTCCTCTTCATCACGTGTTTAGTGGTTATTATATCAGTCAAAATCTACAGGTGGAGACAGTCTCGCATCCTGTATCACTCCAACCTGCCTGTCATTCCATATTATCCACCACGTTACTCAGACACTTTGGGGACAGGGACTCTTCCACATGTGTACAATTACGAGGTGTGCAGGACGACTGACTCCAGAAAGAGTGACTGTAAGTTCGGCAGAGCTGGTAGTCAGAACGTGCTAATAATGGACCCCAGTTCTACAGGAACGATGCAGCGGATACAGAGTGAAAAGAGCATCCTGGATGAACCAGACTCTCCTCTAGAGGTTAGACTCTTTAAATTCTGATAAACCTATACAATACTATTCCCCGCTGTTTTTACTACCTGTCCAAGTAATTTCAGTACCTTGGATAGCGATGGGATTATCGCTTTTATTATTGTGTATCTTTTTTTCCCTAATCCTTGTCCTATTTTGCTTACACTTCAGTTGAGTAGTTTCGTATTGAATTAATATTTTATCAATAAGGGAACTCGTTGTCTAATTTAGTATTATCTTATTTGTAATTAAAACGGAATCATTAATGTGTTTTGTCTGGTATTTTCGCTAAAATTTATAGGTGTAGTGTTAGAGAGACTTTTAAATCCTGAAAATTGCACTTTCGAGTTTTGAACTCAGTGGGCCGCTGTTGACCAGCGTCAGCATTTTTTTTTAAATTATTTGAAACACGGCACATCCTCCGTCCTCTCAAAGAGCGAAGGACTCGTGTGCATGCGGAATACACTGTAGTGCATAAGGTAGAAGGCACGAATAATCTTCATGGAATAACCATATCGTTGGATTTTAATTCATCAAAACTTAGCTGTACATTTAATTTTTGCTCTGTAACGCGGATTGCGAAACAAAGAGAGAACATTAGTTCTGTTCGACGGATGTGCTTAACAGAACAATGAAAGGGCAAGTACTGTTGTTTTTCTTGGTCGTCTTTCCTCGTTTTGTGTTCGGCCAGGTCAGCTACTCTATCCCCGAGGAAATGGCGAAAGGCTCTTTAGTCGGTTATATAGCTCAGGATTTGGGTTTAGATGTTAAACGATTACAAGCCGGCAGGGCTCGTATCCACACCGGAGACAATGCAGAGTATCTTCAGCTTAACAAGGAAAAGGGACTACTCGTCATCAAAGAAAAAATAGACCGCGAGGCTCTCTGTGGCCAGACGACGCCTTGTGCTTTACATTTTCAAATTGCTTTAGAAAATCCAATAGAAATATTTCCCGTCACTGTAGTAATCACAGACATTAATGACAACGCTCCCGTATTTGAAAGGGAAGAGAGGCGCTTTGAAATCAGCGAGTCTGCAGTCGTCGGTTCTAAATTCATGCTAGAAAAAGCAATAGATCCAGATATAGGATTAAATGGTCTTCAGAGCTATACATTGAAGCCCAACGACAATTTTATACTTAAAATGAACAGTCAGTCTGATGGTGGTAAAAAGGTCGAGATGATTTTACAGAAGTCTCTAGACAGAGAGAAGCAGGAGTATGCATCATTGCTGTTAACAGCTGTTGATGGAGGAGAGCCTCAAAGGTCTGGGACTATGCAGATTCATATTACAGTGTTAGACGTTAATGATAACGCCCCTGTTTTTACACAAACCGTTTACAAAGCTGAAATCAAAGAGAACTCAGTCAACGGGACAGTCATTACCAAAGTGAGCGCCTCCGATGCAGATAAAGGCTCTAATGGGGAGGTTAGCTACGTAATTGGAAATAGCATGAGGGGCCTTTCAAATGTATTCGTCATTACGGAAGACGGGCATCTTGTACTAAATGCCCCTCTTGATTATGAAAAAGCCCAAAAGTATGAGATTTACGTAGAGGCAGTGGACAGAGGAGGACTGTCTGATTCGAGCAAAGTCATTATTGATGTAGGAGACATTAATGACAACAGTCCAGTTATAAAAATAATATCGTCGTCAATTTCAATAGGAGAAAATTCGCCTTCGGGCACAGTGGTAGCTGTAATGAGTGTTAATGATCCTGATTCCGACGTAAATGGTAAAGTCGGGTGTACGATTAATAAAAACACACCATTTGCAATTACTTCTACATCCAGTAATTTTTACAGCATCATAACAGACAGTGATTTAGACAGAGAGAGAGCCTCTGAGTATAACATCACTGTGACCTGCTCTGATGAGGGAGTGCCCTCCCTCTCCAGCAGCGTCACTCTCACCTTACAGATCTCAGACGTCAATGATAACGCACCTGTCTTTGAGAGGAGCTCATATGAGGCCTACATTGTAGAAAACAATACACCAGGTCTCTCTATATTCACAGTCAAAGCCACAGACGCTGACTGGAACCAGAATGCCCGTGTTTCTTACATACTGGAGGACTCCTCCGTTAACGGAGTGCCAGTCTCCTCATATGTGTCCGTTAGTGCTGATAGTGGAGTCATCCATGCAGTGCGCTCTTTTGACTACGAGCAGATCAAAGATTTCCACTTCCGCGTAAGAGCACAGGATGGAGGCTCTCCTCCACTCAGCAGCAACGTGACTGTGAAAATAATGATCCGAGACCAGAACGACAACCCCCCTCAGGTTCTGTACCCAGTCCAGACAGGTGGCTCTCTGGTGGCTGAAATGGTGCCTCGTTCAGCAGATGTGGGCTATCTGGTGACTAAAGTGGTGGCTGTTGATGTGGACTCTGGACAGAATGCCTGGCTCTCCTATAAACTGCAGAAAGCCACAGACAGGGCGCTGTTTGAAGTGGGCTTACAGAATGGAGAAATCAGAACTATCCGCCAAGTCACTGATAAAGATGCTGTCAAACAAAGACTGACTGTTATAGTGGAGGACAACGGGCAGCCCTCTCGTTCTGCTACAGTCGTTGTTAACGTGGCGGTGGCGGACAGCTTCCCTGAAGTGCTGTCGGAGTTCACTGAGTTGACCCACGACAAGGAGTACAATAACAACCTGACTTTTTACTTAGTCTTGGCTCTGGCTGTAGTTTCCTTCCTCTTCATCACGTGTTTAGTGGTTATTATATCAGTCAAAATCTACAGGTGGAGACAGTCTCGCATCCTGTACCACTCCAACCTGCCTGTCATTCCATATTATCCACCACGTTACTCAGACACTTTGGGCACAGGGACTCTGCCACATGTGTACAATTACGAGGTGTGCAGGACGACTGACTCCAGAAAGAGTGACTGTAAGTTCGGCAGAGCTGGTAGTCAGAACGTGCTGATAATGGATCCTAGTTCTACAGGAACGATGCAGCGGATACAGAGTGAAAAGAGCATCCTGGATGAACCAGACTCTCCTCTAGAGGTTAGAATTAATATTACATCACAAACGGCGCAATATAACTTGTTATTTTCGTTAGTCTTTTTTTCAGCACCTTGGAGAGCAACATGTATAAGTATATCATTTAGTTTACGTATTTAACATGATTTTAGGCTCGTTTTCAACTTTTGTGGGATTTGTCTTTTATTTTAGACAGTTTTTATAAAACAAAAATGTTATACACAACGTTTAAAATTGAGTGACTTTCTGGGTATTAACGCTTTTGTTATGTGTCATCATTTCTGCTGCAATTTTGCTTTTTGAACTCAATGGGCCGCTGTTGCCTTCTTTGTTGCAGTTGTGGTATATTTTCTGCTGAGCCGCCTCTCCTTTTCGGTGTATTAGAGAGAAACGGCAGGACCGACCGCATTGTCTTCGTTTGTCAGGCGGATATGCACAAAGGCGACACAAATTGTCACAATTTTCCTTCCGTTCTGAGGATTGTTTTTCTTCGTATTAATTGTGATTGTCTGTCTGCCATCCAAAGGGATTTTTAAGAATTTTTCTTTTAATTTTAACGACCCACATACACAAAATGAGACGGCAAGTACAGCTGTTTATTTTACTTCTGGTTGTTTGTGATGCTTTCGGGCAGGTCAGTTACTCTGTTCCGGAGGAAATGGCGAAAGGTACCTTAGTTGGAAATATAGCTCAGGATTTAGGCTTAGATGTTAAAAGGCTAAAGCTGGGCAACGCTCGTGTTTATTCCGGTGATAGCAGAGAATACGTCGAGTTAAACGCCGAGAGAGGAGTCCTTCTAATCAGAGAGCGAATAGACAGAGAGGCGTTATGCGCTGACACGACGCCGTGCGCTGTGCATTTTCAGATTGTGTTAGAAAATCCTATGGAGTTTTACAGTGTTACAGTTGAAATAACAGATATTAATGATAATCCGCCAACGTTTGAAAAAAATGAAATTAAATTCATCATTAGTGAGTCTGCTGTTGTTGGGGCTAAATTTGATTTAGAAAGAGCTGTAGATTTGGATGTGGGTATAAACACTCTCCAAAGTTATGTCCTCAAACCAAGCGATAATTTTATGCTTAAATTGCACAACCAAGCTGACGGTACAAAAAATGTTGAAATGGTCTTACAAAAGCCCTTGGACAGAGAGAAAAATGATTTTATTGCGTTAGTGTTGACCGCTGTAGATGGAGGAGAGCCACAGATGTCAGGAACAATGCAGATTTTTATTTCAGTGTTAGACGTCAATGACAACGCACCCGTTTTTACGCAGCAGGTATACAAAGGCACTGTATCCGAAAATGCTACAAAAGGCACAACTGTGACTTCTGTTCGTGCTTCAGATGCTGATCATGGATTGAATGGCAAAATAACATATTCAATCACAAATACTTTGGATGACGTCAGACATATGTTTGAAATAAACGATGAAAACGGTGAAGTTAAATTGATTGGGCGGTTGGATTATGAAAAGAAAAGACATTTCCAAATCAATGTACGGGCAAGGGATAACGGAGGACTCACTGATTCTTGCAAAGTTATTGTCGATGTCGTTGATATAAATGACAATGAACCAACGATTAAAATTATGTCTAAATCAACAATTATATCAGAGAGTGCAAAGCCCAACACAGTTGTTACAATGATTAACATTCAAGACCCAGACTCAGATGAATATGGTAAAGTTCAATGTTTTATAAGTGATAATATTCCTTTCGTGTTGAAATCCACATCTAATAATTTCTATACCTTAGTAACAGACAGTGATTTAGACAGAGAGAGAGCCTCTGAGTATAACATCACTGTGACCTGCTCTGATGAGGGAGTGCCCTCCCTCTCCAGCAGCGTCACTCTCACCTTACAGATCTCAGACATTAATGATAACGCACCTGTCTTTGAGAGGAGCTCATATGAGGCCTACATTGTAGAAAACAATACACCAAGTCTCTCTATATTCACAGTCAAAGCAACAGACGCTGACTGGAACCAGAACGCCCGTGTTTCTTACATACTGGAGGACTCCTCCGTTAACGGAGTGCCAGTCTCCTCGTATGTGTCCGTTAGTGCTGATAGTGGAGTCATCCATGCAGTGCGCTCTTTTGACTACGAGCAGATCAAAGATTTCCACTTCCGCGTAAGAGCGCAGGATGGAGGCTCTCCTCCACTCAGCAGCAACGTGACTGTGAAAATAATGATCCAAGACCAGAACGACAACCCCCCTCAGGTTCTGTACCCAGTTCAGACTGGTGGATCTCTGGTGGCTGAAATGGTGCCTCGTTCAGCAGATGTGGGCTATCTGGTGACTAAAGTGGTGGCTGTTGATGTGGACTCTGGACAGAATGCCTGGCTCTCCTATAAACTGCAGAAAGCCACAGACAGGGCGCTGTTTGAAGTGGGCTTACAGAATGGAGAAATCAGAACTATCCGCCAAGTCACTGATAAAGATGCTGTCAAACAAAGACTGACTGTTATAGTGGAGGACAACGGACAGCCCTCTCGTTCTGCTACAGTCGTTGTTAACGTGGCGGTGGCGGACAGCTTCCCTGAAGTGCTGTCGGAGTTCACTGAGTTGACCCACGACAAGGAGTACAATGACAACCTGACTTTTTACTTAGTCTTGGCTCTGGCTGTAGTTTCCTTCCTCTTCATCACGTGTTTAGTGGTTATTATATCAGTCAAAATCTACAGGTGGAGACAGTCTCGCATCCTGTATCACTCCAACCTGCCTGTCATTCCATATTATCCACCACGTTACTCAGACACTTTGGGCACAGGGACTCTGCCACATGTGTACAACTACGAGGTGTGCAGGACGACTGACTCCAGAAAGAGTGACTGTAAGTTCGGCAGAGCTGGTAGTCAGAACGTGCTGATAATGGACCCCAGTTCTACAGGAACGATGCAGCGGATACAGAGTGAAAAGAGCATCCTGGATGAACCAGACTCTCCTCTGGAGGTTGGTTATTTTAGTTTCATTTCCGTAGCAAATGCAGGCCCGTTTTAATATGTAACGTGGTTGTGATTCTTTTTCCGTCTTCAGTCAGAACCATGGATAGAGATTACCTTTGTAACTTATTTCATAGATTTAACCTAAGGAGATTTTCGTTTTCATTTAAATTGTTTGTTGTTGTTTTTTATTTTGTTTGTTTGTTTTTAATGTCCAGCCTTTATATTGTTTCTAGTTCTCGGTATTGATTGTAATTTCAGGTATACAGAGTTTTATTGATGGAAACATATTATTCTCGCCTATTCTCACTCTAGGTTCAAAACATCTTTCAGTATTTGAAAACATTCTCATTTCTATCTCAATCACCTGTTCAAAATAGGCTCGCTCATTGCTCTTTCTTATTTAATGGAGATGGATTTCCTCATTCTAAGTTTTTTTTTTATCGTATTAAAATCAGTCCTTATACAGCAATTTCATTTCTACCTAAACATTACTCTTCAGTTTTCATGAGTAATTCTTGTGTATTTTTTACTTTGAACTCAGAGGGACGCTGTTGACCAGGATGTATCAGTTCGTCGCTGATGTGTAGTAGTACCTCCCATCATCTCCTTCTATTTTGTCGAGAAGCACAGCTCAGAGATTCAATAAAAAACCGTTTGTGGGAATGTAACCGAACGCAGATACATAAACCTTGGGCTTTCTGTTACGGATTTCTGTTCAGTTAACGTGAATCGGGACAAAGGGTTTACATATGGATATTTTGATGATGGCAGGAGTAACAGCGAGACGGCAAGTACTATTGTTCATTTCGGTCCTCTCCCTCAGTGCAGCTGTCGGACAGGTCAGCTACTCTATTCCTGAGGAAATGGCGAAAGGCTCTTTCGTTGGTAACATAGCTCAGGATTTAGGTTTAGACATCCAAAGACTGAAATCCGGCAGGGCTCGGGTTTTTACTCGAGACAACACAGCTTACATCGAGCTAAACAGCGAAAGGGGAATTCTCCTACTTAAAGAAAGGATAGACAGGGAGGCGCTGTGTGGACAAATGACGCCTTGCGCTTTACATTTTCAGATTTTATTAGAAAATCCGATGGAATTTTATAGTGTCACTGTTGAAATCACAGATATAAATGACAATCCTCCGACTTTCATCACGAACGAGGCACATTTTAATATAAGCGAATCTGCGCTGAGTGGCACAGCATTCGTTTTAGATCGGGCGACCGATCTTGATGTGGGCGAAAATAGTTTAAAAGCATATGCTCTTAAACCAAGTGATATATTTTCTCTGAAAATAAATAATCAGGGACAGGCTAGTAAAAACGTGGAGATGGTTCTGAATGCACCGCTGGACAGAGAGAAAAATGAACACCTACGTTTGGTTCTGACGGCGGTGGATGGTGGCGAGCCGCGGATGACGGGAACGATGCAGATTCACATTAATGTTTTAGACGCTAATGACAATGCTCCCGTTTTTACACAGCCCGTTTATAAAGCATTTATAAAGGAAAATGCACCAGTCGGAACTGTTGTAGGGACAGTTACTGCAACTGATGCAGATGACGGGTCTAATGGTAGAATAACTTATTCAATTTCAGCTATGCTAGATCATGCCTATGGTATTTTTGAAATCAATAAAAGAAGCGGTGAAGTCACTTTGATTGGAAAGGTTGACTATGAGAAAACCAGAACTTTTCAGATTAATATTCGAGCGAGTGATGACGGAGGTTTAAGTGGTTCATGCAAATTAATAGCTGATGTAATAGACACGAATGACAACCGCCCCGACATTCATATCATGTCTAAATCAAATGTTATATCAGAAGATGCGAAGCCTAACACCGTTGTAACAATGATAAATGTAGAAGATGCAGATTCATCTGAAAATGGAAAAGTGCAATGCGACATCAATGACAGTAATAGTTTCATATTGAAGTCAGTTTCAGAAAAATTCTATAGTTTGATGACAGACAGTGATTTAGACAGAGAGAGAGCCTCTGAGTATAACATCACTGTGACCTGCTCTGATGAGGGAGTGCCCTCCCTCTCCAGCAGTGTCACTCTCACCTTACAGATCTCAGACGTTAATGATAACGCACCTGTCTTTGAGAGGAGCTCATATGAGGCCTACATTGTAGAAAACAACACACCAGGTCTCTCTATATTCACAGTCAAAGCCACCGACGCTGACTGGAACCAGAATGCCCGTGTTTCTTACATACTGGAGGACTCCTCCGTTAACGGAGTGCCAGTCTCCTCATATGTGTCCGTTAGTGCTGATAGTGGAGTCATCCATGCAGTGCGCTCTTTTGACTACGAGCAGATCAAAGATTTCCACTTCCGCGTAAAAGCGCAGGATGGAGGCTCTCCTCCACTCAGCAGCAACGTGACTGTGAAAGTAATGATCCGGGACCAGAACGACAACCCCCCTCAGGTTCTGTACCCAGTCCAGACTGGTGGCTCTCTGGTGGCTGAAATGGTGCCTCGTTCAGCAGATGTGGGTTATCTGGTGACGAAAGTGGTGGCTGTTGATGTGGACTCTGGACAGAATGCCTGGCTCTCCTATAAACTGCAGAAAGCCACAGACAGGGCGCTGTTTGAAGTGGGCTTACAGAATGGAGAAATCAGAACTATCCGCCAAGTCACTGATAAAGATACTGTCAAACAAAGACTGACTGTTATAGTGGAGGACAACGGGCAGCCCTCTCGTTCAGCTACAGTCGTTGTTAACGTGGCGGTGGCGGACAGCTTCCCTGAAGTGCTGTCGGAGTTCACTGAGTTGACACACGACAAGGAGTACAATGACAACCTGACTTTTTACTTAGTCTTGGCTCTGGCTGTAGTTTCCTTCCTCTTCATCACGTGTTTAGTGGTTATTATATCAGTCAAAATCTACAGGTGGAGACAGTCTCGCATCCTGTATCACTCCAACCTCCCTGTCATTCCATATTATCCACCACGTTACTCAGACACTTTGGGGACAGGGACTCTGCCCCATGTGTACAATTACGAGGTGTGCAGGACGACTGACTCCAGAAAGAGTGACTGTAAGTTCGGCAGAGCTGGTAGTCAGAACGTGCTGATAATGGACCCCAGTTCTACAGGAACAATGCAGCGGATACAGAGT
Source organism: Rhamphochromis sp. 'chilingali' (assembly GCF_963969265.1). NCBI lineage: Eukaryota > Metazoa > Chordata > Actinopteri > Cichliformes > Cichlidae > Rhamphochromis > Rhamphochromis sp. 'chilingali'. Next base: position 29,857,838 of record NC_137940.1, read on the forward strand.
GAAAAGAGCATCCTGGATGAACCAGACTCTCCTCTGGAGGTTAGAATTTTCCAACCATTCAAAATTAATGTTAAGAAGTTAATGCTTGACATCTTATTTTCAGCACCTCGGACAGCGACATGATCTTTTTTTCATAAAATAATTTACATTTCAAATTATTTAAATGATTATTTCATGCAACCAATACAGCTCGGGGAATTCCCTTCACACAATCATGTATTTCAAATATCTGAATTACTTTGAGTAATATTTTTGAAACGTAAACTCTTTGAATGCTTCCCATATACTAAACGATTAGTTTTCATCTTTAGTATATACATATGATATTTCATGTTGAACATTTAAAATGCAATGATAGTTCATGAACTCAAAGTGCCGCTGTTGCCCAGTCTGTGTCAGATTTAACGCAGACATTTGTACCTCCCATCATGGCTTTATTTTAGAGAGAGAAAGAGGGAGAAGCAGCCCTCGTCGTCTACAGTTTACTGGACACAGGACATCATATCTCTTCTATATTTTGGGAATATGATTTAAAATCAGCTTTAACCTCTTCATTTGGGATAAAAAAAAATCATCGCATCCATACATGCTTGTCATCGGGATATCGTCAGAGGGAACAATGGGAGGGCAAGTACTGTTGTTTTTCTCGGTCTTCTCTCTCAGCTCGGTACTCGGACAGGTCAGCTACTCTATTCCTGAAGAAATGTCGAAAGGCTCTCTAGTTGGAAACATGGCAAAAGATTTCGGCTTAGATGTTAGACGATTAAAATCGGGTAAAGCTCGTATTTTCTCCCCTGACACCGATGATTATATTGAGCTGAATAACGATAGAGGAGTCCTCCTCATCAAGAATAGGATCGACAGAGAGGCGCTCTGTGGGCAAACAACGCCTTGCGCTTTGCATTTTCAAATTATACTAGAAAATCCAATGGAATTTTACAGTGTGACAGTTGAGATAACAGATATTAACGATAACCCGCCGTCCTTTGAAAAGAATGACGTCAAATTTAAAATTAGCGAATCCGCCCTCCGTGGGGCTAAATTCATTTTAGATCGTGCTGTCGACCCTGATGTAGGCTTAAATGGACTGCAAACCTATGAACTTGAACCGTCAGAGAATTTTGTGGTTAAATTGCATGACCAAGCAGATGAGACAAAAAACGTTGAAATGATCTTAGACAAACCGCTTGACAGGGAAAAACATGAATATTTGTCTCTGATACTGACGGCGCTGGATGGGGGAGAGCCGCAGATGACAGGAACAATGCAGATTCTAATCACTGTTTTAGATGCTAATGACAATTCTCCTGTCTTTACGCAGCCAATTTATAAAGCTTCGATAAGAGAAAATTCGGCAGTCGGAACTACTGTAATGAGAGTTACAGCAACAGATGCGGATCATGGGTCTAACGGTAGAATAACTTATTCAATTTCCAGTATATTAGACAATGCCCGTGGTTTATTTGAAGTAAACGGTGAAAGTGGTGAAATTCGGCTTATAGGAAATGTTGACTATGAAAAAGCTCGAACATTTCAGATAAACATTCGTGCAAGTGATGACGGAGGACTAGTTGACTCGTGTAAAGTGAAGATTGACGTGATTGATATGAATGACAATAAACCTGATATTCATATCATGTCTAAATCGAATGTAATAACAGAAGACGCAAAGCCCGGTACTACGGTCACAATGATTCATGCTAAGGATGCAGATTCAGGTGAAAATGGAAAGGTCCAGTGCACAATGAATGAAAATATTCCTTTTGTGATGAAGTCTACAACCAGTGATTTCTATAGTTTGATGACAGACAGTGATTTAGACAGAGAGAGAGCCTCTGAGTATAACATCACCGTGACCTGCTCTGATGAGGGAGTGCCCTCCCTCTCCAGCAGCGTCACTCTCACCTTACAGATCTCAGACGTTAATGATAACGCACCTGTCTTTGAGAGGAGCTCATATGAGGCCTACATTGTAGAAAACAACACACCAGGTCTCTCTATATTCACAGTCAAAGCCACAGACGCTGACTGGAACCAGAATGCCCGTGTTTCTTACATACTGGAGGACTCCTCCGTTAACGGAGTGCCAGTCTCCTCATATGTGTCCGTTAGTGCTGATAGTGGAGTCATCCATGCAGTGCGCTCTTTTGACTACGAGCAGATCAAAGATTTCCACTTCCGCGTAAGAGCGCAGGATGGAGGCTCTCCTCCACTCAGCAGCAACGTGACTGTGAAAGTAATGATCCGGGACCAGAACGACAACCCCCCTCAGGTTCTGTACCCAGTCCAGACTGGTGGCTCTCTGGTGGCTGAAATGGTGCCTCGTTCAGCAGATGTGGGCTATCTGGTGACTAAAGTGGTGGCTGTTGATGTGGACTCTGGACAGAATGCCTGGCTCTCCTATAAACTGCAGAAAGCCACAGACAGGGCGCTGTTTGAAGTGGGCTTACAGAATGGAGAAATCAGAACTATCCGCCAAGTCACTGATAAAGATGCTGTCAAACAAAGACTGACTGTTATAGTGGAGGACAACGGGCAGCCCTCTCGTTCAGCTACAGTCGTTGTTAACGTGGCGGTGGCGGACAGCTTCCCTGAAGTGCTGTCGGAGTTCACTGAGTTGACACACGACAAGGAGTACAATGACAACCTGACTTTTTACTTAGTCTTGGCTCTGGCTGTAGTTTCCTTCCTCTTCATCACGTGTTTAGTGGTTATTATATCAGT